>NW_028276434.1:7500-631321 GCF_052056855.1 Sturnus vulgaris | reverse complement strand
TCTCGCTCGTCTTTCAAGGAGCGATTCCTAACAGCAGAAGCAGCAGAGGCACAAACTGGATGACGAGAAGGGACAATGTAGAACACGTCTCTGTCCTGGCACATTGTCGTGTGCGATACGTCCCTCCGGGTCTTCGGTCCTTGCGAAGCTCTATGTACTGCGAGCGCAGCTACTTGAAGCTGAGACCGACCGTGGAGCTAGCAGCGAATTCGGAGAGCGCTAAGCACGAAGTCAAGAAGCGAGACGTGTCCCTGCAACGCGGCGCTAAGAGCAGCTTCCTCGCGGCGGGGGCGAGCTCCGGCCACAAGACATTCTCGTCCTGGCAACGGATCTCTGTGAAGGGCGTAGGCGAAAAGCTTTCGATTTCCATTCGAACTGCGAGAAAGGCAGACTGTTACACGGAGCTCTGAGAACAAAGGTGCACGCCCTAGGCGGGCTTGGGCAGAAGCAGCGTTCTCGAGCTCTTGGCTGCCGGCACACACTGCTGGGTATGTGGCGCCCCCTGCGGCGGCTTCTGGCCGCCGGCAAGTGAAAGCGGAGCCAGGCGTGGGCGAGGGCGGTGAACGAAGCGGCTAAGTGCCGTGCTTGTGTGCACCACGTTAGAGGCTACTAGGAGAGGAAGGTGGTTGACTCTCGCTTGCCTTCCCAAGTGCCCTTAGCAGTCGGAAGGAGCAAGCTGAAGCACTGCTGCTTGTGCTGCTCTTTGGTTCCCTTGCAGCCCGCTCTGAAAGCATTGGCGGTCACTTCTAGGCGCCGAGTTGCACACACACAGCACCACGCTAAGTGCCGCGGAGAAGGGAAATCCAGAGTGCAGCGAGGAGCTGGACGTGGCTTACGTGCAGTAAGGAGAATGTGAACCAAGGCACAGCCTCTTCAATCTGGCCGCCTCTGCTCTGGTAGCAACTTTTGCAAGTCGGCAAAGGGAGCCGCGAGTATGTAGAACGGAGGGCAGCGAGACGCCGAGTGTTATGCGCCCTTTCAGGGCTGCTGCCAGGGGGCTACTTTAAGAGCGCCTTGTCCTTCTTCCTCGCGTCCATCTGGCTTCGCTTTAGCTGCAAGGAGTACAGCACAGCGAAGGCGTGAGGACGGGCACTGCCCCAGCTTTTGCCCTGGCCTGCCTGTGCTCCGCCTTTAGCTGCACACCAGAACAATGGCATTTCTTTCCCGCAAGGTAAAAAGGGCTTTAGTGTAGCCTTAGGAATGGCAAGTGCCTAGGCATTAAGTTGAGCGACCACGTATGAGGGAGTCTTTAGAGGTTTCCTCCCCCATGGCGCAGGTTTATTCTCATTTTCGTGCTGAACTGAAAAGTCCGGGCATGGCAAGTCTGCCCTGCCTTGTGCAGAGACGAACACAAATGTGGGGCTATGATCCTCTGTGTTCGGAGCTCTGCTTCCGGGTGTGTGGGCCGCCATGAGCCCGCAGCAGCCGCCGAGGACAGTGTGGATTGTGGATGAGGCTGGGCTGGCGCCCCCCCCCCCGCTGGTCTGACAGCGGCAGGAGCTGCGTCGGAGCGGCATTGCCTGAGGGCCCCATGGGGGGCGGGGAGAGAGCCGGGATTGACCCCGAACGACACCGGAAGCGATATCCGTAGGGCCCGGAAGGCCAGCGTTGCCATCGAGTTTGGCCGGTAGGAGGCTTCTAAGGTGCTTTGAAAGGTGGAGCTTCTTTGCTCTAGGACAGTCTGGGAGAGCTGAGGGTGTCCAATCTGGAGAACAGAAGGCTCCAGGGAGACCTTCGAGCCCCCTTGCAGTGCCTGCTGGGGCTCCAAGATAGCTGGGGAGGGACTTTGGAAAAGGTTCTGGACTCGCAGGACAAGGGGGAATAGCTTCAAACTGCCAGAGGGCTGGGGTAGATGGGATATTGGAAAGGAATTCTTCCTTGTGTGGGTGCTGAGGCCTGGCACATGTTGCTCAAAGAGGCTGTGTAGGAGCCCCATGGCAGGAAGTGTCCAGGGCCAGGCTGGAGCAGACATGGAGCAACCTGGACTAGTGGAAAAGTGTCCCTGCCCATGTCAGGATGTGGGAAGAAGAGACTCTGTCTCTAAGGTCGCTTCCAGTCCAAACCATTCTGGGATTCTAGGATTCATGGAAGGCCCTTTTCCAAGTGAAGTGTTGTATCTCTTGGCTCCCAGCTTGTAGTTGCCAGTTCTTCTGGAAGCAGGCGTGGCGAAGCAGCTGTGATGAGCCATGGGTTCTCAATAGGACGAGTGTGATATATTTGCAGAGAGGAAGGCTGCAGACAGATCTTCAAGGTCCAGGTAAAATAAGCAAAGGATTGAATAAAAGCCAAAGGTTGGTTGTGTTAGTTTGCTGGCTGTTGAAATGGCCCCAGGTCATTTTCAACATTTCTAATTTGGATTTGTTTGAGTAAAAAATGAATGTGTTACCTCCAGCGTAGGCTCTCCAATGCATCTCCATGTGCTCCCATCTCTTTGTTGTATATCGGGTTCTATTAACTGAAGACAGAATCATAACACAGTAGTAAAACATTTAGAGGCGTAGTTAGCCAGCTTCAGGAGTTTTCAACTCTGCTGTTGACTTTTCTGGTAACTGTAGGCAAGGCAACACAATCCAGTTACTCCACTTTCCACTTTCTTTTCCTCTCTGAGGAAAAGATGATCTTTTTTTTTTTTTTTTTTTCTTCTCATTTTGAAAATAGCCTTGAATGAAGAGAGTTATGCATGTGGCATGTAGGATTCATTACTTTACCTTTCTCTTCTGCTGTCTTTCGCGTACTAGTCTTTTTAAAATTTTTTTGTCGCTGTTCTCCATTCAGTAGGTTTGAAAGAATTCTAATTGTTGAGATGATGGTTCTTTGAAGGCTCACTTAGCCCACCTTTTGGGTGAAGGAAAGAAGAAGACAAGGTCCTCTAGGAAGAGTAAAAAGCATACTTTCAAGAGACATTCAGAGATGTCTGCTGATGCCATGCAATTACCGTGTAATCAGCAGAAATGTGTTGGAAAAACACCCATCAGTGACTTCACAAGAAAGCCACACTCAAGACAGGTAAAGAACAGAAGCATAAAACCCCAAAGGTATGAAATGGACAGATTTTCATTGGGAATGAGCAACTCCTGAATTCTTGGTTCTAGAACTAGGGGCTTGTAATAAATAGACTGTCTCCTTGCCAAACGTAAATTTGGTGTCATGAACTGCTCACTGCCCATTGAAGTGCAGGGCTAGTAGATTAATATTTGCCATGGCAGGCATATTGTATGGCTTTCCTGTTAAAAAGAAATTGGTTTTGCTCATAGCAATCTAGATATGTACCCAGTCTGACACCTATTTTTTAGGCTATATTTCCAAGTAAATGGCTTCCACGATGATGCAGTAAGTTTATGTCATGAACAGGAATGAAGTGATTGCATGCATCCTTTTTTAGCCTAAGCCAGCTGCTGAATAATGAGACAGAGACTCTCACTGACGCCAAGGAGTGCCCGTGCTTTTGGGAAAAGCACTGGGCAGATAAAGCCTATTTCCACATTTCTTGCTAGCGTCTCCTTCAAAGTTCATGGGTTTGCTCATCTTTTAGAGCTGTTCTAGATGTCTTTGTAGTTTACATGTACTAAATGTAGCAGGTATTGCTTTCATGGCGTCCTACTAGATTTGAAGTTGGGATCTACTCAGGCTTCAATGTCTCAGAAGAAGCAACGTTGATTCTTTGAATTCCGTTCTTGAACGTGAGAATGCTACTTATGTAGTTAATGAATTAATTAAATCGAATTCACTTGAATGGAAAAATTGTCTTGTTCATGTAGATTTTAACTTGGGAAATTGATATTTGAGTTCTACTTTTCATTGTTGTTGCTTTTCTGTATTGTTTGATTGCACAGATAGCAGATGTACTGACCAAGTATTGTGTGAAACTGGAGGAAATGTCCTTCCTCTTGGCAGCTGATGTTCACAAGCTCATTAACGCTAAGGCCATGGTAAATGTTTTACCTGGGGCAAGATAGCAGTCTGAATATTCCTAGAATGTCTTTCTTTCCCCAGATGAAATTCATTTTTTCTGCCTATCAATCACTGAAATATAGAAGAAATTTCTACTTGGCAGGGTATTGGTTATCATTTGTGTTCTTTTCTCCCCTCATTTTCTGTAGAAGAGACAATTTTTGGTTTGTTTTTGCATGTTGAAGCAGAGGAAGAAGAAGATGAGGAGAGGATTCCTTGTAAAAGTGAAGAAAATGAGCATGCAGAACAGGGACTAAGCATTATGCAGGTAAGCGAGCAAGAGAATAAGTTTGAAAGTGAAGGCAGTTTTGTCCAAAAGAAGGAGGAATAGGACGTCTTTTTGCTGAGAATGAATAGAAAGGTTTTTTGCATTTAGTTTGTATACGAAGCGCACAGGGCTCTAGATCCTTTTGTGGGAAAATGGAGTGTGTAAAGTTGCCAATCATTTTGGAGCGAATTTGGAGGGTGAATTTGGGGTGCCAGGTGAATTTTGGGTCGAATTCTGGGGATTTGGGGTTTCCCAGGTGAATTTCTGAGGTGAAAAGGTTCAAAAAGGTTTTTTTTTGAAAGCAAGTTAAAGCCAGAAGGTTATTGAAAATTAATAGATGTGATGCAAGTAGGTAATATGCAGACGATACACAGCGAGACAAATCATGGGAAAAATACAGTGGTAACACATGAGTGTGTGAGGATGGGATCAGTATAGCTAAGGCTCAGTTGAAGCTGAATTTGGAAAAGCATGCCAAAACTAAGAATAATAAAGGCACCTACGGGTATTTCAGTGGGAAAAGGAAGATGAAAAGAAACCTATCACACCTCCCCTATTCCCCCCTCCCCCCACCCCCATAAGCCAGACAGGACTAGTGACAACAGACAAGGAGAAGGCTGAGGTACTCAACAAGTGTTGGTCTCAATTTTTACTGCCAGTCACTATTTCCACATCTCTCAGGTTATTGGACTGGTGGACTTGATTCTAACCCATAGTAGCAGGTCAGCTTTCAGACCACTTGAGGAACCTGAGCATGCAAGACCATGGCACCCACCCAGAGGCATGTCAGGGCCCTGAGAGAACTGGCAGCTGTAGTTGCTAAGGTGCTTCCTCCATCATATTTGAGAAATCAAGGCAACCAGCTGAAGTCTCCAGACACTGTGTTGTATTGACTCCAATCCTCTTGGTCTTTTTTGTAAATCTTAGAGCTCTGAGTCAATTTCTGCAGAGGATTCCCAATGCAGTTTCAAAAATGGAATCTTTGTTACTGGTCCTCATGTTGATCTTGGATATTTCCATTTTCTGCACTCCTTTATTTTCGAAACATTTGTAATGACTGAAAAGAAAGCTGAGACGAGGCATTATGCTCTTTCCAGTGATAGAAATGGACCTGTATTCTTTTCAGACAAATATATTTTTGCTGTGTCTAAGCACATGTGCATACCTGTGTTTGATTTATGTGTCCAGGTTTTGGCAGTGGGGCAGCCACAGGGCCGTCCTGTGACAATGGCCCAGGTGCTGCCCCGTCCCGCTTTCTTCCAACTGGCTCCACTTCAGGATGTCCTCCCTGCTGAGAGAAGAGGCTGGGACAGCACCTTTAGAAATGTGACTTTCTGGGTTTTTTTTTGTTTCGTTTTGTTTTGTTATTTTTAAAGTTACTAAAACCCTTCACCCTGATTTTTTGTGTTGGGTTTGGGGCTTTTTTTTTCAGTTTTGGGTGGGTTTTTTGGTGGGCTTTTTGGGGGGCTTTTTTTGTCTCTTTGGGGATTATTGGTTGGGGGGTTTTGTGTGTTTGTTTGGTCTGCTTTTTTTGTTTGTTTTTTTATTACGGTTTTGTAGAGTTTTTTTAAGCAAATTGATTGGAAAACTGAATAGTCCTCCACTATAGTCTCCTGGATTCACCTGAGACTCTTCCTAGGCATCTCCCTGATCTTTTTTGCAATGAGTCTCACATCATTCTCCTGAAGAAACTGTCTGCTTATGGTTTGCATGGGTGGGCTGTTTGCTGGGTGACAAACTGGGTGATGGCCAGGCCCACAGAGTGGTGGGAAATAGAGTTCATCCAGCTGGTCCCCAAGGCTCAGTCTTGGGCCCAGTCCTGTTTAATATCTTGCTCAGTGATCTGGACAAGGGGATAGAGTACACGCCCAGGAAGTTCACAGATGATGCAAAGTTGGCTGGTAGCGTTTTTTTTCTTCTGGAGGACAGCAGGCTCTGCTTCTTCTTCCTCCTGTTCCGAGGTCGCTGCTCCCTCTTCATCCCTCATTAAGTGTGCTGATTTTGTCACTTGGATGAGAAAACAAACAATTTTAGCAACAATACTGGTGGCAGGGTACAAGAAAGGAAGAGTTCACATGAATCCCCCCCCCAACAACAGACAATACCTGATGGCTCCTCTGCCCAGCTTACTGACTACACCGGAACCCATTGTCCCCCAAAGATACTCCCTTCTCCCTGCCCCCAGCCATGATGTGAGATGGAATAGAATAACTAAGATTAAGATTCTCCCTATATAACTCCATCATACTTCGATTCTGGGAAAAACAATTCTTGAAGTTCTATCATTTCAGATCATTTGAATTTGAATTGGCATACTAAAAAGTCTAGCCAGAAACTCATGACAATATTAATAGCCCATTCTAGAATGTCCGAGATGATAGACACTTCTTTCAAGAGAATGTGATACCTCACGTGACTTCTCCAGAATTTAAATGAACAGCGGGAGTAGTCTACAAGATTCTTGCTGCCATCTGGATTTCCTGGTTTTTGGCTGGTCTATGTAAGCCAACCAGCTATTCAGCAGAGGGAATATTAGTGTGCTACTTGATGGTATGTGAGATGGAACACAGTAATTTATGGCTTTTTGCATAGTGATGAAGCTGTAAAGAAAGCTCCGTAATGCTCTGACAAGGAGGCTGCTGGACTTCAAGTAGCAAAGGCCCAAAACGAACCAGTGAAAAGGTGTCATTGAAAAAAAAAAAAAAAAAAAAAGCCAGGTGGGGAGCAAAGTGATACTTAAGGGCAGTTTACTGAAAGAGGAAATCTAGTGAAAAAAAGGTCCAAGAGTGAAGGAATAACAGGGAAAATGAAACTAAGGAAGGAAATCAATCTCAGCTAATCATTTCAGAAGCTAACAAGTTGTCATTGCAATGATGCATAAAGTGAGAAATTATAAATATGTCTGCGCCAAAATCTGAATTATGAACTTTATTGCATTCTGTCTTTCACGGAATCATACAACAGTCTGTGATTAAAGATCACCTAGTCCTACTTCCTTGCCAGGTAGATCTTACAGTAGATCAAATTGCTCAAGACTAGCCAAACTGATAAGGAGCACTCTCAATGATGGGGCATCCACAACTTCTCTGGAACAGCCGTTTGAGTGTCTCACCAGCTTCATTGTAGAAAAGCTTTTCCTTTTAGCCAATCTAAACCTAGTCTCAGTTTGAAAGCATGTCCCCTTGTCCTTTCTCTGCAAACCTTCCTAAAAAGTCTTTCTCCATTGGTCTTATACCCTCTTTACATATTCAAAGGCCACAATACTGTCTCTCCAGAAACCTCTCTTCTCCAGGCTAAAAGATCCTATTTTTCACAAGAACCAGGTCATAAACTGAAATGGAAGACATCTCAGGAGATCAGATCATCCAACAGCTCAGCGTAAGAATAGCTCTGAAGTCAGATCAACTAGCTTAGGGCTGTGTCTGTTTGAATTTTGAAAATTAGCAGGACTTGAAATGCTTCAAGGAAGAGAACTCTGGGTGGCTCCAGAAACAGCCTGAGAAACTCGAGCAAACTCGAAACCTCAGAAACTACCACTGCTTTCTCTCCCTCAGCCCAAGCAGTCCCAAAGAAGAAGTGTTCCCAGCAGGCTGGGATAGCACGCATATACACTACATATACATGACAGGCATCGCCAGCAGCCACATCCTGCTCCTTTCTGTGGCTGGCAAGAGTGAGACTGGATGTTTACATGTGGGCAACCTGGGTCCCTCCAGCAGCTCACACACTCAGCCTGCCCAGTGACCCCACTGAATTCCAGTATTCGCAGTGTGCCAAGGCCACAGCACTACTCCGCTTGCTGGCACAGACCATCACACGCCTCCTAAATCAGTCAGGACTCCCCTGGTCCCACAGCCAGCACCCCACTTGCTCTCCCCCAGGCCACTGCCATTGTTCACCAACTTCTCCACTTTGATCTTTGCTGGTGCTCTCAACACTGGCACACCCAGATGTTCTGCAGCTGTTGTCTCCTGGTGGAAAGGACTTGTAAAGCCGTGTTTCCACACAGGACTTCCACAACCTTTCAAAGCAACCTTTTCTGGGGTATGAACAATCTCATTCAAATGTCAACATTTCTTTTCCCATATGTGAAATCAGAATTTCCTTCTTCCGGGCATGCCCAAAACAAGGCACAAACTACATTGTGCCTTCTGTTTCACATGCTGAGTCGTTTGTAAACAATGCTAGGAGAATACCTGTTTTGATCCAAGCTAATCTCTGGCCCTTATAGTGCTTTCGGTAGTTAGTTTTGCTTTGCTATTTACTTGATGTCCCATTGAATTGTTGAATCATAAACAGACTATCTGTCTGTATAGCAGCATAGCAGTGATGAATAAATGCAAGAGAAGGAGCAAGGTGATTGTTTGCTAGACTCTTCCTAGAAACTGAGAAATCTGTTACTTAATGCTGACCACAGCAGATGGAGGAAGCATCCTACATGATGTCAAAGCAATGAAGCTGTAATCACTTTTATGATTACAGTCAAGGCACTGCTTTTGCCACCATAAGTGGAGTGCAGGGAATCTTAAAAGACGACACTCTAACTGTTGTCCATGCTCACTGAGAAAATAATGCTTTTACAGCAGAGCAGGTCTCACCGCAGCTAAATCATGGCTTCAACTGTACACCGCCTTCAAAAAAGCCCACAAAAACACAAATGAAAGGATTTGGAACCCAAGGGAATCTCGGATTGTGACATCAGCTCACTTTGGATTCTTTCCAAATTCTCAATTCCATTTTCTTCCCAGCCAATTATCCCACCTAACCTGAGATGTAACTTATGGATATCCAACACATCTAGTTACCTTAGAATTAGATTGCCACTAGGCAAAAAGACAGAAACAAGCAGTTAAGTTCAGACTGAAACCAAGGGTGTTTAGAACAGCAATACTTGGACGTAACTATTCTTGATCAAACCAAAACTTTTAGGACTTACCCATGTATTTTTGGATGTGGAAAAAGTCCCTAGGGAGCTCACACTCAGTGCCTGGAGAAACGCTCTCGCTGGTTTTTCAAGGACCGATTCGTCACAGCAGAGGCAGCAGAGCACAAGATGGCCGAAGAGAAGGGGCAGTGTAGAATTCTCGGTCTGTCTCTGTCTCCACTCAGTGTAGAACGTCCTTGTCCTGGCACATTGTCGTGTGCGATATGTCCCTCCGGGTCTTCGGTCCTTGCGAAGCTCTATGTACTGCGAGCGCAGCTACTTGCAGCTGAGAAGGACCGCGGAGCTAGCGGCGAATTCGGAGAGCGCTAAGCACGAAGTCAAGAAGCGAGACGTGTCCCTGCAACGCGGTGCTAAGAGCAGCTTCCTGGCGGCGGGGGCGAGCCCCGGCCACGAGACATTCTCGTCCTAGCAACGGATCTCTGTGAAGGGCGTAGGCGAAAAGCTTTCGTTTTCCATTCGAACTGCGAGAGAGGCAGACTGTTACACGGAGCTCTGAGAACAAAGGTGCACGCCCTAAGCGGGCTTGGGCAGAAGCAGCGTTCTCGAGCTCTTGGCTGCCCGCACACTGCTGGGTATGTGGCGCCCCTGCGGCGGCTTCTGTCCGCCGGCAAGTGAAAGCGGAGCCAGGCGTGGGCGAGGGCGGTGAACGAAGCGGCTAAGTGCCGTGCTTGTGTGCACCACGTTAGAGGCTACTAGGAGAGGAAGGTGGTTGACTCTCGCTTGCCTTCCCAAGTGCCCTTAGCAGTCGGAAGGAGCAAGCTGAAGCACTGCTGCTTGTGCTGCTCCTTGGTTCCCTTGCAGCCCGCTCTGAAAGCATTGGCGGTCACTTCTAGGCGCCGAGTTGCACACACACAGCACCACGCTAAGTGCCGCGGAGAAGGGAAATCCAGAGTGCAGCGAGGAGCTGGACGTGGCTTACGTGCAGTAAGGAGAAGGTGAACCTAAGCACAGCCTCTTCAATCGGGCCGCCTCTGCTCTGGTAGCAACTTTGGCAAGTCGGCAAAGGGAGCCGCGAGTATGTAGAACGGAGGGCAGCGAGACGCCGTGTGTTATGCGCGCTTTCAGGGCTGCTGACAAGGGGCTACTTTAAGAACGCCTTCTTCGTCCTCGCGTCCTTCTCGCTTCGTTCTAGCTGCATGGAGTACAGCACAGCGAAGGAGTGAAGACGGGCACTGCCCCAGCTTTTGCCCTGGCGTGCAACGGCTGTGTGCTGCTTTTCCAAGCAGCAAGAGCACTGAGAAGTGAAAGCGATTGTGAAGGAGCTCTTTGGCTGCTCGTGTGCTCTTCGCTGCACTGCGCCGCTCGCAAGCGGCTTCGTTCTTCGGCGTCTGCCGTCCGGAGAGAGCTGAACTGCAGCGGTCAGTTTCAGCTCTGCCCAACAGCGTGCTCTCAGTTCTGCGGACAAGCACGCCCTGTTGCCTTGGCTCCGAGTGCAAAGTCCCTAGCGAGCACTCACTCAGTGCAATGCACCCAGAAAGACGCTCTCGCTCGTCTTTCAAGGAGCGATTCCTAACAGCAGAAGCAGCAGAGGCACAAACTGGATGACGAGAAGGGACAATGTAGAACACGTCTCTGTCCTGGCACATTGTCGTGTGCGATACGTCCCTCCGGGTCTTCGGTCCTTGCGAAGCTCTATGTACTGCGAGCGCAGCTACTTGAAGCTGAGACCGACCGTGGAGCTAGCAGCGAATTCGGAGAGCGCTAAGCACGAAGTCAAGAAGCGAGACGTGTCCCTGCAACGCGGCGCTAAGAGCAGCTTCCTCGCGGCGGGGGCGAGCTCCGGCCACAAGACATTCTCGTCCTGGCAACGGATCTCTGTGAAGGGCGTAGGCGAAAAGCTTTCGATTTCCATTCGAACTGCGAGAAAGGCAGACTGTTACACGGAGCTCTGAGAACAAAGGTGCACGCCCTAGGCGGGCTTGGGCAGAAGCAGCGTTCTCGAGCGCTTGGCTGCCGGCACACTGCTGGGTATGTGGCGCCCCTGCGGCGGCTTCTGGCCGCCGGCAAGTGAAAGCGGAGCCAGGCGTGGGCGAGGGCGGTGAACGAAGCGGCTAAGTGCCGTGCTTGTGTGCACCACGTTAGAGGCTACTAGGAGAGGAAGGTGGTTGACTCTCGCTTGCCTTCCCAAGTGCCCTTAGCAGTCGGAAGGAGCAAGCTGAAGCACTGCTGCTTGTGCTGCTCCTTGGTTCCCTTGCAGCCCGCTCTGAAAGCATTGGCGGTCACTTCTAGGCGCCGAGTTGCACACACACAGCACCACGCTAAGTGCCGCGGAGAAGGGAAATCCAGAGTGCAGCGAGGAGCTGGACGTGGCTTACGTGCAGTAAGGAGAATGTGAACCAAGGCACAGCCTCTTCAATCTGGCCGCCTCTGCTCTGGTAGCAACTTTTGCAAGTCGGCAAAGGGAGCCGCGAGTATGTAGAACGGAGGGCAGCGAGACGCCGAGTGTTATGCGCCCTTTCAGGGCTGCTGCCAGGGGGCTACTTTAAGAGCGCCTTGTCCTTCTTCCTCGCGTCCATCTGGCTTCGCTTTAGCTGCAAGGAGTACAGCACAGCGAAGGCGTGAGGACGGGCACTGCCCCAGCTTTTGCCCTGGCCTGCCTGTGCTCCGCCTTTAGCTGCACACCAGAACAATGGCATTTCTTTCCCGCAAGGTAAAAAGGGCTTTAGTGTAGCCTTAGGAATGGCAAGTGCCTAGGCATTAAGTTGAGCGACCACGTATGAGGGAGTCTTTAGAGGTTTCCTCCCCCATGGCGCAGGTTTATTCTCATTTTCGTGCTGAACTGAAAAGTCCGGGCATGGCAAGTCTGCCCTGCCTTGTGCAGAGACGAACAGAAATGTGGGGCTATGATCCTCTGTGTTCGGAGCTCTGCTTCCGGGTGTGTGGGCCGCCATGAGCCCGCAGCAGCCGCCGAGGACAGTGTGGATTGTGGATGAGGCTGGGCTGGCGCCCCCCCCCCCGCTGGTCTGACAGCGGCAGGAGCTGCGTCGGAGCGGCATTGCCTGAGGGCCCCATGGGGGGCGGGGAGAGAGCCGGGATTGACCCCGAGCGACACCGGAAGCGATATCCGTAGGGCCCGGAAGGCCAGCGTTGCCATCGAGTTTGGCCGGTAGGAGGCTTCTAAGGTGCTTTGAAAGGTGGAGCTTCTTTGCTCTAGGACAGTCTGGGAGAGCTGAGGGTGTCCAATCTGGAGAACAGAAGGCTCCAGGGAGACCTTCGAGCCCCTTGCAGTGCCTGCTGGGGCTCCAAGATAGCTGGGGAGGGACTTTGGAAAAGGTTCTGGACTCGCAGGACAAGGGGGAATAGCTTCAAACTGCCAGAGGGCTGGGGTAGATGGGATATTGGAAAGGAATTCTTCCTTGTGTGGGTGCTGAGGCCTGGCACATGTTGCTCAAAGAGGCTGTGTAGGAGCCCCATGGCAGGAAGTGTCCAGGGCCAGGCTGGAGCAGACATGGAGCAACCTGGACTAGTGGAAAAGTGTCCCTGCCCATGTCAGGATGTGGGAAGAAGAGACTCTGTCTCTAAGGTCGCTTCCAGTCCAAACCATTCTGGGATTCTAGGATTCATGGAAGGCCCTTTTCCAAGTGAAGTGTTGTATCTCTTGGCTCCCAGCTTGTAGTTGCCAGTTCTTCTGGAAGCAGGCGTGGCGAAGCAGCTGTGATGAGCCATGGGTTCTCAATAGGACGAGTGTGATATATTTGCAGAGAGGAAGGCTGCAGACAGATCTTCAAGGTCCAGGTAAAATAAGCAAAGGATTGAATAAAAGCCAAAGGTTGGTTGTGTTAGTTTGCTGGCTGTTGAAATGGCCCCAGGTCATTTTCAACATTTCTAATTTGGATTTGTTTGAGTAAAAAATGAATGTGTTACCTCCAGCGTAGGCTCTCCAATGCATCTCCATGTGCTCCCATCTCTTTGTTGTATATCGGGTTCTATTAACTGAAGACAGAATCATAACACAGTAGTAAAACATTTAGAGGCGTAGTTAGCCAGCTTCAGGAGTTTTCAACTCTGCTGTTGACTTTTCTGGTAACTGTAGGCAAGGCAACACAATCCAGTTACTCCACTTTCCACTTTCTTTTCCTCTCTGAGGAAAAGATGATCTTTTTTTTTTTTTTTTTTTCTTCTCATTTTGAAAATAGCCTTGAATGAAGAGAGTTATGCATGTGGCATGTAGGATTCATTACTTTACCTTTCTCTTCTGCTGTCTTTCGCGTACTAGTCTTTTTAAAATTTTTTGTCGCTGTTCTCCATTCAGTAGGTTTGAAAGAATTCTAATTGTTGAGATGATGGTTCTTTGAAGGCTCACTTAGCCCACCTTTTGGGTGAAGGAAAGAAGAAGACAAGGTCCTCTAGGAAGAGTAAAAAGCATACTTTCAAGAGACATTCAGAGATGTCTGCTGATGCCATGCAATTACCGTGTAATCAGCAGAAATGTGTTGGAAAAACACCCATCAGTGACTTCACAAGAAAGCCACACTCAAGACAGGTAAAGAACAGAAGCATAAAACCCCAAAGGTATGAAATGGACAGATTTTCATTGGGAATGAGCAACTCCTGAATTCTTGGTTCTAGAACTAGGGGCTTGTAATAAATAGACTGTCTCCTTGCCAAACGTAAATTTGGTGTCATGAACTGCTCACTGCCCATTGAAGTGCAGGGCTAGTAGATTAATATTTGCCATGGCAGGCATATTGTATGGCTTTCCTGTTAAAAAGAAATTGGTTTTGCTCATAGCAATCTAGATATGTACCCAGTCTGACACCTATTTTTTAGGCTATATTTCCAAGTAAATGGCTTCCACGATGATGCAGTAAGTTTATGTCATGAACAGGAATGAAGTGATTGCATGCATCCTTTTTTAGCCTAAGCCAGCTGCTGAATAATGAGACAGAGACTCTCACTGACGCCAAGGAGTGCCCGTGCTTTTGGGAAAAGCACTGGGCAGATAAAGCCTATTTCCACATTTCTTGCTAGCGTCTCCTTCAAAGTTCATGGGTTTGCTCATCTTTTAGAGCTGTTCTAGATGTCTTTGTAGTTTACATGTACTAAATGTAGCAGGTATTGCTTTCATGGCGTCCTACTAGATTTGAAGTTGGGATCTACTCAGGCTTCAATGTCTCAGAAGAAGCAACGTTGATTCTTTGAATTCCGTTCTTGAACGTGAGAATGCTACTTATGTAGTTAATGAATTAATTAAATCGAATTCACTTGAATGGAAAAATTGTCTTGTTCATGTAGATTTTAACTTGGGAAATTGATATTTGAGTTCTACTTTTCATTGTTGTTGCTTTTCTGTATTGTTTGATTGCACAGATAGCAGATGTACTGACCAAGTATTGTGTGAAACTGGAGGAAATGTCCTTCCTCTTGGCAGCTGATGTTCACAAGCTCATTAACGCTAAGGCCATGGTAAATGTTTTACCTGGGGCAAGATAGCAGTCTGAATATTCCTAGAATGTCTTTCTTTCCCCAGATGAAATTCATTTTTTCTGCCTATCAATCACTGAAATATAGAAGAAATTTCTACTTGGCAGGGTATTGGTTATCATTTGTGTTCTTTTCTCCCCTCATTTTCTGTAGAAGAGACAATTTTTGGTTTGTTTTTGCATGTTGAAGCAGAGGAAGAAGAAGATGAGGAGAGGATTCCTTGTAAAAGTGAAGAAAATGAGCATGCAGAACAGGGACTAAGCATTATGCAGGTAAGCGAGCAAGAGAATAAGTTTGAAAGTGAAGGCAGTTTTGTCCAAAAGAAGGAGGAATAGGACGTCTTTTTGCTGAGAATGAATAGAAAGGTTTTTTGCATTTAGTTTGTATACGAAGCGCACAGGGCTCTAGATCCTTTTGTGGGAAAATGGAGTGTGTAAAGTTGCCAATCATTTTGGAGCGAATTTGGAGGGTGAATTTGGGGTGCCAGGTGAATTTTGGGTCGAATTCTGGGGATTTGGGGTTTCCCAGGTGAATTTCTGAGGTGAAAAGGTTCAAAAAGGTTTTTTTTTGAAAGCAAGTTAAAGCCAGAAGGTTATTGAAAATTAATAGATGTGATGCAAGTAGGTAATATGCAGACGATACACAGCGAGACAAATCATGGGAAAAATACAGTGGTAACACATGAGTGTGTGAGGATGGGATCAGTATAGCTAAGGCTCAGTTGAAGCTGAATTTGGAAAAGCATGCCAAAACTAAGAATAATAAAGGCACCTACGGGTATTTCAGTGGGAAAAGGAAGATGAAAAGAAACCTATCACACCTCCCCTATTCCCCCCCCCCCCCACCCCCATAAGCCAGACAGGACTAGTGACAACAGACAAGGAGAAGGCTGAGGTACTCAACAAGTGTTGGTCTCAATTTTTACTGCCAGTCACTATTTCCACATCTCTCAGGTTATTGGACTGGTGGACTTGATTCTAACCCATAGTAGCAGGTCAGCTTTCAGACCACTTGAGGAACCTGAGCATGCAAGACCATGGCACCCACCCAGAGGCATGTCAGGGCCCTGAGAGAACTGGCAGCTGTAGTTGCTAAGGTGCTTCCTCCATCATATTTGAGAAATCAAGGCAACCAGCTGAAGTCTCCAGACACTGTGTTGTATTGACTCCAATCCTCTTGGTCTTTTTTGTAAATCTTAGAGCTCTGAGTCAATTTCTGCAGAGGATTCCCAATGCAGTTTCAAAAATGGAATCTTTGTTACTGGTCCTCATGTTGATCTTGGATATTTCCATTTTCTGCACTCCTTTATTTTCGAAACATTTGTAATGACTGAAAAGAAAGCTGAGACGAGGCATTATGCTCTTTCCAGTGATAGAAATGGACCTGTATTCTTTTCAGACAAATATATTTTTGCTGTGTCTAAGCACATGTGCATACCTGTGTTTGATTTATGTGTCCAGGTTTTGGCAGTGGGGCAGCCACAGGGCCGTCCTGTGACAATGGCCCAGGTGCTGCCCCGTCCCGCTTTCTTCCAACTGGCTCCACTTCAGGATGTCCTCCCTGCTGAGAGAAGAGGCTGGGACAGCACCTTTAGAAATGTGACTTTCTGGGTTTTTTTTTGTTTCGTTTTGTTTTGTTATTTTTAAAGTTACTAAAACCCTTCACCCTGATTTTTTGTGTTGGGTTTGGGGCTTTTTTTTTCAGTTTTGGGTGGGTTTTTTGGTGGGCTTTTTGGGGGGCTTTTTTTGTCTCTTTGGGGATTATTGGTTGGGGGGTTTTGTGTGTTTGTTTGGTCTGCTTTTTTTGTTTGTTTTTTTATTACGGTTTTGTAGAGTTTTTTTAAGCAAATTGATTGGAAAACTGAATAGTCCTCCACTATAGTCTCCTGGATTCACCTGAGACTCTTCCTAGGCATCTCCCTGATCTTTTTTGCAATGAGTCTCACATCATTCTCCTGAAGAAACTGTCTGCTTATGGTTTGCATGGGTGGGCTGTTTGCTGGGTGACAAACTGGGTGATGGCCAGGCCCACAGAGTGGTGGGAAATAGAGTTCATCCAGCTGGTCCCCAAGGCTCAGTCTTGGGCCCAGTCCTGTTTAATATCTTGCTCAGTGATCTGGACAAGGGGATAGAGTACACGCCCAGGAAGTTCACAGATGATGCAAAGTTGGCTGGTAGCGTTTTTTTTCTTCTGGAGGACAGCAGGCTCTGCTTCTTCTTCCTCCTGTTCCGAGGTCGCTGCTCCCTCTTCATCCCTCATTAAGTGTGCTGATTTTGTCACTTGGATGAGAAAACAAACAATTTTAGCAACAATACTGGTGGCAGGGTACAAGAAAGGAAGAGTTCACATGAATCCCCCCCCCAACAACAGACAATACCTGATGGCTCCTCTGCCCAGCTTACTGACTACACCGGAACCCATTGTCCCCCAAAGATACTCCCTTCTCCCTGCCCCCAGCCATGATGTGAGATGGAATAGAATAACTAAGATTAAGATTCTCCCTATATAACTCCATCATACTTCGATTCTGGGAAAAACAATTCTTGAAGTTCTATCATTTCAGATCATTTGAATTTGAATTGGCATACTAAAAAGTCTAGCCAGAAACTCATGACAATATTAATAGCCCATTCTAGAATGTCCGAGATGATAGACACTTCTTTCAAGAGAATGTGATACCTCACGTGACTTCTCCAGAATTTAAATGAACAGCGGGAGTAGTCTACAAGATTCTTGCTGCCATCTGGATTTCCTGGTTTTTGGCTGGTCTATGTAAGCCAACCAGCTATTCAGCAGAGGGAATATTAGTGTGCTACTTGATGGTATGTGAGATGGAACACAGTAATTTATGGCTTTTTGCATAGTGATGAAGCTGTAAAGAAAGCTCCGTAATGCTCTGACAAGGAGGCTGCTGGACTTCAAGTAGCAAAGGCCCAAAACGAACCAGTGAAAAGGTGTCATTGAAAAAAAAAAAAAAAAAAAAAGCCAGGTGGGGAGCAAAGTGATACTTAAGGGCAGTTTACTGAAAGAGGAAATCTAGTGAAAAAAAGGTCCAAGAGTGAAGGAATAACAGGGAAAATGAAACTAAGGAAGGAAATCAATCTCAGCTAATCATTTCAGAAGCTAACAAGTTGTCATTGCAATGATGCATAAAGTGAGAAATTATAAATATGTCTGCGCCAAAATCTGAATTATGAACTTTATTGCATTCTGTCTTTCACGGAATCATACAACAGTCTGTGATTAAAGATCACCTAGTCCTACTTCCTTGCCAGGTAGATCTTACAGTAGATCAAATTGCTCAAGACTAGCCAAACTGATAAGGAGCACTCTCAATGATGGGGCATCCACAACTTCTCTGGAACAGCCGTTTGAGTGTCTCACCAGCTTCATTGTAGAAAAGCTTTTCCTTTTAGCCAATCTAAACCTAGTCTCAGTTTGAAAGCATGTCCCCTTGTCCTTTCTCTGCAAACCTTCCTAAAAAGTCTTTCTCCATTGGTCTTATACCCTCTTTACATATTCAAAGGCCACAATACTGTCTCTCCAGAAACCTCTCTTCTCCAGGCTAAAAGATCCTATTTTTCACAAGAACCAGGTCATAAACTGAAATGGAAGACATCTCAGGAGATCAGATCATCCAACAGCTCAGCGTAAGAATAGCTCTGAAGTCAGATCAACTAGCTTAGGGCTGTGTCTGTTTGAATTTTGAAAATTAGCAGGACTTGAAATGCTTCAAGGAAGAGAACTCTGGGTGGCTCCAGAAACAGCCTGAGAAACTCGAGCAAACTCGAAACCTCAGAAACTACCACTGCTTTCTCTCCCTCAGCCCAAGCAGTCCCAAAGAAGAAGTGTTCCCAGCAGGCTGGGATAGCACGCATATACACTACATATACATGACAGGCATCGCCAGCAGCCACATCCTGCTCCTTTCTGTGGCTGGCAAGAGTGAGACTGGATGTTTACATGTGGGCAACCTGGGTCCCTCCAGCAGCTCACACACTCAGCCTGCCCAGTGACCCCACTGAATTCCAGTATTCGCAGTGTGCCAAGGCCACAGCACTACTCCGCTTGCTGGCACAGACCATCACACGCCTCCTAAATCAGTCAGGACTCCCCTGGTCCCACAGCCAGCACCCCACTTGCTCTCCCCCAGGCCACTGCCATTGTTCACCAACTTCTCCACTTTGATCTTTGCTGGTGCTCTCAACACTGGCACACCCAGATGTTCTGCAGCTGTTGTCTCCTGGTGGAAAGGACTTGTAAAGCCGTGTTTCCACACAGGACTTCCACAACCTTTCAAAGCAACCTTTTCTGGGGTATGAACAATCTCATTCAAATGTCAACATTTCTTTTCCCATATGTGAAATCAGAATTTCCTTCTTCCGGGCATGCCCAAAACAAGGCACAAACTACATTGTGCCTTCTGTTTCACATGCTGAGTCGTTTGTAAACAATGCTAGGAGAATACCTGTTTTGATCCAAGCTAATCTCTGGCCCTTATAGTGCTTTCGGTAGTTAGTTTTGCTTTGCTATTTACTTGATGTCCCATTGAATTGTTGAATCATAAACAGACTATCTGTCTGTATAGCAGCATAGCAGTGATGAATAAATGCAAGAGAAGGAGCAAGGTGATTGTTTGCTAGACTCTTCCTAGAAACTGAGAAATCTGTTACTTAATGCTGACCACAGCAGATGGAGGAAGCATCCTACATGATGTCAAAGCAATGAAGCTGTAATCACTTTTATGATTACAGTCAAGGCACTGCTTTTGCCACCATAAGTGGAGTGCAGGGAATCTTAAAAGACGACACTCTAACTGTTGTCCATGCTCACTGAGAAAATAATGCTTTTACAGCAGAGCAGGTCTCACCGCAGCTAAATCATGGCTTCAACTGTACACCGCCTTCAAAAAAGCCCACAAAAACACAAATGAAAGGATTTGGAACCCAAGGGAATCTCGGATTGTGACATCAGCTCACTTTGGATTCTTTCCAAATTCTCAATTCCATTTTCTTCCCAGCCAATTATCCCACCTAACCTGAGATGTAACTTATGGATATCCAACACATCTAGTTACCTTAGAATTAGATTGCCACTAGGCAAAAAGACAGAAACAAGCAGTTAAGTTCAGACTGAAACCAAGGGTGTTTAGAACAGCAATACTTGGACGTAACTATTCTTGATCAAACCAAAACTTTTAGGACTTACCCATGTATTTTTGGAGGTGGAAAAAGTCCCTAGGGAGCTCACACTCAGTGCCTGGAGAGACGCTCTCGCTGGTTTTTCAAGGACCGATTCGTCACAGCAGAGGCAGCAGAGCACAAGATGGCCGAAGAGAAGGGGCAGTGTAGAATTCTCGGTCTGTCTCTGTCTCCACTCAGTGTAGAACGTCCTTGTCCTGGCACATTGTCGTGTGCGATATGTCCCTCCGGGTCTTCGGTCCTTGCGAAGCTCTATGTACTGCGAGCGCAGCTACTTGCAGCTGAGAAGGACCGCGGAGCTAGCGGCGAATTCGGAGAGCGCTAAGCACGAAGTCAAGAAGCGAGACGTGTCCCTGCAACGCGGTGCTAAGAGCAGCTTCCTGGCGGCGGGGGCGAGCCCCGGCCACGAGACATTCTCGTCCTAGCAACGGATCTCTGTGAAGGGCGTAGGCGAAAAGCTTTCGTTTTCCATTCGAACTGCGAGAGAGGCAGACTGTTACACGGAGCTCTGAGAACAAAGGTGCACGCCCTAAGCGGGCTTGGGCAGAAGCAGCGTTCTCGAGCTCTTGGCTGCCCGCACACTGCTGGGTATGTGGCGCCCCTGCGGCGGCTTCTGTCCGCCGGCAAGTGAAAGCGGAGCCAGGCGTGGGCGAGGGCGGTGAACGAAGCGGCTAAGTGCCGTGCTTGTGTGCACCACGTTAGAGGCTACTAGGAGAGGAAGGTGGTTGACTCTCGCTTGCCTTCCCAAGTGCCCTTAGCAGTCGGAAGGAGCAAGCTGAAGCACTGCTGCTTGTGCTGCTCCTTGGTTCCCTTGCAGCCCGCTCTGAAAGCATTGGCGGTCACTTCTAGGCGCCGAGTTGCACACACACAGCACCACGCTAAGTGCCGCGGAGAAGGGAAATCCAGAGTGCAGCGAGGAGCTGGACGTGGCTTACGTGCAGTAAGAAGAAGGTGAACCTAAGCACAGCCTCTTCAATCGGGCCGCCTCTGCTCTGGTAGCAACTTTGGCAAGTCGGCAAAGGGAGCCGCGAGTATGTAGAACGGAGGGCAGCGAGACGCCGTGTGTTATGCGCGCTTTCAGGGCTGCTGACAAGGGGCTACTTTAAGAACGCCTTCTTCGTCCTCGCGTCCTTCTCGCTTCGTTCTAGCTGCATGGAGTACAGCACAGCGAAGGAGTGAAGACGGGCACTGCCCCAGCTTTTGCCCTGGCGTGCAACGGCTGTGTGCTGCTTTTCCAAGCAGCAAGAGCACTGAGAAGTGAAAGCGATTGTGAAGGAGCTCTTTGGCTGCTCGTGTGCTCTTCGCTGCACTGCGCCGCTCGCAAGCGGCTTCGTTCTTCGGCGTCTGCCGTCCGGAGAGAGCTGAACTGCAGCGGTCAGTTTCAGCTCTGCCCAACAGCGTGCTCTCAGTTCTGCGGACAAGCACGCCCTGTTGCCTTGGCTCCGAGTGCAAAGTCCCTAGCGAGCACTCACTCAGTGCAATGCACCCAGAAAGACGCTCTCGCTCGTCTTTCAAGGAGCGATTCCTAACAGCAGAAGCAGCAGAGGCACAAACTGGATGACGAGAAGGGACAATGTAGAACACGTCTCTGTCCTGGCACATTGTCGTGTGCGATACGTCCCTCCGGGTCTTCGGTCCTTGCGAAGCTCTATGTACTGCGAGCGCAGCTACTTGAAGCTGAGACCGACCGTGGAGCTAGCAGCGAATTCGGAGAGCGCTAAGCACGAAGTCAAGAAGCGAGACGTGTCCCTGCAACGCGGCGCTAAGAGCAGCTTCCTCGCGGCGGGGGCGAGCTCCGGCCACAAGACATTCTCGTCCTGGCAACGGATCTCTGTGAAGGGCGTAGGCGAAAAGCTTTCGATTTCCATTCGAACTGCGAGAAAGGCAGACTGTTACACGGAGCTCTGAGAACAAAGGTGCACGCCCTAGGCGGGCTTGGGCAGAAGCAGCGTTCTCGAGCGCTTGGCTGCCGGCACACTGCTGGGTATGTGGCGCCCCTGCGGCGGCTTCTGGCCGCCGGCAAGTGAAAGCGGAGCCAGGCGTGGGCGAGGGCGGTGAACGAAGCGGCTAAGTGCCGTGCTTGTGTGCACCACGTTAGAGGCTACTAGGAGAGGAAGGTGGTTGACTCTCGCTTGCCTTCCCAAGTGCCCTTAGCAGTCGGAAGGAGCAAGCTGAAGCACTGCTGCTTGTGCTGCTCCTTGGTTCCCTTGCAGCCCGCTCTGAAAGCATTGGCGGTCACTTCTAGGCGCCGAGTTGCACACACACAGCACCACGCTAAGTGCCGCGGAGAAGGGAAATCCAGAGTGCAGCGAGGAGCTGGACGTGGCTTACGTGCAGTAAGGAGAATGTGAACCAAGGCACAGCCTCTTCAATCTGGCCGCCTCTGCTCTGGTAGCAACTTTTGCAAGTCGGCAAAGGGAGCCGCGAGTATGTAGAACGGAGGGCAGCGAGACGCCGAGTGTTATGCGCCCTTTCAGGGCTGCTGCCAGGGGGCTACTTTAAGAGCGCCTTGTCCTTCTTCCTCGCGTCCATCTGGCTTCGCTTTAGCTGCAAGGAGTACAGCACAGCGAAGGCGTGAGGACGGGCACTGCCCCAGCTTTTGCCCTGGCCTGCCTGTGCTCCGCCTTTAGCTGCACACCAGAACAATGGCATTTCTTTCCCGCAAGGTAAAAAGGGCTTTAGTGTAGCCTTAGGAATGGCAAGTGCCTAGGCATTAAGTTGAGCGACCACGTATGAGGGAGTCTTTAGAGGTTTCCTCCCCCATGGCGCAGGTTTATTCTCATTTTCGTGCTGAACTGAAAAGTCCGGGCATGGCAAGTCTGCCCTGCCTTGTGCAGAGACGAACACAAATGTGGGGCTATGATCCTCTGTGTTCGGAGCTCTGCTTCCGGGTGTGTGGGCCGCCATGAGCCCGCAGCAGCCGCCGAGGACAGTGTGGATTGTGGATGAGGCTGGGCTGGCGCCCCCCCCCCCGCTGGTCTGACAGCGGCAGGAGCTGCGTCGGAGCGGCATTGCCTGAGGGCCCCATGGGGGGCGGGGAGAGAGCCGGGATTGACCCCGAGCGACACCGGAAGCGATATCCGTAGGGCCCGGAAGGCCAGCGTTGCCATCGAGTTTGGCCGGTAGGAGGCTTCTAAGGTGCTTTGAAAGGTGGAGCTTCTTTGCTCTAGGACAGTCTGGGAGAGCTGAGGGTGTCCAATCTGGAGAACAGAAGGCTCCAGGGAGACCTTCGAGCCCCTTGCAGTGCCTGCTGGGGCTCCAAGATAGCTGGGGAGGGACTTTGGAAAAGGTTCTGGACTCGCAGGACAAGGGGGAATAGCTTCAAACTGCCAGAGGGCTGGGGTAGATGGGATATTGGAAAGGAATTCTTCCTTGTGTGGGTGCTGAGGCCTGGCACATGTTGCTCAAAGAGGCTGTGTAGGAGCCCCATGGCAGGAAGTGTCCAGGGCCAGGCTGGAGCAGACATGGAGCAACCTGGACTAGTGGAAAAGTGTCCCTGCCCATGTCAGGATGTGGGAAGAAGAGACTCTGTCTCTAAGGTCGCTTCCAGTCCAAACCATTCTGGGATTCTAGGATTCATGGAAGGCCCTTTTCCAAGTGAAGTGTTGTATCTCTTGGCTCCCAGCTTGTAGTTGCCAGTTCTTCTGGAAGCAGGCGTGGCGAAGCAGCTGTGATGAGCCATGGGTTCTCAATAGGACGAGTGTGATATATTTGCAGAGAGGAAGGCTGCAGACAGATCTTCAAGGTCCAGGTAAAATAAGCAAAGGATTGAATAAAAGCCAAAGGTTGGTTGTGTTAGTTTGCTGGCTGTTGAAATGGCCCCAGGTCATTTTCAACATTTCTAATTTGGATTTGTTTGAGTAAAAAATGAATGTGTTACCTCCAGCGTAGGCTCTCCAATGCATCTCCATGTGCTCCCATCTCTTTGTTGTATATCGGGTTCTATTAACTGAAGACAGAATCATAACACAGTAGTAAAACATTTAGAGGCGTAGTTAGCCAGCTTCAGGAGTTTTCAACTCTGCTGTTGACTTTTCTGGTAACTGTAGGCAAGGCAACACAATCCAGTTACTCCACTTTCCACTTTCTTTTCCTCTCTGAGGAAAAGATGATCTTTTTTTTTTTTTTTTTTTCTTCTCATTTTGAAAATAGCCTTGAATGAAGAGAGTTATGCATGTGGCATGTAGGATTCATTACTTTACCTTTCTCTTCTGCTGTCTTTCGCGTACTAGTCTTTTTAAAATTTTTTGTCGCTGTTCTCCATTCAGTAGGTTTGAAAGAATTCTAATTGTTGAGATGATGGTTCTTTGAAGGCTCACTTAGCCCACCTTTTGGGTGAAGGAAAGAAGAAGACAAGGTCCTCTAGGAAGAGTAAAAAGCATACTTTCAAGAGACATTCAGAGATGTCTGCTGATGCCATGCAATTACCGTGTAATCAGCAGAAATGTGTTGGAAAAACACCCATCAGTGACTTCACAAGAAAGCCACACTCAAGACAGGTAAAGAACAGAAGCATAAAACCCCAAAGGTATGAAATGGACAGATTTTCATTGGGAATGAGCAACTCCTGAATTCTTGGTTCTAGAACTAGGGGCTTGTAATAAATAGACTGTCTCCTTGCCAAACGTAAATTTGGTGTCATGAACTGCTCACTGCCCATTGAAGTGCAGGGCTAGTAGATTAATATTTGCCATGGCAGGCATATTGTATGGCTTTCCTGTTAAAAAGAAATTGGTTTTGCTCATAGCAATCTAGATATGTACCCAGTCTGACACCTATTTTTTAGGCTATATTTCCAAGTAAATGGCTTCCACGATGATGCAGTAAGTTTATGTCATGAACAGGAATGAAGTGATTGCATGCATCCTTTTTTAGCCTAAGCCAGCTGCTGAATAATGAGACAGAGACTCTCACTGACGCCAAGGAGTGCCCGTGCTTTTGGGAAAAGCACTGGGCAGATAAAGCCTATTTCCACATTTCTTGCTAGCGTCTCCTTCAAAGTTCATGGGTTTGCTCATCTTTTAGAGCTGTTCTAGATGTCTTTGTAGTTTACATGTACTAAATGTAGCAGGTATTGCTTTCATGGCGTCCTACTAGATTTGAAGTTGGGATCTACTCAGGCTTCAATGTCTCAGAAGAAGCAACGTTGATTCTTTGAATTCCGTTCTTGAACGTGAGAATGCTACTTATGTAGTTAATGAATTAATTAAATCGAATTCACTTGAATGGAAAAATTGTCTTGTTCATGTAGATTTTAACTTGGGAAATTGATATTTGAGTTCTACTTTTCATTGTTGTTGCTTTTCTGTATTGTTTGATTGCACAGATAGCAGATGTACTGACCAAGTATTGTGTGAAACTGGAGGAAATGTCCTTCCTCTTGGCAGCTGATGTTCACAAGCTCATTAACGCTAAGGCCATGGTAAATGTTTTACCTGGGGCAAGATAGCAGTCTGAATATTCCTAGAATGTCTTTCTTTCCCCAGATGAAATTCATTTTTTCTGCCTATCAATCACTGAAATATAGAAGAAATTTCTACTTGGCAGGGTATTGGTTATCATTTGTGTTCTTTTCTCCCCTCATTTTCTGTAGAAGAGACAATTTTTGGTTTGTTTTTGCATGTTGAAGCAGAGGAAGAAGAAGATGAGGAGAGGATTCCTTGTAAAAGTGAAGAAAATGAGCATGCAGAACAGGGACTAAGCATTATGCAGGTAAGCGAGCAAGAGAATAAGTTTGAAAGTGAAGGCAGTTTTGTCCAAAAGAAGGAGGAATAGGACGTCTTTTTGCTGAGAATGAATAGAAAGGTTTTTTGCATTTAGTTTGTATACGAAGCGCACAGGGCTCTAGATCCTTTTGTGGGAAAATGGAGTGTGTAAAGTTGCCAATCATTTTGGAGCGAATTTGGAGGGTGAATTTGGGGTGCCAGGTGAATTTTGGGTCGAATTCTGGGGATTTGGGGTTTCCCAGGTGAATTTCTGAGGTGAAAAGGTTCAAAAAGGTTTTTTTTTGAAAGCAAGTTAAAGCCAGAAGGTTATTGAAAATTAATAGATGTGATGCAAGTAGGTAATATGCAGACGATACACAGCGAGACAAATCATGGGAAAAATACAGTGGTAACACATGAGTGTGTGAGGATGGGATCAGTATAGCTAAGGCTCAGTTGAAGCTGAATTTGGAAAAGCATGCCAAAACTAAGAATAATAAAGGCACCTACGGGTATTTCAGTGGGAAAAGGAAGATGAAAAGAAACCTATCACACCTCCCCTATTCCCCCCCCCCCCACCCCCATAAGCCAGACAGGACTAGTGACAACAGACAAGGAGAAGGCTGAGGTACTCAACAAGTGTTGGTCTCAATTTTTACTGCCAGTCACTATTTCCACATCTCTCAGGTTATTGGACTGGTGGACTTGATTCTAACCCATAGTAGCAGGTCAGCTTTCAGACCACTTGAGGAACCTGAGCATGCAAGACCATGGCACCCACCCAGAGGCATGTCAGGGCCCTGAGAGAACTGGCAGCTGTAGTTGCTAAGGTGCTTCCTCCATCATATTTGAGAAATCAAGGCAACCAGCTGAAGTCTCCAGACACTGTGTTGTATTGACTCCAATCCTCTTGGTCTTTTTTGTAAATCTTAGAGCTCTGAGTCAATTTCTGCAGAGGATTCCCAATGCAGTTTCAAAAATGGAATCTTTGTTACTGGTCCTCATGTTGATCTTGGATATTTCCATTTTCTGCACTCCTTTATTTTCGAAACATTTGTAATGACTGAAAAGAAAGCTGAGACGAGGCATTATGCTCTTTCCAGTGATAGAAATGGACCTGTATTCTTTTCAGACAAATATATTTTTGCTGTGTCTAAGCACATGTGCATACCTGTGTTTGATTTATGTGTCCAGGTTTTGGCAGTGGGGCAGCCACAGGGCCGTCCTGTGACAATGGCCCAGGTGCTGCCCCGTCCCGCTTTCTTCCAACTGGCTCCACTTCAGGATGTCCTCCCTGCTGAGAGAAGAGGCTGGGACAGCACCTTTAGAAATGTGACTTTCTGGGTTTTTTTTTGTTTCGTTTTGTTTTGTTATTTTTAAAGTTACTAAAACCCTTCACCCTGATTTTTTGTGTTGGGTTTGGGGCT
Organism: Sturnus vulgaris; assembly: GCF_052056855.1. Lineage (NCBI taxonomy): Eukaryota > Metazoa > Chordata > Aves > Passeriformes > Sturnidae > Sturnus > Sturnus vulgaris. The sequence goes on along the minus strand of NW_028276434.1, from coordinate 604,400 downwards.
TTTTTTTTCAGTTTTGGGTGGGTTTTTTGGTGGGCTTTTTGGGGGGCTTTTTTTGTCTCTTTGGGGATTATTGGTTGGGGGGTTTTGTGTGTTTGTTTGGTCTGCTTTTTTTGTTTGTTTTTTTATTACGGTTTTGTAGAGTTTTTTTAAGCAAATTGATTGGAAAACTGAATAGTCCTCCACTATAGTCTCCTGGATTCACCTGAGACTCTTCCTAGGCATCTCCCTGATCTTTTTTGCAATGAGTCTCACATCATTCTCCTGAAGAAACTGTCTGCTTATGGTTTGCATGGGTGGGCTGTTTGCTGGGTGACAAACTGGGTGATGGCCAGGCCCACAGAGTGGTGGGAAATAGAGTTCATCCAGCTGGTCCCCAAGGCTCAGTCTTGGGCCCAGTCCTGTTTAATATCTTGCTCAGTGATCTGGACAAGGGGATAGAGTACACGCCCAGGAAGTTCACAGATGATGCAAAGTTGGCTGGTAGCGTTTTTTTTCTTCTGGAGGACAGCAGGCTCTGCTTCTTCTTCCTCCTGTTCCGAGGTCGCTGCTCCCTCTTCATCCCTCATTAAGTGTGCTGATTTTGTCACTTGGATGAGAAAACAAACAATTTTAGCAACAATACTGGTGGCAGGGTACAAGAAAGGAAGAGTTCACATGAATCCCCCCCCCAACAACAGACAATACCTGATGGCTCCTCTGCCCAGCTTACTGACTACACCGGAACCCATTGTCCCCCAAAGATACTCCCTTCTCCCTGCCCCCAGCCATGATGTGAGATGGAATAGAATAACTAAGATTAAGATTCTCCCTATATAACTCCATCATACTTCGATTCTGGGAAAAACAATTCTTGAAGTTCTATCATTTCAGATCATTTGAATTTGAATTGGCATACTAAAAAGTCTAGCCAGAAACTCATGACAATATTAATAGCCCATTCTAGAATGTCCGAGATGATAGACACTTCTTTCAAGAGAATGTGATACCTCACGTGACTTCTCCAGAATTTAAATGAACAGCGGGAGTAGTCTACAAGATTCTTGCTGCCATCTGGATTTCCTGGTTTTTGGCTGGTCTATGTAAGCCAACCAGCTATTCAGCAGAGGGAATATTAGTGTGCTACTTGATGGTATGTGAGATGGAACACAGTAATTTATGGCTTTTTGCATAGTGATGAAGCTGTAAAGAAAGCTCCGTAATGCTCTGACAAGGAGGCTGCTGGACTTCAAGTAGCAAAGGCCCAAAACGAACCAGTGAAAAGGTGTCATTGAAAAAAAAAAAAAAAAAAAAAAGCCAGGTGGGGAGCAAAGTGATACTTAAGGGCAGTTTACTGAAAGAGGAAATCTAGTGAAAAAAAGGTCCAAGAGTGAAGGAATAACAGGGAAAATGAAACTAAGGAAGGAAATCAATCTCAGCTAATCATTTCAGAAGCTAACAAGTTGTCATTGCAATGATGCATAAAGTGAGAAATTATAAATATGTCTGCGCCAAAATCTGAATTATGAACTTTATTGCATTCTGTCTTTCACGGAATCATACAACAGTCTGTGATTAAAGATCACCTAGTCCTACTTCCTTGCCAGGTAGATCTTACAGTAGATCAAATTGCTCAAGACTAGCCAAACTGATAAGGAGCACTCTCAATGATGGGGCATCCACAACTTCTCTGGAACAGCCGTTTGAGTGTCTCACCAGCTTCATTGTAGAAAAGCTTTTCCTTTTAGCCAATCTAAACCTAGTCTCAGTTTGAAAGCATGTCCCCTTGTCCTTTCTCTGCAAACCTTCCTAAAAAGTCTTTCTCCATTGGTCTTATACCCTCTTTACATATTCAAAGGCCACAATACTGTCTCTCCAGAAACCTCTCTTCTCCAGGCTAAAAGATCCTATTTTTCACAAGAACCAGGTCATAAACTGAAATGGAAGACATCTCAGGAGATCAGATCATCCAACAGCTCAGCGTAAGAATAGCTCTGAAGTCAGATCAACTAGCTTAGGGCTGTGTCTGTTTGAATTTTGAAAATTAGCAGGACTTGAAATGCTTCAAGGAAGAGAACTCTGGGTGGCTCCAGAAACAGCCTGAGAAACTCGAGCAAACTCGAAACCTCAGAAACTACCACTGCTTTCTCTCCCTCAGCCCAAGCAGTCCCAAAGAAGAAGTGTTCCCAGCAGGCTGGGATAGCACGCATATACACTACATATACATGACAGGCATCGCCAGCAGCCACATCCTGCTCCTTTCTGTGGCTGGCAAGAGTGAGACTGGATGTTTACATGTGGGCAACCTGGGTCCCTCCAGCAGCTCACACACTCAGCCTGCCCAGTGACCCCACTGAATTCCAGTATTCGCAGTGTGCCAAGGCCACAGCACTACTCCGCTTGCTGGCACAGACCATCACACGCCTCCTAAATCAGTCAGGACTCCCCTGGTCCCACAGCCAGCACCCCACTTGCTCTCCCCCAGGCCACTGCCATTGTTCACCAACTTCTCCACTTTGATCTTTGCTGGTGCTCTCAACACTGGCACACCCAGATGTTCTGCAGCTGTTGTCTCCTGGTGGAAAGGACTTGTAAAGCCGTGTTTCCACACAGGACTTCCACAACCTTTCAAAGCAACCTTTTCTGGGGTATGAACAATCTCATTCAAATGTCAACATTTCTTTTCCCATATGTGAAATCAGAATTTCCTTCTTCCGGGCATGCCCAAAACAAGGCACAAACTACATTGTGCCTTCTGTTTCACATGCTGAGTCGTTTGTAAACAATGCTAGGAGAATACCTGTTTTGATCCAAGCTAATCTCTGGCCCTTATAGTGCTTTCGGTAGTTAGTTTTGCTTTGCTATTTACTTGATGTCCCATTGAATTGTTGAATCATAAACAGACTATCTGTCTGTATAGCAGCATAGCAGTGATGAATAAATGCAAGAGAAGGAGCAAGGTGATTGTTTGCTAGACTCTTCCTAGAAACTGAGAAATCTGTTACTTAATGCTGACCACAGCAGATGGAGGAAGCATCCTACATGATGTCAAAGCAATGAAGCTGTAATCACTTTTATGATTACAGTCAAGGCACTGCTTTTGCCACCATAAGTGGAGTGCAGGGAATCTTAAAAGACGACACTCTAACTGTTGTCCATGCTCACTGAGAAAATAATGCTTTTACAGCAGAGCAGGTCTCACCGCAGCTAAATCATGGCTTCAACTGTACACCGCCTTCAAAAAAGCCCACAAAAACACAAATGAAAGGATTTGGAACCCAAGGGAATCTCGGATTGTGACATCAGCTCACTTTGGATTCTTTCCAAATTCTCAATTCCATTTTCTTCCCAGCCAATTATCCCACCTAACCTGAGATGTAACTTATGGATATCCAACACATCTAGTTACCTTAGAATTAGATTGCCACTAGGCAAAAAGACAGAAACAAGCAGTTAAGTTCAGACTGAAACCAAGGGTGTTTAGAACAGCAATACTTGGACGTAACTATTCTTGATCAAACCAAAACTTTTAGGACTTACCCATGTATTTTTGGAGGTGGAAAAAGTCCCTAGGGAGCTCACACTCAGTGCCTGGAGAGACGCTCTCGCTGGTTTTTCAAGGACCGATTCGTCACAGCAGAGGCAGCAGAGCACAAGATGGCCGAAGAGAAGGGGCAGTGTAGAATTCTCGGTCTGTCTCTGTCTCCACTCAGTGTAGAACGTCCTTGTCCTGGCACATTGTCGTGTGCGATATGTCCCTCCGGGTCTTCGGTCCTTGCGAAGCTCTATGTACTGCGAGCGCAGCTACTTGCAGCTGAGAAGGACCGCGGAGCTAGCGGCGAATTCGGAGAGCGCTAAGCACGAAGTCAAGAAGCGAGACGTGTCCCTGCAACGCGGTGCTAAGAGCAGCTTCCTGGCGGCGGGGGCGAGCCCCGGCCACGAGACATTCTCGTCCTGGCAACGGATCTCTGTGAAGGGCGTAGGCGAAAAGCTTTCGTTTTCCATTCGAACTGCGAGAGAGGCAGACTGTTACACGGAGCTCTGAGAACAAAGGTGCACGCCCTAGGCTGGCTTGGGCAGAAGAAGCGTTCTCGAGCTCTTGGCTGCCCGCACACTGCTGGGTATTTGGCGCCCCTGCGGCGGCTTCTGTCCGCCGGCAAGTGAAAGCGGAGCAAGGCGTGGGCGAGGGCGGTGAACGAAGCGGCAAAAGCGCCGTGCTTGTGTGCACCACGTTAGAGGCTACTAGGAGAGGAAGGTGGTTGACTCTCGCTTGCCTTCCCAAGTGCCCTTAGCAGTCGGAAGGAGCAAGCTGAAGCACTGCTGCTTGTGCTGCTCCTTGGTTCCCTTGCAGCCCGCTCTGAAAGCATTGGCGGTCACTTCTAGGCGCCGAGTTGCACACACACAGCACCACGCTAAGTGCCGCGGAGAAGGGAAATCCAGAGTGCAGCGAGGAGCTGGACGTGGCTTACGTGCAGTAAGGAGAAGGTGAACCTAAGCACAGCCTCTTCAATCGGGCCGCCTCTGCTCTGGTAGCAACTTTTGCAAGTCGGCAAAGGGAGCCGCGAGTATGTAGAACGGAGGGCAGCGAGACGCCGTGTGTTATGCGCCCTTTCAGGGCTGCTGACAAGGGGCTACTTTAAGAACGCCTTCTTCGTCCTCGCGTCCTTCTCGCTTCGTTCTAGCTGCATGGAGTACAGCACAGCGAAGGAGTGAAGACGGGCACTGCCCCAGCTTTTGCCCTGGCGTGCAACGGCTGTGTGCTGCTTTTTCAAGCAGCAAGAGCACTGAGAAGTGAAAGCGATTGTGAAGGAGCTCTTTGGCTGCTCGTGTGCTCTTCGCTGCACTGCGCCGCTCGCAAGCGGCTTCGTTCTTCGGCGTCTGCCGTCCGGAGAGAGCTGAACTGCAGCGGTCAGTTTCAGCTCTGCCCAACAGCGCGCTCTCAGTTCTGCGGACAAGCACGCCCTGTTGCCTTGGCTCCGAGTGCAAAGTCCCTAGCGAGCACTCACTCAGTGCAATGCACCCAGAAAGACGCTCTCGCTCGTCTTTCAAGGAGCGATTCCTAACAGCAGAAGCAGCAGAGGCACAAACTGGATGACGAGAAGGGACAATGTAGAACACGTCTCTGTCCTGGCACATTGTCGTGTGCGATACGTCCCTCCGGGTCTTCGGTCCTTGCGAAGCTCTATGTACTGCGAGCGCAGCTACTTGCAGCTGAGAAGGACCGCGGAGCTAGCAGCGAATTCGGAGAGCGCTAAGCACGAAGTCAAGAAGCGAGACGTGTCCCTGCAACGCGGTGCTAAGAGCAGCTTCCTCGCGGCGGGGGCGAGCTCCGGCCACAAGACATTCTCGTCCTAGCAACGGATCTCTGTGAAGGGCGTAGGCGAAAAGCTTTCGTTTTCCATTCGAACTGCGAGAGAGGCAGACTGTTACACGGAGCTCTGAGAACAAAGGTGCACGCCCTAGGCGGGCTTGGGCAGAAGCAGCGTTCTCGAGCGCTTGGCTGCCGGCACACTGCTGGGTATGTGGCGCCCCTGCGGCGGCTTCTGGCCGCCGGCAAGTGAAAGCGGAGCCAGGCGTGGGCGAGGGCGGTGAACGAAGCGGCTAAGTGCCGTGCTTGTGTGCACCACGTTAGAGGCTACTAGGAGAGGAAGGTGGTTGACTCTCGCTTGCCTTCCCAAGTGCCCTTAGCAGTCGGAAGGAGCAAGCTGAAGCACTGCTGCTTGTGCTGCTCCTTGGTTCCCTTGCAGCCCGCTCTGAAAGCATTGGCGGTCACTTCTAGGCGCCGAGTTGCACACACACAGCACCACGCTAAGTGCCGCGGAGAAGGGAAATCCAGAGTGCAGCGAGGAGCTGGACGTGGCTTACGTGCAGTAAGGAGAAGGTGAACCTAAGCACAGCCTCTTCAATCGGGCCGCCTCTGCTCTGGTAGCAACTTTGGCAAGTCGGCAAAGGGAGCCGCGAGTATGTAGAACGGAGGGCAGCGAGACGCCGTGTGTTATGCGCGCTTTCAGGGCTGCTGACAAGGGGCTACTTTAAGAAGGCCTTCTACTTCCTCGCTTCCTTCCCGCTTCGCTTTAGCTGCAAGGAGTACAGCACAGCGAAGGCGTGAGGACGGGCACTGCCCCAGCTTTTGCCCTGGCGTGCAACGGCTGTGTGCTGCTTTTCCAAGCAGCAAGAGCACTGAGAAGTGAAAGCGATTGTGAAGGAGCTCTTTGGCTGCTCGTGTGCTCTTCGCTGCACTGCGCCGCTCGCAAGCGGCTTCGTTCTTCGGCGTCTGCCGTCCGGAGAGAGCTGAACTGCAGCGGTCAGTTTCAGCTCTGCCCAACAGCGTGCTCTCAGTTCTGCGGACAAGCACGCCCTGTTGCCTTGGCTCCGAGTGCAAAGTCCCTAGCGAGCACTCACTCAGTGCAATGCACCCAGAAAGACGCTCTCGCTCGTCTTTCAAGGAGCGATTCCTAACAGCAGAAGCAGCAGAGGCACAAACTGGATGACGAGAAGGGACAATGTAGAACACGTCTCTGTCCTGGCACATTGTCGTGTGCGATACGTCCCTCCGGGTCTTCGGTCCTTGCGAAGCTCTATGTACTGCGAGCGCAGCTACTTGAAGCTGAGACCGACCGCGGAGCTAGCAGCGAATTCGGAGAGCGCTAAGCACGAAGTCAAGAAGCGAGACGTGTCCCTGCAACGCGGTGCTAAGAGCAGCTTCCTGGCGGCGGGGGCGAGCCCCGGCCACAAGACATTCTCGTCCTGGCAACGGATCTCTGTGAAGGGCGTAGGCGAAAAGCTTTCGTTTTCCATTCGAACTGCGAGAGAGGCAGACTGTTACACGGAGCTCTGAGAACAAAGGTGCACGCCCTAGGCTGGCTTGGGCAGAAGAAGCGTTCTCGAGCTCTTGGCTGCCGGCACACTGCTGGGTATTTGGCGCCCCTGCAGCGGCTTCTGGCCGCCGGCAAGTGAAAGCGGAGCAAGGCGTGGGCGAGGGCGGTGAACGAAGCTGCAAAAGCGCCGTGCTTGTGTGCACCACGTTAGAGGCTACTAGGAGAGGAAGGTGGTTGACTCTCGCTTGCCTTCCCAAGTGCCCTTAGCAGTCGGAAGGAGTAAGCTGAAGCACTGCTGCTTGTGCTGCTCCTTGGTTCCCTTGCAGCCCGCTCTGAAAGCATTGGCGGTCACTTCTAGGCGCCGAGTTGCACACACACAGCAACACGCTAAGTGCCGCGGAGAAGGGAAATCCAGAGTGCAGCGAGGAGCTGGACGTGGCTTACGTGCAGTAAGGAGAAGGTGACCCTAGGCACTGCCTCTTCAATCTGGCCGTCTCTGCTCTGGTTGCAACTTTTGCGAGTCGGCAAAGGGAGCCGCGAGTATGTAGAACGGAGGGCAGCGAGACGCCGTGTGTTATGCGCCCTTTCAGGGCTGCTGACAAGGGGCTACTTTAAGAACGCCTTCTTCGTCCTCGCGTCCACCTGGCTTCGTTTTAGCTGCAAGGAGTACAGCACAGCGAAGGAGTGAAGACGGGCAGTGCCCCAGCTTTTGCCCTGGCGTGCAACGGCTGTGTGCTGCTTTTCCAAGCAGCAAGAGCACTGAGAAGTGAAAGCGATTGTGAAGGAGCTCTTTGGCTGCTCGTGTGCTCTTCGCTGCACTGCGCCGCTCGCAAGCGGCTTCGTTCTTCGGCGTCTGCCGTCCGGAGAGAGCTGAACTGCAGCGGTCAGTTTCAGCTCTGCCCAACAGCGTGCTCTCAGTTCTGCGGACAAGCACGCCCTGTTGCCTTGGCTCCGAGTGCAAAGTCCCTAGCGAGCACTCACTCAGTGCAATGCACCCAGAAAGACGCTCTCGCTCGTCTTTCAAGGAGCGATACCTAACAGCACAAGCAGCAGAGGCACAAACTGGATGACGAGAAGGGACAATGTAGAACACGTCTCTGTCCTGGCACATTGTCGTGTGCGATATGTCCCTCCGGGTCTTCGGTCCTTGCGAAGTTCTATGTACTGCGAGCGCAGCTACTTGCAGCTGAGAAGGACCGCGGAGCTAGCAGCGAATTCGGAGAGCGCTAAGCACGAAGTCAAGAAGCGAGACGTGTCCCTGCAACGCGGTGCTAAGAGCAGCTTCCTGGCGGCGGGGGCGAGCCCCGGCCACAAGACATTCTCGTCCTGGCAACGGATCTCTGTGAAGGGCGTAGGGGAAAAGCTTTCGTTTTCCATTCGAACTGCGAGAGAGGCAGACTGTTACACGGAGCTCTGAGAACAAAGGTGCACGCCCTAGGCTGGCTTGGGCAGAAGAAGCGTTCTCGAGCTCTTGGCTGCCCGCACACTGCTGGGTATGTGGCGCCCCTGCAGCGGCTTCTGGCCGCCGGCAAGTGGAAGCGGAGCAAGGCGTGGGCGAGGGCGGTGAACGAAGCGGCAAAAGCGCCGTGCTTGTGTGCACCACGTTAGAGGCTACTAGGAGAGGAAGGTGGTTGACTCTCGCTTGCCTTCCCAAGTGCCCTTAGCAGTCGGAAGGAGTAAGCTGAAGCACTGCTGCTTGTGCTGCTCCTTGGTTCCCTTGCAGCCCGCTCTGAAAGCATTGGCGGTCACTTCTAGGCGCCGAGTTGCACACACACAGCAATACGCTAAGTGCCGCGGAGAAGGGAAATCTAGAGTGCAGCGAGGAGCTGGACGTGGCTTACGTTCAGTAAGGAAAAAGTGACCCTAGGCACTGCCTCTTCAATCTGGCCGCCTCTGCTCTGGTAGCAACTTTTGCAAGTCGGCAAAGGGAGACGCGAGTATGTAGAACGGAGGGCAGCGAGACGCCGTGTGTTATGCGCCCTTTCAGGGCTGCTGACAAGGGGCTACTTTAAGAACGCCTTCTTCGTCCTCGCGTCCACCTGGCTTCGTTTTAGCTGCAAGGAGTACAGCACAGCGAAGGAGTGAAGACGGGCACTGCCCCAGCTTTTGCCCTGGCGTGCAACGGCTGTGTGCTGCTTTTCCAAGCAGCAAGAGCACTGAGAATTGAAAGCGATTGTGAAGGAGCTCTTTGGCTGCTCGTGTGCTCTTCGCTGCACTGCGCCGCTCGCAAGTGGCTTCGTTCTTCGGCGTCTGCCGTCCGGAGAGAGCTGAACTGCAGCGGTCAGTTTCAGCTCTGCCCAACAGCGTGCTCTCAGTTCTGCGGACAAGCACGCCCTGTTGCCTTGGCTCCGAGTGCAAAGTCCCTAGCGAGCACTCACTCAGTGCAATGCACCCAGAAAGACGCTCTCGCTCGTCTTTCAAGGAGCGATTCCTAACAGCACAAGCAGCAGAGGCACAAACTGGATGACGAGAAGGGACAATGTAGAACACGTCTCTGTCCTGGCACATTGTCGTGTGCGATACGTCCCTCCGGGTCTTCGGTCCTTGCGAAGCTCTATGTACTGCGAGCGCAGCTACTTGAAGCTGAGAAGGACCGCGGAGCTAGCAGCGAATTCGGAGAGCGCTAAGCACGAAGTCAAGAAGCGAGACGTGTCCCTGCAACGCGGTGCTAAGAGCAGCTTCCTCGCGGCGGGGGCGAGCCCCGGCCACAAGACATTCTCGTCCTGGCAACGGATCTCTGTGAAGGGCGTAGGCGAAAAGCTTTCGATTTCCATTCGAACTGCGAGAAAGGCAGACTGTTACACGGAGCTCTGAGAACAAAGGTGCACGCCCTAAGCGGTCTTGGGCAGAAGCAGCGTTCTCGAGCTCTTGGCTGCCGGCACACTGCTGGGTATGTGGCGCCCCTGCGGCGGCTTCTGGCCGCCGGCAAGTGAAAGCGGAGCAAGGCGTGGGCGAGGGCGGTGAACGAAGCGGCTAAGTGCCGTGCTTGTGTGCACCACGTTAGAGGCTACTAGGAGAGGAAGGTGGTTGACTCTCGCTTGCCTTCCCAAGTGCCCTTAGCAGTCGGAAGGAGCAAGCTGAAGCACTGCTGCTTGTGCTGCTCCTTGGTTCCCTTGCAGCCCGCTCTGAAAGCATTGGCGGTCACTTCTAGGCGCCGAGTTGCACACACACAGCACCACGCTAAGTGCCGCGGAGAAGGGAAATCCAGAGTGCAGCGAGGAGCTGGACGTGGCTTACGTGCAGTAAGGAGAAGGTGAACCTAAGCACAGCCTCTTCAATCGGGCCGCCTCTGCTCTGGTAGCAACTTTGGCAAGTCGGCAAAGGGAGCCGCGAGTATGTAGAACGGAGGGCAGCGAGACGCCGTGTGTTATGCGCCCTTTCAGGGCTGCTGACAAGGGGCTACTTTAAGAAGGCCTTCTACTTCCTCGCGTCCTTCCCGCTTCGCTTTAGCTGCAAGGAGTACAGCACAGCGAAGGAGTGAGGACGGGCACTGCCCCAGCTTTTGCCCTGGCGTGCAACGGCTGTGTGCTGCTTTTCCAAGCAGCAAGAGCACTGAGAAGTGAAAGCGATTGTGAAGGAGCTCTTTGGCTGCTCGTGTGCTCTTCGCTGCACTGCGCCGCTCGCAAGCGGCTTCGTTCTTCGGCGTCTGCCGTCCGGAGAGAGCTGAACTGCAGCGGTCAGTTTCAGCTCTGCCCAACAGCGTGCTCTCAGTTCTGCGGACAAGCACGCCCTGTTGCCTTGGCTCCGAGTGCAAAGTCCCTAGCGAGCACTCACTCAGTGCAATGCACCCAGAAAGACGCTCTCGCTCGTCTTTCAAGGAGCGATTCCTAACAGCAGAAGCAGCAGAGGCACAAACTGGATGACGAGAAGGGACAATGTAGAACACGTCTCTGTCCTGGCACATTGTCGTGTGCGATACGTCCCTCCGGGTCTTCGGTCCTTGCGAAGCTCTATGTACTGCGAGCGCAGCTACTTGAAGCTGAGACGGACCGCGGAGCTAGCAGCGAATTCGGAGAGTGCTAAGCACGAAGTCAAGAAGCGAGACGTGTCCCTGCAACGCGGTGCTAAGAGCAGCTTCCTGGCGGCGGGGGCGAGCTCCGGCCACAAGACATTCTCGTCCTAGCAACGGATCTCTGTGAAGGGCGTAGGCGAAAAGCTTTCGATTTCCATTCGAACTGCGAGAGAGGCAGACTGTTACACGGAGCTCTGAGAACAAAGGTGCACGCCCTAGGCGGGCTTGGGCAGAAGCAGCGTTCTCGAGCGCTTGGCTGCCGGAACACTGCTGGGTATGTGGCGCCCCTGCGGCGGCTTCTGGCCGCCGGCAAGTGAAAGCGGAGCCAGGCGTGGGCGAGGGCGGTGAACGAAGCGGCTAAGTGCCGTGCTTGTGTGCACCACGTTAGAGGCTACTAGGAGAGGAAGGTGGTTGACTCTCGCTTGCCTTCCCAAGTGCCCTTAGCAGTCGGAAGGAGCAAGCTGAAGCACTGCTGCTTGTACTGCTCCTTGGTTCCCTTGCAGCCCGCTCTGAAAGCATTGGCGGTCACTTCTAGGCGCCGAGTTGCACACACACAGCACCACGCTAAGTGCCGCGGAGAAGGGAAATCCAGAGTGCAGCGAGGAGCTGGACGTGGCTTACGTGCAGTAAGGAAAAGGTGAACTTAGACACTGCCTCTTCAATCTGGCCGCCTCTGCTCTGGTAGCAACTTTTGCAAGTCGGCAAAGGGAGCCGCGAGTATGTAGAACGGAGGGCAGCGAGACGCCGTGTGTTATGCGCCCTTTCAGGGCTGCTGACAAGGGGCTACTTTAAGAACGCCTTCTTCGTCCTCGCGTCCTTCTCGCTTCGTTCTAGCTGCATGGAGTACAGCACAGCGAAGGAGTGAAGACGGGCACTGCCCCAGCTTTTGCCCTGGCGTGCAACGGCTGTGTGCTGCTTTTCCAAGCAGCAAGAGCACTGAGAAGTGAAAGCGATTGTGAAGGAGCTCTTTGGCTGCTCGTGTGCTCTTCGCTGCACTGCGCCGCTCGCAAGCGGCTTCGTTCTTCGGCGTCTGCCGTCCGGAGAGAGCTGAACTGCAGCGGTCAGTTTCAGCTCTGCCCAACAGCGTGCTCTCAGTTCTGCGGACAAGCACGCCCTGTTGCCTTGGCTCCGAGTGCAAAGTCCCTAGCGAGCACTCACTCAGTGCAATGCACCCAGAAAGACGCTCTCGCTCGTCTTTCAAGGAGCGATTCCTAACAGCAGAAGCAGCAGAGGCACAAACTGGATGACGAGAAGGGACAATGTAGAACACGTCTCTGTCCTGGCACATTGTCGTGTGCGATACGTCCCTCCGGATCTTCGGTCCTTGCGAAGTTCTATGTACTGCGAGCGCAGCTACTTGCAGCTGAGAAGGACCGAGGAGCTAGCAGCGAATTCGGAGAGCGCTAAGCACGAAGTCAAGAAGCGAGACGTGTCCCTGCAACGCGGTGCTAAGAGCAGCTTCCTGGCGGCGGGGGCGAGCCCCGGCCACAAGACATTCTCGTCCTGGCAACGGATCTCTGTGAAGGGCGTAGGGGAAAAGCTTTCGTTTTCCATTCGAACTGCGAGAGAGGCAGACTGTTACACGGAGCTCTGAGAACAAAGGTGCACGCCCTAGGCTGGCTTGGGCAGAAGAAGCGTTCTCGAGCTCTTGGCTGCCGGCACACTGCTGGGTATGTGGCGCCCCTGCGGCGGCTTCTGTCCGCCGGCAAGTGAAAGCGGAGCCAGGCGTGGGCGAGGGCGGTGAACGAAGCGGCTAAGTGCCGTGCTTGTGTGCACCACGTTAGAGGCTACTAGGAGAGGAAGGTGGTTGACTCTCGCTTGCCTTCCCAAGTGCCCTTAGCAGTCGGAAGGAGCAAGCTGAAGCACTGCTGCTTGTGCTGCTCCTTGGTTCCCTTGCAGCCCGCTCTGAAAGCATTGGCGGTCACTTCTAGGCGCCGAGTTGCACACACACAGCACCACGCTAAGTGCCGCGGAGAAGGGAAATCCAGAGTGCAGCGAGGAGCTGGACGTGGCTTACGTGCAGTAAGGAGAAGGTGAACCTAAGCACAGCCTCTTCAATCGGGCCGCCTCTGCTCTGGTAGCAATTTTGGCAAGTCGGCAAAGGGAGACGCGAGTATGTAGAACGGAGGGCAGCGAGACGCCGTGTGTTATGCGCCCTTTCAGGGCTGCTGACAAGGGGCTACTTTAAGAACGCCTTCTTCGTCCTCGCGTCCTTCTCGCTTCGTTCTAGCTGCAAGGAGTACAGCACAGCGAAGGCGTGAGGACGGGCACTGCCCCAGCTTTTGCCCTGGCGTGCAACGGCTGTGTGCTGCTTTTCCAAGCAGCAAGAGCACTGAGAAGTGAAAGCGATTGTGAAGGAGCTCTTTGGCTGCTCGTGTGCTCTTCGCTGCACTGCGCCGCTCGCAAGCGGCTTCGTTCTTCGGCGTCTGCCGTCCGGAGAGAGCTGAACTGCAGCGGTCAGTTTCAGCTCTGCCCAACAGCGTGCTCTCAGTTCTGCGGACAAGCACGCCCTGTTGCCTTGGCTCCGAGTGCAAAGTCCCTAGCGAGCACTCACTCAGTGCAATGCACCCAGAAAGACGCTCTCGTTCGTCTTTCAAGGAGCGATTCCTAACAGCAGAAGCAGCAGAGGCACAAACTGGATGACGAGAAGGGACAATGTAGAACACGTCTCTGTCCTGGCACATTGTCGTGTGCGATACGTCCCTCCGGGTCTTCGGTCCTTGCGAAGCTCTATGTACTGCGAGCGCAGCTACTTGCAGCTGAGAAGGACCGCGGAGCTAGCAGCGAATTCGGAGAGTGCTAAGCACGAAGTCAAGAAGCGAGACGTGTCCCTGCAACGCGGTGCTAAGAGCAGCTTCCTGGCGGCGGGGGCGAGCCCCGGCCACAAGACATTCTCGTCCTGGCAACGGATCTCTGTGAAGGGCGTAGGCGAAAAGCTTTCGTTTTCCATTCGAACTGCGAGAGAGGCAGACTGTTACACGGAGCTCTGAGAACAAAGGTGCACGCCCTAGGCTGGCTTGGGCAGAAGAAGCGTTCTCGAGCTCTTGGCTGCCGGCACACTGCTGGGTATTTGGCGCCCCTGCAGCGGCTTCTGGCCGCCGGCAAGTGAAAGCGGAGCAAGGCGTGGGCGAGGGCGGTGAACGAAGCTGCAAAAGCGCCGTGCTTGTGTGCACCACGTTAGAGGCTACTAGGAGAGGAAGGTGGTTGACTCTCGCTTGCCTTCCCAAGTGCCCTTAGCAGTCGGAAGGAGTAAGCTGAAGCTCTGCTGCTTGTGCTGCTCCTTGGTTCCCTTGCAGCCCGCTCTGAAAGCATTGGCGGTCACTTCTAGGCGCCGAGTTGCACACACACAGCAACACGCTAAGTGCCGCGGAGAAGGGAAATCCAGAGTGCAGCGAGGAGCTGGACGTGGCTTACGTGCAGTAAGGAGAAGGTGACCCTAGGCACTGCCTCTTCAATCTGGCCGTCTCTGCTCTGGTTGCAACTTTTGCGAGTCGGCAAAGGGAGCCGCGAGCATGTAGAACGGAGGGCAGCGAGACGCCGTGTGTTATGCGCCCTTTCAGGGCTGCTGACAAGGGGCTACTTTAAGAACGCCTTCTTCGTCCTCGCGTCCTTCTCGCTTCGTTCTAGCTGCATGGAGTACAGCACAGCGAAGGAGTGAAGACGGGCACTGCCCCAGCTTTTGCCCTGGCGTGCAACGGCTGTGTGCTGCTTTTCCAAGCAGCAAGAGCACTGAGAAGTGAAAGCGATTGTGAAGGAGCTCTTTGGCTGCTCGTGTGCTCTTCGCTGCACTGCGCCGCTCGCAAGCGGCTTCGTTCTTCGGCGTCTGCCGTCCGGAGAGAGCTGAACTGCAGCGGTCAGTTTCAGCTCTGCCCAACAGCGTGCTCTCAGTTCTGCGGACAAGCACGCCCTGTTGCCTTGGCTCCGAGTGCAAAGTCCCTAGCGAGCACTCACTCAGTGCAATGCACCCAGAAAGACGCTCTCGCTCGTCTTTCAAGGAGCGATTCCTAACAGCACAAGCAGCAGAGGCACAAACTGGATGACGAGAAGGGACAATGTAGAACACGTCTCTGTCCTGGCACTTTGTCGTGTGCGATACGTCCCTCCAGGTCTTCGGTCCTTGCGAAGCTCTATGTACTGCGAGCGCAGCTACTTGCAGCTGAGAAGGACCGAGGAGCTAGCAGCGAATTCGGAGAGCGCTAAGCACGAAGTCAAGAAGCGAGACGTGTCCCTGCAACGCGGTGCTAAGAGCAGCTTCCTGGCGGCGGGGGCGAGCCCCGGCCACAAGACATTCTCGTCCTGGCAACGGATCTCTGTGAAGGGCGTAGGCGAAAAGCTTTCGTTTTCCATTCGAACTGCGAGAGAGGCAGACTGTTACACGGAGCTCTGAGAACAAAGGTGCACGCCCTAGGCTGGCTTGGGCAGAAGAAGCGTTCTCGAGCTCTTGGCTGCCGGCACACTGCTGGGTATTTGGCGCCCCTGCAGCGGCTTCTGGCCGCCGGCAAGTGAAAGCGGAGCAAGGCGTGGGCGAGGGCGGTGAACGAAGCTGCAAAAGCGCCGTGCTTGTGTGCACCACGTTAGAGGCTACTAGGAGAGGAAGGTGGTTGACTCTCGCTTGCCTTCCCAAGTGCCCTTAGCAGTCGGAAGGAGTAAGCTGAAGCACTGCTGCTTGTGCTGCTCCTTGGTTCCCTTGCAGTCCGCTCTGAAAGCATTGGCGGTCACTTCTAGGCGCCGAGTTGCACACACACAGCACCACGCTAAGTGCCGCGGAGAAGGGAAATCCAGAGTGCAGCGAGGAGCTGGACGTGGCTTACGTGCAGTAAGGAGAAGGTGACCCTAGGCACTGCCTCTTCAATCTGGCCGTCTCTGCTCTGGTTGCAACTTTTGCGAGTCGGCAAAGGGAGCCGCGAGTATGTAGAACGGAGGGCAGCGAGACGCCGTGTGTTATGCGCCCTTTCAGGGCTGCTGACAAGGGGCTACTTTAAGAACGCCTTCTTCGTCCTCGCGTCCTTCTCGCTTCGTTCTAGCTGCATGGAGTACAACACAGCGAAGGAGTGAAGACGGGCACTGCCCCAGCTTTTGCCCTGGCGTGCAACGGCTGTGTGCTGCTTTTCCAAGCAGCAAGAGCACTGAGAAGTGAAAGCGATTGTGAAGGAGCTCTTTGGCTGCTCGTGTGCTCTTCGCTGCACTGCGCCGCTCGCAAGCGGCTTCGTTCTTCGGCGTCTGCCGTCCGGAGAGAGCTGAACTGCAGCGGTCAGTTTCAGCTCTGCCCAACAGCGTGCTCTCAGTTCTGCGGACAAGCACGCCCTGTTGCCTTGGCTCCGAGTGCAAAGTCCCTAGCGAGCACTCACTCAGTGCAATGCACCCAGAAAGACGCTCTCGCTCGTCTTTCAAGGAGCGATACCTAACAGCACAAGCAGCAGAGGCACAAACTGGATGACGAGAAGGGACAATGTAGAACACGTCTCTGTCCTGGCACATTGTCGTGTGCGATATGTCCCTCCGGGTCTTCGGTCCTTGCGAAGTTCTATGTACTGCAAGCGCAGCTACTTGCAGCTGAGAAGGACCGCGGAGCTAGCAGCGAATTCGGAGAGCGCTAAGCACGAAGTCAAGAAGCGAGACGTGTCCCTGCAACGCGGTGCTAAGAGCAGCTTCCTGGCGGCGGGGGCGAGCCCCGGCCACAAGACATTCTCGTCCTGGCAACGGATCTCTGTGAAGGGCGTAGGGGAAAAGCTTTCGTTTTCCATTTGAACTGCGAGAGAGGCAGACTGTTACACGGAGCTCTGAGAACAAAGGTGCACGCCCTAGGCGGGCTTGGGCAGAAGAAGCGTTCTCGAGCTCTTGGCTGCCCGCACACTGCTGGGTATGTGGCGCCCCTGCAGCGGCTTCTGGCCGCCGGCAAGTGGAAGCGGAGCAAGGCGTGGGCGAGGGCGGTGAACGAAGCGGCAAAAGCGCCGTGCTTGTGTGCACCACGTTAGAGGCTACTAGGAGAGGAAGGTGGTTGACTCTCGCTTGCCTTCCCAAGTGCCCTTAGCAGTCGGAAGGAGTAAGCTGAAGCACTGCTGCTTGTGCTGCTCCTTGGTTCCCTTGCAGCCCGCTCTGAAAGCATTGGCGGTCACTTCTAGGCGCCGAGTTGCACACACACAGCAATACGCTAAGTGCCGCGGAGAAGGGAAATCCAGAGTGCAGCGAGGAGCTGGACGTGGCTTACGTTCAGTAAGGAAAAGGTGACCCTAGGCACTGCCTCTTCAATCTGGCCGCCTCTGCTCTGGTAGCAACTTTTGCAAGTCGGCAAAGGGAGCCGCGAGTATGTAGAACGGAGGGCAGCGAGACGCCGTGTGTTATGCGCCCTTTCAGGGCTGCTGACAAGGGGCTACTTTAAGAACGCCTTCTTCGTCCTCGCGTCCTTCTCGCTTCGTTCTAGCTGCATGGAGTACAACACAGCGAAGGAGTGAAGACGGGCACTGCCCCAGCTTTTGCCCTGGCGTGCAACGGCTGTGTGCTGCTTTTCCAAGCAGCAAGAGCACTGAGAAGTGAAAGCGATTGTGAAGGAGCTCTTTGGCTGCTCGTGTGCTCTTCGCTGCACTGCGCCGCTCGCAAGCGGCTTCGTTCTTCGGCGTCTGCCGTCCGGAGAGAGCTGAACTGCAGCGGTCAGTTTCAGCTCTGCCCAACAGCGTGCTCTCAGTTCTGCGGACAAGCACGCCCTGTTGCCTTGGCTCCGAGTGCAAAGTCCCTAGCGAGCACTCACTCAGTGCAATGCACCCAGAAAGACGCTCTCGCTCGTCTTTCAAGGAGCGATACCTAACAGCACAAGCAGCAGAGGCACAAACTGGATGACGAGAAGGGACAATGTAGAACACGTCTCTGTCCTGGCACATTGTCGTGTGCGATATGTCCCTCCGGGTCTTCGGTCCTTGCGAAGCTCTATGTACTGCGAGCGCAGCTACTTGCAGCTGAGAAGGACCGCGGAGCTAGCAGCGAATTCGGAGAGCGCTAAGCACGAAGTCAAGAAGCGAGACGTGTCCCTGCAACGCGGTGCTAAGAGCAGCTTCCTGGCGGCGGGGGCGAGTCCCGGCCACAAGACATTCTCGTCCTGGCAACGGATCTCTGTGAAGGGCGTAGGCGAAAAGCTTTCGTTTTCCATTCGAACTGCGAGAGAGGCAGACTGTTACACGGAGCTCTGAGAACAAAGGTGCACGCCCTAGGCTGGCTTGGGCAGAAGAAGCGTTCTCGAGCTCTTGGCTGCCCGCACACTGCTGGGTATGTGGCGCCCCTGCAGCGGCTTCTGGCCGCCGGCAAGTGAAAGCGGAGCAAGGCGTGGGCGAGGGCGGTGAACGAAGCTGCAAAAGCGCCGTGCTTGTGTGCACCACGTTAGAGGCTACTAGGAGAGGAAGGTGGTTGACTCTCGCTTGCCTTCCCAAGTGCCCTTAGCAGTCGGAAGGAGCAAGCTGAAGCACTGCTGCTTGTGCTGCTCCTTGGTTCCCTTGCAGCCCGCTCTGAAAGCATTGGCGGTCACTTCTAGGCGCCGAGTTGCACACACACAGCACCACGCTAAGTGCCGCGGAGAAGGGAAATCCAGAGTGCAGCGAGGAGCTGGACGTGGCTTACGTTCAGTAAGGAAAAGGTGAACCTAAGCACTGCCTCTTCAATCTGGCCGCCTCTGCTCTGGTAGCAACTTTTGCAAGTCGGCAAAGGGAGCCGCGAGTATGTAGAACGGAGGGCAGCTAGACGCCGAGTGTTATGCGCCCTTTCTGGGCTGCTGCCAGGGGGCTACTTTAAGAGCACCTTGTCCTTCTTCCTCGCGTCCATCTGGCTTCGCTTTAGCTGCATGGAGTACAGCACAGCGAAGGCGTGAGGACGGGCACTGCCCCAGCTTTTGCCCTGGCGTGCAACGGCTGTGTGCTGCTTTTCCAAGCAGCAAGAGCACTGAGAAGTGAAAGCGATTGTGAAGGAGCTCTTTGGCTGCTCGTGTGCTCTTCGCTGCACTGCGCCGCTCGCAAGCGGCTTCGTTCTTCGGCGTCTGCCGTCCGGAGAGAGCTGAACTGCAGCGGTCAGTTTCAGCTCTGCCCAACAGCGTGCTCTCAGTTCTGCGGACAAGCACGCCCTGTTGCCTTGGCTCCGAGTGCAAAGTCCCTAGCGAGCACTCACTCAGTGCAATGCACCCAGAAAGACGCTCTCGCTCGTCTTTCAAGGAGCGATTCCTAACAGCAGAAGCAGCAGAGGCACAAACTGGATGACGAGAAGGGACAATGTAGAACACGTCTCTGTCCTGGCACATTGTCGTGTGCGATACGTCCCTCCGGGTCTTCGGTCCTTGCGAAGCTCTATGTACTGCGAGCGCAGCTACTTGCAGCTGAGAAGGACCGCGGAGCTAGCAGCGAATTCGGAGAGCGCTAAGCACGCAGTCAAGAAGCGAGACGTGTCCCTGCAACGCGGTGCTAAGAGCAGCTTCCTGGCGGCGGGGGCGAGCCCCAGCCACAAGACATTCTCGTCCTGGCAACGGATCTCTGTGAAGGGCGTAGGCGAAAAGCTTTCGTTTTCCATTCGAACTGCAAGAGAGGCAGACTGTTACACGGAGCTCTGAGAACAAAGGTGCACGCCCTAGGCTGGCTTGGGCAGAAGAAGCGTTCTCGAGCTCTTGGCTGCCCGCACACTGCTGGGTATGTGGCGCCCCTGCAGCGGCTTCTGGCCGCCGGCAAGTGAAAGCGGAGCAAGGCGTGGGCGAGGGCGGTGAACGAAGCGGCAAAAGCGCCGTGCTTGTGTGCACCACGTTAGAGGCTACTAGGAGAGGAAGGTGGTTGACTCTCGCTTGCCTTCCCAAGTGCCCTTAGCAGTCGGAAGGAGCAAGCTGAAGCACTGCTGCTTGTGCTGCTCCTTGGTTCCCTTGCAGCCCGCTCTGAAAGCATTGGCGGTCACTTCTAGGCGCCGAGTTGCACACACACAGCACCACGCTAAGTGCCGCGGAGAAGGGAAATCCAGAGTGCAGCGAGGAGCTGGACGTGGCTTACGTGCAGTAAGAAGAAGGTGAACCTAAGCACTGCCTCTTTTATCTGGCCGCCTCTGCTCTGGTAGCAACTTTTGCGAGTCGGCAAAGGGAGCCGCGAGTATGTAGAACGGAGGGCAGCGAGACGCCGTGTGTTATGTGGCCTTTCAGGGCTGCTGACAGGGGGCTACTTTAAGAACTCCTTCTTCTTCCTCGCGTCCTTCTTGCTTCGCTCTAGCTGCATGGAGTACAGCACAGTGAAGAAGTGAAGACGGGCACTGCCCCAGCTTTTGCCCTGGCCTGCCTGTGCTGCGCCTTTAGCTGCACACCAGAACAATGGCATTTCTTACCCGCAAGGTAAAAAGGGCTTTAGTGTAGCCTTA
Source organism: Sturnus vulgaris (assembly GCF_052056855.1). Taxonomy (NCBI): domain Eukaryota; kingdom Metazoa; phylum Chordata; class Aves; order Passeriformes; family Sturnidae; genus Sturnus; species Sturnus vulgaris. The sequence continues at coordinate 584,231 of NW_028276434.1, read as the reverse complement.
AGAATGGCAAGTGCCTAGGCGTTAAGTTGAGCGACCACGTATGAGGGAGTCTTTAGAGGTTTCCTCCCCCATGGCGCAGGTTTATTCTCATTTTCGTGCTGAACTGAAAAGTCCGGGCATGGCAAGTCTGCCCTGCCTTGTGCAGAGACGAACACAAATGTGGGGCTATGATCCTCTGTGTTCGGAGCTCTGCTTCCGGGTGTGTGGGCCGCCATGAGCCCGCAGCAGCCGCCGAGGACAGTGTGGATTGTGGATGAGGCTGGGCTGGCCCCCCGCCCCCCCGCTGGTCTGACAGCGGCAGGAGCTGCGTCGGAGCGGCATCGCCTGAGGGCCCCATGGGGGGCGGGGAGAGAGCCGGGAGTGACCCCGAGCGACACCGGAAGCGATATCTGTAGGGCCCGGAAGGCCAGCGTTGCCATCGAGTTTGGCCGGTAGGAGGCTTCTAAGGTGCTTTGAAAGGTGGAGCTTCTTTGCTCTAGGACAGTCTGGGAGAGCTGAGGGTGTCCAATCTGGAGAACAGAAGGCTCCAGGGAGACCTTCGAGCCCCTTGCAGTGCCTGCTGGGGCTCCAAGATAGCTGGGGAGGGACTTTGGAAAAGGTTCTGGACTCGCAGGACAAGGGGGAATAGCTTCAAACTGCCAGAGGGCTGGGGTAGATGGGATATTGGAAAGGAATTCTTCCTTGTGTGGGTGCTGAGGCCTGGCACATGTTGCTCAAAGAGGCTGTGTAGGAGCCCCATGGCAGGAAGAGTCCAGGGCTAGGCTGGAGTGGACATGGAGCAACCTGGACTAGTGGAAAAGTGTCCCTGCCCATGTCAGGATGTGGGAAGAAGAGAATCTGTCTCTAAGGTCGCTTCCAGTCCAAACCATTCTGGGATTCTAGGATTCATGGAAGGCCCTTTTCCAAGTGAAGTGTTGTATCTCTTGGCTCCCAGCTTGTAGTTGCCAGTTCTTCTGGAAGCAGGCGTGGCGAAGCAGCTGTGATGAGCCATGGGTTCTTAATAGGACGAGTGTGATATATTTGCAGAGAGGAAGGCTGCAGACAGATCTTCAAGGTCCAGGTAAAACAAGCAAAGGATTGAATAAAAGCCAAAGGTTGGTTGTGTTAGTTTCCTGGCTGTTGAAATGGCCCCAGGTCATTTTCAACATTTCTAATTTGGATTTGTTTGAGTAAAAAATGAATGTGTTACCTCCAGCGTAGGCTCTCCAATGCATCTCCATGTGCTCCCATCTCTTTGTTGTATATCGGGTTCTATTAACTGAAGACAGAATCATAACACAGTAGTAAAACATTTAGAGGCGTAGTTAGCCAGCTTCAGGAGTTTTCAACTCTGCTGTTGACTTTTCTGGTAACTGTAGGCAAGGCAACACAATCCAGTTACTCCACTTTTCCTCTCTGAGGAAAAGATGATCTTTTTTTTTTTTTTCTCATTTTGAAAATAGCCTTGAATGAAGAGAGTTATGCACGTGGCATGTAGGATTCATTATTTTACCTTTCTCTTCTGCTGTCTTTCACGTACTAGTCTTTTAAAAATTTTTTTGTCGCTGTTCTCCATTCAGTAGGTTTGAAAGAATTCTAATTGTTGAGATGATGGTTCTTTGAAGGCTCACTTAGCCCACCTTTTGGGTGAAGGAAAGAAGAAGACAAGGTCCTCTAGGAAGAGTAAAAAGCATACTTTCAAGAGACATTCAGAGATGTCTGCTGATGCCATGCAATTACCGTGTAATCAGCAGAAATGTGTTGGAAAAACACCCATCAGTGACTTCACAAGAAAGCCACACTCAAGACAGGTAAAGAACAGAAGCATAAAACCCCAAAGGTATGAAATGGACAGATTTTCATTGGGAATGAGCAACTCCTGAATTCTTGGTTCTAGAACTAGGGGCTTGTAATAAATAGACTGTCTCCTTGCCAAACGTAAACTTGGTGTCATGAACTGCTTACTACCCGTTGAAGTGCAGGGCTAGTAGACTAATATTTGCCATGGCAGGCATATTGTATGGCTTTCCTGTTAAAAAGAAATTGGTTTTGCTCATAGCAATCTAGATATGTACCCAGTCTGACACCTATTTTTTAGGCTATATTTCCAAGTAAATGGCTTCCATGATGATGCAGTAAGTTTATGTCATGAACAGGAATGAAGTGATTGCATGCATCCTTTTTTAGCCTAAGCCAGCTGCTGAGTAATGAGACAGAGACTCTCACTGACGCCAAGGAGTGCCCGTGCTTTTGGGAAAAGCACTGGGCAGATAAAGCCTATTTCCACATTTCTTGCTAGCGTCTCCTTCAAAGTTCATGGGTTTGTTCATCTTTTAGAGCTGTTCTAGATGTTCTTTGTAGTTTATATGTACTAAATGTAGCAGGTATTGCTTTCATGGCGTCCTACTAGATTTGAAGTTGGGATCTACTCAGGCTTCAATGTCTCAGAAGAAGCAACGTTGATTCTTTGAATTCTGTTCTTGAACGTGAGAATGCTACTTATGTAGTTAATGAATTAATTAAATCGAATTCACTTGAATGGAAAAATTGTCTTGTTCATGTAGATTTTAACTTGGGAAATTGATATTTGAGTTCTACTTTTCATTGTTGTTGCTTTTCTGTATTGTTTGATTGCACAGATAGCAGATGTACTGACCAAGTATTGTGTGAAACTGGAGGAAATGTCCTTCCTCTTGGCAGCTGATGTTCACAAGCTCATTAACGCTAAGGCCATGGTAAATGTTTTACCTGGGGCAAGATAGCAGTCTGAATATTCCTAGAATGTCTTTCTTTTCCCAGATGAAATTCATTTTTTCTGCCTATCAGTCACTGAAATATAGAAGAAATTTCTACTTGGCAGGGTATTGGTTATCATTTGTGTTCTTTTCTCCCCTCATTTTCTGTAGAAGAGACAATTTTTGGTTTGTTCTTGCATGTTGTATGCTGCTTCTACTTCTGGTTTTGTTTTTTAATACACAGAATATAAACAGAGCACTGCTGGATAATGAGAGGGCAACTGCCAACCTACTCTTGAATCGAATGAAATCAGAGCTTGAGAAAGAAAAATGGCATCAACTGAAATGGCAAGGGACTGGAAGCTCATGCAAAAGTAGTGTGGAGTTCAGAGTTTCAGGTCAGAAATTTGGCAGTGTTCTTTTGGACAATGAGCAACACCAAGAGGCTAGTGTTCACTTTTGGTTTCTATCAAAGTAATACTTGATCATTTTTTCTTTCTACGTGATACCACGTATGATATCACATATATCATGTGATTCCATTCTACATATCTACTTTCCATCCTGCAGAGAATTTATGGCAAGTGAAGAAATACAGAATCCCCCACCTGTGAATATGGAAATGGAAAAGTTGACAAAGGAGCAGATGGTACTCAGTGAAGAGAGACTGAAGGTTTTGCAATATATCGGGTATGGCAAAAGAGGGTATAGCATAAAGGAAAACAATTGTTGCTGGAGTTAATGAAGGACTTGGCTACAAAATGCACTTTGCTTCCTGTCAATGTGTGATTGCTAAATGCAGCAGTAAGGCAGTGTCTACATCTATTTCTGTACAGCTCTTTTGAATGGAAAAAATGCATTCTTGATTTTCAGTGCCCCAGCTACACTTAATAGGTGGCGATCAGGCTCTAAAAATGGAGGAATGCAGAAGTAAATCTCGAAACATAGCAGAAATGGGCAAAGAGGGGTGGAGAGCTAGAACTTGGTGTTTTTGTCAAGGCATTTTTTTCTCCATGGCGTGGGATTTTATTTGGGGAATAAATGAAGAGAGGAGTCTGGATAGAAATCTAACGTTGCTACGTTTGAATATCCATCCTGAACACAAGACACATTGGTGTGGGTGCAATGCATTACGATCTTTACAGGGAGGTTTTTTACAGTGGATGTAGGAACCAGGTAGATGACAGTTAGTTCCTTATCGGGCAGTAAACAGTTGGCCTTGAACAACAACAATCTCAGGTTTATTTTCATTGCCAAGATGGCTGTAAATAAAAGAAAGCCCAGCAGTATGGATATTCGGATTCATAATTTTATATTTGAAGTACTGACTGGTTTGTATTTTAGGATACCTGACTCTTGTTTCCTGCTTTGATAGCACCCTGTTGCCTCCAACACGTGCCAAATCTGATGGAAACGAATGGTGCAGAACTCTGGAGAATTGAAACAAAAGTCTAGGTAGGTCGGGAAATCCTAAGAACAGTCTGGAATTCAAGCAATATTTTCTTTTCTCCTGGGCAACGATGAGGCAGACGGTTGCTTTGAGAGTGCATGTTTGCTCTATTCTTTGTTCCGTGTGTTGCCACATACCTTCTCAGTTGCTTGGAGGTGGCAGTAAGAGCCAAAGAAGCTGCCTGTGTCATGGCTTTCCTTTGGCCAGTACAAACACCTGTGCATGGGGAGATCTAGCAGGAACTGGCTCGGTTAGAATGAATCTGGGGGAAATCAAAAGTTAATTTTGACGTGGATCCCTTCTCAATCATACAAAAATACTCCTTTTTAACTCTTGGAGAAGAAGAGGGGAAGTATGAGAAGAAGAGGGGAAGTATTGGAGATACTTCCTTTCTCTGTGTCCTTGCAGCATGCCTTCCCGCTCTGTGTCTGCCTTCTCTTGCTCCAGAGCACATCCAGTTGGGATGTTTGTAGCCTGTATGGTAGCAAAGAAGGTGGTAGCGATTGTTAAGTACCTTGCTACTTTGAAGCATAATGATAAACAGCTGTGTATGAAAATGTCTTGATTTCTTTGGCTGGTAATGTCTGGTGTCTGTAGGCACTGCTGGCATCTGTTCCGTGTGCTGAGATTCAGCACATGGCCTCTGTCATGTTTCCATGTCACACTGCACTGTGAAAGATGGGAATTTTGACTGTGGTCTGTTCTGTATCATTCAGACAGCCCTAATGTGGAGTGCGTAGAGAAAATGAGCATCCAGTATGAGCTGGTCGAGGGCAAATGTCAGGAGAAAGGGCAGATGTGCAAGTTGAGTGCCACAGCTTTTGGCTGTGATAGCCGTGGTCCAATGTGTCATTAGAGTAAAGTGTGTCTGAGGATGCACCAGACACTGAGATAACAAGTGGAATTCCTTTTTAACCTCCGCCTTACTCTGTTCAAAAAGTAAGCCATCCGTTTGGTTTCACAGTAGTAGTTGGTATTTGTGCTTGAAATGTGGAAAAAGCCGTAACAAATGCCAGTAATGAAGGGAGTGCTGTCCTACATGAATGTGGAAGATGCAAGGAGCCTCAGCCCTTGTGCTAAATCTGTCTTATCTTGGGAAAGAAATTCCACCTCTGCCTCAATTTCTCCCTTTGTGTCCAACCAGATGGTATTGTTTAGTAATCTAATATGGCATGTAGGAGGCTGAATCTATCTCTGTCCATCACAAGAAAAGAAACACTACGTTTAGCCAGGCTCTCTGAAAGCCACACAGTATTTCTTCTGTGCATGTCAATAATTTGTTCTTCTTTTCCTTCAGATGACCCTGTTGGATGTGAACATTTGCACAGCAGAAGATGCTGAAGTTGTGCACTCCAACATGCTTCAGATGACTGAGAAACGAAAATGTAGGTTTGAAGAAGAAGTGGAGCACGTGGATGTACGTTTCTTTTATTTGATGACATATATCTTCATCACTCCTTGGGATGAGTCTGTTCTTCCTGTGCTCCCACCTGCAATGCCTTCTGCGTGGTAGGCTATTGATGTCACCTTAGAAAGAGGTCCATAGTGTGACAAAACACTCCAGAGAAACAGTTTGGTGTGGAAGAGTTTCATGTGGAAGTGTTCATAATTCTTGTGTTTATTATTTGTAATAGAAATAGATTGTATTTTTATGATCATTTCTATCTGAAATACATAGGATAGCGATGAATGACATATGGCCCAGTCTGCTTAAGATCAAACTTCAGGAAGAGCTGGAAATGATCTCCCAAATGTCTTCCAATCTTTTCTATACATAAAAAAAGTCGGGCAGTTGTTTCTAAAGGGATAAATGATAGAATGTGATTTGGTGCTTTATGGTGCCAGAATAAACAGAAGTTTTGAGAATCCGCATTCTTACCAGTTTACTTGGAGACTGATTTTTTTTTACTCTCCAGATAGAAGACGCCATGTTGGATACCAGTCGTAAAATTCCAGGCAGCCTTTTATCATGTTACATATCCTCTTACTCATTCATTTCACCTTCCAGCAGTTTAGAAAGAACTTGTTCACTTGAATGTTTTTCTTTGGAGTGATTTGAAGGAGACGGCTAAATGGCCATAATCCAGGTAGAAACATAAAAACAAGGGTGTGCTATAAAGACAGGACTTCTTAATGCAAAGAGCCCTCTGAAATTCAAAATACCTGCTATAAAATTAAAAATGTAATCTTTGACTTTTAGATGGGAATTTCTCCTCTTCAGTTTCATTCTGTCAGGTGCATTTTTGCTAACTGCTTGATTCACGCTGAATGGACAGTCCTGTCTTATTGTTGGTATGGCAACAGCGATAGAGATCACTGCTGCTTTCTGTAGAAAGTGGCTGCAAGTTGCTATGACGAGATCTTGTGCAGGTCTAGAGTCTGATTGGATGTGAGGTTCTCATTGTTTCAGAACACCAACTTGGGGTGGCAGTGTCAGAGGTGTTCATTATCTAGGAAGATTTTCATAGGCGATGAGTTTTGCTGAGGTAGCTTTCTCTTCTGGGTGTAGAAGATATGTGCATAATTAACTTCCTTGAATCCTAAAGAGCTGGGGAGATTTTAGTATCTACGAAACCATTTTTACTAGCTTTTTTATGTGGCCTTAGATGATGAAAGTGATCTGGATACAATCTTAGAAAAAAGGCAAACGGTGAGCTGTGAGGAAGAGCTGAAGGAGTATTTGGAGAACACCCTTTCTTCTTGAGATCAACTTAGAACAAGGTATGAATTTGGTATGTTTTGTAAACTTAAAAGGTAGAGCATCTTTGAACATTGGTTGTACTACTTAGGCCTTGTTTTAATGCTGTTGTGTGAAGGTATGGAAAAAGAGTGCTTTTCACTTCATGTAAGAATATAGAATAATGTCCCTACTGAACAAGGTTAAGGCAAATAATGCCCACGGTTTACGAATGGGACAAAGGAAGACTGCTATCATTCAAAAACCATAGCACATCAGTATTACTGTGCATACCATCACATCCATGCCTTATTCAGAAGGTAAAAGTAGTAGTGCAGATTCTTGGATCACCGGAATCAGAAGTTGGTCTGCACCATCATCTCTTCACTCATAGATTTGATCTCATTCAAAGTTCTAGGAACTCAGACGTTTAAGACAGCCAAGCACCGGCAACTTTAAAAACCATCTAAAAATGGGTACAATACCGCTCTCCTTCCTGAAGATCTTAGCAGCAGCTCTGAAGCCGTAGAGGAAGCAGCACTGTTCACACACCCAGGAGGTCTTTCCTACCTGCTCGATCAGAGGCACATTAGAAGAGCAGTGTGGACCTGAGGGGCAGATGCACATACCTTCACACACCTCGCAGTGGGACTGTGGTTAGAGCTGGAGGTTTGATACTCTTCCTAATAATTTGAGCCGTTAAAACAAAGCCAGAGGTAACAGACCAAGTGAAAATACAATGCCAGGTTGCGGAAAGAGAATGTTACCTATCTGAACTGGTACAAAAATTCCCCATCATTCTCTTTGTTTAGGAGACCAAGCCAATGTCCGTGTAAATGAAAACAAGTGTGAATATTGATTTTTCTTGAATCAAGACTCAGCTTTATGTCCAAGTCAAAGGCAAATAAACCAGAAAGGCTCCGCTGAGCACAGTGCAGAACTAACATGGAAGACAGTCATTTGATCTCTTATGTAAGCAGTGTTGGTGTGGTTCCCCATCCAAAAGGAAGGATGTCAAATGCTTCTTTGGAAATATTTTAACTTCTCTGCGTTTCTTTCTTTGTAACAAACTAATCTCTAACAAGCCAGGACGTGATTGTGTTCAGTAGAAACAGATCAATGGCAACATTTAGCCTAAAGGTTTTATGAGATTGATCAGGAAGTTCGATTTAGATTTAAAGGCACTGTAGTCATATTTAATTTTATTTCTCTCCGCACTTGAGTCTCTTAAACAGGGACCTTCAATTGGACAGGACCGGGACACTGAAGCAAATTGTAATGGATGACGTAATGGCTTACCCAGAAGCATTTTGTGGGAATTGATTTCTTCTAGGTATCCATCAGCCAGCATTTTAGTGTGAAGGGAATCTTCAAACAGGTAAAACAAAAATTCCCGTTGGTTTCAAACCTGACTGCTATATTAATTTTTCACTTTGGAGAAAATTTTCATGACCTTTAAAATTCAGACTGTATCAAGTATTGTTTCAGCCATTGAAGAAAGTGCTTTTGATGGAGATAGGAGAGGGAAACCAAAACATTTCTCAGAGCCACACTTTGAGCTCTGTCCTTGTTACAAACGGCACTTGAGCAAATGCATTTGCCTTTGGAACAGAAAACGACAAGGTAACAGGCTTATCATTACGGATTTGAGTGTTCCAGGTTCTTTAGATAGTAAGTGATCTATTCAAGATGATCTCTTCCTGAAATAGATCCATTTTGAGAAGGGATATGGATTTCTTAGAAGAAGGCAAATCCCTATGTTAAAACGGTGTGGTGGGTGTTTTTTGTTGTTGTTGTTTTGCTTTTAGAACTTGCAAGGCACAATCGACTTCATAGTTCAAGATGCAGATAAGACCACGACATTCCAAACAGGTGTTTCTTTTTGGTTGTTTTTCAATCTGTCTATCTTTGGATTGTAACCAGTAGAACTGTGCTTGAACTGGAAAGAAGTAGCGGAGGTTTCAGAAGTGGAGCATGCTCCATGCGGAGCATGGAGTAAGCTGAGAGCATTGTGCAAGGAGAGGAAAGAGGGGAAAATGGTAAGAGTTTCCTGAGTCGGAAGGGACCCCTAGGGATCGTCAAAGTCCAACTCCTGGCCCTGCACAGACACTCCAACAGTCCCACCCTCTGCATCCCTGAGAGCATTGGCCAAACGCTTCTGGATCTCTGGCAGCCTTGGGGCTGTGCCCATTGCCTGGAGAACCTATTCAGTGCCCGACCAGCCTCTGAGGAAAAAAACCTTTCCCTGATAGCCAGCCTAATCGTCCCCTGACACAGCTCCTGGCATTCCCTTGGCTCCTGTCCCTGGTCGCAGAGAGCAGAGAGCAAAGCTGTCCCTGTGCTGCTCTTGGGAGGAGCTGAGAGGTCCCAAGTGAGGTGTGAGCTCAGTGTCCTCTCTGCAGCTGAACCAAATGCCCTGAGCCACTCTTTGTATGGCTTTCCCTCCAGCCTCTTCGCTATCCCTGTGTCCCTCCTTTGGACATTTCTCCAATAGCCTGAGGTCTTTCTGACGCTGTGGCATCCAAAATTGCCCCCAGGGCTTGAAGAGAGCGCAGTCCCAGCCCAGAGCAGAGCGGGACAATCGCCTCTCTCGAGCGAGCGGTGCCAGAAGATAGGGACAGTTGTCAAAAAATCAGCTGGAGAAAGAAATCTAACAGAGAAACAGGTGATCTTGGCACAGGAAATGGAAGAAGCAGAGGAAGAAGAAGATGAGGAGAGGATTCCTTGTAAAAGTGAAGAAAATGAGCATGCAGAACAGGGACTAAGCATTATGCAGGTAAGTGAGCAAGAGAATAAGTTTGAAAGTGAAGGCAGTTTTGTCCAAAAGAAGGAGGAATAAGAAGTCTTTTTGCTGAGAATGAATAGAAAGGTTTTTTGCATTTAGTTTGTATATGAAGCGCACAGGGCTCTAGATCCTTTTGTGGGAAAATGGAGTGTGTAAAGTTGCCAATCATTTTGGAGCGAATTTGGAGGTTTTTGGGGTGCCAGGTGAATTTTGGGTTGAATTCTGGGGATTTGGGAGTGCCCAGGTGAATTGGGGTGAGGGGGGCGGGGCGGGGATTTGGGGAGATCCAGGTGAGTTTTGAGGGGTCCCAGGTTGATATTGGGGGAGAATTTGTGGAATTTTAGGGGATCCCGGGTAGCGAGGTTTGGGGTGAATTTGTGGAATGTAGGGAGTCCCAGTTGAATTTTAGTGGGAATTTGTGGAATTCTAGGGATCTCAGGGGAATTTTGGGGTGAATTTGGTGAATTTTAGGGTATACGTGTGAATTTTAGGGTTCTCAGGTGAGTTTTGGGAATGCCAGGCGTATTTTGGGGTGAATTCTGTCGATTTTGGGGTATCCAGGTGAGCATTTGGAAGTCGTGGGAGAATTTTGGGATGAATTTGGGGGGATGCAGGTGGATTTTCCGGGGAATTTTGGTGATTTTTGGGAGTCCCAGATGGGTCTGGGAGTGAATTTGGTGGATTTGGGGGTATCTGGGAGGGTTTTGAGGGGGATTGGAGACATTTTGGAGTGAATTTGGGAGGTGTTGGGGGGACTGGGTCTTGGGGGTGATTTGAGGGGTTTTGGGGGTTGCAGGTGGGATTTTGGGGTGAAGCCCTGGGATTTGGGGGTCCCCCGTGAATTTTGGGGTGAATTTGTGGACTTTTGGGAGTTGCCAGGTGAGTGCTGAGCATCCCAGGGGGGACTTCGGGGTGAATTTTGGGGATTTGGGGTTTCCCAGGTGAATTTCTGAGGTGGAAAGGTTCAAAAAGGTTTTTTTTGAAAACAAGTTAAAGCCAGAAGGTTATTGAAAATTAATAGATGTGATGCAAGTAGGTAATATGCAGACGATACACAGCGAGACAAATCATGGGAAAAATACAGTGGTAACACATGAGTGTGTGAGGATGGGATCAGTATAGCTAAGGCTCAGTTGAAGCTGAATTTGGAAAAGCATGCCAAAACTAAGAATAATAAAGGCACCTACGGGTATTTCAGTGGGAAAAGGAAGATTAAAAGAAACCTATCACACCTCCCCTATTCCCCCCCCACCCCCATAAGCCAGACAGGACTAGTGACAACAGACAAGGAGAAGGCTGAGGTACTCAACAAGTGTTGGTCTCAATTTTTACTGCCAGTCACTATTTCCACATCTCTCAGATTATTGGACTGGTGGACTTGATTCTAACCCATAGTAGCAGGTCAGCTTTCAGACCACTTGAGGAACCTGAGCATGCAAGACCATGGCACCCACCCAGAGGCATGTCAGGGCCCTGAGAGAACTGGCAGCTGTAGTTGCTAAGGTGCTTCCTCCATCATATTTGAGAAATCAAGGCAACCAGCTGAAGTCTCCAGACACTGTGTTGTATTGACTCCAGTCCTCTTGGTCTTTTTTGTAAATCTTAGAGCTCTGAGTCAATTTCTGCAGAGGATTCCCAATGCAGTTTCAAAAATGGAATCTTTGTTACTGGTCCTCCTGTTGATCTTGGATATTTCCATTTTCTGCACTCCTTTATTTTCGAAACATTTGTAATGACTGAAAAGAAAGCTGAGACGAGGCATTATGCTCTTTCCAGTGATAGAAATGGACCTGTATTCTTTTCAGACAAATACATTTTTGCTGTGTCTAAGCACATGTGCATACCTGTGTTTGATTTATGTGTCCAGGTTTTGGCAATGGGGCAGCCACAGGGCCGTCCTGTGACAATGGCCCAGGTGCTGCCCCGTCCCGCTTTCTTCCAACTGGCTCCACTTCAGGATGTCCTCCCTGCTGAGAGAAGAGGCTGGGACAGCACCTTTAGAAATGTGACTTTCTGGGTTTTTTTTGTTTCGTTTTGTTTGTTATTTTTAAAGTTACTAAAAACCTTCACCCTGATTTTTTGTGTTGGGTTTGGGGCTTTTTTTTTTCCGGTTTTGGGTGGGTTTTTTGGTGGGCTTTTTTGGGGGCTTTTTTTGTCTCTTTGGGGATTATTGGTTGGGGGATTTTGTGTGTTTGTTTGGTCTGCTTTTGTTGTTTGTTTGTTTGTTTGTTTGTTTTTTATTACGGTTTTGTAGAGTTTTTTTAAGCAAATTGATTGGAAAACTGAATAGTCCTCCACTATAGTCTCCTGGATTCACCTGAGACTCTTCCTAGGCATCTCCCTGATCCTTTTTGCAATGAGTCTCACATCATTCTCCTGAAGAAACTGTCTGCTTATGGTTTGCATGGGTGGGCTGTTTGCTGGGTGACAAACTGGGTGATGGCCAGGCCCACCGAGTGGTGGGAAATAGAGTTCATCCAGCTGGTCCCCAAGGCTCAGTCTTGGGCCCAGTCCTGTTTAATATCTTGCTCAGTGATCTGGACAAGGGGATAGAGTACACGCCCAGGAAGTTCACAGATGATGCAAAGTTGGCTGGTAGTGTTTTTTTCTTCTGGAGGACAGCAGGCTCTGCTTCTTCTTCCTCCTGTTCTGAGGTCGCTGCTCCCTCTTCATCCCTCATTAAGTGTGCTGATTTTGTCACTTGGATGAGAAAACAAACAATTTTAGCAACAATACTAGTGGCAGGGTACAAGAAAGGAAGAGTTCACACGAATCCCCCCCCCCAACAACAGACAATACCTGATGGCTCCTCTGCCCAGCTTACTGACTACACTGGAACCCATTGTCCCCCAAAGATACTCCCTTCTCCCTGCCCCCAGCCATGATGTGAGATGGAATAGAATATCTAAGATTAAGATTCTCCCTATGGAACTCCATCATACTTCGATTCTGGGAAAAAAATTTCTTGAAGTTCTATCATTTCAGATCATTTGAATTTGAATTTGCATACTAAAAAGTCTAGCCAGAAACTCATGACAATATTAATAGCCCATACTAGAATGTCCGAGATGATAGACACTTCTTTCAAGAGAATGTGATACCTCACGTGACTTCTCCAGAATTTAAATGAACAGCGGGAGTAGTCTACAAGATTCTTGCTGCCATCTGGATTTCCAAACACTCAATGTGAATGCAAAGAGCAGAATCTTTATTCTAACAAAAAGGTGATTTTTATACGTTTCCAGCTATTGTTTATAGTTTCTTAAAAGCAGTATGATTGGTTACACAAAAGACTTATATATGCTAGTAGTAATTCTATTGGTTTATCTAAGATCTATCTCTCTAAAGTTTAGTTATTGCGTAAGATTCTCTTTGATGTGGACATGGTATGTCGACTAAACAGGATCTTGCATTCCCAGATGTCTTTTCCTTTGTTCTTGCTTATCTCAGCATTAAAATTTATGATCTTGTTTTTCTCCTGTAGTCACGCCAAGCACATGGTGACCTTGAACAGACCTTTAGTATATTTAGGGTAGTTTTCTGAAGACAGGCTGCAGAGCTAAGGCTCCTATTAGGCCACCAACAGTCCGGTGTCACAATTCCAGTCTGAGGACAATATTTAGTTTGGAATCCCAACCGCAGTTCAAGGCTCGAGGTCAAAATTCCAGTCTGAGGACAAAATTCCGGCTTGGAATTCCAACTGCAGCTCAAGTCTTGAGGTCACAATTCCAGTCTGAGGCCCTAATTCTGGTTTGGAATCACAACTACAGTTCAAGGTTCGAGGTCACAATTCCAGTTTGACGTCCCAAATCCGGTTTGGAGTCACAATTTCCGTTCATGGCTCGAGGTCATGAATCCAGTCTGAGGAGCAAATTCTGGTTTGGAACCACAACTGCAACTCAAGACTCCAGGTCACAATTCCAGTCCGAGGCCACAATTCCAGTTTGGAATCACAATTGTAGTTCAAGGCTTGTGGTCACAATTCCGGTTTGGAATTACAATTGCAGTTCAAGGCTTGAGGTCACAATTCCAATCTGAGGTAACAACTCCATTTTGGAATCACAATTGCAGTTCAATTTTTCAGGTCATAATTCCGGTTTGGAATCACAATTCCAGTTCAAGGCTTGAGGTCACAATTCTCGTTTGGAATCACAATTGCAGTCCAAGGCTTGTGGTCACAAGTCCAGTTTGCATCACAACTGCAGTTCAAGGCTCGAGGTCACAAATCCAGTCTGAGGTCAAAATTCCAGTTTGGAAGCACAACTGCAGCTGAAGACTTGAGGTCACAGTTCCAGTCTGAGGCCGCAATTCCGGTTTGTAATCACAATTGCAGTTCGAGGCTTGAGATCACAATTCCAGTCTGAGGCCCCAGTTGCGGTTTGGAATCACAATTGCAGTTCCAGGCGCGAGGTCACAGTTCGAGTCTGAGACTGCAATTCCTGTTTGGAATCACAACTTCAGTTCAAGGCTCGAGGTCACAATTCCAGTCTGAGGTCACAATTCCGGTTTGGAATCACAATTGTAGTTCAAGGCTCGAGGTCACAATTCCAGTCTGAGGTCACAATTCCTGTTTGGAATCACAATTGCAGTTCCAGGCTCGAGGTGCCAATTCCAGTCTGAGGTCACAATTGCTGTTTGGAATCAAAATTGCTGTTCAACGCTTGAGGTCACAATTCAAGTCTGAGGACACTATTCCGGTTTGGAAAGGCAATTTCAGTTTGGAATCACAATTCCAGTTCAGAATCATATTTCCAGTTTGGAATCACAATTGCAGTACGGAATCACAATTCCATTTCGGTATCCCAATTCCATTTAGGAATCACAATTCCAGTCTGATGTCACAATTCCAGTTTGGTATCACAATTGAAGTTCAAGGCTTGAGGTCACAATTCCAGTTTGCAATCACAATTGCAGTTCAAGGCTTTAGGTTAAAATTCCAGCCCGAGGTAACAACTTTATTTTGGAATCACAATTGCAGTTCAAGTTTTCAGGTCATAATTCCAGTTTGGAATCACAGTCCCAGTTCAAGGCTTGAGGTCACAATTCCCGTTTGGAATCACAATTGCAGTTCCAGGCTCGAGCTCGCAATTCCCGTCTGAGGTCAAATTTCCATCTTGGAAGCACAACTGCAGCTGAAGGCTCGGGGTGACAGTTCCAGTCTGAGGCCCCAATTCCGATTTGGAATCACAATGGCAGTTCAAGTATCTAGGACACAGTTCCAGTGTGAGGTCACAATTCCGGTTTTGAATCACAACTGCACTTCAAGGCTCGAGGTCAGAATTACAGTTGGTGGTCAGAATTCCGATTTGGAATCAAAATTTTAGTTCAAGGCTTGAGGTCACAATTCCAGTCTGAGGTCACAATTCCGGTTTGGAATCACAATGGCAGTTCTCTGCTTGAGGCCGCAATTCTAGTCTGAGGTCACAATTCCTGTTTTGAATCACAATATCTGTTCAAGCGTTGAGGTCACCATTTCAGTCTGAGGTCAAAATTTCCGTTTGGAAACACAATTGCAGTTCAAGGCTCGAGATCACAATTCCAGGCTGAGGCCAGAATTGCAGTTTGAAATCACATCTGCAGCACAAGGCTCGAGATCACACTTCCATTCTGAGGTACCAATTTCTGTCTGAGGTCAGAATTCCAGTTTGGAATCTCAATTGCATTTCAAGGCTCGATGTCACAATTCCAGTTTGAGGTGAGATTTCCAGTTTGGAATCACAATGGCAGATAAAGGCTCGGGGTCACAATTCCAGTCTGAGGCTCAAATTCTGCTTTGGAATCACAACTAAAGTTCATGACTCCAAGTCACAATTCCAGTCTGAGGTCCCAATAACAGCATGGAATCACAATTGCAGTTCAAGGCTCGGGGTCACAATTACAGTGTGAGGCCACAGTTCCCGTTTGGAATGACAACTGCACTTCAAGGATCCAGGCCACAAATCCACTCGGTGGTCACAATTCCAGTTTGGAATCACAATTCACGTTCAAGGCTTGAGGTCACAAATCTGTCTGAGGTCACAAGTCAATTTTGGAATCACAATTCATGTTCAAGGCTTGAGTTCACAATTCCAGTTTGGAATCACATTTGCAGTTCAAGGCTTGAGGTCACAGTTCCAGTCTGAGGTCTCAATTCCTGTTTGGAAACACAATCGCAGTTCAAGGCTTGAGGTCAAAATTCCAGACTGAGGTCACAATTCCGGTTTGGAATCACAATTGTAGTTTAAGGTTTGAGGTCACAAATCCTGTCTGACGTCACAAGTGTATTTTGGAATCACAATTGATGTTCAAGGCTTGAGGTCTCAATTTCAGTTTGGTATGAAAATTGCAGTTCCTGGATTGAGTTCACAATTCCAGTTTGGGATCACATTTGCAGTTCAAGGCTTGAGGTCACAATTCCAGTTTGGAATCATATTGTCAGTTCCAGGCTTGAAGTCACAATTCCAGTCTGAGGACACAATACCGGTTTGGTACAACAACTGCATTTCAAGGCTCAAGGTCTCAATTCCAGTCTGAGGTTACAATTCCGATTTGCAGTCACAATAGCAGTTCAAGGCTCGTGATCACATTTCCAGTCTGAGGCCCCAATTCCGGTTTGGAAGCACAACTGCTGTTCATGTCTCGAGGTCACAATTCCAGTCTGAGGACCCAATTCCCGTTTGGTATCAAAACTGCAGCTCAAGGCACTGGGTCACAATTCCAGTCTGAGTCCACAATTCCTGTTTGGAATCACAACTAAATTTCAAGGCTCCAAGTCACAGTTCCAGTCTGACGTCCAAATTCTGGTTTGGAATCACAACTGCTGATCCTGGCTCGAGATCACAATTCCCTTCTGAGGTCACAAATCTGGTTTGAAATCACAAATGCGGTTCAAGGCTCGAGGTCTCAAATCTAGCCTGAGTTCACAATTACTGTTTGGAATCACAACTGCAGCTCAAGACTCAAGGTCACAGTTCCAGACTGATGTCACAAATCCGGTTTGGAATCACATTTGCAGTTGAAGGCTTGAGGTGACAAATCCTGTCTAAGGTCACAAGTGAATTTTGGAATCATAATTGATGTTCAAGTCTTGAGGTCACAATTTCAGTTTTTCCGAAAATTGCAGTTCAATGCATGAGTTCATAATTCCAGTTTGGAATAACAATTGCAGTTCAAGTCTTGAGGTCACAATTCAAGTTTGGAATCACATTAGCAGTTCAAGTCTTGAGATCACAATTCCAGTCTGAGGTCACAATTCCGGTTTGGAATCACAACTGCTGTTCATGTCTCGAGGTCATGATTCCAGTCTGAGGACTTAATTCTGGTTTGTAATCACTAATGCAGTTCAAGTCTTGAAGTCAGAATTCCAGTCTGAGGTCACAATTCCTGTTTGGAATCACAGCAAAATTTCAATGCTCCAAATCACAATTCCATTCCGGGGTGAAAATTTCGGTTTGGAATCAGAACTGCTGATAATGGCTCGAGGTCACGAATCCAGTCTGAGGTCCCAGTTTCGGTTTGAAATCACAATTTCAGTTCAAGGCTCTAGGTCACAATTCCAGTCTGAGGTCTCAATTGCAGTTTGGAATCACAACTAAAGTTGAAGTCTCGAAGTCACAATTCCAGTCTGAGGACCCAATACCGGTTTGGAATCACTACTTCTGTTCATGTCCTGAGGTCACGATTCCAGTCTGAGTACCCAATTCCGGTTTGGAATCACAACTGCAGCTCAAGGCTCGGGGTCACAATTCGAGTCTGAGGCCAGAATTCCTGATTAGAATCACAAATGCATTTCAAGGCTCGAGATCACAATTCCAGTCTGAGGCCCCAGTTCCACTTTGGAATCAGGACTGCATCTCAAGGCTTGATGTAACAATTACAGTTTGGAATCACAATTGATGTTCAAGGCTTGAGTTCACAATTTCAGTTTGTTATCAGAATTGCAGTTCCGGGCTTGAGTTCAAAATTCCAGTTTGGAATAACAATTGCAGTTCCAGTCTTGAGGTCACAATTCCTGTTTGGAATAACAATTGCAGTTCAAGGCTTGAGGTTGCAATTGCAGTTTGGAATCACATTTGCAGTTCATGTCTTGAGGTCACTATTCCAGTCTGAGGACACAATTCGTGTTTGGGATCAGAATTGTAGTTCTAGTCTCATGATCTCAATTCTGGTCTGAGGCCCCAGTTCTGGTGTGGAATCACAACTGGTGTTCATATCTTGAGGTCACGATTCCAGTCTGAGGACCCAATTCCGGTTTGGTATCACAACTGCAGCTCAAGGCTCGAGGTAAAAAA
The DNA here is from genome assembly GCF_052056855.1 of Sturnus vulgaris. Classification (NCBI taxonomy): domain Eukaryota; kingdom Metazoa; phylum Chordata; class Aves; order Passeriformes; family Sturnidae; genus Sturnus; species Sturnus vulgaris. The sequence goes on along the minus strand of NW_028276434.1, from coordinate 566,335 downwards.
TCCAGTGTGTGGTCACAAATCCGGCTTGGAATCACAATTGCAGTTCAAGGCTTGAGGTCTCAAATCCTGTCTGAGGTAAGAAGTGTATTTTGGAATGACAATTGATGTTCAAGGCTCGAGGTCACAATTTCAGTTTGGTACCAAAATTGCAGTTCCACTCTTGAGTTCGCAAGTCCAGTTGGGAATAAATTTTGCTGTTCAAGACTTGAGGTCACAATTCCTGTTTGGACTCACAACTGCAGCTCAAGGCTCGAGGTCTCAATTCCAGTCTGAGGTCACAATTCCGGTTAGGAATCACAACTGCTGTTCATGGCTCGAGGTCATGATTCCAGTCTGAGGACCCAATTCCGATTTGGAATCAAAAATGCAGTTCAAGGATCGAGGTCACAATTCCAGTCTGAGGTCACAATTCCTGTTTGGAATCTCAACTGCAATTCAAGGCTCGAGGTCACAAATCCAGTCTGAGGTCATAATTCAGGTTTGGAATCACAATTGCAGTTTAAGGCTCGAGTTCACAATTCCAATCCGAGGTCACAATTCCTGTTTGGAATCACAATGGCAGTTCATGGCTCGAGGTCACAATTGCAGTCCGAGGTCACAATTCCTGTTTGGAATCATAATGACAGTTCAACGCTCGAGGTCTCAATTCCAGGCTGAGGTCACAATTTCGATTTGGAATTACAATGGCAGTTCAAGGCTCGAAGTCACAATTACAATTTAGAATCACAATTGCAGTTCAAGGCTTGAGGTCACCATTACTGTCTGACGTCAAAATTTCTGTATGGAATCACAATTGCAGTTAAAGGATCGAGGTCACAAATCCAGTCTGAGGTCACAATTCTTGTTTGGAATCACAATTGCAGTTCAAGGCTGAAGTTCTCAATTCCAATCTGAGGCCGCAATTCCGGTTTGGAATCACAATTAATGTACCAGGCTCGATGTCATAATTGCCGTCTTGGGTCACAATACCTGTATGGAATCAGAACTGCTGTTCATTGCTTGAGGTCAGGATTCTCGTCAGAGGCCCCAATTAAGTTTTGGAATCAAAACTGCAGTTCAAGGCATGGTTTAACAATTCCAGTCTGAGGACAAAATTCCCGTTTAGAATCAAAAGTGCAGCTCAAGGCTCGAGGTCAAAATTACAGTTTGCAATCACAACTGCAGTTCAAGATTTGAGATCACCTTTATTGTCTGAGGTCAAAAATTCTGTTTTGAATCAAAATTGCAGTTCAAGGCCCGAGGTCACAATTCCAATCTGAAGTCACAATTCCGGTTTGGAATCACAATTGCATTTCAAGGCTCGAGATCACAATTCCAGTCTGAGGCAACAATACCGGTTGGGAACCCCAACTGCTGTTCATTGCTCGAGGTCAAAATACCAGTCTGACGACCCAATTGCAGTTTCGTATCACAACTGTAGCTCAAGGCTCGAAGTCAAAATTCCAGTCTGAGGTCACAATTCCACTATGGAATCAGAATTGCAGTTCAAAGCTCAGGGTCACAATTCCAGTCTGAGGTCACAATTCCAGTTTAGAATTACAATTGCAGATCAAGGCTTGAGCTCACTATTCCAGTTTGGAATAACAAGTTCATTTCTATATCACAATTCCTTTCTAAGCTCACAATATCTGTTTGGAATCACAATTGCAGATCAAGGCTTGATGTCAAAATTCCAGTCTGATCTCAGAATTCTAGTTTGGAATCAAAAGTGCAGATCAAGGCTTGAGGTCCCAATTCCAGTCTGCGGTCACAATTCCGGTTTGGAATCACAAATGCAGTGCAAGGCTAGAGGTCACATTTCCACTGTGGAATCACAATTGCAGTTCAAAGCTCAGGGTCAAAATTCCAGCCTGAGCTCACAATTCCAGTTTGGAATTACAATTGCAGATCAAGGCTTGAGCTCACAATTCCAGTTTGGAATCACAATTCCTCTACTATGTCACAATTAGAGACTGAGGGCAGAATTCCAGTTTGGAATCACAATTCCATTTGATGTCACAATTCCAGTCGGAACTCACAATTCCAGTTTGGAATCAAAATTGCAGATCAAGGATTGAGCTCAAAATTCCAGTTTGGAATCACAAGTTCATTTCTATATCAGAAGTCCTTGCTTTACTCACAATACAAGTTTGGAATCACAATTCCGCTTTTATATCTCCATTCCAGTCTGCGGTCACAATTTCGATTTAGAATCACAATTGCAGTGCAAGGCTAGAGGTCACTATTACACTATGGTATCACAATTGCAGTTCAAAGTTCACGGTCACAATTCCAATCTGAGGTCACAATTCCAGTTTGGAATTACAATTGCAGATCAAGGCTTGAGCTCACAATTCCAGTTTGGAATCACAAGTTCATTTCTATATCACAATTCCTTTCAAAGCTCACAATTCCTGATTGGAATCAAAATTCCTCTACTATGTCACAATTAGAGACAGAGGGCAGAATTCCAGTTTGGAATCACAATTCCATTTCATGTCAAAATTCCAGTCTGAGCTCACAATTCCCGTTTGGAATCACAATTATATTTCAAGGCTTGAGGTCCCAATTCCAGTCTGCGGTCACAATTCCGGTTTGGAATCACAATTGCAGTGCAAGGCTAGAGGTCACAATTCCACTATGGAATCACAATTGCAGTTCAAAGCTCAGGGTCACAATTCCAGTCTGAGGTCACAATTCCAATTTGGACTTACAATTGCAGATCAAGGCTTGAGCTCACAATTCCAGTTTGGAATCACAATTTCATTTCTATATCACAATTCCATTCTAAGCTCACAATTCCTGATTGGAATCACAATTCCTCTACTATGTCACAATTAGAGACTGAGGGCAGAATTCCAGTTTGGAATCACAATTCCATTTGATGTCACAATTCCAGTGTGAGCTCACAATTCCAGTTTGGAATCAAAATTGCAGATCGAGCCTTGAGGTCCCAATTCCACTCTGCGGTCACAATTCCAGTTTGGAATCACAATTGCATTGGAATGCTAGATGCCACAATTCCACTATGGAATCAGAATTGCAGTTCAAAGCTCAGGGTCACAATTCCAGTCGGATATCAAAATTCCAGTTTGGAATTACAATTGCAGAACAAAGCTTGAGCTCACAATTCCAGTTTGGAATCACAATTTCATTTCTATATCACAATTCCTTGCTGAGCTCACAATACATGATTGGAATCACAATTCCACTTCCATATCCCCATTCCATTCTGCGGTCACAATTCCGATTTAGAATCACAACTGCAGTGCAGGCTATAATCACTATTCCACTATGGAATCACAATTGCAATTCAAAGATCAGAGTCACAATTCCAGTCTGAGGCCACAATTCCAGTTTGGAATTACAATTGCAGATTAAGGCTTGAGCTCAAAATTCCAGTTTGGGATGAAAAGTCCATTTGATGTCACAATTCCAGTCTGAGCTCACAATTCTATTTTGGAAACTAAATTGCAGATAAAGGCTTTAGTTCCCAGTTCCAGTCTGCGGTCAAAATTCCGGTTTGGAATCACAATTGCAGTGCAAGGCTAGAGGTCACAATTCCACTATGGAATCACAATTGCAGTTCAAAGCTCAGGGTCACAATTCCAGTCTGAGGTCACAATTCCTGTCTGCAATTAGAATATCAGATCAAGGCTTGAGCTCACAATTCCAGTTTGGAATCACAATTCCATTTTATGTCACAATTCCAGTCTGAGCTCACAATTCCAGTTTGGAATAAAAATTGCACATCAAGACTTGAGGTACCAAATACAGCCTGAGGTCACAATTCCGGTTTGGAATCACAATTGCAGTGCAAGGCTAGCGGTCGTAATTCCACTATGGAATCAAAATTGCAGATAAAGGCTTGAGGTCCCAATTCCAGTCTGAGGTCACAATTCCAGTTTGGAATTACAATTGCAGATCAAGGCTTGAGCTCACAATTCCAGTTTGGAATCACAAGTTCATTTCTATATCACAATTTTTTTCTAAGCTCACAATACCTCTTTGGAATCACAATTGCCGATCATTGATTGATGTCAAAATTCCAATCTGATCTCAGAATTCCAGTTTGGAATGAAAAGTCCATTTGATGTCACAATTCCAGTCTGAGCTCACAATTCCAGTTTGGAATCAAAATTATATTTCAAGGCTTGAGGTCCCAATTCCAGTCTGCGGTCACAATTCCGGTTTGGAATCACAATTGCAGTGCAAGGCTAGAGGTCAAAATTTCGCTATGGAATCACAATTGCAGTTCAAGGCTCAGTGTCACAATTCCAGTCTGAGGTCACAGTTCCAGTTTGGAATTACAATTGTAGATCAACGCTTGAGCTCACAATTCCAGTTTGGAATCACAGTTTCATTTCTATATCACAATTCCTTTCTAAGCTCACAATTCCTGATTGGAATCACAATTCCTCTACTATGTCACAATTAGAGACTGAGGGCAGAATTGCAGTTTGGAATCACAATTCCATTTGATGTCACAGTTCCAGTCTGAGCTCACAATTCCAGTTTGGAATCAAAATTGCACATCAAGGCTTGAGGTTCCAATTACCGTCTGCAGTCACAATTCTGAATTGGAATCACAATTGCAGCGCAAGTCTTGATATCACATTTCAACTATGGAATGAGAAATGTAATTCAAAGCTCAGGGTCACAATTCCAGTCTGAGGACACAATTCCGGTTTGCAATTACAATAGCAGATCAAGGCTTGAGCTCACAATTCCAGTTTGGAATCACAATTTCATTTCTATATCACAATTCCTTACTGAGCTCACAATACATGTTTGGAATCACAATTCCACTTCTATGTCCCCATTCCAATCTGTGGTCACAATTCCGGTTTGGAATCACAATTCCATGTTATGTCATAATTTCAGTCTGAGCTCACAATTCCAGTTTGGAATCACAATTACATCTCAAGGCTTGAGGTAAAAATTCCAGTCTGAGATCACAATCCCGGTTTGGAATCACAATTGCCGTGCAAGGCTTGAGGTCACAATTCCATTATGGAATCACAATTGCAGTTCAAAGCTCAGGGTCACAATTCCAGTCTGAGGTCACAATTCCAGTTTGGATTTACAATTGCAGATCACATCTTGAGCTCACAATTCCATTTTGGAATCACAAGTTCATTTCTATATCACAATTCCTTGCTGAGCTCACAATACATGTTTGGAATCACAATTCCACTTCTATGTCCCCATTCCAATCTGAGATCACAATTCTGGTTTGGAATCACAATTGCAGTGCAAGGCTAGATATCAAAATTTCGATATGGAATCACAATTGCAGTTCAAAGCTCAGGGTCACAATTCCAGTCTGAGGTCACAATTCTAGTATGGAATTACAATTGCAGATCAAGGCTTGAGCTCACAATTCCAGTTTGGAATCACAATTTCATTTCCATATCACAATTCTTTTCTAAGCTCACAATTCCTGATTGGAATCACAATTCCTCTACTATGTCACAATTAGAGACTGAGGGCAGAATTGCAGTTTGGAATCACAATTCCATTTGATGTCACAATTCCAGTGTGAGCTCACAATTCCAGTTTTGAATCAAAATTGCACATCAAGGCTTGAGATTCCAATTACAGTCTGCGGTCACAATTCCCAACTGGAATCACAATTGCAGTGCAAGGATAGATGTCACATTTCCACTATGGAATCAGAAATGCAGTTCAAAGCTCAGGGTCACAATTTCAGTCTGAGATCACAATTCCAGTTTGGAATCACAATTACAGATCAAGGCTTGAGGTCCCAATCAGAGTTTGCGGTCACAATTCCGGTTTGGAATCACAATTGCAGTGCAAGGCTTGAGGTCACAATTCCAGTTTGGAATCACAATTTCATTTCTATATCACCATTCCATTCTAAGCTCACAGTTCCTGATTGGAATCACAATTCCTCTACTATGTCACAATTAGAGACTGAGGGCAGAATTCCAGTTTGGAATCACAATTCCATTTGATGTCACAGTTCCAGTCTGAGCTCACAATTCCAGTTTGGAATCAAAATTGTACATCAAGGCTTGAGGTCCAAATTCCAGTCTGCGGTGACAATTCCGGTTTGGAATCACAATTGCAGTGCAAGGCTAGAGGTCACAATTCCACTATGGAATCAAAATTGCAGTTCAAAGCTCAGGGTCACAATTCCAGTCTGAGGTCACAATTCCAGTTTGGAATTACAATTGCAGATCAAATCTTGAGCTCACTATTCCAGTTTGGAATCACAAGTTCATTTCTATAACACAATTCCTTGCTGAGCTCACAATACATGTTTGGAATCACAATTCCACTTCTATGTCCCCATTCCAATCTGCGGTCACAATTCCGGTTTGGAATCACAATTGCAGCGCATGGCTAGAGGTTACAATTGCATTATGGAATCAAAATTGCAGTTCAAAGCTCAACGTCAGAATTCCAGTCTGAGGCCACAATTCCAGTTTGGAATTACAATTGCAGATCAAGGCTTGAGCTCACAATACCTGTTTGGAATCACAATTGCCGATCAATGATTGATGTCAAAATTCCAGTCTGTTCTCAGAATTTCAGTTTGGAATCAAAATTCCATTTGATATCACAATTCCAGTCTGAGCTCACAATTCCAGTTTGGAATCAAAATTGCAGATCAAGGCTTGAGCTCCCCATTTCAGTCTGCGTTCACAATTCCAGTTTGGAATCACAATTGCAGTTCAAAGCTCAGGGTCACAATTCCAGTCTGAGTTCACAATTCCAGTTTGGAATCAAAATTGCAGATCAAGGCTTGAGGTTCCAATAACCGTCTGTGGTCACAATTCCCGATTGGAATCACAATTGCAGCGCAAGTCTTGATATCACATTTCAACTATGGAATGAGAAATGTAATTCAAAGCTCAGGGTCACAATTCCAATCTGAGCTCCCAATTCCAGTTTGGAATCAAAATGGCAGATCAAGGCTTGAGGTCCCAATTCCAGTCTGCGTTCAAAATTCCAGTTTGGAATCACAATTGCAGTGCAAGGCTTGAGGTCACAATTCCACTATGGAATCAGAATTGCCGTTCAAAGCTCAGGGTCACAATTCCAGTCTGAGGTCACAATTCCGGTTTGCAATTACAATAGCAGATCAAGGCTTGAGCTCACAATTCCAGTTTGGAATCACAATTTCATTTCTATATCACAATTCCTTACTGAGCTCACAATACATGTTTGGAATCACAATTGCACTTCTATGTCCCCATTCCAATCTGTGGTCACAATTCCGGTTTGGAATCACAATTACATCTCAAGGCTTGAGGTAAAAATTCCAGTCTGAGATCACAATCCCGGTTTGGAATCACAATTGCCGTGCAAGGCTTGAGGTCACAATTCCATTATGGAATCACAATTGCAGTTCAAAGCTCAGGGTCACAATTCCAGTCTGAGGTCACAATTCCAGTTTGGATTTACAATTGCAGATCACATCTTGAGCTCACAATTCCATTTTGGAATCACAAGTTCATTTCTATATCACAATTCCTTGCTGAGCTCACAATACATGTTTGGAATCACAATTCCACTTCTATGTCCCCATTCCAATCTGAGATCACAATTCTGGTTTGGAATCACAATTGCAGAGCAAGGCTAGAGATCAAAATTTCGATATGGAATCACAATTGCCGTTCAAAGCTCAGGGTCACAATTCCTGTGTGAGGTCACAATTCCAGATTGGAATTACAATTGCAGATCAAGGCTTGAGCTCACAATTCCAGTTTGGAATCACAATTTCATTTCTATATCACAATTCCTTTCTAAGCACACAATTCCTGATTGGAATCACAATTCCGCTGCTATGTCACAATTAGAGACTGAGGGCAGAATTGCAGTTTGGAATCACAATTCCATTTGATGTCGCAATTCCAGTCTGAGCTCACAATTCCCGTTTGGAATCAAAATTGCAGATCAAGGCTTGAGGTCCCAATTACAGTCTGCGGTCACAATTCTGGTTTGGAATCACAATTGCAGTGCAAGGCTTGCGGTCACAATTCCGATTTGGAATCACAATTTCATTTCTGTATCACAATTCCTTTCTAAGCTCACAATTCCTGATTGGAATCACAATTTCACTACTATGTCACAATTAGAGACTGAGGGCAGAATTCCAGTTTGGAATCAAAATTGCAGATCAAGGCTTGGAGGTTCCAATTCCAGTCTGCGGTCACAATTCCGGATTGGAATGAGAATTGCAGTGCAAGGCTTGAGGTCACAATTCCACTACGGAATCACAATTGCAGTTCAAAGCTCAGGGTCACAATTCCAATCTGAGGTCACAATTCCAGTTTGGAATTACAATTGCAGATCAACGCTTGAGCTCACAATTCCAGTTTGGAATCACAAGTTCATTTCTATAACACAATTCCTTGCTGAGCTCACAGTACATGTTTGGAATCACAATTCCACTTCTATGGCCCCATTCCAATCTGCGGTCACTATTCCGGTTTCGAATCACAATTGCAGCGCATGGCTAGAGGTCACAATTGCATTATGGAATCAAAATTGCAGTTCAAAGCTCAGCGTCAGAATTCCAGTCTGAGGCCACAATTCCAGTTTGGAATTACAATTGCAGATCAAGGCTTGAGCTCACAATACCTGTTTGGAATCACAATTGCCGATCAATGATTGATGTCAAAATTCCAGTCTGTTCTCAGAATTTCAGTTTGGAATCAAAATTCCATTTGATATCACAATTCCAGTCTGAGCTCACAATTCCAGTTTGGAATCAAAATTGCAGATCAAGGCTTGAGCTCACCATTCCAGTTTGGAATCACAAGTTCATTTCTATATATGAATTTTTTTCTAAGCTCACAATACCTGTTTGGAATCACAATTGCCGATCAATGATTGATGTCAAAATTCCAGTCTGTTCTCAGAATTTCAGTTTGGAATCAAAATTCCATTTGATATCACAATTCCAGTCTGAGCTCACAATTCCAGTTTGGAATCAAAATTGCAGATCAAGGCTTGAGCTCACCATTTCAGTCTGCGTTCACAATTCCAGTTTGGAATCACAATTGCAGTGTAAGGCTAGAGGTATCAATTCCACTATGGAATCACAATTGCATTTCAAAACTCACAGTCACAATTCCAGTCTGAGGTCACAATTCCACTATGGAATCACAATTGCAGTTCAAAGCTCAGGGTCACAATTCCAGTCTGAGTTCACAATTCCAGTTTGGAATCAAAATTGCAGATCAAGGCTTGAGGTTCCAATAACCGTCTGTGGTCACAATTCCCGATTCGAATCACAATTGCAGCGCAAGTCTTGATATCACATTTCAACTATGGAATGAGAAATGTAATTCAAAGCTCAGGGTCACAATTCCAATCTGAGCTCCCAATTCCAGTTTGGAATCAAAATGGCAGATCAAGGCTTGAGGTCCCAATTCCAGTCTGCGTTCAAAATTCCAGTTTGGAATCACAATTGCAGTGCAAGGCTTGAGGTCACAATTCCACTATGGAATCAGAATTGCCGTTCAAAGCTCAGGGTCACAATTCCAGTCTGAGGTCACAATTCCGGTTTGCAATTACAATAGCAGATCAAGGCTTGAGCTCACTATTCCAGTTTGGAATCACAATTTCATTTCTATATCACAATTCCTTGCTGAGCTCACAATACATGATTGGAATCACAATTCCACTTCTATGTCCCCATTCCAATCTGCGGTCACAATTCCGATTTAGAATCACAACTGCAGTGCAGGCTATAATCACTATTCCACTATGGAATCACAATTGCAATTCAAAGATCAGAGTCACAATTCCAGTCTGAGGCCACAATTCCAGTTTGGAAATACAATTGCAGATTAAGGCTTGAGCTCAAAATTCCAGTTTGGGATGAAAAGTCCATTTGATGTCACAATTCCAGTCTGAGCTCACAATTCTATTTTGGAAACTAAATTGCAGATAAAGGCTTTAGTTCCCAGTTCCAGTCTGCGGTCAAAATTCCGGTTTGGAATCACAATTGCAGTGCAAGGCTAGAGGTCACAATTCCACTATGGAATCACAATTGCAGTTCAAAGCTCAGGGTCACAATTCCAGTCTGAGGTCACAATTCCTGTCTGCAATTAGAATATCAGATCAAGGCTTGAGCTCACAATTCCAGTTTGGAATCACAATTCCATTTTATGTCACAATTCCAGTCTGAGCTCACAATTCCAGTTTGGAATAAAAATTGCACATCAAGACTTGAGGTACCAAATACAGCCTGAGGTCACAATTCCGGTTTGGAATCACAATTGCAGTGCAAGGCTAGCGGTCGTAATTCCACTATGGTATAAAAATTGCAGATAAATGCTTGAGGTCCCAATTCCAGTCTGAGGTCACAATTCCAGTTTGGAATTACAATTGCAGATCAAGGCTTGAGCTCACAATTCCAGTTTGGAATCACAAGTTCATTTCTATATCACAATTTTTTTCTAAGCTCACAATACCTCTTTGGAATCACAATTGCCGATCATTGATTGATGTCAAAATTCCAATCTGATCTCAGAATTCCAGTTTGGAATGAAAAGTCCATTTGATGTCACAATTCCAGTCTGAGCTCTCAATTCCAATTTGGAATCAAAATTATATTTCAAGGCTTGAGGTCCCAATTCCAGTCTGCGGTCACAATTCCGGTTTGGAATCACAATTGCAGTGCAAGGCTAGAGGTCACAATTTGGCTATGGAATCACAATTGCAGTTCAAGGCTCAGTGTCACAATTCCAGTCTGAGGTCACAGTTCCAGTTTGGAATTAGAATTGTAGATCAACGCTTGAGCTCACAATTCCAGTTTGGAATCACAGTTTCATTTCTATATCACAATTCCATTCTAAGCTCACAGTTCCTGATTGGAATCACAATTCCTCTACTATGCCACAATTAGAGACTGAGGGCAGAATTGCAGTTTGGAATCACAATTCCATTTGATGTCACAATTCCCGTCTGAGCTCACAATTCCAGTTTGGAATCAAAATTGCAGATCAAGGCTTGTGGTCCCAATTCCAGTCTGAGCTCAAAATTCCGGTTTGGAATCACAACTGCAGTGAAAGGCTAGATGTCACATTTCCACTATGCATTCAGAAATGCAATTCAAAGCTAAGGGTCACAATTCCAGTCTGAGGTCACAATTCCAGTTTGGAATTACAATTGCAGATCAACGCTTGAGCTCACAATTCCAGTTTGGAATCACAGTTTCATTTCTATATCACAATTCCTTTCTAAGCTCACAATTCCTGATTGGAATCACAATTCCTCTACTATGTCACAATTAGAGACTGAGGGCAGAATTGCAGTTTGGAATCACAATTCCATTTGATGTCACAGTTCCAGTCTGAGCTCACAATTCCAGTTTGGAATCAAAATTGCACATCAAGGCTTGAGGTTCCAATTACCGTCTGCAGTCACAATTCTGAATTGGAATCACAATTGCAGCGCAAGTCTTGATATCACATTTCAACTATGGAATGAGAAATGTAATTCAAAGCTCAGGGTCACAATTCCAGTCTGAGGACACAATTCCGGTTTGCAATTACAATAGCAGATCAAGGCTTGAGCTCACAATTCCAGTTTGGAATCACAATTTCATTTCTATATCACAATTCCTTACTGAGCTCACAATACATGTTTGGAATCACAATTCCACTTCTATGTCCCCATTCCAATCTGTGGTCACAATTCCGGTTTGGAATCACAATTCCATGTTATGTCATAATTTCAGTCTGAGCTCACAATTCCAGTTTGGAATCACAATTACATCTCAAGGATTGAGGTAAAAATTCCAGTCTGAGATCACAATCCCGGTTTGGAATCACAATTGCCGTGCAAGGCTTGAGGTCACAATTCCATTATGGAATCACAATTGCAGTTCAAAGCTCAGGGTCACAATTCCAGTCTGAGGTCACAATTCCAGTTTGGATTTACAATTGCAGATCACATCTTGAGCTCACAATTCCATTTTGGAATCACAAGTTCATTTCTATATCACAATTCCTTGCTGAGCTCACAATACATGTTTGGAATCACAATTCCACTTCTATGTCCCCATTCCAATCTGAGATCACAATTCTGGTTTGGAATCACAATTGCAGTGCAAGGCTAGATATCAAAATTTCGATATGGAATCACAATTGCAGTTCAAAGCTCAGGGTCACAATTCCAGTCTGAGGTCACAATTCTAGTATGGAATTACAATTGCAGATCAAGGCTTGAGCTCACAATTCCAGTTTGGAATCACAATTTCATTTCCATATCACAATTCTTTTCTAAGCTCACAATTCCTGATTGGAATCACAATTCCTCTATTATGTCACAATTAGAGACTGAGGGCAGAATTCCAGTTTGGAATCACAATTCCATTTGATGTCACAATTCCAGTGTGAGCTCACAATTCCAGTTTTGAATCAAAATTGCACATCAAGGCTTGAGATTCCAATTACAGTCTGCGGTCACAATTCCCAACTGGAATCACAATTGCAGTGCAAGGATAGATGTCACATTTCCAGTATGGAATCAGAAATGCAGTTCAAAGCTCAGGGTCACAATTCCAGTCTGAGCTCACAATTCCAGTTTGGAATCACAATTACAGATCAAGGCTTGAGGTCCCAATCAGAGTTTGCGGTCACAATTCCGGTTTGGAATCACAATTGCAGTGCAAGGCTTGAGGTCACAATTCCAGTTTGGAATCACAATTTCATTTCTATATCACAATTCCTTTCTAAACTCACAGTTCCTGATTGGAATCACAATTCCTCTACTATGTCACAATTAGAGACTGAGGGCAGAATTCCAGTTTGGAATCACAATTCTATTTGATGTCACAATTCCAGTCTGAGCTCACAATTCCAGTTTGGAATCAAAATTGCAGATCAAGGCTTGAGGTCCCAATTCCAGTCTGCGGTGACAATTCCGGTTTGGAATCACAATTGCAGTGCAAGGCTAGAGGTCACAATTCCACTATGGAATCAAAATTGCAGTTCAAAGCTCAGGGTCACAATTCCAGTCTGAGGTCACAATTCCAGTTTGGAATTACAATTGCAGATCAACGCTTGAGCTCACTATTCCAGTTTGGAATCACAAGTTCATTTCTATAACACAATTCCTTGCTGAGCTCACTATACATGTTTGGAATCACAATTCCACTTCTATGTCCCCATTCCAATCTGCGGTCACAATTCCGGTTTGGAATCACAATTGCAGCGCATGGCTAGAGGTTACAATTGCATTATGGAATCAAAATTGCAGTTCAAAGCTCAACGTCAGAATTCCAGTCTGAGGCCACAATTCCAGTTTGGAATTACAATTGCAGATCAAGGCTTGAGCTCACAATACCTGTTTGGAATCACAATTGCCGATCAATGATTGATGTCAAAATTCCAGTCTGTTCTCAGAATTTCAGTTTGGAATCAAAATTCCATTTGATATCACAATTCCAGTCTGAGCTCACAATTCCAGTTTGGAATCAAAATTGCAGATCAAGGCTTGAGCTCACCATTCCAGTTTGGAATCACAAGTTCATTTCTATATATGAATTTTTTTCTAAGCTCACAATACCTGTTTGGAATCACAATTGCCGATCAATGATTGATGTCAAAATTCCAGTCTGTTCTCAGAATTTCAGTTTGGAATCAAAATTCCATTTGATATCACAATTCCAGTCTGAGCTCACAATTCCAGTTTGGAATCAAAATTGCAGATCAAGGCTTGAGCTCACCATTTCAGTCTGCGTTCACAATTCCAGTTTGGAATCACAATTGCAGTTCAAAGCTCAGGGTCACAATTCCAGTCTGAGTTCACAATTCCAGTTTGGAATCAAAATTGCAGATCAAGGCTTGAGGTTCCAATAACCGTCTGTGGTCACAATTCCCGATTGGAATCACAATTGCAGCGCAAGTCTTGATATCACATTTCAACTATGGAATGAGAAATGTAATTCAAAGCTCAGGGTCACAATTCCAATCTGAGCTCCCAATTCCAGTTTGGAATCAAAATGGCAGATCAAGGCTTGAGGTCCCAATTCAAGTCTGCGTTCAAAATTCCAGTTTGGAATCACAATTGCAGTGCAAGGCTTGAGGTCACAATTCCACTATGGAATCAGAATTGCCGTTCAAAGCTCAGGGTCACAATTCCAGTCTGAGGTCACAATTCCGGTTTGCAATTACAATAGCAGATCAAGGCTTGAGCTCACAATTCCAGTTTGGAATCACAATTTCATTTCTATATCACAATTCCTTACTGAGCTCACAATACATGTTTGGAATCACAATTCCACTTCTATGGCCCCATTCCAATCTGTGGTCACAATTCCGGTTTGGAATCACAATTACATCTCAAGGCTTGAGGTAAAAATTCCAGTCTGAGATCACAATCCCGGTTTGGAATCACAATTGCCGTGCAAGGCTTGAGGTCACAATTCCATTATGGAATCACAATTGCAGTTCAAAGCTCAGGGTCACAATTCCAGTCTGAGGTCACAATTCCAGTTTGGATTTACAATTGCAGATCACATCTTGAGCTCACAATTCCATTTTGGAATCACAAGTTCATTTCTATATCACAATTCCTTGCTGAGCTCACAATACATGTTTGGAATCACAATTCCACTTCTATGTCCCCATTCCAATCTGAGATCACAATTCTGGTTTGGAATCACAATTGCAGAGCAAGGCTAGAGATCAAAATTTCGATATGGAATCACAATTGCCGTTCAAAGCTCAGGGTCACAATTCCAGTCTGAGGTCACAATTCCAGATTGGAAATACAATTGCAGATCAACGCTTGAGCTCACAATTCCAGTTTGGAATCACAATTTCATTTCTATATCACAATTCCTTTCTAAGCACACAATTCCTGATTGGAATCACAATTCCGCTGCTATGTCACAATTAGAGACTGAGGGCAGAATTCCAGTTTGGAATCACAATTCCATTTGATGTCACAATTCCAGTCTCAGCTCACAATTCCCGTTTGGAATCAAAATTGCAGATCAAGGCTTGAGGTCCCAATTACAGTCTGCGGTCACAATTCTGGTTTGGAATCACAATTGCAGTGCAAGGCTTGCGGTCACAATTCCGATTTGGAATCACAATTTCATTTCTGTATCACAATTCCTTTCTAAGCTCACAATTCCTGATTGGAATCACAATTTCACTACTATGTCACAATTAGAGACTGAGGGCAGAATTCCAGTTTGGAATCAAAATTGCAGATCAAGGCTTGGAGGTCCCAATTCCAGTCTGCGGTCACAATTCCGGATTGGAATGGGAATTGCAGTGCAAGGCTAGAGGTCACAATTCCACTATGGAATCACAATTGCAGTTCAAAGCTCAGGGTCACAATTCCAATCTGAGGTCACAATTCCAGTTTGGAATTACAATTGCAGATCAACGCTTGAGCTCACAATTCCAGTTTGGAATCACAAGTTCATTTCTATAACACAATTCCTTGCTGAGCTCACAATACATGTTTGGAATCACAATTCCACTTCTATGTCCCCATTCCAATCTGCGGTCACAATTCCGGTTTGGAATCACAATTGCAGCGCATGGCTAGAGGTCACAATTGCATTATGGAATCAAAATTGCAGTTCAAAGCTCAGCGTCAGAATTCCAGTCTGAGGCCACAATTCCAGTTTGGAATTACAATTGCAGATCAAGGCTTGAGCTCACAATACCTGTTTGGAATCACAATTGCCGATCAATGATTGATGTCAAAATTCCAGTCTGTTCTCAGAATTTCAGTTTGGAATCAAAATTCCATTTGATATCACAATTCCAGTCTGAGCTCACAATTCCAGTTTGGAATCAAAATTGCAGATCAAGGCTTGAGCTCACCATTCCAGTTTGGAATCACAAGTTCATTTCTATATATGAATTTTTTTCTAAGCTCACAATACCTGTTTGGAATCACAATTGCCGATCAATGATTGATGTCAAAATTCCAGTCTGTTCTCAGAATTTCAGTTTGGAATCAAAATTCCATTTGATATCACAATTCCAGTCTGAGCTCACAATTCCAGTTTGGAATCAAAATTGCAGATCAAGGCTTGAGCTCACCATTTCAGTCTGCGTTCACAATTCCAGTTTGGAATCACAATTGCAGTGTAAGGCTAGAGGTATCAATTCCACTATGGAATCACAATTGCATTTCAAAACTCACAGTCACAATTCCAGTCTGAGGTCACAATTCCACTATGGAATCACAATTGCAGTTCAAAGCTCAGGGTCACAATTCCAGTCTGAGTTCACAATTCCAGTTTGGAATCAAAATTGCAGATCAAGGCTTGAGGTTCCAATAACCGTCTGTGGTCACAATTCCCGATTCGAATCACAATTGCAGCGCAAGTCTTGATATCACATTTCAACTATGGAATGAGAAATGTAATTCAAAGCTCAGGGTCACAATTCCAATCTGAGCTCCCAATTCCAGTTTGGAATCAAAATGGCAGATCAAGGCTTGAGGTCCCAATTCCAGTCTGCGTTCAAAATTCCAGTTTGGAATCACAATTGCAGTGCAAGGCTTGAGGTCACAATTCCACTATGGAATCAGAATTGCCGTTCAAAGCTCAGGGTCACAATTCCAGTCTGAGGTCACAATTCCGGTTTGCAATTACAATAGCAGATCAAGGCTTGAGCTCACTATTCCAGTTTGGAATCACAATTTCATTTCTATATCACAATTCCTTGCTGAGCTCACAATACATGATTGGAATCACAATTCCACTTCTATGTCCCCATTCCAATCTGCGGTCACAATTCCGATTTAGAATCACAACTGCAGTGCAGGCTATAATCACTATTCCACTATGGAATCACAATTGCAATTCAAAGATCAGAGTCACAATTCCAGTCTGAGGCCACAATTCCAGTTTGGAAATACAATTGCAGATTAAGGCTTGAGCTCAAAATTCCAGTTTGGGATGAAAAGTCCATTTGATGTCACAATTCCAGTCTGAGCTCACAATTCTATTTTGGAAACTAAATTGCAGATAAAGGCTTTAGTTCCCAGTTCCAGTCTGCGGTCAAAATTCCGGTTTGGAATCACAATTGCAGTGCAAGGCTAGAGGTCACAATTCCACTATGGAATCACAATTGCAGTTCAAAGCTCAGGGTCACAATTCCAGTCTGAGGTCACAATTCCTGTCTGCAATTAGAATATCAGATCAAGGCTTGAGCTCACAATTCCAGTTTGGAATCACAATTCCATTTTATGTCACAATTCCAGTCTGAGCTCACAATTCCAGTTTGGAATAAAAATTGCACATCAAGACTTGAGGTACCAAATACAGCCTGAGGTCACAATTCCGGTTTGGAATCACAATTGCAGTGCAAGGCTAGCGGTCGTAATTCCACTATGGTATAAAAATTGCAGATAAATGCTTGAGGTCCCAATTCCAGTCTGAGGTCACAATTCCAGTTTGGAATTACAATTGCAGATCAAGGCTTGAGCTCACAATTCCAGTTTGGAATCACAAGTTCATTTCTATATCACAATTTTTTTCTAAGCTCACAATACCTCTTTGGAATCACAATTGCCGATCATTGATTGATGTCAAAATTCCAATCTGATCTCAGAATTCCAGTTTGGAATGAAAAGTCCATTTGATGTCACAATTCCAGTCTGAGCTCTCAATTCCAATTTGGAATCAAAATTATATTTCAAGGCTTGAGGTCCCAATTCCAGTCTGCGGTCACAATTCCGGTTTGGAATCACAATTGCAGTGCAAGGCTAGAGGTCACAATTTGGCTATGGAATCACAATTGCAGTTCAAGGCTCAGTGTCACAATTCCAGTCTGAGGTCACAGTTCCAGTTTGGAATTAGAATTGTAGATCAACGCTTGAGCTCACAATTCCAGTTTGGAATCACAGTTTCATTTCTATATCACAATTCCATTCTAAGCTCACAGTTCCTGATTGGAATCACAATTCCTCTACTATGCCACAATTAGAGACTGAGGGCAGAATTGCAGTTTGGAATCACAATTCCATTTGATGTCACAATTCCCGTCTGAGCTCACAATTCCAGTTTGGAATCAAAATTGCAGATCAAGGCTTGTGGTCCCAATTCCAGTCTGAGCTCAAAATTCCGGTTTGGAATCACAACTGCAGTGAAAGGCTAGATGTCACATTTCCACTATGCATTCAGAAATGCAATTCAAAGCTAAGGGTCACAATTCCAGTCTGAGGTCACAATTCCAGTTTGGAATTACAATTGCAGATCAACGCTTGAGCTCACAATTCCAGTTTGGAATCACAGTTTCATTTCTATATCACAATTCCTTTCTAAGCTCACAATTCCTGATTGGAATCACAATTCCTCTACTATGTCACAATTAGAGACTGAGGGCAGAATTGCAGTTTGGAATCACAATTCCATTTGATGTCACAGTTCCAGTCTGAGCTCACAATTCCAGTTTGGAATCAAAATTGCACTTCAAGGCTTGAGGTTCCAATTACCGTCTGCAGTCACAATTCAGAATTGGAATCACAATTGCAGCGCAAGTCTTGATATCACATTTCAACTATGGAATGAGAAATGTAATTCAAAGCTCAGGGTCACAATTCCAGTCTGAGGACACAATTCCGGTTTGCAATTACAATAGCAGATCAAGGCTTGAGCTCACAATTCCAGTTTGGAATCACAATTTCATTTCTATATCACAATTCCTTACTGAGCTCACAATACATGTTTGGAATCACAATTCCACTTCTATGTCCCCATTCCAATCTGTGGTCACAATTCCGGTTTGGAATCACAATTCCATGTTATGTCATAATTTCAGTCTGAGCTCACAATTCCAGTTTGGAATCACAATTACATCTCAAGGATTGAGGTAAAAATTCCAGTCTGAGATCACAATCCCGGTTTGGAATCACAATTGCCGTGCAAGGCTTGAGGTCACAATTCCATTATGGAATCACAATTGCAGTTCAAAGCTCAGGGTCACAATTCCAGTCTGAGGTCACAATTCCAGTTTGGATTTACAATTGCAGATCACATCTTGAGCTCACAATTCCATTTTGGAATCACAAGTTCATTTCTATATCACAATTCCTTGCTGAGCTCACAATACATGTTTGGAATCACAATTCCACTTCTATGTCCCCATTCCAATCTGAGATCACAATTCTGGTTTGGAATCACAATTGCAGTGCAAGGCTAGATATCAAAATTTCGATATGGAATCACAATTGCAGTTCAAAGCTCAGGGTCACAATTCCAGTCTGAGGTCACAATTCTAGTATGGAATTACAATTGCAGATCAAGGCTTGAGCTCACAATTCCAGTTTGGAATCACAATTTCATTTCCATATCACAATTCTTTTCTAAGCTCACAATTCCTGATTGGAATCACAATTCCTCTATTATGTCACAATTAGAGACTGAGGGCAGAATTCCAGTTTGGAATCACAATTCCATTTGATGTCACAATTCCAGTGTGAGCTCACAATTCCAGTTTTGAATCAAAATTGCACATCAAGGCTTGAGATTCCAATTACAGTCTGCGGTCACAATTCCCAACTGGAATCACAATTGCAGTGCAAGGATAGATGTCACATTTCCAGTATGGAATCAGAAATGCAGTTCAAAGCTCAGGGTCACAATTCCAGTCTGAGCTCACAATTCCAGTTTGGAATCACAATTACAGATCAAGGCTTGAGGTCCCAATCAGAGTTTGCGGTCACAATTCCGGTTTGGAATCACAATTGCAGTGCAAGGCTTGAGGTCACAATTCCAGTTTGGAATCACAATTTCATTTCTATATCACAATTCCTTTCTAAACTCACAGTTCCTGATTGGAATCACAATTCCTCTACTATGTCACAATTAGAGACTGAGGGCAGAATTCCAGTTTGGAATCACAATTCTATTTGATGTCACAATTCCAGTCTGAGCTCACAATTCCAGTTTGGAATCAAAATTGCAGATCAAGGCTTGAGGTCCCAATTCCAGTCTGCGGTGACAATTCCGGTTTGGAATCACAATTGCAGTGCAAGGCTAGAGGTCACAATTCCACTATGGAATCAAAATTGCAGTTCAAAGCTCAGGGTCACAATTCCAGTCTGAGGTCACAATTCCAGTTTGGAATTACAATTGCAGATCAACGCTTGAGCTCACTATTCCAGTTTGGAATCACAAGTTCATTTCTATAACACAATTCCTTGCTGAGCTCACTATACATGTTTGGAATCACAATTCCACTTCTATGTCCCCATTCCAATCTGCGGTCACAATTCCGGTTTGGAATCACAATTGCAGCGCATGGCTAGAGGTTACAATTGCATTATGGAATCAAAATTGCAGTTCAAAGCTCAACGTCAGAATTCCAGTCTGAGGCCACAATTCCAGTTTGGAATTACAATTGCAGATCAAGGCTTGAGCTCACAATACCTGTTTGGAATCACAATTGCCGATCAATGATTGATGTCAAAATTCCAGTCTGTTCTCAGAATTTCAGTTTGGAATCAAAATTCCATTTGATATCACAATTCCAGTCTGAGCTCACAATTCCAGTTTGGAATCAAAATTGCAGATCAAGGCTTGAGCTCACCATTCCAGTTTGGAATCACAAGTTCATTTCTATATATGAATTTTTTTCTAAGCTCACAATACCTGTTTGGAATCACAATTGCCGATCAATGATTGATGTCAAAATTCCAGTCTGTTCTCAGAATTTCAGTTTGGAATCAAAATTCCATTTGATATCACAATTCCAGTCTGAGCTCACAATTCCAGTTTGGAATCAAAATTGCAGATCAAGGCTTGAGCTCACCATTTCAGTCTGCGTTCACAATTCCAGTTTGGAATCACAATTGCAGTTCAAAGCTCAGGGTCACAATTCCAGTCTGAGTTCACAATTCCAGTTTGGAATCAAAATTGCAGATCAAGGCTTGAGGTTCCAATAACCGTCTGTGGTCACAATTCCCGATTGGAATCACAATTGCAGCGCAAGTCTTGATATCACATTTCAACTATGGAATGAGAAATGTAATTCAAAGCTCAGGGTCACAATTCCAATCTGAGCTCCCAATTCCAGTTTGGAATCAAAATGGCAGATCAAGGCTTGAGGTCCCAATTCCAGTCTGCGTTCAAAATTCCAGTTTGGAATCACAATTGCAGTGCAAGGCTTGAGGTCACAATTCCACTATGGAATCAGAATTGCCGTTCAAAGCTCAGGGTCACAATTCCAGTCTGAGGTCACAATTCCGGTTTGCAATTACAATAGCAGATCAAGGCTTGAGCTCACAATTCCAGTTTGGAATCACAATTTCATTTCTATATCACAATTCCTTACTGAGCTCACAATACATGTTTGGAATCACAATTCCACTTCTATGGCCCCATTCCAATCTGTGGTCACAATTCCGGTTTGGAATCACAATTACATCTCAAGGCTTGAGGTAAAAATTCCAGTCTGAGATCACAATCCCGGTTTGGAATCACAATTGCCGTGCAAGGCTTGAGGTCACAATTCCATTATGGAATCACAATTGCAGTTCAAAGCTCAGGGTCACAATTCCAGTCTGAGGTCACAATTCCAGTTTGGATTTACAATTGCAGATCACATCTTGAGCTCACAATTCCATTTTGGAATCACAAGTTCATTTCTATATCACAATTCCTTGCTGAGCTCACAATACATGTTTGGAATCACAATTCCACTTCTATGTCCCCATTCCAATCTGAGATCACAATTCTGGTTTGGAATCACAATTGCAGAGCAAGGCTAGAGATCAAAATTTCGATATGGAATCACAATTGCCGTTCAAAGCTCAGGGTCACAATTCCAGTGTGAGGTCACAATTCCAGATTGGAAATACAATTGCAGATCAACGCTTGAGCTCACAATTCCAGTTTGGAATCACAATTTCATTTCTATATCACAATTCCTTTCTAAGCACACAATTCCTGATTGGAATCACAATTCCGCTGCTATGTCACAATTAGAGACTGAGGGCAGAATTCCAGTTTGGAATCACAATTCCATTTGATGTCACAATTCCAGTCTCAGCTCACAATTCCCGTTTGGAATCAAAATTGCAGATCAAGGCTTGAGGTCCCAATTACAGTCTGCGGTCACAATTCTGGTTTGGAATCACAATTGCAGTGCAAGGCTTGCGGTCACAATTCCGATTTGGAATCACAATTTCATTTCTGTATCACAATTCCTTTCTAAGCTCACAATTCCTGATTGGAATCACAATTTCACTACTATGTCACAATTAGAGACTGAGGGCAGAATTCCAGTTTGGAATCAAAATTGCAGATCAAGGCTTGGAGGTCCCAATTCCAGTCTGCGGTCACAATTCCGGATTGGAATGGGAATTGCAGTGCAAGGCTAGAGGTCACAATTCCACTATGGAATCACAATTGCAGTTCAAAGCTCAGGGTCACAATTCCAATCTGAGGTCACAATTCCAGTTTGGAATTACAATTGCAGATCAACGCTTGAGCTCACAATTCCAGTTTGGAATCACAAGTTCATTTCTATAACACAATTCCTTGCTGAGCTCACAGTACATGTTTGGAATCACAATTCCACTTCTATGTCCCCATTCCAATCTGCGGTCACTATTCCGGTTTCGAATCACAATTGCAGCGCATGGCTAGAGGTCACAATTGCATTATGGAATCAAAATTGCAGTTCAAAGCTCAGCGTCAGAATTCCAGTCTGAGGCCACAATTCCAGTTTGGAATTACAATTGCAGATCAAGGCTTGAGCTCACAATACCTGTTTGGAATCACAATTGCCGATCAATGATTGATGTCAAAATTCCAGTCTGTTCTCAGAATTTCAGTTTGGAATCAAAATTCCATTTGATATCACAATTCCAGTCTGAGCTCACAATTCCAGTTTGGAATCAAAATTGCAGATCAAGGCTTGAGCTCACCATTCCAGTTTGGAATCACAAGTTCATTTCTATATATGAATTTTTTTCTAAGCTCACAATACCTGTTTGGAATCACAATTGCCGATCAATGATTGATGTCAAAATTCCAGTCTGTTCTCAGAATTTCAGTTTGGAATCAAAATTCCATTTGATATCACAATTCCAGTCTGAGCTCACAATTCCAGTTTGGAATCAAAATTGCAGATCAAGGCTTGAGCTCACCATTTCAGTCTGCGTTCACAATTCCAGTTTGGAATCACAATTGCAGTGTAAGGCTAGAGGTATCAATTCCACTATGGAATCACAATTGCATTTCAAAACTCACAGTCACAATTCCAGTCTGAGGTCACAATTCCACTATGGAATCACAATTGCAGTTCAAAGCTCAGGGTCACAATTCCAGTCTGAGTTCACAATTCCAGTTTGGAATCAAAATTGCAGATCAAGGCTTGAGGTTCCAATAACCGTCTGTGGTCACAATTCCCGATTGGAATCACAATTGCAGCGCAAGTCTTGATATCACATTTCAACTATGGAATGAGAAATGTAATTCAAAGCTCAGGGTCACAATTCCAATCTGAGCTCCCAATTCCAGTTTGGAATCAAAATGGCAGATCAAGGCTTGAGGTCCCAATTCCAGTCTGCGTTCAAAATTCCAGTTTGGAATCACAATTGCAGTGCAAGGCTTGAGGTCACAATTCCACTATGGAATCAGAATTGCCGTTCAAAGCTCAGGGTCACAATTCCAGTCTGAGGTCACAATTCCGGTTTGCAATTACAATAGCAGATCAAGGCTTGAGCTCACTATTCCAGTTTGGAATCACAATTTCATTTCTATATCACAATTCCTTGCTGAGCTCACAATACATGATTGGAATCACAATTCCACTTCTATGTCCCCATTCCAATCTGCGGTCACAATTCCGATTTAGAATCACAACTGCAGTGCAGGCTATAATCACTATTCCACTTTGGAATCACAATTGCAATTCAAAGATCAGAGTCACAATTCCAGTCTGAGGCCACAATTCCAGTTTGGAAATACAATTGCAGATTAAGGCTTGAGCTCAAAATTCCAGTTTGGGATGAAAAGTCCATTTGATGTCACAATTCCAGTCTGAGCTCACAATTCTATTTTGGAAACTAAATTGCAGATAAAGGCTTTAGTTCCCAGTTCCAGTCTGCGGTCAAAATTCCGGTTTGGAATCACAATTGCAGTGCAAGGCTAGAGGTCACAATTCCACTATGGAATCACAATTGCAGTTCAAAGCTCAGGGTCACAATTCCAGTCTGAGGTCACAATTCCTGTCTGCAATTAGAATATCAGATCAAGGCTTGAGCTCACAATTCCAGTTTGGAATCACAATTCCATTTTATGTCACAATTCCAGTCTGAGCTCACAATTCCAGTTTGGAATAAAAATTGCACATCAAGACTTGAGGTACCAAATACAGCCTGAGGTCACAATTCCGGTTTGGAATCACAATTGCAGTGCAAGGCTAGCGGTCGTAATTCCACTATGGTATAAAAATTGCAGATAAATGCTTGAGGTCCCAATTCCAGTCTGAGGTCACAATTCCAGTTTGGAATTACAATTGCAGATCAAGGCTTGAGCTCACAATTCCAGTTTGGAATCACAAGTTCATTTCTATATCACAATTTTTTTCTAAGCTCACAATACCTCTTTGGAATCACAATTGCCGATCATTGATTGATGTCAAAATTCCAATCTGATCTCAGAATTCCAGTTTGGAATGAAAAGTCCATTTGATGTCACAATTCCAGTCTGAGCTCTCAATTCCAATTTGGAATCAAAATTATATTTCAAGGCTTGAGGTCCCAATTCCAGTCTGCGGTCACAATTCCGGTTTGGAATCACAATTGCAGTGCAAGGCTAGAGGTCACAATTTGGCTATGGAATCACAATTGCAGTTCAAGGCTCAGTGTCACAATTCCAGTCTGAGGTCACAGTTCCAGTTTGGAATTAGAATTGTAGATCAACGCTTGAGCTCACAATTCCAGTTTGGAATCACAGTTTCATTTCTATATCACAATTCCATTCTAAGCTCACAGTTCCTGATTGGAATCACAATTCCTCTACTATGCCACAATTAGAGACTGAGGGCAGAATTCCAGTTTGGAATCACAATTCCATTTGATGTCACAATTCCCGTCTGAGCTCACAATTCCAGTTTGGAATCAAAATTGCAGATCAAGGCTTGTGGTCCCAATTCCAGTCTGAGCTCAAAATTCCGGTTTGGAATCACAACTGCAGTGAAAGGCTAGATGTCACATTTCCACTATGCATTCAGAAATGCAATTCAAAGCTAAGGGTCACAATTCCAGTCTGAGGTCACAATTCCAGTTTGGAATTACAATTGCAGATCAACGCTTGAGCTCACAATTCCAGTTTGGAATCACAGTTTCATTTCTATATCACAATTCCTTTCTAAGCTCACAATTCCTGATTGGAATCACAATTCCTCTACTATGTCACAATTAGAGACTGAGGGCAGAATTGCAGTTTGGAATCACAATTCCATTTGATGTCACAGTTCCAGTCTGAGCTCACAATTCCAGTTTGGAATCAAAATTGCACTTCAAGGCTTGAGGTTCCAATTACCGTCTGCAGTCACAATTCAGAATTGGAATCACAATTGCAGCGCAAGTCTTGATATCACATTTCAACTATGGAATGAGAAATGTAATTCAAAGCTCAGGGTCACAATTCCAGTCTGAGGACACAATTCCGGTTTGCAATTACAATAGCAGATCAAGGCTTGAGCTCACAATTCCAGTTTGGAATCACAATTTCATTTCTATATCACAATTCCTTACTGAGCTCACAATACATGTTTGGAATCACAATTCCACTTCTATGTCCCCATTCCAATCTGTGGTCACAATTCCGGTTTGGAATCACAATTCCATGTTATGTCATAATTTCAGTCTGAGCTCACAATTCCAGTTTGGAATCACAATTACATCTCAAGGATTGAGGTAAAAATTCCAGTCTGAGATCACAATCCCGGTTTGGAATCACAATTGCCGTGCAAGGCTTGAGGTCACAATTCCATTATGGAATCACAATTGCAGTTCAAAGCTCAGGGTCACAATTCCAGTCTGAGGTCACAATTCCAGTTTGGATTTACAATTGCAGATCACATCTTGAGCTCACAATTCCATTTTGGAATCACAAGTTCATTTCTATATCACAATTCCTTGCTGAGCTCACAATACATGTTTGGAATCACAATTCCACTTCTATGTCCCCATTCCAATCTGAGATCACAATTCTGGTTTGGAATCACAATTGCAGTGCAAGGCTAGATATCAAAATTTCGATATGGAATCACAATTGCAGTTCAAAGCTCAGGGTCACAATTCCAGTCTGAGGTCACAATTCTAGTATGGAATTACAATTGCAGATCAAGGCTTGAGCTCACAATTCCAGTTTGGAATCACAATTTCATTTCCATATCACAATTCTTTTCTAAGCTCACAATTCCTGATTGGAATCACAATTCCTCTATTATGTCACAATTAGAGACTGAGGGCAGAATTCCAGTTTGGAATCACAATTCCATTTGATGTCACAATTCCAGTGTGAGCTCACAATTCCAGTTTTGAATCAAAATTGCACATCAAGGCTTGAGATTCCAATTACAGTCTGCGGTCACAATTCCCAACTGGAATCACAATTGCAGTGCAAGGATAGATGTCACATTTCCAGTATGGAATCAGAAATGCAGTTCAAAGCTCAGGGTCACAATTCCAGTCTGAGCTCACAATTCCAGTTTGGAATCACAATTACAGATCAAGGCTTGAGGTCCCAATCAGAGTTTGCGGTCACAATTCCGGTTTGGAATCACAATTGCAGTGCAAGGCTTGAGGTCACAATTCCAGTTTGGAATCACAATTTCATTTCTATATCACAATTCCTTTCTAAACTCACAGTTCCTGATTGGAATCACAATTCCTCTACTATGTCACAATTAGAGACTGAGGGCAGAATTCCAGTTTGGAATCACAATTCTATTTGATGTCACAATTCCAGTCTGAGCTCACAATTCCAGTTTGGAATCAAAATTGCAGATCAAGGCTTGAGGTCCCAATTCCAGTCTGCGGTGACAATTCCGGTTTGGAATCACAATTGCAGTGCAAGGCTAGAGGTCACAATTCCACTATGGAATCAAAATTGCAGTTCAAAGCTCAGGGTCACAATTCCAGTCTGAGGTCACAATTCCAGTTTGGAATTACAATTGCAGATCAACGCTTGAGCTCACTATTCCAGTTTGGAATCACAAGTTCATTTCTATAACACAATTCCTTGCTGAGCTCACTATACATGTTTGGAATCACAATTCCACTTCTATGTCCCCATTCCAATCTGCGGTCACAATTCCGGTTTGGAATCACAATTGCAGCGCATGGCTAGAGGTTACAATTGCATTATGGAATCAAAATTGCAGTTCAAAGCTCAACGTCAGAATTCCAGTCTGAGGCCACAATTCCAGTTTGGAATTACAATTGCAGATCAAGGCTTGAGCTCACAATACCTGTTTGGAATCACAATTGCCGATCAATGATTGATGTCAAAATTCCAGTCTGTTCTCAGAATTTCAGTTTGGAATCAAAATTCCATTTGATATCACAATTCCAGTCTGAGCTCACAATTCCAGTTTGGAATCAAAATTGCAGATCAAGGCTTGAGCTCACCATTCCAGTTTGGAATCACAAGTTCATTTCTATATATGAATTTTTTTCTAAGCTCACAATACCTGTTTGGAATCACAATTGCCGATCAATGATTGATGTCAAAATTCCAGTCTGTTCTCAGAATTTCAGTTTGGAATCAAAATTCCATTTGATATCACAATTCCAGTCTGAGCTCACAATTCCAGTTTGGAATCAAAATTGCAGATCAAGGCTTGAGCTCACCATTTCAGTCTGCGTTCACAATTCCAGTTTGGAATCACAATTGCAGTTCAAAGCTCAGGGTCACAATTCCAGTCTGAGTTCACAATTCCAGTTTGGAATCAAAATTGCAGATCAAGGCTTGAGGTTCCAATAACCGTCTGTGGTCACAATTCCCGATTGGAATCACAATTGCAGCGCAAGTCTTGATATCACATTTCAACTATGGAATGAGAAATGTAATTCAAAGCTCAGGGTCACAATTCCAATCTGAGCTCCCAATTCCAGTTTGGAATCAAAATGGCAGATCAAGGCTTGAGGTCCCAATTCAAGTCTGCGTTCAAAATTCCAGTTTGGAATCACAATTGCAGTGCAAGGCTTGAGGTCACAATTCCACTATGGAATCAGAATTGCCGTTCAAAGCTCAGGGTCACAATTCCAGTCTGAGGTCACAATTCCGGTTTGCAATTACAATAGCAGATCAAGGCTTGAGCTCACAATTCCAGTTTGGAATCACAATTTCATTTCTATATCACAATTCCTTACTGAGCTCACAATACATGTTTGGAATCACAATTCCACTTCTATGGCCCCATTCCAATCTGTGGTCACAATTCCGGTTTGGAATCACAATTACATCTCAAGGCTTGAGGTAAAAATTCCAGTCTGAGATCACAATCCCGGTTTGGAATCACAATTGCCGTGCAAGGCTTGAGGTCACAATTCCATTATGGAATCACAATTGCAGTTCAAAGCTCAGGGTCACAATTCCAGTCTGAGGTCACAATTCCAGTTTGGATTTACAATTGCAGATCACATCTTGAGCTCACAATTCCATTTTGGAATCACAAGTTCATTTCTATATCACAATTCCTTGCTGAGCTCACAATACATGTTTGGAATCACAATTCCACTTCTATGTCCCCATTCCAATCTGAGATCACAATTCTGGTTTGGAATCACAATTGCAGAGCAAGGCTAGAGATCAAAATTTCGATATGGAATCACAATTGCCGTTCAAAGCTCAGGGTCACAATTCCAGTGTGAGGTCACAATTCCAGATTGGAAATACAATTGCAGATCAACGCTTGAGCTCACAATTCCAGTTTGGAATCACAATTTCATTTCTATATCACAATTCCTTTCTAAGCACACAATTCCTGATTGGAATCACAATTCCGCTGCTATGTCACAATTAGAGACTGAGGGCAGAATTCCAGTTTGGAATCACAATTCCATTTGATGTCACAATTCCAGTCTCAGCTCACAATTCCCGTTTGGAATCAAAATTGCAGATCAAGGCTTGAGGTCCCAATTACAGTCTGCGGTCACAATTCTGGTTTGGAATCACAATTGCAGTGCAAGGCTTGCGGTCACAATTCCGATTTGGAATCACAATTTCATTTCTGTATCACAATTCCTTTCTAAGCTCACAATTCCTGATTGGAATCACAATTTCACTACTATGTCACAATTAGAGACTGAGGGCAGAATTCCAGTTTGGAATCAAAATTGCAGATCAAGGCTTGGAGGTCCCAATTCCAGTCTGCGGTCACAATTCCGGATTGGAATGGGAATTGCAGTGCAAGGCTAGAGGTCACAATTCCACTATGGAATCACAATTGCAGTTCAAAGCTCAGGGTCACAATTCCAATCTGAGGTCACAATTCCAGTTTGGAATTACAATTGCAGATCAACGCTTGAGCTCACAATTCCAGTTTGGAATCACAAGTTCATTTCTATAACACAATTCCTTGCTGAGCTCACAGTACATGTTTGGAATCACAATTCCACTTCTATGTCCCCATTCCAATCTGCGGTCACTATTCCGGTTTCGAATCACAATTGCAGCGCATGGCTAGAGGTCACAATTGCATTATGGAATCAAAATTGCAGTTCAAAGCTCAGCGTCAGAATTCCAGTCTGAGGCCACAATTCCAGTTTGGAATTACAATTGCAGATCAAGGCTTGAGCTCACAATACCTGTTTGGAATCACAATTGCCGATCAATGATTGATGTCAAAATTCCAGTCTGTTCTCAGAATTTCAGTTTGGAATCAAAATTCCATTTGATATCACAATTCCAGTCTGAGCTCACAATTCCAGTTTGGAATCAAAATTGCAGATCAAGGCTTGAGCTCACCATTCCAGTTTGGAATCACAAGTTCATTTCTATATATGAATTTTTTTCTAAGCTCACAATACCTGTTTGGAATCACAATTGCCGATCAATGATTGATGTCAAAATTCCAGTCTGTTCTCAGAATTTCAGTTTGGAATCAAAATTCCATTTGATATCACAATTCCAGTCTGAGCTCACAATTCCAGTTTGGAATCAAAATTGCAGATCAAGGCTTGAGCTCACCATTTCAGTCTGCGTTCACAATTCCAGTTTGGAATCACAATTGCAGTGTAAGGCTAGAGGTATCAATTCCACTATGGAATCACAATTGCATTTCAAAACTCACAGTCACAATTCCAGTCTGAGGTCACAATTCCACTATGGAATCACAATTGCAGTTCAAAGCTCAGGGTCACAATTCCAGTCTGAGTTCACAATTCCAGTTTGGAATCAAAATTGCAGATCAAGGCTTGAGGTTCCAATAACCGTCTGTGGTCACAATTCCCGATTCGAATCACAATTGCAGCGCAAGTCTTGATATCACATTTCAACTATGGAATGAGAAATGTAATTCAAAGCTCAGGGTCACAATTCCAATCTGAGCTCCCAATTCCAGTTTGGAATCAAAATGGCAGATCAAGGCTTGAGGTCCCAATTCCAGTCTGCGTTCAAAATTCCAGTTTGGAATCACAATTGCAGTGCAAGGCTTGAGGTCACAATTCCACTATGGAATCAGAATTGCCGTTCAAAGCTCAGGGTCACAATTCCAGTCTGAGGTCACAATTCCGGTTTGCAATTACAATAGCAGATCAAGGCTTGAGCTCACTATTCCAGTTTGGAATCACAATTTCATTTCTATATCACAATTCCTTGCTGAGCTCACAATACATGATTGGAATCACAATTCCACTTCTATGTCCCCATTCCAATCTGCGGTCACAATTCCGATTTAGAATCACAACTGCAGTGCAGGCTATAATCACTATTCCACTATGGAATCACAATTGCAATTCAAAGATCAGAGTCACAATTCCAGTCTGAGGCCACAATTCCAGTTTGGAAATACAATTGCAGATTAAGGCTTGAGCTCAAAATTCCAGTTTGGGATGAAAAGTCCATTTGATGTCACAATTCCAGTCTGAGCTCACAATTCTATTTTGGAAACTAAATTGCAGATAAAGGCTTTAGTTCCCAGTTCCAGTCTGCGGTCAAAATTCCGGTTTGGAATCACAATTGCAGTGCAAGGCTAGAGGTCACAATTCCACTATGGAATCACAATTGCAGTTCAAAGCTCAGGGTCACAATTCCAGTCTGAGGTCACAATTCCTGTCTGCAATTAGAATATCAGATCAAGGCTTGAGCTCACAATTCCAGTTTGGAATCACAATTCCATTTTATGTCACAATTCCAGTCTGAGCTCACAATTCCAGTTTGGAATAAAAATTGCACATCAAGACTTGAGGTACCAAATACAGCCTGAGGTCACAATTCCGGTTTGGAATCACAATTGCAGTGCAAGGCTAGCGGTCGTAATTCCACTATGGTATAAAAATTGCAGATAAATGCTTGAGGTCCCAATTCCAGTCTGAGGTCACAATTCCAGTTTGGAATTACAATTGCAGATCAAGGCTTGAGCTCACAATTCCAGTTTGGAATCACAAGTTCATTTCTATATCACAATTTTTTTCTAAGCTCACAATACCTCTTTGGAATCACAATTGCCGATCATTGATTGATGTCAAAATTCCAATCTGATCTCAGAATTCCAGTTTGGAATGAAAAGTCCATTTGATGTCACAATTCCAGTCTGAGCTCTCAATTCCAATTTGGAATCAAAATTATATTTCAAGGCTTGAGGTCCCAATTCCAGTCTGCGGTCACAATTCCGGTTTGGAATCACAATTGCAGTGCAAGGCTAGAGGTCACAATTTGGCTATGGAATCACAATTGCAGTTCAAGGCTCAGTGTCACAATTCCAGTCTGAGGTCACAGTTCCAGTTTGGAATTAGAATTGTAGATCAACGCTTGAGCTCACAATTCCAGTTTGGAATCACAGTTTCATTTCTATATCACAATTCCATTCTAAGCTCACAGTTCCTGATTGGAATCACAATTCCTCTACTATGCCACAATTAGAGACTGAGGGCAGAATTGCAGTTTGGAATCACAATTCCATTTGATGTCACAATTCCCGTCTGAGCTCACAATTCCAGTTTGGAATCAAAATTGCAGATCAAGGCTTGTGGTCCCAATTCCAGTCTGAGCTCAAAATTCCGGTTTGGAATCACAACTGCAGTGAAAGGCTAGATGTCACATTTCCACTATGCATTCAGAAATGCAATTCAAAGCTAAGGGTCACAATTCCAGTCTGAGGTCACAATTCCAGTTTGGAATTACAATTGCAGATCAACGCTTGAGCTCACAATTCCAGTTTGGAATCACAGTTTCATTTCTATATCACAATTCCTTTCTAAGCTCACAATTCCTGATTGGAATCACAATTCCTCTACTATGTCACAATTAGAGACTGAGGGCAGAATTGCAGTTTGGAATCACAATTCCATTTGATGTCACAGTTCCAGTCTGAGCTCACAATTCCAGTTTGGAATCAAAATTGCACTTCAAGGCTTGAGGTTCCAATTACCGTCTGCAGTCACAATTCAGAATTGGAATCACAATTGCAGCGCAAGTCTTGATATCACATTTCAACTATGGAATGAGAAATGTAATTCAAAGCTCAGGGTCACAATTCCAGTCTGAGGACACAATTCCGGTTTGCAATTACAATAGCAGATCAAGGCTTGAGCTCACAATTCCAGTTTGGAATCACAATTTCATTTCTATATCACAATTCCTTACTGAGCTCACAATACATGTTTGGAATCACAATTCCACTTCTATGTCCCCATTCCAATCTGTGGTCACAATTCCGGTTTGGAATCACAATTCCATGTTATGTCATAATTTCAGTCTGAGCTCACAATTCCAGTTTGGAATCACAATTACATCTCAAGGATTGAGGTAAAAATTCCAGTCTGAGATCACAATCCCGGTTTGGAATCACAATTGCCGTGCAAGGCTTGAGGTCACAATTCCATTATGGAATCACAATTGCAGTTCAAAGCTCAGGGTCACAATTCCAGTCTGAGGTCACAATTCCAGTTTGGATTTACAATTGCAGATCAAATCTTGAGCTCACAATTCCATTTTGGAATCACAAGTTCATTTCTATATCACAATTCCTTGCTGAGCTCACAATACATGTTTGGAATCACAATTCCACTTCTATGTCCCCATTCCAATCTGAGATCACAATTCTGGTTTGGAATCACAATTGCAGTGCAAGGCTAGATATCAAAATTTCGATATGGAATCACAATTGCAGTTCAAAGCTCAGGGTCACAATTCCAGTCTGAGGTCACAATTCTAGTATGGAATTACAATTGCAGATCAAGGCTTGAGCTCACAATTCCAGTTTGGAATCACAATTTCATTTCCATATCACAATTCTTTTCTAAGCTCACAATTCCTGATTGGAATCACAATTCCTCTATTATGTCACAATTAGAGACTGAGGGCAGAATTCCAGTTTGGAATCACAATTCCATTTGATGTCACAATTCCAGTGTGAGCTCACAATTCCAGTTTTGAATCAAAATTGCACATCAAGGCTTGAGATTCCAATTACAGTCTGCGGTCACAATTCCCAACTGGAATCACAATTGCAGTGCAAGGATAGATGTCACATTTCCAGTATGGAATCAGAAATGCAGTTCAAAGCTCAGGGTCACAATTCCAGTCTGAGCTCACAATTCCAGTTTGGAATCACAATTACAGATCAAGGCTTGAGGTCCCAATCAGAGTTTGCGGTCACAATTCCGGTTTGGAATCACAATTGCAGTGCAAGGCTTGAGGTCACAATTCCAGTTTGGAATCACAATTTCATTTCTATATCACAATTCCTTTCTAAACTCACAGTTCCTGATTGGAATCACAATTCCTCTACTATGTCACAATTAGAGACTGAGGGCAGAATTCCAGTTTGGAATCACAATTCTATTTGATGTCACAATTCCAGTCTGAGCTCACAATTCCAGTTTGGAATCAAAATTGCAGATCAAGGCTTGAGGTCCCAATTCCAGTCTGCGGTGACAATTCCGGTTTGGAATCACAATTGCAGTGCAAGGCTAGAGGTCACAATTCCACTATGGAATCAAAATTGCAGTTCAAAGCTCAGGGTCACAATTCCAGTCTGAGGTCACAATTCCAGTTTGGAATTACAATTGCAGATCAACGCTTGAGCTCACTATTCCAGTTTGGAATCACAAGTTCATTTCTATAACACAATTCCTTGCTGAGCTCACTATACATGTTTGGAATCACAATTCCACTTCTATGTCCCCATTCCAATCTGCGGTCACAATTCCGGTTTGGAATCACAATTGCAGCGCATGGCTAGAGGTTACAATTGCATTATGGAATCAAAATTGCAGTTCAAAGCTCAACGTCAGAATTCCAGTCTGAGGCCACAATTCCAGTTTGGAATTACAATTGCAGATCAAGGCTTGAGCTCACAATACCTGTTTGGAATCACAATTGCCGATCAATGATTGATGTCAAAATTCCAGTCTGTTCTCAGAATTTCAGTTTGGAATCAAAATTCCATTTGATATCACAATTCCAGTCTGAGCTCACAATTCCAGTTTGGAATCAAAATTGCAGATCAAGGCTTGAGCTCACCATTCCAGTTTGGAATCACAAGTTCATTTCTATATATGAATTTTTTTCTAAGCTCACAATACCTGTTTGGAATCACAATTGCCGATCAATGATTGATGTCAAAATTCCAGTCTGTTCTCAGAATTTCAGTTTGGAATCAAAATTCCATTTGATATCACAATTCCAGTCTGAGCTCACAATTCCAGTTTGGAATCAAAATTGCAGATCAAGGCTTGAGCTCACCATTTCAGTCTGCGTTCACAATTCCAGTTTGGAATCACAATTGCAGTTCAAAGCTCAGGGTCACAATTCCAGTCTGAGTTCACAATTCCAGTTTGGAATCAAAATTGCAGATCAAGGCTTGAGGTTCCAATAACCGTCTGTGGTCACAATTCCCGATTGGAATCACAATTGCAGCGCAAGTCTTGATATCACATTTCAACTATGGAATGAGAAATGTAATTCAAAGCTCAGGGTCACAATTCCAATCTGAGCTCCCAATTCCAGTTTGGAATCAAAATGGCAGATCAAGGCTTGAGGTCCCAATTCAAGTCTGCGTTCAAAATTCCAGTTTGGAATCACAATTGCAGTGCAAGGCTTGAGGTCACAATTCCACTATGGAATCAGAATTGCCGTTCAAAGCTCAGGGTCACAATTCCAGTCTGAGGTCACAATTCCGGTTTGCAATTACAATAGCAGATCAAGGCTTGAGCTCACAATTCCAGTTTGGAATCACAATTTCATTTCTATATCACAATTCCTTACTGAGCTCACAATACATGTTTGGAATCACAATTCCACTTCTATGGCCCCATTCCAATCTGTGGTCACAATTCCGGTTTGGAATCACAATTACATCTCAAGGCTTGAGGTAAAAATTCCAGTCTGAGATCACAATCCCGGTTTGGAATCACAATTGCCGTGCAAGGCTTGAGGTCACAATTCCATTATGGAATCACAATTGCAGTTCAAAGCTCAGGGTCACAATTCCAGTCTGAGGTCACAATTCCAGTTTGGATTTACAATTGCAGATCAAATCTTGAGCTCACAATTCCATTTTGGAATCACAAGTTCATTTCTATATCACAATTCCTTGCTGAGCTCACAATACATGTTTGGAATCACAATTCCACTTCTATGTCCCCATTCCAATCTGAGATCACAATTCTGGTTTGGAATCACAATTGCAGAGCAAGGCTAGAGATCAAAATTTCGATATGGAATCACAATTGCCGTTCAAAGCTCAGGGTCACAATTCCAGTGTGAGGTCACAATTCCAGATTGGAAATACAATTGCAGATCAACGTTTGAGCTCACAATTCCAGTTTGGAATCACAATTTCATTTCTATATCACAATTCCTTTCTAAGCACACAATTCCTGATTGGAATCACAATTCCGCTGCTATGTCACAATTAGAGACTGAGGGCAGAATTCCAGTTTGGAATCACAATTCCATTTGATGTCACAATTCCAGTCTCAGCTCACAATTCCCGTTTGGAATCAAAATTGCAGATCAAGGCTTGAGGTCCCAATTACAGTCTGCGGTCACAATTCTGGTTTGGAATCACAATTGCAGTGCAAGGCTTGCGGTCACAATTCCGATTTGGAATCACAATTTCATTTCTGTATCACAATTCCTTTCTAAGCTCACAATTCCTGATTGGAATCACAATTTCACTACTATGTCACAATTAGAGACTGAGGGCAGAATTCCAGTTTGGAATCAAAATTGCAGATCAAGGCTTGGAGGTCCCAATTCCAGTCTGCGGTCACAATTCCGGATTGGAATGGGAATTGCAGTGCAAGGCTAGAGGTCACAATTCCACTATGGAATCACAATTGCAGTTCAAAGCTCAGGGTCACAATTCCAATCTGAGGTCACAATTCCAGTTTGGAATTACAATTGCAGATCAACGCTTGAGCTCACAATTCCAGTTTGGAATCACAAGTTCATTTCTATAACACAATTCCTTGCTGAGCTCACAATACATGTTTGGAATCACAATTCCACTTCTATGTCCCCATTCCAATCTGCGGTCACAATTCCGGTTTGGAATCACAATTGCAGCGCATGGCTAGAGGTCACAATTGCATTATGGAATCAAAATTGCAGTTCAAAGCTCAGCGTCAGAATTCCAGTCTGAGGCCACAATTCCAGTTTGGAATTACAATTGCAGATCAAGGCTTGAGCTCACAATACCTGTTTGGAATCACAATTGCCGATCAATGATTGATGTCAAAATTCCAGTCTGTTCTCAGAATTTCAGTTTGGAATCAAAATTCCATTTGATATCACAATTCCAGTCTGAGCTCACAATTCCAGTTTGGAATCAAAATTGCAGATCAAGGCTTGAGCTCACCATTCCAGTTTGGAATCACAAGTTCATTTCTATATATGAATTTTTTTCTAAGCTCACAATACCTGTTTGGAATCACAATTGCCGATCAATGATTGATGTCAAAATTCCAGTCTGTTCTCAGAATTTCAGTTTGGAATCAAAATTCCATTTGATATCACAATTCCAGTCTGAGCTCACAATTCCAGTTTGGAATCAAAATTGCAGATCAAGGCTTGAGCTCACCATTTCAGTCTGCGTTCACAATTCCAGTTTGGAATCACAATTGCAGTGTAAGGCTAGAGGTATCAATTCCACTATGGAATCACAATTGCATTTCAAAACTCACAGTCACAATTCCAGTCTGAGGTCACAATTCCACTATGGAATCACAATTGCAGTTCAAAGCTCAGGGTCACAATTCCAGTCTGAGTTCACAATTCCAGTTTGGAATCAAAATTGCAGATCAAGGCTTGAGGTTCCAATAACCGTCTGTGGTCACAATTCCCGATTCGAATCACAATTGCAGCGCAAGTCTTGATATCACATTTCAACTATGGAATGAGAAATGTAATTCAAAGCTCAGGGTCACAATTCCAATCTGAGCTCCCAATTCCAGTTTGGAATCAAAATGGCAGATCAAGGCTTGAGGTCCCAATTCCAGTCTGCGTTCAAAATTCCAGTTTGGAATCACAATTGCAGTGCAAGGCTTGAGGTCACAATTCCACTATGGAATCAGAATTGCCGTTCAAAGCTCAGGGTCACAATTCCAGTCTGAGGTCACAATTCCGGTTTGCAATTACAATAGCAGATCAAGGCTTGAGCTCACTATTCCAGTTTGGAATCACAATTTCATTTCTATATCACAATTCCTTGCTGAGCTCACAATACATGATTGGAATCACAATTCCACTTCTATGTCCCCATTCCAATCTGCGGTCACAATTCCGATTTAGAATCACAACTGCAGTGCAGGCTATAATCACTATTCCACTATGGAATCACAATTGCAATTCAAAGATCAGAGTCACAATTCCAGTCTGAGGCCACAATTCCAGTTTGGAAATACAATTGCAGATTAAGGCTTGAGCTCAAAATTCCAGTTTGGGATGAAAAGTCCATTTGATGTCACAATTCCAGTCTGAGCTCACAATTCTATTTTGGAAACTAAATTGCAGATAAAGGCTTTAGTTCCCAGTTCCAGTCTGCGGTCAAAATTCCGGTTTGGAATCACAATTGCAGTGCAAGGCTAGAGGTCACAATTCCACTATGGAATCACAATTGCAGTTCAAAGCTCAGGGTCACAATTCCAGTCTGAGGTCACAATTCCTGTCTGCAATTAGAATATCAGATCAAGGCTTGAGCTCACAATTCCAGTTTGGAATCACAATTCCATTTTATGTCACAATTCCAGTCTGAGCTCACAATTCCAGTTTGGAATAAAAATTGCACATCAAGACTTGAGGTACCAAATACAGCCTGAGGTCACAATTCCGGTTTGGAATCACAATTGCAGTGCAAGGCTAGCGGTCGTAATTCCACTATGGTATAAAAATTGCAGATAAATGCTTGAGGTCCCAATTCCAGTCTGAGGTCACAATTCCAGTTTGGAATTACAATTGCAGATCAAGGCTTGAGCTCACAATTCCAGTTTGGAATCACAAGTTCATTTCTATATCACAATTTTTTTCTAAGCTCACAATACCTCTTTGGAATCACAATTGCCGATCATTGATTGATGTCAAAATTCCAATCTGATCTCAGAATTCCAGTTTGGAATGAAAAGTCCATTTGATGTCACAATTCCAGTCTGAGCTCTCAATTCCAATTTGGAATCAAAATTATATTTCAAGGCTTGAGGTCCCAATTCCAGTCTGCGGTCACAATTCCGGTTTGGAATCACAATTGCAGTGCAAGGCTAGAGGTCACAATTTGGCTATGGAATCACAATTGCAGTTCAAGGCTCAGTGTCACAATTCCAGTCTGAGGTCACAGTTCCAGTTTGGAATTAGAATTGTAGATCAACGCTTGAGCTCACAATTCCAGTTTGGAATCACAGTTTCATTTCTATATCACAATTCCATTCTAAGCTCACAGTTCCTGATTGGAATCACAATTCCTCTACTATGCCACAATTAGAGACTGAGGGCAGAATTGCAGTTTGGAATCACAATTCCATTTGATGTCACAATTCCCGTCTGAGCTCACAATTCCAGTTTGGAATCAAAATTGCAGATCAAGGCTTGTGGTCCCAATTCCAGTCTGAGCTCAAAATTCCGGTTTGGAATCACAACTGCAGTGAAAGGCTAGATGTCACATTTCCACTATGCATTCAGAAATGCAATTCAAAGCTAAGGGTCACAATTCCAGTCTGAGGTCACAATTCCAGTTTGGAATTACAATTGCAGATCAACGCTTGAGCTCACAATTCCAGTTTGGAATCACAGTTTCATTTCTATATCACAATTCCTTTCTAAGCTCACAATTCCTGATTGGAATCACAATTCCTCTACTATGTCACAATTAGAGACTGAGGGC
This sequence comes from Sturnus vulgaris, assembly GCF_052056855.1. Lineage (NCBI taxonomy): Eukaryota > Metazoa > Chordata > Aves > Passeriformes > Sturnidae > Sturnus > Sturnus vulgaris. Next base: position 526,829 of record NW_028276434.1, on the reverse strand, counting down.
AGAATTGCAGTTTGGAATCACAATTCCATTTGATGTCACAGTTCCAGTCTGAGCTCACAATTCCAGTTTGGAATCAAAATTGCACTTCAAGGCTTGAGGTTCCAATTACCGTCTGCAGTCACAATTCAGAATTGGAATCACAATTGCAGCGCAAGTCTTGATATCACATTTCAACTATGGAATGAGAAATGTAATTCAAAGCTCAGGGTCACAATTCCAGTCTGAGGACACAATTCCGGTTTGCAATTACAATAGCAGATCAAGGCTTGAGCTCACAATTCCAGTTTGGAATCACAATTTCATTTCTATATCACAATTCCTTACTGAGCTCACAATACATGTTTGGAATCACAATTCCACTTCTATGTCCCCATTCCAATCTGTGGTCACAATTCCGGTTTGGAATCACAATTCCATGTTATGTCATAATTTCAGTCTGAGCTCACAATTCCAGTTTGGAATCACAATTACATCTCAAGGATTGAGGTAAAAATTCCAGTCTGAGATCACAATCCCGGTTTGGAATCACAATTGCCGTGCAAGGCTTGAGGTCACAATTCCATTATGGAATCACAATTGCAGTTCAAAGCTCAGGGTCACAATTCCAGTCTGAGGTCACAATTCCAGTTTGGATTTACAATTGCAGATCACATCTTGAGCTCACAATTCCATTTTGGAATCACAAGTTCATTTCTATATCACAATTCCTTGCTGAGCTCACAATACATGTTTGGAATCACAATTCCACTTCTATGTCCCCATTCCAATCTGAGATCACAATTCTGGTTTGGAATCACAATTGCAGTGCAAGGCTAGATATCAAAATTTCGATATGGAATCACAATTGCAGTTCAAAGCTCAGGGTCACAATTCCAGTCTGAGGTCACAATTCTAGTATGGAATTACAATTGCAGATCAAGGCTTGAGCTCACAATTCCAGTTTGGAATCACAATTTCATTTCCATATCACAATTCTTTTCTAAGCTCACAATTCCTGATTGGAATCACAATTCCTCTATTATGTCACAATTAGAGACTGAGGGCAGAATTCCAGTTTGGAATCACAATTCCATTTGATGTCACAATTCCAGTGTGAGCTCACAATTCCAGTTTTGAATCAAAATTGCACATCAAGGCTTGAGATTCCAATTACAGTCTGCGGTCACAATTCCCAACTGGAATCACAATTGCAGTGCAAGGATAGATGTCACATTTCCAGTATGGAATCAGAAATGCAGTTCAAAGCTCAGGGTCACAATTCCAGTCTGAGCTCACAATTCCAGTTTGGAATCACAATTACAGATCAAGGCTTGAGGTCCCAATCAGAGTTTGCGGTCACAATTCCGGTTTGGAATCACAATTGCAGTGCAAGGCTTGAGGTCACAATTCCAGTTTGGAATCACAATTTCATTTCTATATCACAATTCCTTTCTAAACTCACAGTTCCTGATTGGAATCACAATTCCTCTACTATGTCACAATTAGAGACTGAGGGCAGAATTCCAGTTTGGAATCACAATTCTATTTGATGTCACAATTCCAGTCTGAGCTCACAATTCCAGTTTGGAATCAAAATTGCAGATCAAGGCTTGAGGTCCCAATTCCAGTCTGCGGTGACAATTCCGGTTTGGAATCACAATTGCAGTGCAAGGCTAGAGGTCACAATTCCACTATGGAATCAAAATTGCAGTTCAAAGCTCAGGGTCACAATTCCAGTCTGAGGTCACAATTCCAGTTTGGAATTACAATTGCAGATCAACGCTTGAGCTCACTATTCCAGTTTGGAATCACAAGTTCATTTCTATAACACAATTCCTTGCTGAGCTCACTATACATGTTTGGAATCACAATTCCACTTCTATGTCCCCATTCCAATCTGCGGTCACAATTCCGGTTTGGAATCACAATTGCAGCGCATGGCTAGAGGTTACAATTGCATTATGGAATCAAAATTGCAGTTCAAAGCTCAACGTCAGAATTCCAGTCTGAGGCCACAATTCCAGTTTGGAATTACAATTGCAGATCAAGGCTTGAGCTCACAATACCTGTTTGGAATCACAATTGCCGATCAATGATTGATGTCAAAATTCCAGTCTGTTCTCAGAATTTCAGTTTGGAATCAAAATTCCATTTGATATCACAATTCCAGTCTGAGCTCACAATTCCAGTTTGGAATCAAAATTGCAGATCAAGGCTTGAGCTCACCATTCCAGTTTGGAATCACAAGTTCATTTCTATATATGAATTTTTTTCTAAGCTCACAATACCTGTTTGGAATCACAATTGCCGATCAATGATTGATGTCAAAATTCCAGTCTGTTCTCAGAATTTCAGTTTGGAATCAAAATTCCATTTGATATCACAATTCCAGTCTGAGCTCACAATTCCAGTTTGGAATCAAAATTGCAGATCAAGGCTTGAGCTCACCATTTCAGTCTGCGTTCACAATTCCAGTTTGGAATCACAATTGCAGTTCAAAGCTCAGGGTCACAATTCCAGTCTGAGTTCACAATTCCAGTTTGGAATCAAAATTGCAGATCAAGGCTTGAGGTTCCAATAACCGTCTGTGGTCACAATTCCCGATTGGAATCACAATTGCAGCGCAAGTCTTGATATCACATTTCAACTATGGAATGAGAAATGTAATTCAAAGCTCAGGGTCACAATTCCAATCTGAGCTCCCAATTCCAGTTTGGAATCAAAATGGCAGATCAAGGCTTGAGGTCCCAATTCAAGTCTGCGTTCAAAATTCCAGTTTGGAATCACAATTGCAGTGCAAGGCTTGAGGTCACAATTCCACTATGGAATCAGAATTGCCGTTCAAAGCTCAGGGTCACAATTCCAGTCTGAGGTCACAATTCCGGTTTGCAATTACAATAGCAGATCAAGGCTTGAGCTCACAATTCCAGTTTGGAATCACAATTTCATTTCTATATCACAATTCCTTACTGAGCTCACAATACATGTTTGGAATCACAATTCCACTTCTATGGCCCCATTCCAATCTGTGGTCACAATTCCGGTTTGGAATCACAATTACATCTCAAGGCTTGAGGTAAAAATTCCAGTCTGAGATCACAATCCCGGTTTGGAATCACAATTGCCGTGCAAGGCTTGAGGTCACAATTCCATTATGGAATCACAATTGCAGTTCAAAGCTCAGGGTCACAATTCCAGTCTGAGGTCACAATTCCAGTTTGGATTTAAAATTGCAGATCACATCTTGAGCTCACAATTCCATTTTGGAATCACAAGTTCATTTCTATATCACAATTCCTTGCTGAGCTCACAATACATGTTTGGAATCACAATTCCACTTCTATGTCCCCATTCCAATCTGAGATCACAATTCTGGTTTGGAATCACAATTGCAGAGCAAGGCTAGAGATCAAAATTTCGATATGGAATCACAATTGCCGTTCAAAGCTCAGGGTCACAATTCCAGTGTGAGGTCACAATTCCAGATTGGAAATACAATTGCAGATCAACGCTTGAGCTCACAATTCCAGTTTGGAATCACAATTTCATTTCTATATCACAATTCCTTTCTAAGCACACAATTCCTGATTGGAATCACAATTCCGCTGCTATGTCACAATTAGAGACTGAGGGCAGAATTCCAGTTTGGAATCACAATTCCATTTGATGTCACAATTCCAGTCTCAGCTCACAATTCCCGTTTGGAATCAAAATTGCAGATCAAGGCTTGAGGTCCCAATTACAGTCTGCGGTCACAATTCTGGTTTGGAATCACAATTGCAGTGCAAGGCTTGCGGTCACAATTCCGATTTGGAATCACAATTTCATTTCTGTATCACAATTCCTTTCTAAGCTCACAATTCCTGATTGGAATCACAATTTCACTACTATGTCACAATTAGAGACTGAGGGCAGAATTCCAGTTTGGAATCAAAATTGCAGATCAAGGCTTGGAGGTCCCAATTCCAGTCTGCGGTCACAATTCCGGATTGGAATGGGAATTGCAGTGCAAGGCTAGAGGTCACAATTCCACTATGGAATCACAATTGCAGTTCAAAGCTCAGGGTCACAATTCCAATCTGAGGTCACAATTCCAGTTTGGAATTACAATTGCAGATCAACGCTTGAGCTCACAATTCCAGTTTGGAATCACAAGTTCATTTCTATAACACAATTCCTTGCTGAGCTCACAATACATGTTTGGAATCACAATTCCACTTCTATGTCCCCATTCCAATCTGCGGTCACAATTCCGGTTTGGAATCACAATTGCAGCGCATGGCTAGAGGTCACAATTGCATTATGGAATCAAAATTGCAGTTCAAAGCTCAGCGTCAGAATTCCAGTCTGAGGCCACAATTCCAGTTTGGAATTACAATTGCAGATCAAGGCTTGAGCTCACAATACCTGTTTGGAATCACAATTGCCGATCAATGATTGATGTCAAAATTCCAGTCTGTTCTCAGAATTTCAGTTTGGAATCAAAATTCCATTTGATATCACAATTCCAGTCTGAGCTCACAATTCCAGTTTGGAATCAAAATTGCAGATCAAGGCTTGAGCTCACCATTCCAGTTTGGAATCACAAGTTCATTTCTATATATGAATTTTTTTCTAAGCTCACAATACCTGTTTGGAATCACAATTGCCGATCAATGATTGATGTCAAAATTCCAGTCTGTTCTCAGAATTTCAGTTTGGAATCAAAATTCCATTTGATATCACAATTCCAGTCTGAGCTCACAATTCCAGTTTGGAATCAAAATTGCAGATCAAGGCTTGAGCTCACCATTTCAGTCTGCGTTCACAATTCCAGTTTGGAATCACAATTGCAGTGTAAGGCTAGAGGTATCAATTCCACTATGGAATCACAATTGCATTTCAAAACTCACAGTCACAATTCCAGTCTGAGGTCACAATTCCACTATGGAATCACAATTGCAGTTCAAAGCTCAGGGTCACAATTCCAGTCTGAGTTCACAATTCCAGTTTGGAATCAAAATTGCAGATCAAGGCTTGAGGTTCCAATAACCGTCTGTGGTCACAATTCCCGATTGGAATCACAATTGCAGCGCAAGTCTTGATATCACATTTCAACTATGGAATGAGAAATGTAATTCAAAGCTCAGGGTCACAATTCCAATCTGAGCTCCCAATTCCAGTTTGGAATCAAAATGGCAGATCAAGGCTTGAGGTCCCAATTCCAGTCTGCGTTCAAAATTCCAGTTTGGAATCACAATTGCAGTGCAAGGCTTGAGGTCACAATTCCACTATGGAATCAGAATTGCCGTTCAAAGCTCAGGGTCACAATTCCAGTCTGAGGTCACAATTCCGGTTTGCAATTACAATAGCAGATCAAGGCTTGAGCTCACTATTCCAGTTTGGAATCACAATTTCATTTCTATATCACAATTCCTTGCTGAGCTCACAATACATGATTGGAATCACAATTCCACTTCTATGTCCCCATTCCAATCTGCGGTCACAATTCCGATTTAGAATCACAACTGCAGTGCAGGCTATAATCACTATTCCACTTTGGAATCACAATTGCAATTCAAAGATCAGAGTCACAATTCCAGTCTGAGGCCACAATTCCAGTTTGGAAATACAATTGCAGATTAAGGCTTGAGCTCAAAATTCCAGTTTGGGATGAAAAGTCCATTTGATGTCACAATTCCAGTCTGAGCTCACAATTCTATTTTGGAAACTAAATTGCAGATAAAGGCTTTAGTTCCCAGTTCCAGTCTGCGGTCAAAATTCCGGTTTGGAATCACAATTGCAGTGCAAGGCTAGAGGTCACAATTCCACTATGGAATCACAATTGCAGTTCAAAGCTCAGGGTCACAATTCCAGTCTGAGGTCACAATTCCTGTCTGCAATTAGAATATCAGATCAAGGCTTGAGCTCACAATTCCAGTTTGGAATCACAATTCCATTTTATGTCACAATTCCAGTCTGAGCTCACAATTCCAGTTTGGAATAAAAATTGCACATCAAGACTTGAGGTACCAAATACAGCCTGAGGTCACAATTCCGGTTTGGAATCACAATTGCAGTGCAAGGCTAGCGGTCGTAATTCCACTATGGTATAAAAATTGCAGATAAATGCTTGAGGTCCCAATTCCAGTCTGAGGTCACAATTCCAGTTTGGAATTACAATTGCAGATCAAGGCTTGAGCTCACAATTCCAGTTTGGAATCACAAGTTCATTTCTATATCACAATTTTTTTCTAAGCTCACAATACCTCTTTGGAATCACAATTGCCGATCATTGATTGATGTCAAAATTCCAATCTGATCTCAGAATTCCAGTTTGGAATGAAAAGTCCATTTGATGTCACAATTCCAGTCTGAGCTCTCAATTCCAATTTGGAATCAAAATTATATTTCAAGGCTTGAGGTCCCAATTCCAGTCTGCGGTCACAATTCCGGTTTGGAATCACAATTGCAGTGCAAGGCTAGAGGTCACAATTTGGCTATGGAATCACAATTGCAGTTCAAGGCTCAGTGTCACAATTCCAGTCTGAGGTCACAGTTCCAGTTTGGAATTAGAATTGTAGATCAACGCTTGAGCTCACAATTCCAGTTTGGAATCACAGTTTCATTTCTATATCACAATTCCATTCTAAGCTCACAGTTCCTGATTGGAATCACAATTCCTCTACTATGCCACAATTAGAGACTGAGGGCAGAATTGCAGTTTGGAATCACAATTCCATTTGATGTCACAATTCCCGTCTGAGCTCACAATTCCAGTTTGGAATCAAAATTGCAGATCAAGGCTTGTGGTCCCAATTCCAGTCTGAGCTCAAAATTCCGGTTTGGAATCACAACTGCAGTGAAAGGCTAGATGTCACATTTCCACTATGCATTCAGAAATGCAATTCAAAGCTAAGGGTCACAATTCCAGTCTGAGGTCACAATTCCAGTTTGGAATTACAATTGCAGATCAACGCTTGAGCTCACAATTCCAGTTTGGAATCACAGTTTCATTTCTATATCACAATTCCTTTCTAAGCTCACAATTCCTGATTGGAATCACAATTCCTCTACTATGTCACAATTAGAGACTGAGGGCAGAATTGCAGTTTGGAATCACAATTCCATTTGATGTCACAGTTCCAGTCTGAGCTCACAATTCCAGTTTGGAATCAAAATTGCACTTCAAGGCTTGAGGTTCCAATTACCGTCTGCAGTCACAATTCAGAATTGGAATCACAATTGCAGCGCAAGTCTTGATATCACATTTCAACTATGGAATGAGAAATGTAATTCAAAGCTCAGGGTCACAATTCCAGTCTGAGGACACAATTCCGGTTTGCAATTACAATAGCAGATCAAGGCTTGAGCTCACAATTCCAGTTTGGAATCACAATTTCATTTCTATATCACAATTCCTTACTGAGCTCACAATACATGTTTGGAATCACAATTCCACTTCTATGTCCCCATTCCAATCTGTGGTCACAATTCCGGTTTGGAATCACAATTCCATGTTATGTCATAATTTCAGTCTGAGCTCACAATTCCAGTTTGGAATCACAATTACATCTCAAGGATTGAGGTAAAAATTCCAGTCTGAGATCACAATCCCGGTTTGGAATCACAATTGCCGTGCAAGGCTTGAGGTCACAATTCCATTATGGAATCACAATTGCAGTTCAAAGCTCAGGGTCACAATTCCAGTCTGAGGTCACAATTCCAGTTTGGATTTACAATTGCAGATCACATCTTGAGCTCACAATTCCATTTTGGAATCACAAGTTCATTTCTATATCACAATTCCTTGCTGAGCTCACAATACATGTTTGGAATCACAATTCCACTTCTATGTCCCCATTCCAATCTGAGATCACAATTCTGGTTTGGAATCACAATTGCAGTGCAAGGCTAGATATCAAAATTTCGATATGGAATCACAATTGCAGTTCAAAGCTCAGGGTCACAATTCCAGTCTGAGGTCACAATTCTAGTATGGAATTACAATTGCAGATCAAGGCTTGAGCTCACAATTCCAGTTTGGAATCACAATTTCATTTCCATATCACAATTCTTTTCTAAGCTCACAATTCCTGATTGGAATCACAATTCCTCTATTATGTCACAATTAGAGACTGAGGGCAGAATTCCAGTTTGGAATCACAATTCCATTTGATGTCACAATTCCAGTGTGAGCTCACAATTCCAGTTTTGAATCAAAATTGCACATCAAGGCTTGAGATTCCAATTACAGTCTGCGGTCACAATTCCCAACTGGAATCACAATTGCAGTGCAAGGATAGATGTCACATTTCCAGTATGGAATCAGAAATGCAGTTCAAAGCTCAGGGTCACAATTCCAGTCTGAGCTCACAATTCCAGTTTGGAATCACAATTACAGATCAAGGCTTGAGGTCCCAATCAGAGTTTGCGGTCACAATTCCGGTTTGGAATCACAATTGCAGTGCAAGGCTTGAGGTCACAATTCCAGTTTGGAATCACAATTTCATTTCTATATCACAATTCCTTTCTAAACTCACAGTTCCTGATTGGAATCACAATTCCTCTACTATGTCACAATTAGAGACTGAGGGCAGAATTCCAGTTTGGAATCACAATTCTATTTGATGTCACAATTCCAGTCTGAGCTCACAATTCCAGTTTGGAATCAAAATTGCAGATCAAGGCTTGAGGTCCCAATTCCAGTCTGCGGTGACAATTCCGGTTTGGAATCACAATTGCAGTGCAAGGCTAGAGGTCACAATTCCACTATGGAATCAAAATTGCAGTTCAAAGCTCAGGGTCACAATTCCAGTCTGAGGTCACAATTCCAGTTTGGAATTACAATTGCAGATCAACGCTTGAGCTCACTATTCCAGTTTGGAATCACAAGTTCATTTCTATAACACAATTCCTTGCTGAGCTCACTATACATGTTTGGAATCACAATTCCACTTCTATGTCCCCATTCCAATCTGCGGTCACAATTCCGGTTTGGAATCACAATTGCAGCGCATGGCTAGAGGTTACAATTGCATTATGGAATCAAAATTGCAGTTCAAAGCTCAACGTCAGAATTCCAGTCTGAGGCCACAATTCCAGTTTGGAATTACAATTGCAGATCAAGGCTTGAGCTCACAATACCTGTTTGGAATCACAATTGCCGATCAATGATTGATGTCAAAATTCCAGTCTGTTCTCAGAATTTCAGTTTGGAATCAAAATTCCATTTGATATCACAATTCCAGTCTGAGCTCACAATTCCAGTTTGGAATCAAAATTGCAGATCAAGGCTTGAGCTCACCATTCCAGTTTGGAATCACAAGTTCATTTCTATATATGAATTTTTTTCTAAGCTCACAATACCTGTTTGGAATCACAATTGCCGATCAATGATTGATGTCAAAATTCCAGTCTGTTCTCAGAATTTCAGTTTGGAATCAAAATTCCATTTGATATCACAATTCCAGTCTGAGCTCACAATTCCAGTTTGGAATCAAAATTGCAGATCAAGGCTTGAGCTCACCATTTCAGTCTGCGTTCACAATTCCAGTTTGGAATCACAATTGCAGTTCAAAGCTCAGGGTCACAATTCCAGTCTGAGTTCACAATTCCAGTTTGGAATCAAAATTGCAGATCAAGGCTTGAGGTTCCAATAACCGTCTGTGGTCACAATTCCCGATTGGAATCACAATTGCAGCGCAAGTCTTGATATCACATTTCAACTATGGAATGAGAAATGTAATTCAAAGCTCAGGGTCACAATTCCAATCTGAGCTCCCAATTCCAGTTTGGAATCAAAATGGCAGATCAAGGCTTGAGGTCCCAATTCAAGTCTGCGTTCAAAATTCCAGTTTGGAATCACAATTGCAGTGCAAGGCTTGAGGTCACAATTCCACTATGGAATCAGAATTGCCGTTCAAAGCTCAGGGTCACAATTCCAGTCTGAGGTCACAATTCCGGTTTGCAATTACAATAGCAGATCAAGGCTTGAGCTCACAATTCCAGTTTGGAATCACAATTTCATTTCTATATCACAATTCCTTACTGAGCTCACAATACATGTTTGGAATCACAATTCCACTTCTATGGCCCCATTCCAATCTGTGGTCACAATTCCGGTTTGGAATCACAATTACATCTCAAGGCTTGAGGTAAAAATTCCAGTCTGAGATCACAATCCCGGTTTGGAATCACAATTGCCGTGCAAGGCTTGAGGTCACAATTCCATTATGGAATCACAATTGCAGTTCAAAGCTCAGGGTCACAATTCCAGTCTGAGGTCACAATTCCAGTTTGGATTTAAAATTGCAGATCACATCTTGAGCTCACAATTCCATTTTGGAATCACAAGTTCATTTCTATATCACAATTCCTTGCTGAGCTCACAATACATGTTTGGAATCACAATTCCACTTCTATGTCCCCATTCCAATCTGAGATCACAATTCTGGTTTGGAATCACAATTGCAGAGCAAGGCTAGAGATCAAAATTTCGATATGGAATCACAATTGCCGTTCAAAGCTCAGGGTCACAATTCCAGTGTGAGGTCACAATTCCAGATTGGAAATACAATTGCAGATCAACGCTTGAGCTCACAATTCCAGTTTGGAATCACAATTTCATTTCTATATCACAATTCCTTTCTAAGCACACAATTCCTGATTGGAATCACAATTCCGCTGCTATGTCACAATTAGAGACTGAGGGCAGAATTCCAGTTTGGAATCACAATTCCATTTGATGTCACAATTCCAGTCTCAGCTCACAATTCCCGTTTGGAATCAAAATTGCAGATCAAGGCTTGAGGTCCCAATTACAGTCTGCGGTCACAATTCTGGTTTGGAATCACAATTGCAGTGCAAGGCTTGCGGTCACAATTCCGATTTGGAATCACAATTTCATTTCTGTATCACAATTCCTTTCTAAGCTCACAATTCCTGATTGGAATCACAATTTCACTACTATGTCACAATTAGAGACTGAGGGCAGAATTCCAGTTTGGAATCAAAATTGCAGATCAAGGCTTGGAGGTCCCAATTCCAGTCTGCGGTCACAATTCCGGATTGGAATGGGAATTGCAGTGCAAGGCTAGAGGTCACAATTCCACTATGGAATCACAATTGCAGTTCAAAGCTCAGGGTCACAATTCCAATCTGAGGTCACAATTCCAGTTTGGAATTACAATTGCAGATCAACGCTTGAGCTCACAATTCCAGTTTGGAATCACAAGTTCATTTCTATAACACAATTCCTTGCTGAGCTCACAATACATGTTTGGAATCACAATTCCACTTCTATGTCCCCATTCCAATCTGCGGTCACAATTCCGGTTTGGAATCACAATTGCAGCGCATGGCTAGAGGTCACAATTGCATTATGGAATCAAAATTGCAGTTCAAAGCTCAGCGTCAGAATTCCAGTCTGAGGCCACAATTCCAGTTTGGAATTACAATTGCAGATCAAGGCTTGAGCTCACAATACCTGTTTGGAATCACAATTGCCGATCAATGATTGATGTCAAAATTCCAGTCTGTTCTCAGAATTTCAGTTTGGAATCAAAATTCCATTTGATATCACAATTCCAGTCTGAGCTCACAATTCCAGTTTGGAATCAAAATTGCAGATCAAGGCTTGAGCTCACCATTCCAGTTTGGAATCACAAGTTCATTTCTATATATGAATTTTTTTCTAAGCTCACAATACCTGTTTGGAATCACAATTGCCGATCAATGATTGATGTCAAAATTCCAGTCTGTTCTCAGAATTTCAGTTTGGAATCAAAATTCCATTTGATATCACAATTCCAGTCTGAGCTCACAATTCCAGTTTGGAATCAAAATTGCAGATCAAGGCTTGAGCTCACCATTTCAGTCTGCGTTCACAATTCCAGTTTGGAATCACAATTGCAGTGTAAGGCTAGAGGTATCAATTCCACTATGGAATCACAATTGCATTTCAAAACTCACAGTCACAATTCCAGTCTGAGGTCACAATTCCACTATGGAATCACAATTGCAGTTCAAAGCTCAGGGTCACAATTCCAGTCTGAGTTCACAATTCCAGTTTGGAATCAAAATTGCAGATCAAGGCTTGAGGTTCCAATAACCGTCTGTGGTCACAATTCCCGATTGGAATCACAATTGCAGCGCAAGTCTTGATATCACATTTCAACTATGGAATGAGAAATGTAATTCAAAGCTCAGGGTCACAATTCCAATCTGAGCTCCCAATTCCAGTTTGGAATCAAAATGGCAGATCAAGGCTTGAGGTCCCAATTCCAGTCTGCGTTCAAAATTCCAGTTTGGAATCACAATTGCAGTGCAAGGCTTGAGGTCACAATTCCACTATGGAATCAGAATTGCCGTTCAAAGCTCAGGGTCACAATTCCAGTCTGAGGTCACAATTCCGGTTTGCAATTACAATAGCAGATCAAGGCTTGAGCTCACTATTCCAGTTTGGAATCACAATTTCATTTCTATATCACAATTCCTTGCTGAGCTCACAATACATGATTGGAATCACAATTCCACTTCTATGTCCCCATTCCAATCTGCGGTCACAATTCCGATTTAGAATCACAACTGCAGTGCAGGCTATAATCACTATTCCACTATGGAATCACAATTGCAATTCAAAGATCAGAGTCACAATTCCAGTCTGAGGCCACAATTCCAGTTTGGAAATACAATTGCAGATTAAGGCTTGAGCTCAAAATTCCAGTTTGGGATGAAAAGTCCATTTGATGTCACAATTCCAGTCTGAGCTCACAATTCTATTTTGGAAACTAAATTGCAGATAAAGGCTTTAGTTCCCAGTTCCAGTCTGCGGTCAAAATTCCGGTTTGGAATCACAATTGCAGTGCAAGGCTAGAGGTCACAATTCCACTATGGAATCACAATTGCAGTTCAAAGCTCAGGGTCACAATTCCAGTCTGAGGTCACAATTCCTGTCTGCAATTAGAATATCAGATCAAGGCTTGAGCTCACAATTCCAGTTTGGAATCACAATTCCATTTTATGTCACAATTCCAGTCTGAGCTCACAATTCCAGTTTGGAATAAAAATTGCACATCAAGACTTGAGGTACCAAATACAGCCTGAGGTCACAATTCCGGTTTGGAATCACAATTGCAGTGCAAGGCTAGCGGTCGTAATTCCACTATGGTATAAAAATTGCAGATAAATGCTTGAGGTCCCAATTCCAGTCTGAGGTCACAATTCCAGTTTGGAATTACAATTGCAGATCAAGGCTTGAGCTCACAATTCCAGTTTGGAATCACAAGTTCATTTCTATATCACAATTTTTTTCTAAGCTCACAATACCTCTTTGGAATCACAATTGCCGATCATTGATTGATGTCAAAATTCCAATCTGATCTCAGAATTCCAGTTTGGAATGAAAAGTCCATTTGATGTCACAATTCCAGTCTGAGCTCTCAATTCCAATTTGGAATCAAAATTATATTTCAAGGCTTGAGGTCCCAATTCCAGTCTGCGGTCACAATTCCGGTTTGGAATCACAATTGCAGTGCAAGGCTAGAGGTCACAATTTGGCTATGGAATCACAATTGCAGTTCAAGGCTCAGTGTCACAATTCCAGTCTGAGGTCACAGTTCCAGTTTGGAATTAGAATTGTAGATCAACGCTTGAGCTCACAATTCCAGTTTGGAATCACAGTTTCATTTCTATATCACAATTCCATTCTAAGCTCACAGTTCCTGATTGGAATCACAATTCCTCTACTATGCCACAATTAGAGACTGAGGGCAGAATTGCAGTTTGGAATCACAATTCCATTTGATGTCACAATTCCCGTCTGAGCTCACAATTCCAGTTTGGAATCAAAATTGCAGATCAAGGCTTGTGGTCCCAATTCCAGTCTGAGCTCAAAATTCCGGTTTGGAATCACAACTGCAGTGAAAGGCTAGATGTCACATTTCCACTATGCATTCAGAAATGCAATTCAAAGCTAAGGGTCACAATTCCAGTCTGAGGTCACAATTCCAGTTTGGAATTACAATTGCAGATCAACGCTTGAGCTCACAATTCCAGTTTGGAATCACAGTTTCATTTCTATATCACAATTCCTTTCTAAGCTCACAATTCCTGATTGGAATCACAATTCCTCTACTATGTCACAATTAGAGACTGAGGGCAGAATTGCAGTTTGGAATCACAATTCCATTTGATGTCACAGTTCCAGTCTGAGCTCACAATTCCAGTTTGGAATCAAAATTGCACTTCAAGGCTTGAGGTTCCAATTACCGTCTGCAGTCACAATTCTGAATTGGAATCACAATTGCAGCGCAAGTCTTGATATCACATTTCAACTATGGAATGAGAAATGTAATTCAAAGCTCAGGGTCACAATTCCAGTCTGAGGACACAATTCCGGTTTGCAATTACAATAGCAGATCAAGGCTTGAGCTCACAATTCCAGTTTGGAATCACAATTTCATTTCTATATCACAATTCCTTACTGAGCTCACAATACATGTTTGGAATCACAATTCCACTTCTATGTCCCCATTCCAATCTGTGGTCACAATTCCGGTTTGGAATCACAATTCCATGTTATGTCATAATTTCAGTCTGAGCTCACAATTCCAGTTTGGAATCACAATTACATCTCAAGGATTGAGGTAAAAATTCCAGTCTGAGATCACAATCCCGGTTTGGAATCACAATTGCCGTGCAAGGCTTGAGGTCACAATTCCATTATGGAATCACAATTGCAGTTCAAAGCTCAGGGTCACAATTCCAGTCTGAGGTCACAATTCCAGTTTGGATTTACAATTGCAGATCACATCTTGAGCTCACAATTCCATTTTGGAATCACAAGTTCATTTCTATATCACAATTCCTTGCTGAGCTCACAATACATGTTTGGAATCACAATTCCACTTCTATGTCCCCATTCCAATCTGAGATCACAATTCTGGTTTGGAATCACAATTGCAGTGCAAGGCTAGATATCAAAATTTCGATATGGAATCACAATTGCAGTTCAAAGCTCAGGGTCACAATTCCAGTCTGAGGTCACAATTCTAGTATGGAATTACAATTGCAGATCAAGGCTTGAGCTCACAATTCCAGTTTGGAATCACAATTTCATTTCCATATCACAATTCTTTTCTAAGCTCACAATTCCTGATTGGAATCACAATTCCTCTATTATGTCACAATTAGAGACTGAGGGCAGAATTCCAGTTTGGAATCACAATTCCATTTGATGTCACAATTCCAGTGTGAGCTCACAATTCCAGTTTTGAATCAAAATTGCACATCAAGGCTTGAGATTCCAATTACAGTCTGCGGTCACAATTCCCAACTGGAATCACAATTGCAGTGCAAGGATAGATGTCACATTTCCAGTATGGAATCAGAAATGCAGTTCAAAGCTCAGGGTCACAATTCCAGTCTGAGCTCACAATTCCAGTTTGGAATCACAATTACAGATCAAGGCTTGAGGTCCCAATCAGAGTTTGCGGTCACAATTCCGGTTTGGAATCACAATTGCAGTGCAAGGCTTGAGGTCACAATTCCAGTTTGGAATCACAATTTCATTTCTATATCACAATTCCTTTCTAAACTCACAGTTCCTGATTGGAATCACAATTCCTCTACTATGTCACAATTAGAGACTGAGGGCAGAATTCCAGTTTGGAATCACAATTCTATTTGATGTCACAATTCCAGTCTGAGCTCACAATTCCAGTTTGGAATCAAAATTGCAGATCAAGGCTTGAGGTCCCAATTCCAGTCTGCGGTGACAATTCCGGTTTGGAATCACAATTGCAGTGCAAGGCTAGAGGTCACAATTCCACTATGGAATCAAAATTGCAGTTCAAAGCTCAGGGTCACAATTCCAGTCTGAGGTCACAATTCCAGTTTGGAATTACAATTGCAGATCAAATCTTGAGCTCACTATTCCAGTTTGGAATCACAAGTTCATTTCTATAACACAATTCCTTGCTGAGCTCACTATACATGTTTGGAATCACAATTCCACTTCTATGTCCCCATTCCAATCTGTGGTCACAATTCCGGTTTGGAATCACAATTGCAGCGCATGGCTAGAGGTTACAATTGCATTATGGAATCAAAATTGCAGTTCAAAGCTCAACGTCAGAATTCCAGTCTGAGGCCACAATTCCAGTTTGGAATTACAATTGCAGATCAAGGCTTGAGCTCACAATACCTGTTTGGAATCACAATTGCCGATCAATGATTGATGTCAAAATTCCAGTCTGTTCTCAGAATTTCAGTTTGGAATCAAAATTCCATTTGATATCACAATTCCAGTCTGAGCTCACAATTCCAGTTTGGAATCAAAATTGCAGATCAAGGCTTGAGCTCACCATTCCAGTTTGGAATCACAAGTTCATTTCTATATATGAATTTTTTTCTAAGCTCACAATACCTGTTTGGAATCACAATTGCCGATCAATGATTGATGTCAAAATTCCAGTCTGTTCTCAGAATTTCAGTTTGGAATCAAAATTCCATTTGATATCACAATTCCAGTCTGAGCTCACAATTCCAGTTTGGAATCAAAATTGCAGATCAAGGCTTGAGCTCACCATTTCAGTCTGCGTTCACAATTCCAGTTTGGAATCACAATTGCAGTTCAAAGCTCAGGGTCACAATTCCAGTCTGAGTTCACAATTCCAGTTTGGAATCAAAATTGCAGATCAAGGCTTGAGGTTCCAATTACCGTCTGTGGTCACAATTCCCGATTGGAATCACAATTGCAGTTCAAAGCTCAGGGTCACAATTCCAATCTGAGCTCCCAATTCCAGTTTGGAATCAAAATGGCAGATCAAGGCTTGAGGTCCCAATTCCAGTCTGCGTTCAAAATTCCAGTTTGGAATCACAATTGCAGTGCAAGGCTTGAGGTCACAATTCCACTATGGAATCAGAATAGCCGTTCAAAGCTCAGGGTCACAATTCCAGTCTGAGGTCACAATTCCGGTTTGCAATTACAATAGCAGATCAAGGCTTGAGCTCACAATTCCAGTTTGGAATCACAATTCCATTTCTATATCACAATTCCTTACTGAGCTCACAATACATGTTTGGAATCACAATTCCACTTCTATGTCCCCATTCCAATCTGTGGTCACAATTCCGGTTTGGAATCACAATTACATCTCAAGGATTGAGGTAAAAATTCCAGTCTGAGATCACAATCCCGGTTTGGAATCACAATTGCCGTGCAAGGCTTGAGGTCACAATTCCATTATGGAATCACAATTGCAGTTCAAAGCTCAGGGTCACAATTCCAGTCTGAGGTCACAATTCCAGTTTGGATTTACAATTGCAGATCACATCTTGAGCTCACAATTCCATTTTGGAATCACAAGTTCATTTCTATATCACAATTCCTTGCTGAGCTCACAATACATGTTTGGAATCACAATTCCACTTCTATGTCCCCATTCCAATCTGAGATCACAATTCTGGTTTGGAATCACAATTGCAGAGCAAGGCTAGAGATCAAAATTTCGATATGGAATCACAATTGCCGTTCAAAGCTCAGGGTCACAATTCCTGTGTGAGGTCACAATTCCAGATTGGAATTACAATTGCAGATCAAGGCTTGAGCTCACAATTCCAGTTTGGAATCACAATTTCATTTCTATATCACGATTCCTTTCTAAGCACACAATTCCTGATTGGAATCACAATTCCGCTGCTATGTCACAATTAGAGACTGAGGGCAGAATTGCAGTTTGGAATCACAATTCCATTTGATGTCACAATTCCAGTCTGAGCTCACAATTCCCGTTTGGAATCAAAATTGCAGATCAAGGCTTGAGGTCCCATTTACAGTCTGCGGTCACAATTCTGGTTTAGAATCACAATTGCAGTGCAAGGCTTGCGGTCACAATTCCGATTTGGAATCACAATTTCATTTCTGTATCACAATTCCTTTCTAAGCTCACAATTCCTGATTGGAATCACAATTTCACTACTATGTCACAATTAGAGACTGAGGGCAGAATTCCAGTTTGGAATCAAAATTGCAGATCAAGGCTTGGAGGTCCCAATTCCAGTCTGCGGTCACAATTCCGGATTGGAATGAGAATTGCAGTGCAAGGCTTGAGGTCACAATTTCACTATGGAATCACAATTGCAGTTCAAAGCTCAGGGTCACAATTCCAATCTGAGGTCACAATTCCAGTTTGGAATTACAATTGCAGATCAAATCTTGAGCTCACTATTCCAGTTTGGAATCACAAGTTCATTTCTATAACACAATTCCTTGCTGAGCTCACAATACATGTTTGGAATCACAATTCCACTTCTATGGCCCCATTCCAATCTGCGGTCACAATTCCGGTTTGGAATCACAATTGCAGCGCATGGCTAGAGGTCACAATTGCATTATGGAATCAAAATTGCAGTTCAAAGCTCAGCGTCAGAATTCCAGTCTGAGGCCACAATTCCAGTTTGGAATTACAATTGCAGATCAAGGCTTGAGCTCACAATACCTGTTTGGAATCACAATTGCCGATCAATGATTGATGTCAAAATTCCAGTCTGTTCTCAGAATTTCAGTTTGGAATCAAAATTCCATTTGATATCACAATTCCAGTCTGAGCTCACAATTCCAGTTTGGAATCAAAATTGCAGATCAAGGCTTGAGCTCACCATTCCAGTTTGGAATCACAAGTTCATTTCTATATATGAATTTTTTTCTAAGCTCACAATACCTGTTTGGAATCACAATTGCCGATCAATGATTGATGTCAAAATTCCAGTCTGTTCTCAGAATTTCAGTTTGGAATCAAAATTCCATTTGATGTCACAATTCCAGTCTGAGCTCACAATTCCAGTTTGGAATCAAAATTGCAGATCAAGGCTTGAGCTCACCATTTCAGTCTGCGTTCACAATTCCAGTTTGGAATCACAATTGCAGTGTAAGGCTAGAGGTATCAATTCCACTATGGAATCACAATTGCATTTCAAAACTCACAGTCACAATTCCAGTCTGAGGTCACAATTCCACTATGGAATCACAATTGCAGTTCAAAGCTCAGGGTCACAATTCCAGTCTGAGTTCACAATTCCAGTTTGGAATCAAAATTGCAGATCAAGGCTTGAGGTTCCAATTACCGTCTGTGGTCACAATTCCCGATTGGAATCACAATTGCAGCGCAAGTCTTGATATCACATTTCAACTATGGAATGAGAAATGTAATTCAAAGCTCAGGGTCACAATTCCAATCTGAGCTCCCAATTCCAGTTTGGAATCAAAATGGCAGATCAAGGCTTGAGGTCCCAATTCCAGTCTGCGTTCAAAATTCCAGTTTGGAATCACAATTGCAGTGCAAGGCTTGAGGTCACAATTCCACTATGGAATCAGAATTGCCGTTCAAAGCTCAGGGTCACAATTCCAGTCTGAGGTCACAATTCCGGTTTGCAATTACAATAGCAGATCAAGGCTTGAGCTCACTATTCCAGTTTGGAATCACAATTTCATTTCTATATCACAATTCCTTGCTGAGCTCACAATACATGATTGGAATCACAATTCCACTTCTATGTCCCCATTCCAATCTGCGGTCACAATTCCGATTTAGAATCACAACTGCAGTGCAGGCTATAATCACTATTCCACTATGGAATCACAATTGCAATTCAAAGATCAGAGTCACAATTCCAGTCTGAGGCCACAATTCCAGTTTGGAAATACAATTGCAGATTAAGGCTTGAGCTCAAAATTCCAGTTTGGGATGAAAAGTCCATTTGATGTCACAATTCCAGTCTGAGCTCACAATTCTATTTTGGAAACTAAATTGCAGATAAAGGCTTTAGTTCCCAGTTCCAGTCTGCGGTCAAAATTCCGGTTTGGAATCACAATTGCAGTGCAAGGCTAGAGGTCACAATTCCACTATGGAATCACAATTGCAGTTCAAAGCTCAGGGTCACAATTCCAGTCTGAGGTCACAATTCCTGTCTGCAATTAGAATATCAGATCAAGGCTTGAGCTCACAATTCCAGTTTGGAATCACAATTCCATTTTATGTCACAATTCCAGTCTGAGCTCACAATTCCAGTTTGGAATAAAAATTGCACATCAAGACTTGAGGTACCAAATACAGCCTGAGGTCACAATTCCGGTTTGGAATCACAATTGCAGTGCAAGGCTAGCGGTCGTAATTCCACTATGGTATAAAAATTGCAGATAAAGGCTTGAGGTCCCAATTCCAGTCTGAGGTCACAATTCCAGTTTGGAATTACAATTGCAGATCAAGGCTTGAGCTCACAATTCCAGTTTGGAATCACAAGTTCATTTCTATATCACAATTTTTTTCTAAGCTCACAATACCTCTTTGGAATCACAATTGCCGATCATTGATTGATGTCAAAATTCCAATCTGATCTCAGAATTCCAGTTTGGAATGAAAAGTCCATTTGATGTCACAATTCCAGTCTGAGCTCTCAATTCCAATTTGGAATCAAAATTATATTTCAAGGCTTGAGGTCCCAATTCCAGTCTGCGGTCACAATTCCGGTTTGGAATCACAATTGCAGTGCAAGGCTAGAGGTCACAATTTGGCTATGGAATCACAATTGCAGTTCAAGGCTCAGTGTCACAATTCCAGTCTGAGGTCACAGTTCCAGTTTGGAATTAGAATTGTAGATCAACGCTTGAGCTCACAATTCCAGTTTGGAATCACAATTTCATTTCTATATCACAATTCCATTCTAAGCTCACAGTTCCTGATTGGAATCACAATTCCTCTACTATGCCACAATTAGAGACTGAGGGCAGAATTCCAGTTTGGAATCACAATTCCATTTGATGTCACAATTCCCGTCTGAGCTCACAATTCCAGTTTGGAATCAAAATTGCAGATCAAGGCTTGTGGTCCCAATTCCAGTCTGAGCTCAAAATTCCGGTTTGGAATCACAACTGCAGTGAAAGGCTAGATGTCACATTTCCACTATGCATTCAGAAATGCAATTCAAAGCTAAGGGTCACAATTCCAGTCTGAGGTCACAATTCCAGTTTGGAATTACAATTGCAGATCAACGCTTGAGCTCACAATTCCAGTTTGGAATCACAGTTTCATTTCTATATCACAATTCCTTTCTAAGCTCACAATTCCTGATTGGAATCACAATTCCTCTACTATGTCACAATTAGAGACTGAGGGCAGAATTGCAGTTTGGAATCACAATTCCATTTGATGTCACAGTTCCAGTCTGAGCTCACAATTCCAGTTTGGAATCAAAATTGCACATCAAGGCTTGAGGTTCCAATTACCGTCTGCAGTCACAATTCTGAATTGGAATCACAATTGCAGCGCAAGTCTTGATATCACATTTCAACTATGGAATGAGAAATGTAATTCAAAGCTCAGGGTCACAATTCCAGTCTGAGGACACAATTCCGGTTTGCAATTACAATAGCAGATCAAGGCTTGAGCTCACAATTCCAGTTTGGAATCACAATTTCATTTCTATATCACAATTCCTTACTGAGCTCACAATACATGTTTGGAATCACAATTCCACTTCTATGTCCCCATTCCAATCTGTGGTCACAATTCCGGTTTGGAATCACAATTCCATGTTATGTCATAATTTCAGTCTGAGCTCACAATTCCAGTTTGGAATCACAATTACATCTCAAGGATTGAGGTAAAAATTCCAGTCTGAGATCACAATCCCGGTTTGGAATCACAATTGCCGTGCAAGGCTTGAGGTCACAATTCCATTATGGAATCACAATTGCAGTTCAAAGCTCAGGGTCACAATTCCAGTCTGAGGTCACAATTCCAGTTTGGATTTACAATTGCAGATCACATCTTGAGCTCACAATTCCATTTTGGAATCACAAGTTCATTTCTATATCACAATTCCTTGCTGAGCTCACAATACATGTTTGGAATCACAATTCCACTTCTATGTCCCCATTCCAATCTGAGATCACAATTCTGGTTTGGAATCACAATTGCAGTGCAAGGCTAGATATCAAAATTTCGATATGGAATCACAATTGCAGTTCAAAGCTCAGGGTCACAATTCCAGTCTGAGGTCACAATTCTAGTATGGAATTACAATTGCAGATCAAGGCTTGAGCTCACAATTCCAGTTTGGAATCACAATTTCATTTCCATATCACAATTCTTTTCTAAGCTCACAATTCCTGATTGGAATCACAATTCCTCTATTATGTCACAATTAGAGACTGAGGGCAAAATTCCAGTTTGGAATCACAATTCCATTTGATGTCACAATTCCAGTGTGAGCTCACAATTCCAGTTTTGAATCAAAATTGCACATCAAGGCTTGAGATTCCAATTACAGTCTGCGGTCACAATTCCCAACTGGAATCACAATTGCAGTGCAAGGATAGATGTCACATTTCCAGTATGGAATCAGAAATGCAGTTCAAAGCTCAGGGTCACAATTCCAGTCTGAGCTCACAATTCCAGTTTGGAATCACAATTACAGATCAAGGCTTGAGGTCCCAATCAGAGTTTGCGGTCACAATTCCGGTTTGGAATCACAATTGCAGTGCAAGGCTTGAGGTCACAATTCCAGTTTGGAATTACAATTTCATTTCTATATCACAATTCCTTTCTAAACTCACAGTTCCTGATTGGAATCACAATTCCTCTACTATGTCACAATTAGAGACTGAGGGCAGAATTCCAGTTTGGAATCACAATTCTATTTGATGTCACAATTCCAGTCTGAGCTCACAATTCCAGTTTGGAATCAAAATTGCAGATCAAGGCTTGAGGTCCCAATTCCAGTCTGCGGTGACAATTCCGGTTTGGAATCACAATTGCAGTGCAAGGCTAGAGGTCACAATTCCACTATGGAATCAAAATTGCAGTTCAAAGCTCAGGGTCACAATTCCAGTCTGAGGTCACAATTCCAGTTTGGAATTACAATTGCAGATCAAATCTTGAGCTCACTATTCCAGTTTGGAATCACAAGTTCATTTCTATAACACAATTCCTTGCTGAGCTCACAATACATGTTTGGAATCACAATTCCACTTCTATGTCCCCATTCCAATCTGCGGTCACAATTCCGGTTTGGAATCACAATTGCAGCCCATGGCTAGAGGTTACAATTGCATTATGGAATCAAAATTGCAGTTCAAAGCTCAACGTCAGAATTCCAGTCTGAGGCCACAATTCCAGTTTGGAATTACAATTGCAGATCAAGGCTTGAGCTCACAATACCTGTTTGGAATCACAATTGCCGATCAATGATTGATGTCAAAATTCCAGTCTGTTCTCAGAATTTCAGTTTGGAATCAAAATTCCATTTGATATCACAATTCCAGTCTGAGCTCACAATTCCAGTTTGGAATCAAAATTGCAGATCAAGGCTTGAGCTCACCATTCCAGTTTGGAATCACAAGTTCATTTCTATATATGAATTTTTTTCTAAGCTCACAATACCTGTTTGGAATCACAATTGCCGATCAATGATTGATGTCAAAATTCCAGTCTGTTCTCAGAATTTCAGTTTGGAATCAAAATTCCATTTGATATCACAATTCCAGTCTGAGCTCACAATTCCAGTTTGGAATCAAAATTGCAGATCAAGGCTTGAGCTCACCATTTCAGTCTGCGTTCACAATTCCAGTTTGGAATCACAATTGCAGTTCAAAGCTCAGGGTCACAATTCCAGTCTGAGTTCACAATTCCAGTTTGGAATCAAAATTGCAGATCAAGGCTTGAGGTTCCAATTACCGTCTGTGGTCACAATTCCCGATTGGAATCACAATTGCAGCGCAAGTCTTGATATCACATTTCAACTATGGAATGAGAAATGTAATTCAAAGCTCAGGGTCACAATTCCAATCTGAGCTCCCAATTCCAGTTTGGAATCAAAATGGCAGATCAAGGCTTGAGGTCCCAATTCCAGTCTGCGTTCAAAATTCCAGTTTGGAATCACAATTGCAGTGCAAGGCTTGAGGTCACAATTCCACTATGGAATCAGAATTGCCGTTCAAAGCTCAGGGTCACAATTCCAGTCTGAGGTCACAATTCCGGTTTGCAATTACAATAGCAGATCAAGGCTTGAGCTCACAATTCCAGTTTGGAATCACAATTTCATTTATATATCACAATTCCTTACTGAGCTCACAATACATGTTTGGAATCACAATTCCACTTCTATGTCCCCATTCCAATCTGTGGTCACAATTCCGGTTTGGAATCACAATTACATCTCAAGGCTTGAGGTAAAAATTCCAGTCTGAGATCACAATCCCGGTTTGGAATCACAATTGCCGTGCAAGGCTTGAGGTCACAATTCCATTATGGAATCACAATTGCAGTTCAAAGCTCAGGGTCACAATTCCAGTCTGAGGTCACAATTCCAGTTTGGATTTACAATTGCAGATCACATCTTGAGCTCACAATTCCATTTTGGAATCACAAGTTCATTTCTATATCACAATTCCTTGCTGAGCTCACAATACATGTTTGGAATCACAATTCCACTTCTATGTCCCCATTCCAATCTGAGATCACAATTCTGGTTTGGAATCACAATTGCAGAGCAAGGCTAGAGATCAAAATTTCGATATGGAATCACAATTGCCGTTCAAAGCTCAGGGTCACAATTCCAGTGTGAGGTCACAATTCCAGATTGGAAATACAATTGCAGATCAACGCTTGAGCTCACAATTCCAGTTTGGAATCACAATTTCATTTCTATATCACAATTCCTTTCTAAGCACACAATTCCTGATTGGAATCACAATTCCGCTGCTATGTCACAATTAGAGACTGAGGGCAGAATTCCAGTTTGGAATCACAATTCCATTTGATGTCACAATTCCAGTCTCAGCTCACAATTCCCGTTTGGAATCAAAATTGCAGATCAAGGCTTGAGGTCCCAATTACAGTCTGCGGTCACAATTCTGGTTTGGAATCACAATTGCAGTGCAAGGCTTGCGGTCACAATTCCGATTTGGAATCACAATTTCATTTCTGTATCACAATTCCTTTCTAAGCTCACAATTCCTGATTGGAATCACAATTTCACTACTATGTCACAATTAGAGACTGAGGGCAGAATTCCAGTTTGGAATCAAAATTGCAGATCAAGGCTTGGAGGTCCCAATTCCAGTCTGCGGTCACAATTCCGGATTGGAATGGGAATTGCAGTGCAAGGCTAGAGGTCACAATTCCACTATGGAATCACAATTGCAGTTCAAAGCTCAGGGTCACAATTCCAATCTGAGGTCACAATTCCAGTTTGGAATTACAATTGCAGATCAACGCTTGAGCTCACAATTCCAGTTTGGAATCACAAGTTCATTTCTATAACACAATTCCTTGCTGAGCTCACAATACATGTTTGGAATCACAATTCCACTTCTATGTCCCCATTCCAATCTGCGGTCACAATTCCGGTTTGGAATCACAATTGCAGCGCATGGCTAGAGGTCACAATTGCATTATGGAATCAAAATTGCAGTTCAAAGCTCAGCGTCAGAATTCCAGTCTGAGGCCACAATTCCAGTTTGGAATTACAATTGCAGATCAAGGCTTGAGCTCACAATACCTGTTTGGAATCACAATTGCCGATCAATGATTGATGTCAAAATTCCAGTCTGTTCTCAGAATTTCAGTTTGGAATCAAAATTCCATTTGATATCACAATTCCAGTCTGAGCTCACAATTCCAGTTTGGAATCAAAATTGCAGATCAAGGCTTGAGCTCACCATTCCAGTTTGGAATCACAAGTTCATTTCTATATATGAATTTTTTTCTAAGCTCACAATACCTGTTTGGAATCACAATTGCCGATCAATGATTGATGTCAAAATTCCAGTCTGTTCTCAGAATTTCAGTTTGGAATCAAAATTCCATTTGATATCACAATTCCAGTCTGAGCTCACAATTCCAGTTTGGAATCAAAATTGCAGATCAAGGCTTGAGCTCACCATTTCAGTCTGCGTTCACAATTCCAGTTTGGAATCACAATTGCAGTGTAAGGCTAGAGGTATCAATTCCACTATGGAATCACAATTGCATTTCAAAACTCACAGTCACAATTCCAGTCTGAGGTCACAATTCCACTATGGAATCACAATTGCAGTTCAAAGCTCAGGGTCACAATTCCAGTCTGAGTTCACAATTCCAGTTTGGAATCAAAATTGCAGATCAAGGCTTGAGGTTCCAATAACCGTCTGTGGTCACAATTCCCGATTGGAATCACAATTGCAGCGCAAGTCTTGATATCACATTTCAACTATGGAATGAGAAATGTAATTCAAAGCTCAGGGTCACAATTCCAATCTGAGCTCCCAATTCCAGTTTGGAATCAAAATGGCAGATCAAGGCTTGAGGTCCCAATTCCAGTCTGCGTTCAAAATTCCAGTTTGGAATCACAATTGCAGTGCAAGGCTTGAGGTCACAATTCCACTATGGAATCAGAATTGCCGTTCAAAGCTCAGGGTCACAATTCCAGTCTGAGGTCACAATTCCGGTTTGCAATTACAATAGCAGATCAAGGCTTGAGCTCACTATTCCAGTTTGGAATCACAATTTCATTTCTATATCACAATTCCTTGCTGAGCTCACAATACATGATTGGAATCACAATTCCACTTCTATGTCCCCATTCCAATCTGCGGTCACAATTCCGATTTAGAATCACAACTGCAGTGCAGGCTATAATCACTATTCCACTATGGAATCACAATTGCAATTCAAAGATCAGAGTCACAATTCCAGTCTGAGGCCACAATTCCAGTTTGGAAATACAATTGCAGATTAAGGCTTGAGCTCAAAATTCCAGTTTGGGATGAAAAGTCCATTTGATGTCACAATTCCAGTCTGAGCTCACAATTCTATTTTGGAAACTAAATTGCAGATAAAGGCTTTAGTTCCCAGTTCCAGTCTGCGGTCAAAATTCCGGTTTGGAATCACAATTGCAGTGCAAGGCTAGAGGTCACAATTCCACTATGGAATCACAATTGCAGTTCAAAGCTCAGGGTCACAATTCCAGTCTGAGGTCACAATTCCTGTCTGCAATTAGAATATCAGATCAAGGATTGAGCTCACAATTCCAGTTTGGAATCACAATTCCATTTTATGTCACAATTCCAGTCTGAGCTCACAATTCCAGTTTGGAATAAAAATTGCACATCAAGACTTGAGGTACCAAATACAGCCTGAGGTCACAATTCCGGTTTGGAATCACAATTGCAGTGCAAGGCTAGCGGTCGTAATTCCACTATGGTATAAAAATTGCAGATAAATGCTTGAGGTCCCAATTCCAGTCTGAGGTCACAATTCCAGTTTGGAATTACAATTGCAGATCAAGGCTTGAGCTCACAATTCCAGTTTGGAATCACAAGTTCATTTCTATATCACAATTTTTTTCTAAGCTCACAATACCTCTTTGGAATCACAATTGCCGATCATTGATTGATGTCAAAATTCCAATCTGATCTCAGAATTCCAGTTTGGAATGAAAAGTCCATTTGATGTCACAATTCCAGTCTGAGCTCTCAATTCCAATTTGGAATCAAAATTATATTTCAAGGCTTGAGGTCCCAATTCCAGTCTGCGGTCACAATTCCGGTTTGGAATCACAATTGCAGTGCAAGGCTAGAGGTCACAATTTGGCTATGGAATCACAATTGCAGTTCAAGGCTCAGTGTCACAATTCCAGTCTGAGGTCACAGTTCCAGTTTGGAATTAGAATTGTAGATCAACGCTTGAGCTCACAATTCCAGTTTGGAATCACAGTTTCATTTCTATATCACAATTCCATTCTAAGCTCACAGTTCCTGATTGGAATCACAATTCCTCTACTATGCCACAATTAGAGACTGAGGGCAGAATTGCAGTTTGGAATCACAATTCCATTTGATGTCACAATTCCCGTCTGAGCTCACAATTCCAGTTTGGAATCAAAATTGCAGATCAAGGCTTGTGGTCCCAATTCCAGTCTGAGCTCAAAATTCCGGTTTGGAATCACAACTGCAGTGAAAGGCTAGATGTCACATTTCCACTATGCATTCAGAAATGCAATTCAAAGCTAAGGGTCACAATTCCAGTCTGAGGTCACAATTCCAGTTTGGAATTACAATTGCAGATCAACGCTTGAGCTCACAATTCCAGTTTGGAATCACAGTTTCATTTCTATATCACAATTCCTTTCTAAGCTCACAATTCCTGATTGGAATCACAATTCCTCTACTATGTCACAATTAGAGACTGAGGGCAGAATTGCAGTTTGGAATCACAATTCCATTTGATGTCACAGTTCCAGTCTGAGCTCACAATTCCAGTTTGGAATCAAAATTGCACTTCAAGGCTTGAGGTTCCAATTACCGTCTGCAGTCACAATTCAGAATTGGAATCACAATTGCAGCGCAAGTCTTGATATCACATTTCAACTATGGAATGAGAAATGTAATTCAAAGCTCAGGGTCACAATTCCAGTCTGAGGACACAATTCCGGTTTGCAATTACAATAGCAGATCAAGGCTTGAGCTCACAATTCCAGTTTGGAATCACAATTTCATTTCTATATCACAATTCCTTACTGAGCTCACAATACATGTTTGGAATCACAATTCCACTTCTATGTCCCCATTCCAATCTGTGGTCACAATTCCGGTTTGGAATCACAATTCCATGTTATGTCATAATTTCAGTCTGAGCTCACAATTCCAGTTTGGAATCACAATTACATCTCAAGGATTGAGGTAAAAATTCCAGTCTGAGATCACAATCCCGGTTTGGAATCACAATTGCCGTGCAAGGCTTGAGGTCACAATTCCATTATGGAATCACAATTGCAGTTCAAAGCTCAGGGTCACAATTCCAGTCTGAGGTCACAATTCCAGTTTGGATTTACAATTGCAGATCACATCTTGAGCTCACAATTCCATTTTGGAATCACAAGTTCATTTCTATAACACAATTCCTTGCTGAGCTCACAATACATGTTTGGAATCACAATTCCACTTCTATGTCCCCATTCCAATCTGCGGTCACAATTCCGGTTTGGAATCACAATTGCAGCGCATGGCTAGAGGTTACAATTGCATTATGGAATCAAAATTGCAGTTCAAAGCTCAACGTCAGAATTCCAGTCTGAGGCCACAATTCCAGTTTGGAATTACAATTGCAGATCAAGGCTTGAGCTCACAATACCTGTTTGGAATCACAATTGCCGATCAATGATTGATGTCAAAATTCCAGTCTGTTCTCAGAATTTCAGTTTGGAATCAAAATTCCATTTGATATCACAATTCCAGTCTGAGCTCACAATTCCAGTTTGGAATCAAAATTGCAGATCAAGGCTTGAGCTCACCATTCCAGTTTGGAATCACAAGTTCATTTCTATATATGAATTTTTTTCTAAGCTCACAATACCTGTTTGGAATCACAATTGCCGATCAATGATTGATGTCAAAATTCCAGTCTGTTCTCAGAATTTCAGTTTGGAATCAAAATTCCATTTGATATCACAATTCCAGTCTGAGCTCACAATTCCAGTTTGGAATCAAAATTGCAGATCAAGGCTTGAGCTCACCATTTCAGTCTGCGTTCACAATTCCAGTTTGGAATCACAATTGCAGTTCAAAGCTCAGGGTCACAATTCCAGTCTGAGTTCACAATTCCAGTTTGGAATCAAAATTGCAGATCAAGGCTTGAGGTTCCAATTACCGTCTGTGGTCACAATTCCCGATTGGAATCACAATTGCAGCGCAAGTCTTGATATCACATTTCAACTATGGAATGAGAAATGTAATTCAAAGCTCAGGGTCACAATTCCAATCTGAGCTCCCAATTCCAGTTTGGAATCAAAATGGCAGATCAAGGCTTGAGGTCCCAATTCCAGTCTGCGTTCAAAATTCCAGTTTGGAATCACAATTGCAGTGCAAGGCTTGAGGTCACAATTCCACTATGGAATCAGAATTGCCGTTCAAAGCTCAGGGTCACAATTCCAGTCTGAGGTCACAATTCCGGTTTGCAATTACAATAGCAGATCAAGGCTTGAGCTCACAATTCCAGTTTGGAATCACAATTTCATTTCTATATCACAATTCCTTACTGAGCTCACAATACATGTTTGGAATCACAATTCCACTTCTATGTCCCCATTCCAATCTGTGGTCACAATTCCGGTTTGGAATCACAATTACATCTCAAGGCTTGAGGTAAAAATTCCAGTCTGAGATCACAATCCCGGTTTGGAATCACAATTGCCGTGCAAGGCTTGAGGTCACAATTCCATTATGGAATCACAATTGCAGTTCAAAGCTCAGGGTCACAATTCCAGTCTGAGGTCACAATTCCAGTTTGGATTTACAATTGCAGATCACATCTTGAGCTCACAATTCCATTTTGGAATCACAAGTTCATTTCTATATCACAATTCCTTGCTGAGCTCACAATACATGTTTGGAATCACAATTCCACTTCTATGTCCCCATTCCAATCTGAGATCACAATTCTGGTTTGGAATCACAATTGCAGAGCAAGGCTAGAGATCAAAATTTCGATATGGAATCACAATTGCCGTTCAAAGCTCAGGGTCACAATTCCAGTGTGAGGTCACAATTCCAGATTGGAAATACAATTGCAGATCAACGCTTGAGCTCACAATTCCAGTTTGGAATCACAATTTCATTTCTATATCACAATTCCTTTCTAAGCACACAATTCCTGATTGGAATCACAATTCCGCTGCTATGTCACAATTAGAGACTGAGGGCAGAATTCCAGTTTGGAATCACAATTCCATTTGATGTCACAATTCCAGTCTCAGCTCACAATTCCCGTTTGGAATCAAAATTGCAGATCAAGGCTTGAGGTCCCAATTACAGTCTGCGGTCACAATTCTGGTTTGGAATCACAATTGCAGTGCAAGGCTTGCGGTCACAATTCCGATTTGGAATCACAATTTCATTTCTGTATCACAATTCCTTTCTAAGCTCACAATTCCTGATTGGAATCACAATTTCACTACTATGTCACAATTAGAGACTGAGGGCAGAATTCCAGTTTGGAATCAAAATTGCAGATCAAGGCTTGGAGGTCCCAATTCCAGTCTGCGGTCACAATTCCGGATTGGAATGGGAATTGCAGTGCAAGGCTAGAGGTCACAATTCCACTATGGAATCACAATTGCAGTTCAAAGCTCAGGGTCACAATTCCAATCTGAGGTCACAATTCCAGTTTGGAATTACAATTGCAGATCAACGCTTGAGCTCACAATTCCAGTTTGGAATCACAAGTTCATTTCTATAACACAATTCCTTGCTGAGCTCACAATACATGTTTGGAATCACAATTCCACTTCTATGTCCCCATTCCAATCTGCGGTCACAATTCCGGTTTGGAATCACAATTGCAGCGCATGGCTAGAGGTCACAATTGCATTATGGAATCAAAATTGCAGTTCAAAGCTCAGCGTCAGAATTCCAGTCTGAGGCCACAATTCCAGTTTGGAATTACAATTGCAGATCAAGGCTTGAGCTCACAATACCTGTTTGGAATCACAATTGCCGATCAATGATTGATGTCAAAATTCCAGTCTGTTCTCAGAATTTCAGTTTGGAATCAAAATTCCATTTGATATCACAATTCCAGTCTGAGCTCACAATTCCAGTTTGGAATCAAAATTGCAGATCAAGGCTTGAGCTCACCATTCCAGTTTGGAATCACAAGTTCATTTCTATATATGAATTTTTTTCTAAGCTCACAATACCTGTTTGGAATCACAATTGCCGATCAATGATTGATGTCAAAATTCCAGTCTGTTCTCAGAATTTCAGTTTGGAATCAAAATTCCATTTGATATCACAATTCCAGTCTGAGCTCACAATTCCAGTTTGGAATCAAAATTGCAGATCAAGGCTTGAGCTCACCATTTCAGTCTGCGTTCACAATTCCAGTTTGGAATCACAATTGCAGTGTAAGGCTAGAGGTATCAATTCCACTATGGAATCACAATTGCATTTCAAAACTCACAGTCACAATTCCAGTCTGAGGTCACAATTCCACTATGGAATCACAATTGCAGTTCAAAGCTCAGGGTCACAATTCCAGTCTGAGTTCACAATTCCAGTTTGGAATCAAAATTGCAGATCAAGGCTTGAGGTTCCAATAACCGTCTGTGGTCACAATTCCCGATTGGAATCACAATTGCAGCGCAAGTCTTGATATCACATTTCAACTATGGAATGAGAAATGTAATTCAAAGCTCAGGGTCACAATTCCAATCTGAGCTCCCAATTCCAGTTTGGAATCAAAATGGCAGATCAAGGCTTGAGGTCCCAATTCCAGTCTGCGTTCAAAATTCCAGTTTGGAATCACAATTGCAGTGCAAGGCTTGAGGTCACAATTCCACTATGGAATCAGAATTGCCGTTCAAAGCTCAGGGTCACAATTCCAGTCTGAGGTCACAATTCCGGTTTGCAATTACAATAGCAGATCAAGGCTTGAGCTCACTATTCCAGTTTGGAATCACAATTTCATTTCTATATCACAATTCCTTGCTGAGCTCACAATACATGATTGGAATCACAATTCCACTTCTATGTCCCCATTCCAATCTGCGGTCACAATTCCGATTTAGAATCACAACTGCAGTGCAGGCTATAATCACTATTCCACTATGGAATCACAATTGCAATTCAAAGATCAGAGTCACAATTCCAGTCTGAGGCCACAATTCCAGTTTGGAAATACAATTGCAGATTAAGGCTTGAGCTCAAAATTCCAGTTTGGGATGAAAAGTCCATTTGATGTCACAATTCCAGTCTGAGCTCACAATTCTATTTTGGAAACTAAATTGCAGATAAAGGCTTTAGTTCCCAGTTCCAGTCTGCGGTCAAAATTCCGGTTTGGAATCACAATTGCAGTGCAAGGCTAGAGGTCACAATTCCACTATGGAATCACAATTGCAGTTCAAAGCTCAGGGTCACAATTCCAGTCTGAG
The DNA here is from genome assembly GCF_052056855.1 of Sturnus vulgaris. Classification (NCBI taxonomy): domain Eukaryota; kingdom Metazoa; phylum Chordata; class Aves; order Passeriformes; family Sturnidae; genus Sturnus; species Sturnus vulgaris. Next base: position 493,901 of record NW_028276434.1, on the reverse strand, counting down.
GTCACAATTCCTGTCTGCAATTAGAATATCAGATCAAGGATTGAGCTCACAATTCCAGTTTGGAATCACAATTCCATTTTATGTCACAATTCCAGTCTGAGCTCACAATTCCAGTTTGGAATAAAAATTGCACATCAAGACTTGAGGTACCAAATACAGCCTGAGGTCACAATTCCGGTTTGGAATCACAATTGCAGTGCAAGGCTAGCGGTCGTAATTCCACTATGGTATAAAAATTGCAGATAAATGCTTGAGGTCCCAATTCCAGTCTGAGGTCACAATTCCAGTTTGGAATTACAATTGCAGATCAAGGCTTGAGCTCACAATTCCAGTTTGGAATCACAAGTTCATTTCTATATCACAATTTTTTTCTAAGCTCACAATACCTCTTTGGAATCACAATTGCCGATCATTGATTGATGTCAAAATTCCAATCTGATCTCAGAATTCCAGTTTGGAATGAAAAGTCCATTTGATGTCACAATTCCAGTCTGAGCTCTCAATTCCAATTTGGAATCAAAATTATATTTCAAGGCTTGAGGTCCCAATTCCAGTCTGCGGTCACAATTCCGGTTTGGAATCACAATTGCAGTGCAAGGCTAGAGGTCACAATTTGGCTATGGAATCACAATTGCAGTTCAAGGCTCAGTGTCACAATTCCAGTCTGAGGTCACAGTTCCAGTTTGGAATTAGAATTGTAGATCAACGCTTGAGCTCACAATTCCAGTTTGGAATCACAGTTTCATTTCTATATCACAATTCCATTCTAAGCTCACAGTTCCTGATTGGAATCACAATTCCTCTACTATGCCACAATTAGAGACTGAGGGCAGAATTCCAGTTTGGAATCACAATTCCATTTGATGTCACAATTCCCGTCTGAGCTCACAATTCCAGTTTGGAATCAAAATTGCAGATCAAGGCTTGTGGTCCCAATTCCAGTCTGAGCTCAAAATTCCGGTTTGGAATCACAACTGCAGTGAAAGGCTAGATGTCACATTTCCACTATGCATTCAGAAATGCAATTCAAAGCTAAGGGTCACAATTCCAGTCTGAGGTCACAATTCCAGTTTGGAATTACAATTGCAGATCAACGCTTGAGCTCACAATTCCAGTTTGGAATCACAGTTTCATTTCTATATCACAATTCCTTTCTAAGCTCACAATTCCTGATTGGAATCACAATTCCTCTACTATGTCACAATTAGAGACTGAGGGCAGAATTGCAGTTTGGAATCACAATTCCATTTGATGTCACAGTTCCAGTCTGAGCTCACAATTCCAGTTTGGAATCAAAATTGCACTTCAAGGCTTGAGGTTCCAATTACCGTCTGCAGTCACAATTCAGAATTGGAATCACAATTGCAGCGCAAGTCTTGATATCACATTTCAACTATGGAATGAGAAATGTAATTCAAAGCTCAGGGTCACAATTCCAGTCTGAGGACACAATTCCGGTTTGCAATTACAATAGCAGATCAAGGCTTGAGCTCACAATTCCAGTTTGGAATCACAATTTCATTTCTATATCACAATTCCTTACTGAGCTCACAATACATGTTTGGAATCACAATTCCACTTCTATGTCCCCATTCCAATCTGTGGTCACAATTCCGGTTTGGAATCACAATTCCATGTTATGTCATAATTTCAGTCTGAGCTCACAATTCCAGTTTGGAATCACAATTACATCTCAAGGATTGAGGTAAAAATTCCAGTCTGAGATCACAATCCCGGTTTGGAATCACAATTGCCGTGCAAGGCTTGAGGTCACAATTCCATTATGGAATCACAATTGCAGTTCAAAGCTCAGGGTCACAATTCCAGTCTGAGGTCACAATTCCAGTTTGGATTTACAATTGCAGATCACATCTTGAGCTCACAATTCCATTTTGGAATCACAAGTTCATTTCTATAACACAATTCCTTGCTGAGCTCACAATACATGTTTGGAATCACAATTCCACTTCTATGTCCCCATTCCAATCTGCGGTCACAATTCCGGTTTGGAATCACAATTGCAGCGCATGGCTAGAGGTTACAATTGCATTATGGAATCAAAATTGCAGTTCAAAGCTCAACGTCAGAATTCCAGTCTGAGGCCACAATTCCAGTTTGGAATTACAATTGCAGATCAAGGCTTGAGCTCACAATACCTGTTTGGAATCACAATTGCCGATCAATGATTGATGTCAAAATTCCAGTCTGTTCTCAGAATTTCAGTTTGGAATCAAAATTCCATTTGATATCACAATTCCAGTCTGAGCTCACAATTCCAGTTTGGAATCAAAATTGCAGATCAAGGCTTGAGCTCACCATTCCAGTTTGGAATCACAAGTTCATTTCTATATATGAATTTTTTTCTAAGCTCACAATACCTGTTTGGAATCACAATTGCCGATCAATGATTGATGTCAAAATTCCAGTCTGTTCTCAGAATTTCAGTTTGGAATCAAAATTCCATTTGATATCACAATTCCAGTCTGAGCTCACAATTCCAGTTTGGAATCAAAATTGCAGATCAAGGCTTGAGCTCACCATTTCAGTCTGCGTTCACAATTCCAGTTTGGAATCACAATTGCAGTTCAAAGCTCAGGGTCACAATTCCAGTCTGAGTTCACAATTCCAGTTTGGAATCAAAATTGCAGATCAAGGCTTGAGGTTCCAATTACCGTCTGTGGTCACAATTCCCGATTGGAATCACAATTGCAGCGCAAGTCTTGATATCACATTTCAACTATGGAATGAGAAATGTAATTCAAAGCTCAGGGTCACAATTCCAATCTGAGCTCCCAATTCCAGTTTGGAATCAAAATGGCAGATCAAGGCTTGAGGTCCCAATTCCAGTCTGCGTTCAAAATTCCAGTTTGGAATCACAATTGCAGTGCAAGGCTTGAGGTCACAATTCCACTATGGAATCAGAATTGCCGTTCAAAGCTCAGGGTCACAATTCCAGTCTGAGGTCACAATTCCGGTTTGCAATTACAATAGCAGATCAAGGCTTGAGCTCACAATTCCAGTTTGGAATCACAATTTCATTTCTATATCACAATTCCTTACTGAGCTCACAATACATGTTTGGAATCACAATTCCACTTCTATGTCCCCATTCCAATCTGTGGTCACAATTCCGGTTTGGAATCACAATTACATCTCAAGGCTTGAGGTAAAAATTCCAGTCTGAGATCACAATCCCGGTTTGGAATCACAATTGCCGTGCAAGGCTTGAGGTCACAATTCCATTATGGAATCACAATTGCAGTTCAAAGCTCAGGGTCACAATTCCAGTCTGAGGTCACAATTCCAGTTTGGATTTACAATTGCAGATCACATCTTGAGCTCACAATTCCATTTTGGAATCACAAGTTCATTTCTATATCACAATTCCTTGCTGAGCTCACAATACATGTTTGGAATCACAATTCCACTTCTATGTCCCCATTCCAATCTGAGATCACAATTCTGGTTTGGAATCACAATTGCAGAGCAAGGCTAGAGATCAAAATTTCGATATGGAATCACAATTGCCGTTCAAAGCTCAGGGTCACAATTCCAGTGTGAGGTCACAATTCCAGATTGGAAATACAATTGCAGATCAACGCTTGAGCTCACAATTCCAGTTTGGAATCACAATTTCATTTCTATATCACAATTCCTTTCTAAGCACACAATTCCTGATTGGAATCACAATTCCGCTGCTATGTCACAATTAGAGACTGAGGGCAGAATTCCAGTTTGGAATCACAATTCCATTTGATGTCACAATTCCAGTCTCAGCTCACAATTCCCGTTTGGAATCAAAATTGCAGATCAAGGCTTGAGGTCCCAATTACAGTCTGCGGTCACAATTCTGGTTTGGAATCACAATTGCAGTGCAAGGCTTGCGGTCACAATTCCGATTTGGAATCACAATTTCATTTCTGTATCACAATTCCTTTCTAAGCTCACAATTCCTGATTGGAATCACAATTTCACTACTATGTCACAATTAGAGACTGAGGGCAGAATTCCAGTTTGGAATCAAAATTGCAGATCAAGGCTTGGAGGTCCCAATTCCAGTCTGCGGTCACAATTCCGGATTGGAATGGGAATTGCAGTGCAAGGCTAGAGGTCACAATTCCACTATGGAATCACAATTGCAGTTCAAAGCTCAGGGTCACAATTCCAATCTGAGGTCACAATTCCAGTTTGGAATTACAATTGCAGATCAACGCTTGAGCTCACAATTCCAGTTTGGAATCACAAGTTCATTTCTATAACACAATTCCTTGCTGAGCTCACAATACATGTTTGGAATCACAATTCCACTTCTATGTCCCCATTCCAATCTGCGGTCACAATTCCGGTTTGGAATCACAATTGCAGCGCATGGCTAGAGGTCACAATTGCATTATGGAATCAAAATTGCAGTTCAAAGCTCAGCGTCAGAATTCCAGTCTGAGGCCACAATTCCAGTTTGGAATTACAATTGCAGATCAAGGCTTGAGCTCACAATACCTGTTTGGAATCACAATTGCCGATCAATGATTGATGTCAAAATTCCAGTCTGTTCTCAGAATTTCAGTTTGGAATCAAAATTCCATTTGATATCACAATTCCAGTCTGAGCTCACAATTCCAGTTTGGAATCAAAATTGCAGATCAAGGCTTGAGCTCACCATTCCAGTTTGGAATCACAAGTTCATTTCTATATATGAATTTTTTTCTAAGCTCACAATACCTGTTTGGAATCACAATTGCCGATCAATGATTGATGTCAAAATTCCAATCTGTTCTCAGAATTTCAGTTTGGAATCAAAATTCCATTTGATATCACAATTCCAGTCTGAGCTCACAATTCCAGTTTGGAATCAAAATTGCAGATCAAGGCTTGAGCTCACCATTTCAGTCTGCGTTCACAATTCCAGTTTGGAATCACAATTGCAGTGTAAGGCTAGAGGTATCAATTCCACTATGGAATCACAATTGCATTTCAAAACTCACAGTCACAATTCCAGTCTGAGGTCACAATTCCACTATGGAATCACAATTGCAGTTCAAAGCTCAGGGTCACAATTCCAGTCTGAGTTCACAATTCCAGTTTGGAATCAAAATTGCAGATCAAGGCTTGAGGTTCCAATAACCGTCTGTGGTCACAATTCCCGATTGGAATCACAATTGCAGCGCAAGTCTTGATATCACATTTCAACTATGGAATGAGAAATGTAATTCAAAGCTCAGGGTCACAATTCCAATCTGAGCTCCCAATTCCAGTTTGGAATCAAAATGGCAGATCAAGGCTTGAGGTCCCAATTCCAGTCTGCGTTCAAAATTCCAGTTTGGAATCACAATTGCAGTGCAAGGCTTGAGGTCACAATTCCACTATGGAATCAGAATTGCCGTTCAAAGCTCAGGGTCACAATTCCAGTCTGAGGTCACAATTCCGGTTTGCAATTACAATAGCAGATCAAGGCTTGAGCTCACTATTCCAGTTTGGAATCACAATTTCATTTCTATATCACAATTCCTTGCTGAGCTCACAATACATGATTGGAATCACAATTCCACTTCTATGTCCCCATTCCAATCTGCGGTCACAATTCCGATTTAGAATCACAACTGCAGTGCAGGCTATAATCACTATTCCACTATGGAATCACAATTGCAATTCAAAGATCAGAGTCACAATTCCAGTCTGAGGCCACAATTCCAGTTTGGAAATACAATTGCAGATTAAGGCTTGAGCTCAAAATTCCAGTTTGGGATGAAAAGTCCATTTGATGTCACAATTCCAGTCTGAGCTCACAATTCTATTTTGGAAACTAAATTGCAGATAAAGGCTTTAGTTCCCAGTTCCAGTCTGCGGTCAAAATTCCGGTTTGGAATCACAATTGCAGTGCAAGGCTAGAGGTCACAATTCCACTATGGAATCACAATTGCAGTTCAAAGCTCAGGGTCACAATTCCAGTCTGAGGTCACAATTCCTGTCTGCAATTAGAATATCAGATCAAGGATTGAGCTCACAATTCCAGTTTGGAATCACAATTCCATTTTATGTCACAATTCCAGTCTGAGCTCACAATTCCAGTTTGGAATAAAAATTGCACATCAAGACTTGAGGTACCAAATACAGCCTGAGGTCACAATTCCGGTTTGGAATCACAATTGCAGTGCAAGGCTAGCGGTCGTAATTCCACTATGGTATAAAAATTGCAGATAAATGCTTGAGGTCCCAATTCCAGTCTGAGGTCACAATTCCAGTTTGGAATTACAATTGCAGATCAAGGCTTGAGCTCACAATTCCAGTTTGGAATCACAAGTTCATTTCTATATCACAATTTTTTTCTAAGCTCACAATACCTCTTTGGAATCACAATTGCCGATCATTGATTGATGTCAAAATTCCAATCTGATCTCAGAATTCCAGTTTGGAATGAAAAGTCCATTTGATGTCACAATTCCAGTCTGAGCTCTCAATTCCAATTTGGAATCAAAATTATATTTCAAGGCTTGAGGTCCCAATTCCAGTCTGCGGTCACAATTCCGGTTTGGAATCACAATTGCAGTGCAAGGCTAGAGGTCACAATTTGGCTATGGAATCACAATTGCAGTTCAAGGCTCAGTGTCACAATTCCAGTCTGAGGTCACAGTTCCAGTTTGGAATTAGAATTGTAGATCAACGCTTGAGCTCACAATTCCAGTTTGGAATCACAGTTTCATTTCTATATCACAATTCCATTCTAAGCTCACAGTTCCTGATTGGAATCACAATTCCTCTACTATGCCACAATTAGAGACTGAGGGCAGAATTCCAGTTTGGAATCACAATTCCATTTGATGTCACAATTCCCGTCTGAGCTCACAATTCCAGTTTGGAATCAAAATTGCAGATCAAGGCTTGTGGTCCCAATTCCAGTCTGAGCTCAAAATTCCGGTTTGGAATCACAACTGCAGTGAAAGGCTAGATGTCACATTTCCACTATGCATTCAGAAATGCAATTCAAAGCTAAGGGTCACAATTCCAGTCTGAGGTCACAATTCCAGTTTGGAATTACAATTGCAGATCAACGCTTGAGCTCACAATTCCAGTTTGGAATCACAGTTTCATTTCTATATCACAATTCCTTTCTAAGCTCACAATTCCTGATTGGAATCACAATTCCTCTACTATGTCACAATTAGAGACTGAGGGCAGAATTGCAGTTTGGAATCACAATTCCATTTGATGTCACAGTTCCAGTCTGAGCTCACAATTCCAGTTTGGAATCAAAATTGCACTTCAAGGCTTGAGGTTCCAATTACCGTCTGCAGTCACAATTCAGAATTGGAATCACAATTGCAGCGCAAGTCTTGATATCACATTTCAACTATGGAATGAGAAATGTAATTCAAAGCTCAGGGTCACAATTCCAGTCTGAGGACACAATTCCGGTTTGCAATTACAATAGCAGATCAAGGCTTGAGCTCACAATTCCAGTTTGGAATCACAATTTCATTTCTATATCACAATTCCTTACTGAGCTCACAATACATGTTTGGAATCACAATTCCACTTCTATGTCCCCATTCCAATCTGTGGTCACAATTCCGGTTTGGAATCACAATTCCATGTTATGTCATAATTTCAGTCTGAGCTCACAATTCCAGTTTGGAATCACAATTACATCTCAAGGATTGAGGTAAAAATTCCAGTCTGAGATCACAATCCCGGTTTGGAATCACAATTGCCGTGCAAGGCTTGAGGTCACAATTCCATTATGGAATCACAATTGCAGTTCAAAGCTCAGGGTCACAATTCCAGTCTGAGGTCACAATTCCAGTTTGGATTTACAATTGCAGATCACATCTTGAGCTCACAATTCCATTTTGGAATCACAAGTTCATTTCTATAACACAATTCCTTGCTGAGCTCACAATACATGTTTGGAATCACAATTCCACTTCTATGTCCCCATTCCAATCTGCAGTCACAATTCCGGTTTGGAATCACAATTGCAGCGCATGGCTAGAGGTTACAATTGCATTATGGAATCAAAATTGCAGTTCAAAGCTCAACGTCAGAATTCCAGTCTGAGGCCACAATTCCAGTTTGGAATTACAATTGCAGATCAAGGCTTGAGCTCACAATACCTGTTTGGAATCACAATTGCCGATCAATGATTGATGTCAAAATTCCAGTCTGTTCTCAGAATTTCAGTTTGGAATCAAAATTCCATTTGATATCACAATTCCAGTCTGAGCTCACAATTCCAGTTTGGAATCAAAATTGCAGATCAAGGCTTGAGCTCACCATTCCAGTTTGGAATCACAAGTTCATTTCTATATATGAATTTTTTTCTAAGCTCACAATACCTGTTTGGAATCACAATTGCCGATCAATGATTGATGTCAAAATTCCAGTCTGTTCTCAGAATTTCAGTTTGGAATCAAAATTCCATTTGATATCACAATTCCAGTCTGAGCTCACAATTCCAGTTTGGAATCAAAATTGCAGATCAAGGCTTGAGCTCACCATTTCAGTCTGCGTTCACAATTCCAGTTTGGAATCACAATTGCAGTTCAAAGCTCAGGGTCACAATTCCAGTCTGAGTTCACAATTCCAGTTTGGAATCAAAATTGCAGATCAAGGCTTGAGGTTCCAATAACCGTCTGTGGTCACAATTCCCGATTGGAATCACAATTGCAGCGCAAGTCTTGATATCACATTTCAACTATGGAATGAGAAATGTAATTCAAAGCTCAGGGTCACAATTCCAATCTGAGCTCCCAATTCCAGTTTGGAATCAAAATGGCAGATCAAGGCTTGAGGTCCCAATTCCAGTCTGCGTTCAAAATTCCAGTTTGGAATCACAATTGCAGTGCAAGGCTTGAGGTCACAATTCCACTATGGAATCAGAATTGCCGTTCAAAGCTCAGGGTCACAATTCCAGTCTGAGGTCACAATTCCGGTTTGCAATTACAATAGCAGATCAAGGCTTGAGCTCACAATTCCAGTTTGGAATCACAATTTCATTTCTATATCACAATTCCTTACTGAGCTCACAATACATGATTGGAATCACAATTCCACTTCTATGGCCCCATTCCAATCTGTGGTCACAATTCCGGTTTGGAATCACAATTACATCTCAAGGCTTGAGGTAAAAATTCCAGTCTGAGATCACAATCCCGGTTTGGAATCACAATTGCCGTGCAAGGCTTGAGGTCACAATTCCATTATGGAATCACAATTGCAGTTCAAAGCTCAGGGTCACAATTCCAGTCTGAGGTCACAATTCCAGTTTGGATTTACAATTGCAGATCACATCTTGAGCTCACAATTCCATTTTGGAATCACAAGTTCATTTCTATATCACAATTCCTTGCTGAGCTCACAATACATGTTTGGAATCACAATTCCACTTCTATGTCCCCATTCCAATCTGAGATCACAATTCTGGTTTGGAATCACAATTGCAGAGCAAGGCTAGAGATCAAAATTTCGATATGGAATCACAATTGCCGTTCAAAGCTCAGGGTCACAATTCCAGTGTGAGGTCACAATTCCAGATTGGAAATACAATTGCAGATCAACGCTTGAGCTCACAATTCCAGTTTGGAATCACAATTTCATTTCTATATCACAATTCCTTTCTAAGCACACAATTCCTGATTGGAATCACAATTCCGCTGCTATGTCACAATTAGAGACTGAGGGCAGAATTCCAGTTTGGAATCACAATTCCATTTGATGTCACAATTCCAGTCTCAGCTCACAATTCCCGTTTGGAATCAAAATTGCAGATCAAGGCTTGAGGTCCCAATTACAGTCTGCGGTCACAATTCTGGTTTGGAATCACAATTGCAGTGCAAGGCTTGCGGTCACAATTCCGATTTGGAATCACAATTTCATTTCTGTATCACAATTCCTTTCTAAGCTCACAATTCCTGATTGGAATCACAATTTCACTACTATGTCACAATTAGAGACTGAGGGCAGAATTCCAGTTTGGAATCAAAATTGCAGATCAAGGCTTGGAGGTCCCAATTCCAGTCTGCGGTCACAATTCCGGTTTGGAATCACAATTGCAGCGCATGGCTAGAGGTTACAATTGCATTATGGAATCAAAATTGCAGTTCAAAGCTCAACGTCAGAATTCCAGTCTGAGGCCACAATTCCAGTTTGGAATTACAATTGCAGATCAAGGCTTGAGCTCACAATACCTGTTTGGAATCACAATTGCCGATCAATGATTGATGTCAAAATTCCAGTCTGTTCTCAGAATTTCAGTTTGGAATCAAAATTCCATTTGATATCACAATTCCAGTCTGAGCTCACAATTCCAGTTTGGAATCAAAATTGCAGATCAAGGCTTGAGCTCACCATTCCAGTTTGGAATCACAAGTTCATTTCTATATATGAATTTTTTTCTAAGCTCACAATACCTGTTTGGAATCACAATTGCCGATCAATGATTGATGTCAAAATTCCAGTCTGTTCTCAGAATTTCAGTTTGGAATCAAAATTCCATTTGATATCACAATTCCAGTCTGAGCTCACAATTCCAGTTTGGAATCAAAATTGCAGATCAAGGCTTGAGCTCACCATTTCAGTCTGCGTTCACAATTCCAGTTTGGAATCACAATTGCAGTTCAAAGCTCAGGGTCACAATTCCAGTCTGAGTTCACAATTCCAGTTTGGAATCAAAATTGCAGATCAAGGCTTGAGGTTCCAATAACCGTCTGTGGTCACAATTCCCGATTGGAATCACAATTGCAGCGCAAGTCTTGATATCACATTTCAACTATGGAATGAGAAATGTAATTCAAAGCTCAGGGTCACAATTCCAATCTGAGCTCCCAATTCCAGTTTGGAATCAAAATGGCAGATCAAGGCTTGAGGTCCCAATTCCAGTCTGCGTTCAAAATTCCAGTTTGGAATCACAATTGCAGTGCAAGGCTTGAGGTCACAATTCCACTATGGAATCAGAATTGCCGTTCAAAGCTCAGGGTCACAATTCCAGTCTGAGGTCACAATTCCGGTTTGCAATTACAATAGCAGATCAAGGCTTGAGCTCACAATTCCAGTTTGGAATCACAATTTCATTTCTATATCACAATTCCTTGCTGAGCTCACAATACATGATTGGAATCACAATTCCACTTCTATGGCCCCATTCCAATCTGTGGTCACAATTCCGGTTTGGAATCACAATTACATCTCAAGGCTTGAGGTAAAAATTCCAGTCTGAGATCACAATCCCGGTTTGGAATCACAATTGCCGTGCAAGGCTTGAGGTCACAATTCCATTATGGAATCACAATTGCAGTTCAAAGCTCAGGGTCACAATTCCAGTCTGAGGTCACAATTCCAGTTTGGATTTACAATTGCAGATCACATCTTGAGCTCACAATTCCATTTTGGAATCACAAGTTCATTTCTATATCACAATTCCTTGCTGAGCTCACAATACATGTTTGGAATCACAATTCCACTTCTATGTCCCCATTCCAATCTGAGATCACAATTCTGGTTTGGAATCACAATTGCAGAGCAAGGCTAGAGATCAAAATTTCGATATGGAATCACAATTGCCGTTCAAAGCTCAGGGTCACAATTCCAGTGTGAGGTCACAATTCCAGATTGGAAATACAATTGCAGATCAACGCTTGAGCTCACAATTCCAGTTTGGAATCACAATTTCATTTCTATATCACAATTCCTTTCTAAGCACACAATTCCTGATTGGAATCACAATTCCGCTGCTATGTCACAATTAGAGACTGAGGGCAGAATTCCAGTTTGGAATCACAATTCCATTTGATGTCACAATTCCAGTCTCAGCTCACAATTCCCGTTTGGAATCAAAATTGCAGATCAAGGCTTGAGGTCCCAATTACAGTCTGCGGTCACAATTCTGGTTTGGAATCACAATTGCAGTGCAAGGCTTGCGGTCACAATTCCGATTTGGAATCACAATTTCATTTCTGTATCACAATTCCTTTCTAAGCTCACAATTCCTGATTGGAATCACAATTTCACTACTATGTCACAATTAGAGACTGAGGGCAGAATTCCAGTTTGGAATCAAAATTGCAGATCAAGGCTTGGAGGTCCCAATTCCAGTCTGCGGTCACAATTCCGGATTGGAATGGGAATTGCAGTGCAAGGCTAGAGGTCACAATTCCACTATGGAATCACAATTGCAGTTCAAAGCTCAGGGTCACAATTCCAATCTGAGGTCAAAATTCCAGTTTGGAATTTCAATTGCAGATCAACGCTTGAGCTCACAATTCCAGTTTGGAATCACAAGTTCATTTCTATAACACAATTCCTTGCTGAGCTCACAATACATGTTTGGAATCACAATTCCACTTCTATGTCCCCATTCCAATCTGCGGTCACAATTCCGGTTTGGAATCACAATTGCAGCGCATGGCTAGAGGTCACAATTGCATTATGGAATCAAAATTGCAGTTCAAAGCTCAGCGTCAGAATTCCAGTCTGAGGCCACAATTCCAGTTTGGAATTACAATTGCAGATCAAGGCTTGAGCTCACAATACCTGTTTGGAATCACAATTGCCGATCAATGATTGATGTCAAAATTCCAGTCTGTTCTCAGAATTTCAGTTTGGAATCAAAATTCCATTTGATATCACAATTCCAGTCTGAGCTCACAATTCCAGTTTGGAATCAAAATTGCAGATCAAGGCTTGAGCTCACCATTTCAGTCTGCGTTCACAATTCCAGTTTGGAATCACAATTGCAGTGTAAGGCTAGAGGTATCAATTCCACTATGGAATCACAATTGCATTTCAAAACTCACAGTCACAATTCCAGTCTGAGGTCACAATTCCACTATGGAATCACAATTGCAGTTCAAAGCTCAGGGTCACAATTCCAGTCTGAGTTCACAATTCCAGTTTGGAATCAAAATTGCAGATCAAGGCTTGAGGTTCCAATAACCGTCTGTGGTCACAATTCCCGATTGGAATCACAATTGCAGCGCAAGTCTTGATATCACATTTCAACTATGGAATGAGAAATGTAATTCAAAGCTCAGGGTCACAATTCCAATCTGAGCTCCCAATTCCAGTTTGGAATCAAAATGGCAGATCAAGGCTTGAGGTCCCAATTCCAGTCTGCGTTCAAAATTCCAGTTTGGAATCACAATTGCAGTGCAAGGCTTGAGGTCACAATTCCACTATGGAATCAGAATTGCCGTTCAAAGCTCAGGGTCACAATTCCAGTCTGAGGTCACAATTCCGGTTTGCAATTACAATAGCAGATCAAGGCTTGAGCTCACTATTCCAGTTTGGAATCACAATTTCATTTCTATATCACAATTCCTTGCTGAGCTCACAATACATGATTGGAATCACAATTCCACTTCTATGTCCCCATTCCAATCTGCGGTCACAATTCCGATTTAGAATCACAACTGCAGTGCAGGCTATAATCACTATTCCACTATGGAATCACAATTGCAATTCAAAGATCAGAGTCACAATTCCAGTCTGAGGCCACAATTCCAGTTTGGAAATACAATTGCAGATTAAGGCTTGAGCTCAAAATTCCAGTTTGGGATGAAAAGTCCATTTGATGTCACAATTCCAGTCTGAGCTCACAATTCTATTTTGGAAACTAAATTGCAGATAAAGGCTTTAGTTCACAGTTCCAGTCTGCGGTCAAAATTCCGGTTTGGAATCACAATTGCAGTGCAAGGCTAGAGGTCACAATTCCACTATGGAATCACAATTGCAGTTCAAAGCTCAGGGTCACAATTCCAGTCTGAGGTCACAATTCCTGTCTGCAATTAGAATATCAGATCAAGGCTTGAGCTCACAATTCCAGTTTGGAATCACAATTCCATTTTATGTCACAATTCCAGTCTGAGCTCACAATTCCAGTTTGGAATAAAAATTGCACATCAAGACTTGAGGTACCAAATACAGCCTGAGGTCACAATTCCGGTTTGGAATCACAATTGCAGTGCAAGGCTAGCGGTCGTAATTCCACTATGGTATAAAAATTGCAGATAAATGCTTGAGGTCCCAATTCCAGTCTGAGGTCACAATTCCAGTTTGGAATTACAATTGCAGATCAAGGCTTGAGCTCACAATTCCAGTTTGGAATCACAAGTTCATTTCTATATCACAATTTTTTTCTAAGCTCACAATACCTCTTTGGAATCACAATTGCCGATCATTGATTGATGTCAAAATTCCAATCTGATCTCAGAATTCCAGTTTGGAATGAAAAGTCCATTTGATGTCACAATTCCAGTCTGAGCTCTCAATTCCAATTTGGAATCAAAATTATATTTCAAGGCTTGAGGTCCCAATTCCAGTCTGCGGTCACAATTCCGGTTTGGAATCACAATTGCAGTGCAAGGCTAGAGGTCACAATTTGGCTATGGAATCACAATTGCAGTTCAAGGCTCAGTGTCACAATTCCAGTCTGAGGTCACAGTTCCAGTTTGGAATTAGAATTGTAGATCAACGCTTGAGCTCACAATTCCAGTTTGGAATCACAGTTTCATTTCTATATCACAATTCCTTTCTAAGCACACAATTCCTGATTGGAATCACAATTCCTCTACTATGCCACAATTAGAGACTGAGGGCAGAATTCCAGTTTGGAATCACAATTCCATTTGATGTCACAATTCCCGTCTGAGCTCACAATTCCAGTTTGGAATCAAAATTGCAGATCAAGGCTTGTGGTCCCAATTCCAGTCTGAGCTCAAAATTCCGGTTTGGAATCACAACTGCAGTGAAAGGCTAGATGTCACATTTCCACTATGCATTCAGAAATGCAATTCAAAGCTAAGGGTCACAATTCCAGTCTGAGGTCACAATTCCAGTTTGGAATTACAATTGCAGATCAACGCTTGAGCTCACAATTCCAGTTTGGAATCACAGTTTCATTTCTATATCACAATTCCTTTCTAAGCTCACAATTCCTGATTGGAATCACAATTCCTCTACTATGTCACAATTAGAGACTGAGGGCAGAATTGCAGTTTGGAATCACAATTCCATTTGATGTCACAGTTCCAGTCTGAGCTCACAATTCCAGTTTGGAATCAAAATTGCACTTCAAGGCTTGAGGTTCCAATTACCGTCTGCAGTCACAATTCAGAATTGGAATCACAATTGCAGCGCAAGTCTTGATATCACATTTCAACTATGGAATGAGAAATGTAATTCAAAGCTCAGGGTCACAATTCCAGTCTGAGGACACAATTCCGGTTTGCAATTACAATAGCAGATCAAGGCTTGAGCTCACAATTCCAGTTTGGAATCACAATTTCATTTCTATATCACAATTCCTTACTGAGCTCACAATACATGTTTGGAATCACAATTCCACTTCTATGTCCCCATTCCAATCTGTGGTCACAATTCCGGTTTGGAATCACAATTCCATGTTATGTCATAATTTCAGTCTGAGCTCACAATTCCAGTTTGGAATCACAATTACATCTCAAGGATTGAGGTAAAAATTCCAGTCTGAGATCACAATCCCGGTTTGGAATCACAATTGCCGTGCAAGGCTTGAGGTCACAATTCCATTATGGAATCACAATTGCAGTTCAAAGCTCAGGGTCACAATTCCAGTCTGAGGTCACAATTCCAGTTTGGATTTACAATTGCAGATCACATCTTGAGCTCACAATTCCATTTTGGAATCACAAGTTCATTTCTATATCACAATTCCTTGCTGAGCTCACAATACATGTTTGGAATCACAATTCCACTTCTATGTCCCCATTCCAATCTGAGATCACAATTCTGGTTTGGAATCACAATTGCAGTGCAAGGCTAGATATCAAAATTTCGATATGGAATCACAATTGCAGTTCAAAGCTCAGGGTCACAATTCCAGTCTGAGGTCACAATTCTAGTATGGAATTACAATTGCAGATCAAGGCTTGAGCTCACAATTCCAGTTTGGAATCACAATTTCATTTCCATATCACAATTCTTTTCTAAGCTCACAATTCCTGATTGGAATCACAATTCCTCTATTATGTCACAATTAGAGACTGAGGGCAGAATTCCAGTTTGGAATCACAATTCCATTTGATGTCACAATTCCAGTGTGAGCTCACAATTCCAGTTTTGAATCAAAATTGCACATCAAGGCTTGAGATTCCAATTACAGTCTGCGGTCACAATTCCCAACTGGAATCACAATTGCAGTGCAAGGATAGATGTCACATTTCCAGTATGGAATCAGAAATGCAGTTCAAAGCTCAGGGTCACAATTCCAGTCTGAGCTCACAATTCCAGTTTGGAATCACAATTACAGATCAAGGCTTGAGGTCCCAATCAGAGTTTGCGGTCACAATTCCGGTTTGGAATCACAATTGCAGTGCAAGGCTTGAGGTCACAATTCCAGTTTGGAATCACAATTTCATTTCTATATCACAATTCCTTTCTAAACTCACAGTTCCTGATTGGAATCACAATTCCTCTACTATGTCACAATTAGAGACTGAGGGCAGAATTCCAGTTTGGAATCACAATTCTATTTGATGTCACAATTCCAGTCTGAGCTCACAATTCCAGTTTGGAATCAAAATTGCAGATCAAGGCTTGAGGTCCCAATTCCAGTCTGCGGTGACAATTCCGGTTTGGAATCACAATTGCAGTGCAAGGCTAGAGGTCACAATTCCACTATGGAATCAAAATTGCAGTTCAAAGCTCAGGGTCACAATTCCAGTCTGAGGTCACAATTCCAGTTTGGAATTACAATTGCAGATCAAATCTTGAGCTCACTATTCCAGTTTGGAATCACAAGTTCATTTCTATAACACAATTCCTTGCTGAGCTCACTATACATGTTTGGAATCACAATTCCACTTCTATGTCCCCATTCCAATCTGCGGTCACAATTCCGGTTTGGAATCACAATTGCAGCGCATGGCTAGAGGTTACAATTGCATTATGGAATCAAAATTGCAGTTCAAAGCTCAACGTCAGAATTCCAGTCTGAGGCCACAATTCCAGTTTGGAATTACAATTGCAGATCAAGGCTTGAGCTCACAATACCTGTTTGGAATCACAATTGCCGATCAATGATTGATGTCAAAATTCCAGTCTGTTCTCAGAATTTCAGTTTGGAATCAAAATTCCATTTGATATCACAATTCCAGTCTGAGCTCACAATTCCAGTTTGGAATCAAAATTGCAGATCAAGGCTTGAGCTCACCATTCCAGTTTGGAATCACAAGTTCATTTCTATATATGAATTTTTTTCTAAGCTCACAATACCTGTTTGGAATCACAATTGCCGATCAATGATTGATGTCAAAATTCCAGTCTGTTCTCAGAATTTCAGTTTGGAATCAAAATTCCATTTGATATCACAATTCCAGTCTGAGCTCACAATTCCAGTTTGGAATCAAAATTGCAGATCAAGGCTTGAGCTCACCATTTCAGTCTGCATTCACAATTCCAGTTTGGAATCACAATTGCAGTTCAAAGCTCAGGGTCACAATTCCAGTCTGAGTTCACAATTCCAGTTTGGAATCAAAATTGCAGATCAAGGCTTGAGGTTCCAATAACCGTCTGTGGTCACAATTCCCGATTGGAATCACAATTGCAGCGCAAGTCTTGATATCACATTTCAACTATGGAATGAGAAATGTAATTCAAAGCTCAGGGTCACAATTCCAATCTGAGCTCCCAATTCCAGTTTGGAATCAAAATGGCAGATCAAGGCTTGAGGTCCCAATTCAAGTCTGCGTTCAAAATTCCAGTTTGGAATCACAATTGCAGTGCAAGGCTTGAGGTCACAATTCCACTATGGAATCAGAATTGCCGTTCAAAGCTCAGGGTCACAATTCCAGTCTGAGGTCACAATTCCGGTTTGCAATTACAATAGCAGATCAAGGCTTGAGCTCACAATTCCAGTTTGGAATCACAATTTCATTTCTATATCACAATTCCTTACTGAGCTCACAATACATGTTTGGAATCACAATTCCACTTCTATGGCCCCATTCCAATCTGTGGTCACAATTCCGGTTTGGAATCACAATTACATCTCAAGGCTTGAGGTAAAAATTCCAGTCTGAGATCACAATCCCGGTTTGGAATCACAATTGCCGTGCAAGGCTTGAGGTCACAATTCCATTATGGAATCACAATTGCAGTTCAAAGCTCAGGGTCACAATTCCAGTCTGAGGTCACAATTCCAGTTTGGATTTACAATTGCAGATCACATCTTGAGCTCACAATTCCATTTTGGAATCACAAGTTCATTTCTATATCACAATTCCTTGCTGAGCTCACAATACATGTTTGGAATCACAATTCCACTTCTATGTCCCCATTCCAATCTGAGATCACAATTCTGGTTTGGAATCACAATTGCAGAGCAAGGCTAGAGATCAAAATTTCGATATGGAATCACAATTGCCGTTCAAAGCTCAGGGTCACAATTCCAGTGTGAGGTCACAATTCCAGATTGGAAATACAATTGCAGATCAACGCTTGAGCTCACAATTCCAGTTTGGAATCACAATTTCATTTCTATATCACAATTCCTTTCTAAGCACACAATTCCTGATTGGAATCACAATTCCGCTGCTATGTCACAATTAGAGACTGAGGGCAGAATTCCAGTTTGGAATCACAATTCCATTTGATGTCACAATTCCAGTCTCAGCTCACAATTCCCGTTTGGAATCAAAATTGCAGATCAAGGCTTGAGGTCCCAATTACAGTCTGCGGTCACAATTCTGGTTTGGAATCACAATTGCAGTGCAAGGCTTGCGGTCACAATTCCGATTTGGAATCACAATTTCATTTCTGTATCACAATTCCTTTCTAAGCTCACAATTCCTGATTGGAATCACAATTTCACTACTATGTCACAATTAGAGACTGAGGGCAGAATTCCAGTTTGGAATCAAAATTGCAGATCAAGGCTTGGAGGTCCCAATTCCAGTCTGCGGTCACAATTCCGGATTGGAATGGGAATTGCAGTGCAAGGCTAGAGGTCACAATTCCACTATGGAATCACAATTGCAGTTCAAAGCTCAGGGTCACAATTCCAATCTGAGGTCACAATTCCAGTTTGGAATTACAATTGCAGATCAACGCTTGAGCTCACAATTCCAGTTTGGAATCACAAGTTCATTTCTATAACACAATTCCTTGCTGAGCTCACAATACATGTTTGGAATCACAATTCCACTTCTATGTCCCCATTCCAATCTGCGGTCACAATTCCGGTTTGGAATCACAATTGCAGCGCATGGCTAGAGGTCACAATTGCATTATGGAATCAAAATTGCAGTTCAAAGCTCAGCGTCAGAATTCCAGTCTGAGGCCACAATTCCAGTTTGGAATTACAATTGCAGATCAAGGCTTGAGCTCACAATACCTGTTTGGAATCACAATTGCCGATCAATGATTGATGTCAAAATTCCAGTCTGTTCTCAGAATTTCAGTTTGGAATCAAAATTCCATTTGATATCACAATTCCAGTCTGAGCTCACAATTCCAGTTTGGAATCAAAATTGCAGATCAAGGCTTGAGCTCACCATTCCAGTTTGGAATCACAAGTTCATTTCTATATATGAATTTTTTTCTAAGCTCACAATACCTGTTTGGAATCACAATTGCCGATCAATGATTGATGTCAAAATTCCAGTCTGTTCTCAGAATTTCAGTTTGGAATCAAAATTCCATTTGATATCACAATTCCAGTCTGAGCTCACAATTCCAGTTTGGAATCAAAATTGCAGATCAAGGCTTGAGCTCACCATTTCAGTCTGCGTTCACAATTCCAGTTTGGAATCACAATTGCAGTGTAAGGCTAGAGGTATCAATTCCACTATGGAATCACAATTGCATTTCAAAACTCACAGTCACAATTCCAGTCTGAGGTCACAATTCCACTATGGAATCACAATTGCAGTTCAAAGCTCAGGGTCACAATTCCAGTCTGAGTTCACAATTCCAGTTTGGAATCAAAATTGCAGATCAAGGCTTGAGGTTCCAATAACCGTCTGTGGTCACAATTCCCGATTGGAATCACAATTGCAGCGCAAGTCTTGATATCACATTTCAACTATGGAATGAGAAATGTAATTCAAAGCTCAGGGTCACAATTCCAATCTGAGCTCCCAATTCCAGTTTGGAATCAAAATGGCAGATCAAGGCTTGAGGTCCCAATTCCAGTCTGCGTTCAAAATTCCAGTTTGGAATCACAATTGCAGTGCAAGGCTTGAGGTCACAATTCCACTATGGAATCAGAATTGCCGTTCAAAGCTCAGGGTCACAATTCCAGTCTGAGGTCACAATTCCGGTTTGCAATTACAATAGCAGATCAAGGCTTGAGCTCACAATTCCAGTTTGGAATCACAATTTCATTTCTATATCACAATTCCTTGCTGAGCTCACAATACATGATTGGAATCACAATTCCACTTCTATGTCCCCATTCCAATCTGCGGTCACAATTCCGATTTAGAATCACAACTGCAGTGCAGGCTATAATCACTATTCCACTATGGAATCACAATTGCAATTCAAAGATCAGAGTCACAATTCCAGTCTGAGGCCACAATTCCAGTTTGGAAATACAATTGCAGATTAAGGCTTGAGCTCAAAATTCCAGTTTGGGATGAAAAGTCCATTTGATGTCACAATTCCAGTCTGAGCTCACAATTCTATTTTGGAAACTAAATTGCAGATAAAGGCTTTAGTTCCCAGTTCCAGTCTGCGGTCAAAATTCCGGTTTGGAATCACAATTGCAGTGCAAGGCTAGAGGTCACAATTCCACTATGGAATCACAATTGCAGTTCAAAGCTCAGGGTCACAATTCCAGTCTGAGGTCACAATTCCTGTCTGCAATTAGAATATCAGATCAAGGATTGAGCTCACAATTCCAGTTTGGAATCACAATTCCATTTTATGTCACAATTCCAATCTGAGCTCACAATTCCAGTTTGGAATAAAAATTGCACATCAAGACTTGAGGTACCAAATACAGCCTGAGGTCACAATTCCGGTTTGGAATCACAATTGCAGTGCAAGGCTAGCGGTCGTAATTCCACTATGGTATAAAAATTGCAGATAAATGCTTGAGGTCCCAATTCCAGTCTGAGGTCACAATTCCAGTTTGGAATTACAATTGCAGATCAAGGCTTGAGCTCACAATTCCAGTTTGGAATCACAAGTTCATTTCTATATCACAATTTTTTTCTAAGCTCACAATACCTCTTTGGAATCACAATTGCCGATCATTGATTGATGTCAAAATTCCAATCTGATCTCAGAATTCCAGTTTGGAATGAAAAGTCCATTTGATGTCACAATTCCAGTCTGAGCTCTCAATTCCAATTTGGAATCAAAATTATATTTCAAGGCTTGAGGTCCCAATTCCAGTCTGCGGTCACAATTCCGGTTTGGAATCACAATTGCAGTGCAAGGCTAGAGGTCACAATTTGGCTATGGAATCACAATTGCAGTTCAAGGCTCAGTGTCACAATTCCAGTCTGAGGTCACAGTTCCAGTTTGGAATTAGAATTGTAGATCAACGCTTGAGCTCACAATTCCAGTTTGGAATCACAGTTTCATTTCTATATCACAATTCCATTCTAAGCTCACAGTTCCTGATTGGAATCACAATTCCTCTACTATGCCACAATTAGAGACTGAGGGCAGAATTGCAGTTTGGAATCACAATTCCATTTGATGTCACAATTCCCGTCTGAGCTCACAATTCCAGTTTGGAATCAAAATTGCAGATCAAGGCTTGTGGTCCCAATTCCAGTCTGAGCTCAAAATTCCGGTTTGGAATCACAACTGCAGTGAAAGGCTAGATGTCACATTTCCACTATGCATTCAGAAATGCAATTCAAAGCTAAGGGTCACAATTCCAGTCTGAGGTCACAATTCCAGTTTGGAATTACAATTGCAGATCAACGCTTGAGCTCACAATTCCAGTTTGGAATCACAGTTTCATTTCTATATCACAATTCCTTTCTAAGCTCACAATTCCTGATTGGAATCACAATTCCTCTACTATGTCACAATTAGAGACTGAGGGCAGAATTGCAGTTTGGAATCACAATTCCATTTGATGTCACAGTTCCAGTCTGAGCTCACAATTCCAGTTTGGAATCAAAATTGCACTTCAAGGCTTGAGGTTCCAATTACCGTCTGCAGTCACAATTCTGGTTTGGAATCACAATTGCAGCGCAAGTCTTGATATCACATTTCAACTATGGAATGAGAAATGTAATTCAAAGCTCAGGGTCACAATTCCAGTCTGAGGACACAATTCCGGTTTGCAATTACAATAGCAGATCAAGGCTTGAGCTCACAATTCCAGTTTGGAATCACAATTTCATTTCTATATCACAATTCCTTACTGAGCTCACAATACATGTTTGGAATCACAATTCCACTTCTATGTCCCCATTCCAATCTGTGGTCACAATTCCGGTTTGGAATCACAATTCCATGTTATGTCATAATTTCAGTCTGAGCTCACAATTCCAGTTTGGAATCACAATTACATCTCAAGGATTGAGGTAAAAATTCCAGTCTGAGATCACAATCCCGGTTTGGAATCACAATTGCCGTGCAAGGCTTGAGGTCACAATTCCATTATGGAATCACAATTGCAGTTCAAAGCTCAGGGTCACAATTCCAGTCTGAGGTCACAATTCCAGTTTGGATTTACAATTGCAGATCACATCTTGAGCTCACAATTCCATTTTGGAATCACAAGTTCATTTCTATATCACAATTCCTTGCTGAGCTCACAATACATGTTTGGAATCACAATTCCACTTCTATGTCCCCATTCCAATCTGAGATCACAATTCTGGTTTGGAATCACAATTGCAGTGCAAGGCTAGATATCAAAATTTCGATATGGAATCACAATTGCAGTTCAAAGCTCAGGGTCACAATTCCAGTCTGAGGTCACAATTCTAGTATGGAATTACAATTGCAGATCAAGGCTTGAGCTCACAATTCCAGTTTGGAATCACAATTTCATTTCCATATCACAATTCTTTTCTAAGCTCACAATTCCTGATTGGAATCACAATTCCTCTATTATGTCACAATTAGAGACTGAGGGCAGAATTCCAGTTTGGAATCACAATTCCATTTGATGTCACAATTCCAGTGTGAGCTCACAATTCCAGTTTTGAATCAAAATTGCACATCAAGGCTTGAGATTCCAATTACAGTCTGCGGTCACAATTCCCAACTGGAATCACAATTGCAGTGCAAGGATAGATGTCACATTTCCAGTATGGAATCAGAAATGCAGTTCAAAGCTCAGGGTCACAATTCCAGTCTGAGCTCACAATTCCAGTTTGGAATCACAATTACAGATCAAGGCTTGAGGTCCCAATCAGAGTTTGCGGTCACAATTCCGGTTTGGAATCACAATTGCAGTGCAAGGCTTGAGGTCACAATTCCAGTTTGGAATCACAATTTCATTTCTATATCACAATTCCTTTCTAAACTCACAGTTCCTGATTGGAATCACAATTCCTCTACTATGTCACAATTAGAGACTGAGGGCAGAATTCCAGTATGGAATCACAATTCTATTTGATGTCACAATTCCAGTCTGAGCTCACAATTCCAGTTTGGAATCAAAATTGCAGATCAAGGCTTGGAGGTCCCAATTCCAGTCTGCGGTGACAATTCCGGTTTGGAATCACAATTGCAGTGCAAGGCTAGAGGTCACAATTCCACTATGGAATCAAAATTGCAGTTCAAAGCTCAGGGTCACAATTCCAGTCTGAGGTCACAATTCCAGTTTGGAATTACAATTGCAGATCAAATCTTGAGCTCACTATTCCAGTTTGGAATCACAAGTTCATTTCTATAACACAATTCCTTGCTGAGCTCACTATACATGTTTGGAATCACAATTCCACTTCTATGTCCCCATTCCAATCTGCGGTCACAATTCCGGTTTGGAATCACAATTGCAGCGCATGGCTAGAGGTTACAATTGCATTATGGAATCAAAATTGCAGTTCAAAGCTCAACGTCAGAATTCCAGTCTGAGGCCACAATTCCAGTTTGGAATTACAATTGCAGATCAAGGCTTGAGCTCACAATACCTGTTTGGAATCACAATTGCCGATCAATGATTGATGTCAAAATTCCAGTCTGTTCTCAGAATTTCAGTTTGGAATCAAAATTCCATTTGATATCACAATTCCAGTCTGAGCTCACAATTCCAGTTTGGAATCAAAATTGCAGATCAAGGCTTGAGCTCACCATTCCAGTTTGGAATCACAAGTTCATTTCTATATATGAATTTTTTTCTAAGCTCACAATACCTGTTTGGAATCACAATTGCCGATCAATGATTGATGTCAAAATTCCAGTCTGTTCTCAGAATTTCAGTTTGGAATCAAAATTCCATTTGATATCACAATTCCAGTCTGAGCTCACAATTCCAGTTTGGAATCAAAATTGCAGATCAAGGCTTGAGCTCACCATTTCAGTCTGCGTTCACAATTCCAGTTTGGAATCACAATTGCAGTGTAAGGCTAGAGGTATCAATTCCACTATGGAATCACAATTGCATTTCAAAACTCACAGTCACAATTCCAGTCTGAGGTCACAATTCCACTATGGAATCACAATTGCAGTTCAAAGCTCAGGGTCACAATTCCAGTCTGAGTTCACAATTCCAGTTTGGAATCAAAATTGCAGATCAAGGCTTGAGGTTCCAATAACCGTCTGTGGTCACAATTCCCGATTGGAATCACAATTGCAGCGCAAGTCTTGATATCACATTTCAACTATGGAATGAGAAATGTAATTCAAAGCTCAGGGTCACAATTCCAATCTGAGCTCCCAATTCCAGTTTGGAATCAAAATGGCAGATCAAGGCTTGAGGTCCCAATTCCAGTCTGCGTTCAAAATTCCAGTTTGGAATCACAATTGCAGTGCAAGGCTTGAGGTCACAATTCCACTATGGAATCAGAATTGCCGTTCAAAGCTCAGGGTCACAATTCCAGTCTGAGGTCACAATTCCGGTTTGCAATTACAATAGCAGATCAAGGCTTGAGCTCACTATTCCAGTTTGGAATCACAATTTCATTTCTATATCACAATTCCTTGCTGAGCTCACAATACATGATTGGAATCACAATTCCACTTCTATGTCCCCATTCCAATCTGCGGTCACAATTCCGATTTAGAATCACAACTGCAGTGCAGGCTATAATCACTATTCCACTATGGAATCACAATTGCAATTCAATGATCAGAGTCACAATTCCAGTCTGAGGCCACAATTCCAGTTTGGAAATACAATTGCAGATTAAGGCTTGAGCTCAAAATTCCAGTTTGGGATGAAAAGTCCATTTGATGTCACAATTCCAGTCTGAGCTCACAATTCTATTTTGGAAACTAAATTGCAGATAAAGGCTTTAGTTCCCAGTTCCAGTCTGCGGTCAAAATTCCGGTTTGGAATCACAATTGCAGTGCAAGGCTAGAGGTCACAATTCCACTATGGAATCACAATTGCAGTTCAAAGCTCAGGGTCACAATTCCAGTCTGAGGTCACAATTCCTGTCTGCAATTAGAATATCAGATCAAGGATTGAGCTCACAATTCCAGTTTGGAATCACAATTCCATTTTATGTCACAATTCCAGTCTGAGCTCACAATTCCAGTTTGGAATAAAAATTGCACATCAAGACTTGAGGTACCAAATACAGCCTGAGGTCACAATTCCGGTTTGGAATCACAATTGCAGTGCAAGGCTAGCGGTCGTAATTCCACTATGGTATAAAAATTGCAGATAAATGCTTGAGGTCCCAATTCCAGTCTGAGGTCACAATTCCAGTTTGGAATTACAATTGCAGATCAAGGCTTGAGCTCACAATTCCAGTTTGGAATCACAAGTTCATTTCTATATCACAATTTTTTTCTAAGCTCACAATACCTCTTTGGAATCACAATTGCCGATCATTGATTGATGTCAAAATTCCAATCTGATCTCAGAATTCCAGTTTGGAATGAAAAGTCCATTTGATGTCACAATTCCAGTCTGAGCTCTCAATTCCAATTTGGAATCAAAATTATATTTCAAGGCTTGAGGTCCCAATTCCAGTCTGCGGTCACAATTCCGGTTTGGAATCACAATTGCAGTGCAAGGCTAGAGGTCACAATTTGGCTATGGAATCACAATTGCAGTTCAAGGCTCAGTGTCACAATTCCAGTCTGAGGTCACAGTTCCAGTTTGGAATTAGAATTGTAGATCAACGCTTGAGCTCACAATTCCAGTTTGGAATCACAGTTTCATTTCTATATCACAATTCCATTCTAAGCTCACAGTTCCTGATTGGAATCACAATTCCTCTACTATGCCACAATTAGAGACTGAGGGCAGAATTGCAGTTTGGAATCACAATTCCATTTGATGTCACAATTCCCGTCTGAGCTCACAATTCCAGTTTGGAATCAAAATTGCAGATCAAGGCTTGTGGTCCCAATTCCAGTCTGAGCTCAAAATTCCGGTTTGGAATCACAACTGCAGTGAAAGGCTAGATGTCACATTTCCACTATGCATTCAGAAATGCAATTCAAAGCTAAGGGTCACAATTCCAGTCTGAGGTCACAATTCCAGTTTGGAATTACAATTGCAGATCAACGCTTGAGCTCACAATTCCAGTTTGGAATCACAGTTTCATTTCTATATCACAATTCCTTTCTAAGCTCACAATTCCTGATTGGAATCACAATTCCTCTACTATGTCACAATTAGAGACTGAGGGCAGAATTGCAGTTTGGAATCACAATTCCATTTGATGTCACAGTTCCAGTCTGAGCTCACAATTCCAGTTTGGAATCAAAATTGCACTTCAAGGCTTGAGGTTCCAATTACCGTCTGCAGTCACAATTCAGAATTGGAATCACAATTGCAGCGCAAGTCTTGATATCACATTTCAACTATGGAATGAGAAATGTAATTCAAAGCTCAGGGTCACAATTCCAGTCTGAGGACACAATTCCGGTTTGCAATTACAATAGCAGATCAAGGCTTGAGCTCACAATTCCAGTTTGGAATCACAATTTCATTTCTATATCACAATTCCTTACTGAGCTCACAATACATGTTTGGAATCACAATTCCACTTCTATGTCCCCATTCCAATCTGTGGTCACAATTCCGGTTTGGAATCACAATTCCATGTTATGTCATAATTTCAGTCTGAGCTCACAATTCCAGTTTGGAATCACAATTACATCTCAAGGATTGAGGTAAAAATTCCAGTCTGAGATCACAATCCCGGTTTGGAATCACAATTGCCGTGCAAGGCTTGAGGTCACAATTCCATTATGGAATCACAATTGCAGTTCAAAGCTCAGGGTCACAATTCCAGTCTGAGGTCACAATTCCAGTTTGGATTTACAATTGCAGATCACATCTTGAGCTCACAATTCCATTTTGGAATCACAAGTTCATTTCTATATCACAATTCCTTGCTGAGCTCACAATACATGTTTGGAATCACAATTCCACTTCTATGTCCCCATTCCAATCTGAGATCACAATTCTGGTTTGGAATCACAATTGCAGTGCAAGGCTAGATATCAAAATTTCGATATGGAATCACAATTGCAGTTCAAAGCTCAGGGTCACAATTCCAGTCTGAGGTCACAATTCTAGTATGGAATTACAATTGCAGATCAAGGCTTGAGCTCACAATTCCAGTTTGGAATCACAATTTCATTTCCATATCACAATTCTTTTCTAAGCTCACAATTCCTGATTGGAATCACAATTCCTCTATTATGTCACAATTAGAGACTGAGGGCAGAATTCCAGTTTGGAATCACAATTCCATTTGATGTCACAATTCCAGTGTGAGCTCACAATTCCAGTTTTGAATCAAAATTGCACATCAAGGCTTGAGATTCCAATTACAGTCTGCGGTCACAATTCCCAACTGGAATCACAATTGCAGTGCAAGGATAGATGTCACATTTCCACTATGGAATCAGAAATGCAGTTCAAAGCTCAGGGTCACAATTCCAGTCTGAGCTCACAATTCCAGTTTGGAATCACAATTACAGATCAAGGCTTGAGGTCCCAATCAGAGTTTGCGGTCACAATTCCGGTTTGGAATCACAATTGCAGTGCAAGGCTTGAGGTCACAATTCCAGTTTGGAATCACAATTTCATTTCTATATCACAATTCCTTTCTAAACTCACAGTTCCTGATTGGAATCACAATTCCTCTACTATGTCACAATTAGAGACTGAGGGCAGAATTCCAGTTTGGAATCACAATTCTATTTGATGTCACAATTCCAGTCTGAGCTCACAATTCCAGTTTGGAATCAAAATTGCAGATCAAGGCTTGGAGGTCCCAATTCCAGTCTGCGGTGACAATTCTGGTTTGGAATCACAATTGCAGTGCAAGGCTAGAGGTCACAATTCCACTATGGAATCAAAATTGCAGTTCAAAGCTCAGGGTCACAATTCCAGTCTGAGGTCACAATTCCAGTTTGGAATTACAATTGCAGATCAAATCTTGAGCTCACTATTCCAGTTTGGAATCACAAGTTCATTTCTATAACACAATTCCTTGCTGAGCTCACTATACATGTTTGGAATCACAATTCCACTTCTATGTCCCCATTCCAATCTGCGGTCACAATTCCGGTTTGGAATCACAATTGCAGCGCATGGCTAGAGGTTACAATTGCATTATGGAATCAAAATTGCAGTTCAAAGCTCAACGTCAGAATTCCAGTCTGAGGCCACAATTCCAGTTTGGAATTACAATTGCAGATCAAGGCTTGAGCTCACAATACCTGTTTGGAATCACAATTGCCGATCAATGATTGATGTCAAAATTCCAGTCTGTTCTCAGAATTTCAGTTTGGAATCAAAATTCCATTTGATATCACAATTCCAGTCTGAGCTCACAATTCCAGTTTGGAATCAAAATTGCAGATCAAGGCTTGAGCTCACCATTTCAGTCTGCGTTCACAATTCCAGTTTGGAATCACAATTGCAGTTCAAAGCTCAGGGTCACAATTCCAGTCTGAGTTCACAATTCCAGTTTGGAATCAAAATTGCAGATCAAGGCTTGAGGTTCCAATTACCGTCTGTGGTCACAATTCCCGATTGGAATCACAATTGCAGCGCAAGTCTTGATATCACATTTCAACTATGGAATGAGAAATGTAATTCAAAGCTCAGGGTCACAATTCCAATCTGAGCTCCCAATTCCAGTTTGGAATCAAAATGGCAGATCAAGGCTTGAGGTCCCAATTCAAGTCTGCGTTCAAAATTCCAGTTTGGAATCACAATTGCAGTGCAAGGCTTGAGGTCACAATTCCACTATGGAATCAGAATTGCCGTTCAAAGCTCAGGGTCACAATTCCAGTCTGAGGTCACAATTCCAGTTTGGATTTACAATAGCAGATCAAGGCTTGAGCTCACAATTCCAGTTTGGAATCACAATTTCATTTCTATATCACAATTCCTTACTGAGCTCACAATACATGTTTGGAATCACAATTCCACTTCTATGGCCCCATTCCAATCTGTGGTCACAATTCCGGTTTGGAATCACAATTACATCTCAAGGCTTGAGGTAAAAATTCCAGTCTGAGATCACAATCCCGGTTTGGAATCACAATTGCCGTGCAAGGCTTGAGGTCACAATTCCATTATGGAATCACAATTGCAGTTCAAAGCTCAGGGTCACAATTCCAGTCTGAGGTCACAATTCCAGTTTGGATTTACAATTGCAGATCACATCTTGAGCTCACAATTCCATTTTGGAATCACAAGTTCATTTCTATATCACAATTTCTTGCTGAGCTCACAATACATGTTTGGAATCACAATTCCGCTTCTATGTCCCCATTCCAATCTGAGATCACAATTCTGGTTTGGAATCACAATTGCAGAGCAAGGCTAGAGATCAAAATTTCGATATGGAATCACAATTGCCGTTCAAAGCTCAGGGTCACAATTCCAGTGTGAGGTCACAATTCCAGATTGGAAATACAATTGCAGATCAACGCTTGAGCTCACAATTCCAGTTTGGAATCACAATTTCATTTCTATATCACAACTCCTTTCTAAGCACACAATTCCTGATTGGAATCACAATTCCGCTGCTATGTCACAATTAGAGACTGAGGGCAGAATTCCAGTTTGGAATCACAATTCCATTTGATGTCACAATTCCAGTCTGAGCTCACAATTCCCGTTTGGAATCAAAATTGCAGATCAAGGCTTGAGGTCCCAATTACAGTCTGCGGTCACAATTCTGGTTTGGAATCACAATTGCAGTGCAAGGCTTGCGGTCACAATTGCGATTTGGAATCGCAATTTCATTTCTGTATCACAATTCCTTTCTAAGCTCACAATTCCTGATTGGAATCACAATTTCACTACTATGTCACAATTAGAGACTGAGGGCAGAATTCCAGTTTGGAATCAAAATTGCAGATCAAGGCTTGGAGGTCCCAATTCCAGTCTGCGGTCACAATTCCGGATTGGAATGGGAATTGCAGTGCAAGGCTAGAGGTCACAATTCCACTATGGAATCACAATTGCAGTTCAAAGCTCAGGGTCACAATTCCAATCTGAGGTCACAATTCCAGTTTGGAATTACAATTGCAGATCAACGCTTGAGCTCACAATTCCAGTTTGGAATCACAAGTTCATTTCTATAACACAATTCCTTGCTGAGCTCACTATACATGTTTGGAATCACAATTCCACTTCTATGTCCCCATTCCAATCTGCGGTCACAATTCCGGTTTGGAATCACAATTGCAGCGCATGGCTAGAGGTCACAATTGCATTATGGAATCAAAATTGCAGTTCAAAGCTCAGCGTCAGAATTCCAGTCTGAGGCCACAATTCCAGTTTGGAATTACAATTGCAGATCAAGGCTTGAGCTCACAATACCTGTTTGGAATCACAATTGCCGATCAATGATTGATGTCAAAATTCCAGTCTGTTCTCAGAATTTCAGTTTGGAATCAAAATTCCATTTGATATCACAATTCCAGTCTGAGCTCACAATTCCAGTTTGGAATCAAAATTGCAGATCAAGGCTTGAGCTCACCATTCCAGTTTGGAATCACAAGTTCATTTCTATATATGAATTTTTTTCTAAGCTCACAATACCTGTTTGGAATCACAATTGCCGATCAATGATTGATGTCAAAATTCCAGTCTGTTCTCAGAATTTCAGTTTGGAATCAAAATTCCATTTGATGTCACAATTCCAGTCTGAGCTCACAATTCCAGTTTGGAATCAAAATTGCAGATCAAGGCTTGAGCTCACCATTTCAGTCTGCGTTCACAATTCCAGTTTGGAATCACAATTGCAGTGTAAGGCTAGAGGTATCAATTCCACTATGGAATCACAATTGCATTTCAAAACTCACAGTCACAATTCCAGTCTGAGGTCACAATTCCACTATGGAATCACAATTGCAGTTCAAAGCTCAGGGTCACAATTCCAGTCTGAGTTCACAATTCCAGTTTGGAATCAAAATTGCAGATCAAGGCTTGAGGTTCCAATTACCGTCTGTGGTCACAATTCCCGATTGGAATCACAATTGCAGCGCAAGTCTTGATATCACATTTCAACTATGGAATGAGAAATGTAATTCAAAGCTCAGGGTCACAATTCCAATCTGAGCTCCCAATTCCAGTTTGGAATCAAAATGGCAGATCAAGGCTTGAGGTCCCAATTCCAGTCTGCGTTCAAAATTCCAGTTTGGAATCACAATTGCAGTGCAAGGCTTGAGGTCACAATTCCACTATGGAATCAGAATTGCCGTTCAAAGCTCAGGGTCACAATTCCAGTCTGAGGTCACAATTCCGGTTTGCAATTACAATAGCAGATCAAGGCTTGAGCTCACAATTCCAGTTTGGAATCACAATTTCATATCTATATCACAATTCCTTGCTGAGCTCACAATACATGATTGGAATCACAATTCCACTTCTATGTCCCCATTCCAATCTGCGGTCACAATTCCGATTTAGAATCACAACTGCAGTGCAGGCTATAATCACTATTCCACTATGGAATCACAATTGCAATTCAAAGATCAGAGTCACAATTCCAGTCTGAGGCCACAATTCCAGTTTGGAAATACAATTGCAGATTAAGGCTTGAGCTCAAAATTCCAGTTTGGGATGAAAAGTCCATTTGATGTCACAATTCCAGTCTGAGCTCACAATTCTATTTTGGAAACTAAATTGCAGATAAAGGCTTTAGTTCCCAGTTCCAGTCTGCGGTCAAAATTCCGGTTTGGAATCACAATTGCAGTGCAAGGCTAGAGGTCACAATTCCACTATGGAATCACAATTGCAGTTCAAAGCTCAGGGTCACAATTCCAGTCTGAGGTCACAATTCCTGTCTGCAATTAGAATATCAGATCAAGGATTGAGCTCACAATTCCAGTTTGGAATCACAATTCCATTTTATGTCACAATTCCAGTCTGAGCTCACAATTCCAGTTTGGAATAAAAATTGCACATCAAGACTTGAGGTACCAAATACAGCCTGAGGTCACAATTCCGGTTTGGAATCACAATTGCAGTGCAAGGCTAGCGGTCGTAATTCCACTATGGTATAAAAATTGCAGATAAAGGCTTGAGGTCCCAATTCCAGTCTGAGGACACAATTCCAGTTTGGAATTACAATTGCAGATCAAGGCTTGAGCTCACAATTCCAGTTTGGAATCACAAGTTCATTTCTATATCACAATTTTTTTCTAAGCTCACAATACCTCTTTGGAATCACAATTGCCGATCATTGATTGATGTCAAAATTCCAATCTGATCTCAGAATTCCAGTTTGGAATGAAAAGTCCATTTGATGTCACAATTCCAGTCTGAGCTCTCAATTCCAATTTGGAATCAAAATTATATTTCAAGGCTTGAGGTCCCAATTCCAGTCTGCGGTCACAATTCCGGTTTGGAATCACAATTGCAGTGCAAGGCTAGAGGTCACAATTTGGCTATGGAATCACAATTGCAGTTCAAGGCTCAGTGTCACAATTCCAGTCTGAGGTCACAGTTCCAGTTTGGAATTAGAATTGTAGATCAACGCTTGAGCTCACAATTCCAGTTTGGAATCACAAGTTCATTTCTATATCACAATTCCATTCTAAGCTCACAGTTCCTGATTGGAATCACAATTCCTCTACTATGCCACAATTAGAGACTGAGGGCAGAATTCCAGTTTGGAATCACAATTCCATTTGATGTCACAATTCCCGTCTGAGCTCACAATTCCAGTTTGGAATCAAAATTGCAGATCAAGGCTTGTGGTCCCAATTCCAGTCTGAGCTCAAAATTCCGGTTTGGAATCACAACTGCAGTGAAAGGCTAGATGTCACATTTCCACTATGCATTCAGAAATGCAATTCAAAGCTAAGGGTCACAATTCCAGTCTGAGGTCACAATTCCAGTTTGGAATTACAATTGCAGATCAACGCTTGAGCTCACAATTCCAGTTTGGAATCACAGTTTCATTTCTATATCACAATTCCTTTCTAAGCTCACAATTCCTGATTGGAATCACAATTCCTCTACTATGTCACAATTAGAGACTGAGGGCAGAATTGCAGTTTGGAATCACAATTCCATTTGATGTCACAGTTCCAGTCTGAGCTCACAATTCCAGTTTGGAATCAAAATTGCACATCAAGGCTTGAGGTTCCAATTACCGTCTGCAGTCACAATTCCGAATAGGAATCACAATTGCAGCGCAAGTCTTGATATCACATTTCAACTATGGAATGAGAAATGTAATTCAAAGCTCAGGGTCACAATTCCAGTCTGAGGACACAATTCCGGTTTGCAATTACAATAGCAGATCAAGGCTTGAGCTCACAATTCCAGTTTGGAATCACAATTTCATTTCTATATCACAATTCCTTACTGAGCTCACAATACATGTTTGGAATCACAATTCCACTTCTATGTCCCCATTCCAATCTGTGGTCACAATTCCGGTTTGGAATCACAATTCCATGTTATGTCATAATTTCAGTCTGAGCTCACAATTCCAGTTTGGAATCACAATTACATCTCAAGGCTTGAGGTAAAAATTCCAGTCTGAGATCACAATCCCGGTTTGGAATCACAATTGCCGTGCAAGGCTTGAGGTCACAATTCCATTATGGAATCACAATTGCAGTTCAAAGCTCAGGGTCACAATTCCAGTCTGAGGTCACAATTCCAGTTTGGATTTACAATTGCAGATCACATCTTGAGCTCACAATTCCATTTTCTAAGTTCATTTCTATATCACAATTCCTTGCTGAGCTCACAATACATGTTTGGAATCACAATTCCACTTCTATGTCCCCATTCCAATCTGAGATCACAATTCTGGTTTGGAATCACAATTGCAGTGCAAGGCTAGATATCAAAATTTCGATATGGAATCACAATTGCAGTTCAAAGCTCAGGGTCACAATTCCAGTCTGAGGTCACAATTCTAGTATGGAATTACAATTGCAGATCAAGGCTTGAGCTCACAATTCCAGTTTGGAATCACAATTTCATTTCCATATCACAATTCTTTTCTAAGCTCACAATTCCTGATTGGAATCACAATTCCTCTATTATGTCACAATTAGAGACTGAGGGCAGAATTCCAGTTTGGAATCACAATTCCATTTGATGTCACAATTCCAGTGTGAGCTCACAATTCCAGTTTTGAATCAAAATTGCACATCAAGGCTTGAGATTCCAATTACAGTCTGTGGTCACAATTCCCAACTGGAATCACAATTGCAGTGCAAGGATAGATGTCACATTTCCAGTATGGAATCAGAAATGCAGTTCAAAGCTCAGGGTCACAATTCCAGTCTGAGCTCACAATTCCAGTTTGGAATCACAATTACAGATCAAGGCTTGAGGTCCCAATCAGAGTTTGCGGTCACAATTCCGGTTTGGAATCACAATTGCAGTGCAAGGCTTGAGGTCACAATTCCAGTTTGGAATCACAATTTCATTCCTATATCACAATTCCTTTCTAAACTCACAGTTCCTGATTGGAATCACAATTCCTCTACTATGTCACAATTAGAGACTGAGGGCAGAATTCCAGTTTGGAATCACAATTCTATTTGATGTCACAATTCCAGTCTGAGCTCACAATTCCAGTTTGGAATCAAAATTGCAGATCAAGGCTTGAGGTCCCAATTCCAGTCTGCGGTGACAATTCCGGTTTGGAATCACAATTGCAGTGCAAGGCTAGAGGTCACAATTCCACTATGGAATCAAAATTGCAGTTCAAAGCTCAGGGTCACAATTCCAGTCTGAGGTCACAATTCCAGTTTGGAATTACAATTGCAGATCAAATCTTGAGCTCACTATTCCAGTTTGGAATCACAAGTTCATTTCTATAACACAATTCCTTGCTGAGCTCACTATACATGTTTGGAATCACAATTCCACTTCTATGTCCCCATTCCAATCTGCGGTCACAATTCCGGTTTGGAATCACAATTGCAGCGCATGGCTAGAGGTTACAATTGCATTATGGAATCAAAATTGCAGTTCAAAGCTCAACGTCAGAATTCCAGTCTGAGGCCACAATTCCAGTTTGGAATTACAATTGCAGATCAAGGCTTGAGCTCACAATACCTGTTTGGAATCACAATTGCCGATCAATGATTGATGTCAAAATTCCAGTCTGTTCTCAGAATTTCAGTTTGGAATCAAAATTCCATTTGATATCACAATTCCAGTCTGAGCTCACAATTCCAGTTTGGAATCAAAATTGCAGATCAAGGCTTGAGCTCACCATTCCAGTTTGGAATCACAAGTTCATTTCTATATATGAATTTTTTTCTAAGCTCAAAATACCTGTTTGGAATCACAATTGCCGATCAATGATTGATGTCAAAATTCCAGTCTGTTCTCAGAATTTCAGTTTGGAATCAAAATTCCATTTGATATCACAATTCCAGTCTGAGCTCACAATTCCAGTTTGGAATCAAAATTGCAGATCAAGGCTTGAGCTCACCATTTCAGTCTGCGTTCACAATTCCAGTTTGGAATCACAATTGCAGTTCAAAGCTCAGGGTCACAATTCCAGTCTGAGTTCACAATTCCAGTTTGGAATCAAAATTGCAGATCAAGGCTTGAGGTTCCAATTACCGTCTGTGGTCACAATTCCCGATTGGAATTACAATTGCAGCGCAAGTCTTGATATCACATTTCAACTATGGAATGAGAAATGTAATTCAAAGCTCAGGGTCACAATTCCAATCTGAGCTCCCAATTCCAGTTTGGAATCAAAATGGCAGATCAAGGCTTGAGGTCCCAATTCAAGTCTGCGTTCAAAATTCCAGTTTGGAATCACAATTGCAGTGCAAGGCTTGAGGTCACAATTCCACTATGGAATCAGAATTGCCGTTCAAAGCTCAGGGTCACAATTCCAGTCTGAGGTCACAATTCCGGTTTGCAATTACAATAGCAGATCAAGGCTTGAGCTCACAATTCCAGTTTGGAATCACAATTTCATTTCTATATCACAATTCCTTACTGAGCTCACAATACATGTTTGGAATCACAATTCCACTTCTATGTCCCCATTCCAATCTGTGGTCACAATTCCGGTTTGGAATTACAATTCCATGTTATGTCATAATTTCAGTCTGAGCTCACAATTCCAGTTTGGAATCACAATTACATCTCAAGGCTTGAGGTAAAAATTCCAGTCTGAGATCACAATCCCGGTTTGGAATCACAATTGCCGTGCAAGGCTTGAGGTCACAATTCCATTATGGAATCACAATTGCAGTTCAAAGCTCAGGGTCACAATTCCAGTCTGAGGTCACAATTCCAGTTTGGATTTACAATTGCAGATCACATCTTGAGCTCACAATTCCATTTTGGAATCACAAGTTCATTTCTATATCAGAATTCCTTGCTGAGCTCACAATACATGTTTGGAATCACAATTCCACTTCTATGTCCCCATTCCAATCTGAGATCACAATTCTGGTTTGGAATCACAATTGCAGAGCAAGGCTAGAGATCAAAATTTCGATATGGAATCACAATTGCCGTTCAAAGCTCAGGGTCACAATTCCAGTGTGAGGTCACAATTCCAGATTGGAATTACAATTGCAGATCAACGCTTGAGCTCACAATTCCAGTTTGGAATCACAATTTCATTTCTATATCACAATTCCTTTCTAAGCACACAATTCCTGATTGGAATCACAATTCCGCTGCTATGTCACAATTAGAGACTGAGGGCAGAATTGCAGTTTGGAATCACAATTCCATTTGATGTCACAATTCCAGTCTGAGCTCACAATTCCCGTTTGGAATCAAAATTGCAGATCAAGGCTTGAGGTCCCAATTACAGTCTGCGGTCACAATTCTGGTTTGGAATCACAATTGCAGTGCAAGGCTTGCGGTCACAATTCCGATTTGGAATCACAATTTCATTTCTGTATCACAATTCCTTTCTAATCTCACAATTCCTGATTGGAATCACAATTTCACTACTATGTCACAATTAGAGACTGAGGGCAGAATTCCAGTTTGGAATCAAAATTGCAGATCAAGGCTTGGAGGTCCCAATTCCAGTCTGCGGTCACAATTCCGGATTGGAATGAGAATTGCAGTGCAAGGCTAGAGTTCACAATTCCACTATGGAATCACAATTGCAGTTCAAAGCTCAGGGTCACAATTCCAATCTGAGGTCACAATTCCAGTTTGGAATTACAATTGCAGATCAAATCTTGAGCTCACTATTCCAGTTTGGAATCACAGTTTCATTTCTATATCACAATTCCTTTCTAAGCTCACAATTCCTGATTGGAATCACAATTCCTCTACTATGTCACAATTAGAGACTGAGGGCAGAATTGCAGTTTGGAATCACAATTCCATTTGATGTCACAATTCCAGTGTGAGCTCACAATTCCAGTTTGGAATCAAAATGGCAGATCAAGGCTTGAGATTCCAATTACAGTCTGCGGTCACAATTCCCAACTGGAGTCACAATTGCAGTGCAAGAATAGATGTCACATTTCCAGTATGGAATCAGAAATGCAGTTCAAAGCTCAGGGTCACAATTCCAGTCTGAGCTCACAATTCCAGTTTGGAATCACAATTACATCTCAAGGCTTGAGGTAAAAATTCCAGTCTGAGATCACAATCCCGGTTTGGAATCACAATTGCCGTGCAAGGCTTGAGGTCACAATTCCATTATGGAATCACAATTGCAGTTCAAAGCTCAGGGTCACAATTCCAGTCTGAGGTCACAATTCCAGTTTGGATTTACAATTGCAGATCACATCTTGAGCTCACAATTCCATTTTGGAATCACAAGTTCATTTCTATATCACAATTCCTTGCTGAGCTCACAATACATGTTTGGAATCACAATTCCACTTCTATGTCCCCATTCCAATCTGAGATCACAATTCTGGTTTGGAATCACAATTGCAGAGCAAGGCTAGAGATCAAAATTTCGATATGGAATCACAATTGCCGTTCAAAGCTCAGGGTCACAATTCCAGTGTGAGGTCACAATTCCAGATTGGAAATACAATTGCAGATCAACGCTTGAGCTCACAATTCCAGTTTGGAATCACAATTTCATTTCTATATCACAATTCCTTTCTAAGCACACAATTCCTGATTGGAATCACAATTCCGCTGCTATGTCACAATTAGAGACTGAGGGCAGAATTCCAGTTTGGAATCACAATTCCATTTGATGTCACAATTCCAGTCTGAGCTCACAATTCCCGTTTGGAATCAAAATTGCAGATCAAGGCTTGAGGTCCCAATTCCAGTCTGCGGTCACAATTCTGGTTTGGAATCACAATTGCAGTGCAAGGCTTGCGGTCACAATTCCGATTTGGAATCACAATTTCATTTCTGTATCACAATTCCTTTCTAAGCTCACAATTCCTGATTGGAATCACAATTTCACTACTATGTCACAATTAGAGACTGAGGGCAGAATTCCAGTTTGGAATCAAAATTGCAGATCAAGGCTTGGAGGTCCCAATTCCAGTCTGCGGTCACAATTCCGGATTGGAATGGGAATTGCAGTGCAAGGCTAGAGGTCACAATTCCACTATGGAATCACAATTGCAGTTCAAAGCTCAGGGTCACAATTCCAGTCTGAGGTCACAATTCCAGTTTGGAATTACAATTGCAGATCAACGCTTGAGCTCACAATTCCAGTTTGGAATCACAGTTTCATTTCTATATCACAATTCCTTTCTAAGCTCACAATTCCTGATTGGAATCACAATTCCTCTACTATGTCACAATTAGAGACTGAGGGCAGAATTGCAGTTTGGAATCACAATTCCATTTGATGTCACAATTCCAGTGTGAGCTCACAATTCCAGTTTTGAATCAAAATTGCACATCAAGGCTTGAGATTCCAATTACAGTCTGCGGTCACAATTCCCAACTGGAGTCACAATTGCAGTGCAAGAATAGATGTCACATTTCCAGTATGGAATCAGAAATGCAGTTCAAAGCTCAGGGTCACAATTCCAGTCTGAGCTCACAATTCCAGTTTGGAATCACAATTACAGATCAAGGCTTGAGGTCCCAATCAGAGTTTGCGGTCACAATTCCGGTTTGGAATCACAATTGCAGTGCAAGGCTTGAGGTCACAATTCCAGTTTGGAATCACAATTTCATTTCTATATCACAATTCCTTTCTAAGCACACAATTCCTGATTGGAATCACAATTCCGCTGCTATGTCACAATTAGAGACTGAGGGCAGAATTCCAGTTTGGAATCACAATTCCATTTGATGTCACAATTCCAGTCTGAGCTCACAATTCCCGTTTGGAATCAAAATTGCAGATCAAGGCTTGAGGTCCCAATTCCAGTCTGCGGTCACAATTCTGGTTTGGAATCACAATTGCAGTGCAAGGCTTGCGGTCACAATTCCGATTTGGAATCACAATTTCATTTCTGTATCACAATTCCTTTCTAAGCTCACAATTCCTGATTGGAATCACAATTTCACAACTATGTCACAATTAGAGACTGAGGGCAGAATTCCAGTTTGGAATCAAAATTGCAGATCAAGGCTTGGAGGTCCCAATTCCAGTCTGCGGTCACAATTCCGGATTGGAATGGGAATTGCAGTGCAAGGCTAGAGGTCACAATTCCACTATGGAATCACAATTGCAGTTCAAAGCTCAGGGTCACAATTCCAGTGTGAGGTCACAATTCCAGTTTGGAATTACAATTGCAGATCAACGCTTGAGCTCACAATTCCAGTTTGGAATCACAGTTTCATTTCTATATCACAATTCCTTTCTAAGCTCACAATTCCTGATTGGAATCACAATTCCTCTACTATGTCACAATTAGAGACTGAGGGCAGAATTGCAGTTTGGAATCACAATTCCATTTGATGTCACAATTCCAGTGTGAGCTCACAATTCCAGTTTTGAATCAAAATTGCACATCAAGGCTTGAGATTCCAATTACAGTCTGCGGTCACAATTCCCAACTGGAATCACAATTGCAGTGCAAGAATAAATGTCACATTTCCAGTATGGAATCAGAAATGCAGTTCAAAGCTCAGGGTCACAATTCCAGTCTGAGCTCACAATTCCAGTTTGGAATCACAATTACAGATCAAGGCTTGAGGTCCCAATCAGAGTTTGCGGTCACAATTCCGGTTTGGAATCACAATTGCAGTGCAAGGCTTGAGGTCACAATTCCAGTTTGGAATCACAATTTCATTTCTATATCACAATTCCTTTCTAAACTCACAGTTCCTGATTGGAATCACAATTCCTCTACTATGTCACAATTAGAGACTGAGGGCAGAATTCCAGTTTGGAATCACAATTCTATTTGATGTCACAATTCGAGTCTGAGCTCACAATTCCAGTTTGGAATCAAAATTGCAGATCAAGGCTTGAGGTCCCAATTCCAGTCTGCGGTCACAATTCCGGTTTGGAATCACAAGTGCATTGCACGGCTAGAGGTCACAATTCCACTATGCAATCACAATTGCCATTCAAAGCTCAGGGTCACAATTCCAGTCTGAGGTCACAATTCCAGTTTGGAATCAAAATTGCAGATCAAGGTTTGAGGTCCCAATTCCAGTCTGTGGTCACAACTCCTGTTTGGAATCACAAATGCAGTGCAAGTTTAGAGGTCACAATTCCACTATGGAATCACAATTGCATTTCAAAGCTCATGGTTACAATTCCAGTCTGAGGTCATAATTCCGGTTTGGAATCACAATTTCATTGGAAGGCTTGAGCTCACCATTCCAGTTTGGAATCACAATTTCATTTCTATATCACAATTCCTTTCTAAGCTCACAATTCCTGATTCGAATCAGAATTCCTCTACTATGCCACAATTAGAGACTGAGGGCAGAATTCCAGTTTGGAACCACAATTTCATTTGATGTCACAATTCCAGTCTGAGCTCACAATTCCAGCTTGGAATCAAAATTGCAGATCAAGGTTTGAGGTCCCAATTCCAGTCTGCTGTCACAATTCCAGTTTGGAATTACAATTGCAGATCAACGCTTGAGCTCACAATTCCAGTTTGGAATCACAAGTTCATTTCTATATCACAATTCCATTCTAAGCTCACAATTCCTGATTGGAATCAGAATTCCTCTACTATGCCACAATTAGAGACTGAGGGCAGAATTCCAGTTTGGAATCACAATTCCATTTGATGTCACAATTCCAGTCTGAGCTCACAATTCCAGCTTGGAATCAAAATTGCAGATCAAGGCTTGAGGTCCCAATTCCAGTCTGCGGTGACAATTCCGGTTTGGAATCACAATTGCAGGGCAAGGCTAGAGGTCACAATTCCACTATGGAATCACAATTGCAGTTCAAAGCTCAGGGTCACAATTCTAATCTGAGGTCACAATTCCAGTTTGGAATTACAATTGCAGATCAACGCTTGAGCTCACAATTCCAGTTTGGAATCACAGTTTCATTTCTATATCACAATTCCTTTCTAAGCTCACAATTCCTGATTGGAATCACAATTCCTCTACTATGTCACAATTAGAGACTGAGGGCAGAATTGCAGTTTGGAATCACAATTCCATTTGATGTCACAGTTCCAGTCTGAGCTCACAATTCCAGTTTGGAATCAAAATTGCACATCAAGGCTTGAGGTTCCAATTACCGTCTGCCGTCACAATTCTGAATTGGAATCACAATTGCAGCGCAAGTCTTGATATCACATTTCAACTATGGAATGAGAAATGTAATTCAAAGCTCAGGGTCACAATTCCAGTCTGAGGACACAATTCCGGTTTGCAATTACAATAGCAGATCAAGGCTTGAGCTCACAATTCCAGTTTGGAATCACAATTTCATTTCTATATCACAATTCCTTACTGAGCTCACAATACATGTTTGGAATCACAATTCCACTTCTATGTCCCCATTCCAATCTGTGGTCACAATTCCGGTTTGGAATTACAATTCCATGTTATGTCATAATTTCAGTCTGAGCTCACAATTCCAGTTTGGAATCACAATTACATCTCAAGGCTTGAGGTAAAAATTCCAGTCTGAGATCACAATCCGGGTTTGGAATCACAATTGCCGTGCAAGGCTTGAGGTCACAATTCCATTATGGAATCACAATTGCAGTTCAAAGCTCAGGGTCACAATTCCAGTCTGAGGTCACAATTCCAGTTTGGATTTACAATTGCAGATCACATCTTGAGCTCACAATTCCATTTTGGAATCACAAGTTCATTTCTATATCACAATTCCTTGCTGAGCTCACTATACATGTTTGGAATCACAATTCCACTTCTATGTCCCCATTCCAATCTGAGATCACAATTCTGGTTTGGAATCACAATTGCAGTGCAAGGCTAGATATCAAAATTTCGATATGGAATCACAATTGCCGTTCAAAGCTCAGGGTCACAATTCCAGTCTGAGGTCACAATTCTAGTATGGAATTACAATTGCAGATCAAGGCTTGAGCTCACAATTCCAGTTTGGAATCACAATTTCATTTCCATATCACAATTCCTTTCTAAGCTCACAATTCCTGATTGGAATCACAATTCCTCTACTATGTCACAATTAGAGACTGAGGGCAGAATTGCAGTTTGGAATCACAATTCCATTTGATGTCACAATTCCAGTGTGAGCTCACAATTCCAGTTTTGAATCAAAATTGCACATCAAGGCTTGAGATTCCAATTACAGTCTGCGGTCACAATTCCCAACTGGAATCACAATTGCAGTGCAAGGATAGATGTCACATTTCCAGTATGGAATCAGAAATGCAGTTCAAAGCTCAGGGTCACAATTCCAGTCTGAGCTCACAATTCCAGTTTGGAATCACAATTACAGATCAAGGCTTGAGGTCCCAATCAGAGTTTGCGGTCACAATTCCGGTTTGGAATCACAATTGCAGTGCAAGGCTTGAGGTCACAATTCCAGTTTGGAATCACAATTTCATTTCTATATCACAATTCCTTTCTAAACTCACAGTTCCTGATTGGAATCACAATTCCTCTACTATGTCACAATTAGAGACTGAGGGCAGAATTGCAGTTTGGAATCACAATTCTATTTGATGTCACAATTCGAGTCTGAGCTCACAATTCCAGTTTGGAATCAAAATGGCAGATCAAGGCTTGAGGTCCCAATTCCAGTCTGCGGTCACAATTCCGGTTTGGAATCACAATTGCAGTGCAAGGCTAGAGGTCACGATTCCACTATGCAATCACAATTGCCATTCAAAGCTCAGGGTCACAATTCCAGTCTGAGGTCACAATTCCAGTTTGGAATCAAAATTGCAGATCAAGGTTTGAGGTCCCAATTCCAGTCTGTGGTCACAATTCCTGTTTGGAATCACAAATGCAGTGCAAGTTTAGAGGTCACAATTCCACTATGGAATCACAATTGCATTTCAAAGCTCATGGTCACAATTCCAGTCTGAGGTCATAATTCCGGTTTGGAATCACAATTTCATTGGA
Organism: Sturnus vulgaris; assembly: GCF_052056855.1. Taxonomy (NCBI): domain Eukaryota; kingdom Metazoa; phylum Chordata; class Aves; order Passeriformes; family Sturnidae; genus Sturnus; species Sturnus vulgaris. Next base: position 449,917 of record NW_028276434.1, on the reverse strand, counting down.
AGGCTTGAGCTCACCATTCCAGTTTGGAATTACAATTTCATTTCTATATCACAATTCCTTTCTAAGCTCACAATTCCTGATTGGAATCAGAATTCCTCTACTATGCCACAATTAGAGACTGAGGGCAGAATTCCAGTTTGGAACCACAATTTCATTTGATGTCACAATTCCAGTCTGAGCTCACAATTCCAGCTTGGAATCAAAATTGCAGATCAAGGCTTGAGGTCCCAATTCCAGTCTGCTGTCACAATTCCAGTTTGGAATTACAATTGCAGATCAACGCTTGAGCTCACAATTCCAGTTTGGAATCACAAGTTCATTTCTATATCACAATTCCATTCTAAGCTCACAATTCCTGATTGGAATCAGAATTCCTCTACTATGCCACAATTAGAGACTGAGGGCAGAATTCCAGTTTGGAATCACAATTCCATTTGATGTCACAATTCCAGTGTGAGCTCACAATTCCAGCTTGGAATCAAAATTGTACATCAAGGCTTGAGGTCCCAATTCCAGTCTGCGGTGACAATTCCGGTTTGGAATCACAATTGCAGTGCAAGGCTAGAGGTCACAATTCCACTATGGAATCACAATTGCAGTTCAAAGCTCAGGGTCACAATTCCAGTCGGAGGTCACAATTCCTGTCTGCAATTAGAATATCAGATCAAGGCTTGAGCTCACAATTCCAGTTTGGAATCACAATTCCATTTGATGTCACAATTTCAGTCTGAGCTCACAATTCCAGTTTGGAATCAAAATTGCAGATCAAGGCTTGAGGTCCCAATTCCAGTCTGCGGTCACAATTCCGGTTTGGAATCACAATTGCAGTGCACGGCTAGATGTCACAATTCCACTATGGAATCACAATAACTTTTCAAACATCAGGGTCACAATTCCAGTCCAAGGTCAGAATTCCACTTTAGAATTAACATTGCATATAACGGCTTGAGCTGACAATTCCTGTTTGGAATCACTAGTTCATTTCTACATGACAATTCCTTTCTAAGCTTACAATTCCTGATTGGAATCACAATTCCACTACTATGTCACAATTAGAGACTGAGGGCAGAATTCCAGTTTGGAATCAAAATTGCAGATCATGGCTTGGAGGTCCCAATTCCAGTCTGCGGTCACAATTCTGGATTGGAATGAGAATTGCAGTGCAAGGCTAGAGGACACAATTCCACTATGGAATCACAATTGCATTTCAAAGCTCAGGGTCACAATTCCAATCTGAGTTCACAATTCCAGTTTGGAATCAAAATTGCAGATCAAGGCTTGAGGTTCCAATTACCGCCTGTGGTCACAATTCCAGTTTGGAATCACAATTGCAGTGCAAGGCTTGAGGTCACAATTCCACTATGGAATCAGAATTGCCGTTCAAAGCTCAGGGTCACAATTCCAGTCTGAGGTCACAATTCCGGCTTGCAATTACAATAGCAGATCAAGGCTTGAGCTCACAATTCCAGTTTGGAATCACAATTTCATTTCTATATCACAATTCCTTTCTAAGCTCACAATTCCTGATTCGAATCAGAATTCCTCTACTATGCCACAATTAGAGACTGAGGGCAGAATTCCAGTTTGGAACCACAATTTCATTTGATGTCACAATTCCAGTCTGAGCTCACAATTCCAGCTTGGAATCAAAATTGCAGATCAAGGTTTGAGGTCCCAATTCCAGTCTGCTGTCACAATTCCAGTTTGGAATTACAATTGCAGATCAACGCTTGAGCTCACAATTCCAGTTTGGAATCACAAGTTCATTTCTATATCACAATTCCATTCTAAGCTCACAATTCCTGATTGGAATCAGAATTCCTCTACTATGCCACAATTAGAGACTGAGGGCAGAATTGCAGTTTGGAATCACAATTCCATTTGATGTCACAATTCCAGTCTGAGCTCACAATTCCAGCTTGGAATCAAAATTGCAGATCAAGGCTTGAGGTCCCAATTCCAGTCTGCGGTGACAATTCCGGTTTGGAATCACAATTGCAGGGCAAGGCTAGAGGTCACAATTCCACTATGGAATCACAATTGCAGTTCAAAGCTCAGGGTCACAATTCTAATCTGAGGTCACAATTCCAGTTTGGAATTACAATTGCAGATCAACGCTTGAGCTCACAATTCCAGTTTGGAATCACAGTTTCATTTCTATATCACAATTCCTTTCTAAGCTCACAATTCCTGATTGGAATCACAATTCCTCTACTATGTCACAATTAGAGACTGAGGGCAGAATTGCAGTTTGGAATCACAATTCCATTTGATGTCACAGTTCCAGTCTGAGCTCACAATTCCAGTTTGGAATCAAAATTGCACATCAAGGCTTGAGGTTCCAATTACCGTCTGCCGTCACAATTCTGAATTGGAATCACAATTGCAGCGCAAGTCTTGATATCACATTTCAACTATGGAATGAGAAATGTAATTCAAAGCTCAGGGTCACAATTCCAGTCTGAGGACACAATTCCGGTTTGCAATTACAATAGCAGATCAAGGCTTGAGCTCACAATTCCAGTTTGGAATCACAATTTCATTTCTATATCACAATTCCTTACTGAGCTCACAATACATGTTTGGAATCACAATTCCACTTCTATGTCCCCATTCCAATCTGTGGTCACAATTCCGGTTTGGAATTACAATTCCATGTTATGTCATAATTTCAGTCTGAGCTCACAATTCCAGTTTGGAATCACAATTACATCTCAAGGCTTGAGGTAAAAATTCCAGTCTGAGATCACAATCCGGGTTTGGAATCACAATTGCCGTGCAAGGCTTGAGGTCACAATTCCATTATGGAATCACAATTGCAGTTCAAAGCTCAGGGTCACAATTCCAGTCTGAGGTCACAATTCCAGTTTGGATTTACAATTGCAGATCACATCTTGAGCTCACAATTCCATTTTGGAATCACAAGTTCATTTCTATATCACAATTCCTTGCTGAGCTCACTATACATGTTTGGAATCACAATTCCACTTCTATGTCCCCATTCCAATCTGAGATCACAATTCTGGTTTGGAATCACAATTGCAGTGCAAGGCTAGATATCAAAATTTCGATATGGAATCACAATTGCAGTTCAAAGCTCAGGGTCACAATTCCAGTCTGAGGTCACAATTCTAGTATGGAATTACAATTGCAGATCAAGGCTTGAGCTCACAATTCCAGTTTGGAATCACAATTTCATTTCCATATCACAATTCCTTTCTAAGCTCACAATTCCTGATTGGAATCACAATTCCTCTACTATGTCACAATTAGAGACTGAGGGCAGAATTGCAGTTTGGAATCACAATTCCATTTGATGTCACAATTCCAGTGTGAGCTCACAATTCCAGTTTTGAATCAAAATTGCACATCAAGGCTTGAGATTCCAATTACAGTCTGCGGTCACAATTCCCAACTGGAATCACAATTGCAGTGCAAGGATAGATGTCACATTTCCAGTATGGAATCAGAAATGCAGTTCAAAGCTCAGGGTCACAATTCCAGTCTGAGCTCACAATTCCAGTTTGGAATCACAATTACAGATCAAGGCTTGAGGTCCCAATCAGAGTTTGCGGTCACAATTCCGGTTTGGAATCACAATTGCAGTGCAAGGCTTGAGGTCACAATTCCAGTTTGGAATCACAATTTCATTTCTATATCACAATTCCTTTCTAAACTCACAGTTCCTGATTGGAATCACAATTCCTCTACTATGTCACAATTAGAGACTGAGGGCAGAATTGCAGTTTGGAATCACAATTCTATTTGATGTCACAATTCCAGTCTGAGCTCACAATTCCAGTTTGGAATCAAAATGGCAGATCAAGGCTTGAGGTCCCAATTCCAGTCTGCGGTCACAATTCCGGTTTGGAATCACAATTGCAGTGCAAGGCTAGAGGTCACGATTCCACTATGCAATCACAATTGCCATTCAAAGCTCAGGGTCACAATTCCAGTCTGAGGTCACAATTCCAGTTTGGAATCAAAATTGCAGATCAAGGTTTGAGGTCCCAATTCCAGTCTGTGGTCACAATTCCTGTTTGGAATCACAAATGCAGTGCAAGTTTAGAGGTCACAATTCCACTATGGAATCACAATTGCATTTCAAAGCTCATGGTCACAATTCCAGTCTGAGGTCATAATTCCGGTTTGGAATCACAATTTCATTGGAAGGCTTGAGCTCACCATTCCAGTTTGGAATTACAATTTCATTTCTATATCACAATTCCTTTCTAAGCTCACAATTCCTGATTGGAATCAGAATTCCTCTACTATGCCACAATTAGAGACTGAGGGCAGAATTCCAGTTTGGAACCACAATTTCATTTGATGTCACAATTCCAGTCTGAGCTCACAATTCCAGCTTGGAATCAAAATTGCAGATCAAGGCTTGAGGTCCCAATTCCAGTCTGCTGTCACAATTCCAGTTTGGAATTACAATTGCAGATCAACGCTTGAGCTCACAATTCCAGTTTGGAATCACAAGTTCATTTCTATATCACAATTCCATTCTAAGCTCACAATTCCTGATTGGAATCAGAATTCCTCTACTATGCCACAATTAGAGACTGAGGGCAGAATTCCAGTTTGGAATCACAATTCCATTTGATGTCACAATTCCAGTGTGAGCTCACAATTCCAGCTTGGAATCAAAATTGTACATCAAGGCTTGAGGTCCCAATTCCAGTCTGCGGTGACAATTCCGGTTTGGAATCACAATTGCAGTGCAAGGCTAGAGGTCACAATTCCACTATGGAATCACAATTGCAGTTCAAAGCTCAGGGTCACAATTCCAGTCGGAGGTCACAATTCCTGTCTGCAATTAGAATATCAGATCAAGGCTTGAGCTCACAATTCCAGTTTGGAATCACAATTCCATTTGATGTCACAATTTCAGTCTGAGCTCACAATTCCAGTTTGGAATCAAAATTGCAGATCAAGGCTTGAGGTCCCAATTCCAGTCTGCGGTCACAATTCCGGTTTGGAATCACAATTGCAGTGCACGGCTAGATGTCACAATTCCACTATGGAATCACAATAACTTTTCAAACATCAGGGTCACAATTCCAGTCCAAGGTCAGAATTCCACTTTAGAATTAACATTGCATATAACGGCTTGAGCTGACAATTCCTGTTTGGAATCACTAGTTCATTTCTACATGACAATTCCTTTCTAAGCTTACAATTCCTGATTGGAATCACAATTCCACTACTATGTCACAATTAGAGACTGAGGGCAGAATTCCAGTTTGGAATCAAAATTGCAGATCATGGCTTGGAGGTCCCAATTCCAGTCTGCGGTCACAATTCTGGATTGGAATGAGAATTGCAGTGCAAGGCTAGAGGACACAATTCCACTATGGAATCACAATTGCATTTCAAAGCTCAGGGTCACAATTCCAATCTGAGTTCACAATTCCAGTTTGGAATCAAAATTGCAGATCAAGGCTTGAGGTTCCAATTACCGCCTGTGGTCACAATTCCAGTTTGGAATCACAATTGCAGTGCAAGGCTTGAGGTCACAATTCCACTATGGAATCAGAATTGCCGTTCAAAGCTCAGGGTCACAATTCCAGTCTGAGGTCACAATTCCGGTTTGCAATTACAATAGCAGATCAAGGCTTGAGCTCACAATTCCAGTTTGGAATCACAATTTCATTTCTATATCACAATTCCTTACTGAGCTCACAATACATGTTTGGAATCACAATTCCACTTCTATGGCCCCATTCCAATCTGTGGTCACAATTCCGGTTTGGAATCACAATTACATCTCAAGGCTTGAGGTCAATATTCCAGTCTGAGATCACAATCCCGGTTTGGAATCACAATTGCCGTGCAAGGCTAGAGGTCACAATTCCATTATGGAATCACAATTGCAGTTCAAAGCTCAGGGTCACAATTCCAGTCTGCTGTCACAATTCCAGTTTGGAATTACAATTGCAGATCAACGCTTGAGCTCACAATTCCAGTTTGGAATCACAGTTTCATTTCTATATCACAATTCCTTTCTAAGCTCACAATTCCTGATTGGAATCACAATTCCTCTACTATGTCACAATTAGAGACTGAGGGCAGAATTGCAGTTTGGAATCACAATTCCATTTGATGTCACAGTTCCAGTCTGAGCTCACAATTCCAGTTTGGAATCAAAATTGCACATCAAGGCTTGAGGTTCCAATTACCGTCTGCAGTCACAATTCCGAATAGGAATCACAATTGCAGCGCAAGTCTTGATATCACATTTCAACTATGGAATGAGAAATGTAATTCAAAGCTCAGGGTCACAATTCCAGTCTGAGGACACAATTCCGGTTTGCAATTACAATAGCAGATCAAGGCTTGAGCTCACAATTCCAGTTTGGAATCACAATTTCATTTCTATATCACAATTCCTTACTGAGCTCACAATACATGTTTGGAATCACAATTCCACTTCTATGTCCCCATTCCAATCTGTGGTCACAATTCCGGTTTGGAATCACAATTCCATGTTATGTCATAATTTCAGTCTGAGCTCACAATTCCAGTTTGGAATCACAATTACATCTCAAGGCTTGAGGTGAAAATTCCAGTCTGAGATCACAATCCCGGTTTGGAATCACAATTGCCGTGCAAGGCTTGAGGTCACAATTCCATTATGGAATCACAATTGCAGTTCAAAGCTCAGGGTCACAATTCCAGTCTGAGGTCACAATTCCAGTTTGGATTTACAATTGCAGATCACATCTTGAGCTCACAATTCCATTTTGGAATCACAAGTTCATTTCTATATCACAATTCCTTGCTGAGCTCACTATACATGTTTGGAATCACAATTCCACTTCTATGTCCCCATTCCAATCTGAGATCACAATTCTGGTTTGGAATCACAATTGCAGTGCAAGGCTAGATATCAAAATTTCGATATGGAATCACAATTGCCGTTCAAAGCTCAGGGTCACAATTCCAGTCTGAGGTCACAATTCTAGTATGGAATTACAATTGCAGATCAAGGCTTGAGCTCACAATTCCAGTTTGGAATCACAATTTCATTTCCATATCACAATTCCTTTCTAAGCTCACAATTCCTGATTGGAATCACAATTCCTCTACTATGTCACAATTAGAGACTGAGGGCAGAATTGCAGTTTGGAATCACAATTCCATTTGATGTCACAATTCCAGTGTGAGCTCACAATTCCAGTTTTGAATCAAAATTGCACATCAAGGCTTGAGATTCCAATTACAGTCTGCGGTCACAATTCCCAACTGGAATCACAATTGCAGTGCAAGGATAGATGTCACATTTCCAGTATGGAATCAGAAATGCAGTTCAAAGCTCAGGGTCACAATTCCAGTCTGAGCTCACAATTCCAGTTTGGAATCACAATTACAGATCAAGGCTTGAGGTCCCAATCAGAGTTTGCGGTCACAATTCCGGTTTGGAATCACAATTGCAGTGCAAGGCTTGAGGTCACAATTCCAGTTTGGAATCACAATTTCATTTCTATATCACAATTCCTTTCTAAACTCACAGTTCCTGATTGGAATCACAATTCCTCTACTATGTCACAATTAGAGACTGAGGGCAGAATTGCAGTTTGGAATCACAATTCTATTTGATGTCACAATTCCAGTCTGAGCTCACAATTCCAGTTTGGAATCAAAATGGCAGATCAAGGCTTGAGGTCCCAATTCCAGTCTGCGGTCACAATTCCGGTTTGGAATCACAATTGCAGTGCAAGGCTAGAGGTCACGATTCCACTATGCAATCACAATTGCCATTCAAAGCTCAGGGTCACAATTCCAGTCTGAGGTCACAATTCCAGTTTGGAATCAAAATTGCAGATCAAGGTTTGAGGTCCCAATTCCAGTCTGTGGTCACAATTCCTGTTTGGAATCACAAATGCAGTGCAAGTTTAGAGGTCACAATTCCACTATGGAATCACAATTGCATTTCAAAGCTCATGGTCACAATTCCAGTCTGAGGTCATAATTCCGGTTTGGAATCACAATTTCATTGGAAGGCTTGAGCTCACCATTCCAGTTTGGAATTACAATTTCATTTCTATATCACAATTCCTTTCTAAGCTCACAATTCCTGATTGGAATCAGAATTCCTCTACTATGCCACAATTAGAGACTGAGGGCAGAATTCCAGTTTGGAACCACAATTTCATTTGATGTCACAATTCCAGTCTGAGCTCACAATTCCAGCTTGGAATCAAAATTGCAGATCAAGGCTTGAGGTCCCAATTCCAGTCTGCTGTCACAATTCCAGTTTGGAATTACAATTGCAGATCAACGCTTGAGCTCACAATTCCAGTTTGGAATCACAAGTTCATTTCTATATCACAATTCCATTCTAAGCTCACAATTCCTGATTGGAATCAGAATTCCTCTACTATGCCACAATTAGAGACTGAGGGCAGAATTCCAGTTTGGAATCACAATTCCATTTGATGTCACAATTCCAGTGTGAGCTCACAATTCCAGCTTGGAATCAAAATTGTACATCAAGGCTTGAGGTCCCAATTCCAGTCTGCGGTGACAATTCCGGTTTGGAATCACAATTGCAGTGCAAGGCTAGAGGTCACAATTCCACTATGGAATCACAATTGCAGTTCAAAGCTCAGGGTCACAATTCCAGTCGGAGGTCACAATTCCTGTCTGCAATTAGAATATCAGATCAAGGCTTGAGCTCACAATTCCAGTTTGGAATCACAATTCCATTTGATGTCACAATTTCAGTCTGAGCTCACAATTCCAGTTTGGAATCAAAATTGCAGATCAAGGCTTGAGGTCCCAATTCCAGTCTGCGGTCACAATTCCGGTTTGGAATCACAATTGCAGTGCACGGCTAGATGTCACAATTCCACTATGGAATCACAATAACTTTTCAAACATCAGGGTCACAATTCCAGTCCAAGGTCAGAATTCCACTTTAGAATTAACATTGCATATAACGGCTTGAGCTGACAATTCCTGTTTGGAATCACTAGTTCATTTCTACATGACAATTCCTTTCTAAGCTTACAATTCCTGATTGGAATCACAATTCCACTACTATGTCACAATTAGAGACTGAGGGCAGAATTCCAGTTTGGAATCAAAATTGCAGATCATGGCTTGGAGGTCCCAATTCCAGTCTGCGGTCACAATTCTGGATTGGAATGAGAATTGCAGTGCAAGGCTAGAGGACACAATTCCACTATGGAATCACAATTGCATTTCAAAGCTCAGGGTCACAATTCCAATCTGAGTTCACAATTCCAGTTTGGAATCAAAATTGCAGATCAAGGCTTGAGGTTCCAATTACCGCCTGTGGTCACAATTCCAGTTTGGAATCACAATTGCAGTGCAAGGCTTGAGGTCACAATTCCACTATGGAATCAGAATTGCCGTTCAAAGCTCAGGGTCACAATTCCAGTCTGAGGTCACAATTCCGGTTTGCAATTACAATAGCAGATCAAGGCTTGAGCTCACAATTCCAGTTTGGAATCACAATTTCATTTCTATATCACAATTCCTTACTGAGCTCACAATACATGTTTGGAATCACAATTCCACTTCTATGGCCCCATTCCAATCTGTGGTCACAATTCCGGTTTGGAATCACAATTACATCTCAAGGCTTGAGGTCAATATTCCAGTCTGAGATCACAATCCCGGTTTGGAATCACAATTGCCGTGCAAGGCTAGAGGTCACAATTCCATTATGGAATCACAATTGCAGTTCAAAGCTCAGGGTCACAATTCCAGTCTGCTGTCACAATTCCAGTTTGGAATTACAATTGCAGATCAACGCTTGAGCTCACAATTCCAGTTTGGAATCACAGTTTCATTTCTATATCACAATTCCTTTCTAAGCTCACAATTCCTGATTGGAATCACAATTCCTCTACTATGTCACAATTAGAGACTGAGGGCAGAATTGCAGTTTGGAATCACAATTCCATTTGATGTCACAGTTCCAGTCTGAGCTCACAATTCCAGTTTGGAATCAAAATTGCACATCAAGGCTTGAGGTTCCAATTACCGTCTGCAGTCACAATTCCGAATAGGAATCACAATTGCAGCGCAAGTCTTGATATCACATTTCAACTATGGAATGAGAAATGTAATTCAAAGCTCAGGGTCACAATTCCAGTCTGAGGACACAATTCCGGTTTGCAATTACAATAGCAGATCAAGGCTTGAGCTCACAATTCCAGTTTGGAATCACAATTTCATTTCTATATCACAATTCCTTACTGAGCTCACAATACATGTTTGGAATCACAATTCCACTTCTATGTCCCCATTCCAATCTGTGGTCACAATTCCGGTTTGGAATCACAATTCCATGTTATGTCATAATTTCAGTCTGAGCTCACAATTCCAGTTTGGAATCACAATTACATCTCAAGGCTTGAGGTGAAAATTCCAGTCTGAGATCACAATCCCGGTTTGGAATCACAATTGCCGTGCAAGGCTTGAGGTCACAATTCCATTATGGAATCACAATTGCAGTTCAAAGCTCAGGGTCACAATTCCAGTCTGAGGTCACAATTCCAGTTTGGATTTACAATTGCAGATCACATCTTGAGCTCACAATTCCATTTTGGAATCACAAGTTCATTTCTATATCACAATTCCTTGCTGAGCTCACTATACATGTTTGGAATCACAATTCCACTTCTATGTCCCCATTCCAATCTGAGATCACAATTCTGGTTTGGAATCACAATTGCAGTGCAAGGCTAGATATCAAAATTTCGATATGGAATCACAATTGCAGTTCAAAGCTCAGGGTCACAATTCCAGTGTGAGGTCACAATTCTAGTATGGAATTACAATTGCAGATCAAGGCTTGAGCTCACAATTCCAGTTTGGAATCACAATTTCATTTCCATATCACAATTCTTTTCTAAGCTCACAATTCCTGATTGGAATCACAATTCCGCTGCTATGTCACAATTAGAGACTGAGGGCAGAATTCCAGTTTGGAATCACAATTCCATTTGATGTCACAATTCCAGTCTGAGCTCACAATTCCAGTTTGGAATCACAATTACAGATCAAGGCTTGAGGTCCCAATCAGAGTTTGCGGTCACAATTCCGGTTTGGAATCACAATTGCAGTGCAAGGCTTGAGGTCACAATTCCAGTTTGGAATCACAATTTCATTCCTATATCACAATTCCTTTCTAAACTCACAGTTCCTGATTGGAATCACAATTCCTCTACTATGTCACAATTAGAGACTGAGGGCAGAATTCCAGTTTGGAATCACAATTCTATTTGATGTCACAATTCCAGTCTGAGCTCACAATTCCCGTTTGGAATCAAAATTGCAGATCAAGGCTTGAGGTCCCAATTCCAGTCTGCGGTGACAATTCCGGTTTGGAATCACAATTGCAGTGCAAGGCTAGAGGTCACAATTCCACTATGGAATCAAAATTGCAGTTCAAAGCTCAGGGTCACAATTCCAGTCTGAGGTCACAATTCCAGTTTGGAATTACAATTGCAGATCAAATCTTGAGCTCACTATTCCAGTTTGGAATCACAAGTTCATTTCTATAACACAATTCCTTGCTGAGCTCACTATACATGTTTGGAATCACAATTCCACTTCTATGTCCCCATTCCAATCTGCGGTCACAATTCCGGTTTGGAATCACAATTGCAGCGCATGGCTAGAGGTTACAATTGCATTATGGAATCAAAATTGCAGTTCAAAGCTCAACGTCAGAATTCCAGTCTGAGGCCACAATTCCAGTTTGGAATTACAATTGCAGATCAAGGCTTGAGCTCACAATACCTGTTTGGAATCACAATTGCCGATCAATGATTGATGTCAAAATTCCAGTCTGTTCTCAGAATTTCAGTTTGGAATCAAAATTCCATTTGATATCACAATTCCAGTCTGAGCTCACAATTCCAGTTTGGAATCAAAATTGCAGATCAAGGCTTGAGCTCACCATTCCAGTTTGGAATCACAAGTTCATTTCTATATATGAATTTTTTTCTAAGCTCAAAATACCTGTTTGGAATCACAATTGCCGATCAATGATTGATGTCAAAATTCCAGTCTGTTCTCAGAATTTCAGTTTGGAATCAAAATTCCATTTGATATCACAATTCCAGTCTGAGCTCACAATTCCAGTTTGGAATCAAAATTGCAGATCAAGGCTTGAGCTCACCATTTCAGTCTGCGTTCACAATTCCAGTTTGGAATCACAATTGCAGTTCAAAGCTCAGGGTCACAATTCCAGTCTGAGTTCACAATTCCAGTTTGGAATCAAAATTGCAGATCAAGGCTTGAGGTTCCAATAACCGTCTGTGGTCACAATTCCCGATTGGAATTACAATTGCAGCGCAAGTCTTGATATCACATTTCAACTATGGAATGAGAAATGTAATTCAAAGCTCAGGGTCACAATTCCAATCTGAGCTCCCAATTCCAGTTTGGAATCAAAATGGCAGATCAAGGCTTGAGGTCCCAATTCAATTCTGCGTTCAAAATTCCAGTTTGGAATCACAATTGCAGTGCAAGGCTTGAGGTCACAATTCCACTATGGAATCAGAATTGCCGTTCAAAGCTCAGGGTCACAATTCCAGTCTGAGGTCACAATTCCGGTTTGCAATTACAATAGCAGATCAAGGCTTGAGCTCACAATTCCAGTTTGGAATCACAATTTCATTTCTATATCACAATTCCTTACTGAGCTCACAATACATGTTTGGAATCACAATTCCACTTCTATGTCCCCATTCCAATCTGTGGTCACAATTCCGGTTTGGAATTACAATTCCATGTTATGTCATAATTTCAGTCTGAGCTCACAATTCCAGTTTGGAATCACAATTACATCTCAAGGCTTGAGGTAAAAATTCCAGTCTGAGATCACAATCCCGGTTTGGAATCACAATTGCCGTGCAAGGCTTGAGGTCACAATTCCATTATGGAATCACAATTGCAGTTCAAAGCTCAGGGTCACAATTCCAGTCTGAGGTCACAATTCCAGTTTGGATTTACAATTGCAGATCACATCTTGAGCTCACAATTCCATTTTGGAATCACAAGTTCATTTCTATATCAGAATTCCTTGCTGAGCTCACAATACATGTTTGGAATCACAATTCCACTTCTATGTCCCCATTCCAATCTGAGATCACAATTCTGGTTTGGAATCACAATTGCAGAGCAAGGCTAGAGATCAAAATTTCGATATGGAATCACAATTGCCGTTCAAAGCTCAGGGTCACAATTCCAGTGTGAGGTCACAATTCCAGATTGGAAATACAATTGCAGATCAACGCTTGAGCTCACAATTCCAGTTTGGAATCACAATTTCATTTCTATATCACAATTCCTTTCTAAGCACACAATTCCTGATTGGAATCACAATTCCGCTGCTATGTCACAATTAGAGACTGAGGGCAGAATTCCAGTTTGGAATCACAATTCCATTTGATGTCACAATTCCAGTCTGAGCTCACAATTCCCGTTTGGAATCAAAATTGCAGATCAAGGCTTGAGGTCCCAATTCCAGTCTGCGGTCACAATTCTGGTTTGGAATCACAATTGCAGTGCAAGGCTTGCGGTCACAATTCCGATTTGGAATCACAATTTCATTTCTGTATCACAATTCCTTTCTAATCTCACAATTCCTGATTGGAATCACAATTTCACTACTATGTCACAATTAGAGACTGAGGGCAGAATTCCAGTTTGGAATCAAAATTGCAGATCAAGGCTTGGAGGTCCCAATTCCAGTCTGCGGTCACAATTCCGGATTGGAATGAGAATTGCAGTGCAAGGCTAGAGGTCACAATTCCACTATGGAATCACAATTGCAGTTCAAAGCTCAGGGTCACAATTCCAATCTGAGGTCACAATTCCAGTTTGGAATTACAATTGCAGATCAAATCTTGAGCTCACAATTCCAGTTTGGAATCACAGTTTCATTTCTATATCACAATTCCTTTCTAAGCTCACAATTCCTGATTGGAATCACAATTCCTCTACTATGTCACAATTAGAGACTGAGGGCAGAATTGCAGTTTGGAATCACAATTCCATTTGATGTCACAATTCCAGTGTGAGCTCACAATTCCAGTTTGGAATCAAAATGGCAGATCAAGGCTTGAGATTCCAATTACAGTCTGCGGTCACAATTCCCAACTGGAGTCACAATTGCAGTGCAAGAATAGATGTCACATTTCCAGTATGGAATCAGAAATGCAGTTCAAAGCTCAGGGTCACAATTCCAGTCTGAGCTCACAATTCCAGTTTGGAATCACAATTACATCTCAAGGCTTGAGGTAAAAATTCCAGTCTGAGATCACAATCCCGGTTTGGAATCACAATTGCCGTGCAAGGCTTGAGGTCACAATTCCATTATGGAATCACAATTGCAGTTCAAAGCTCAGGGTCACAATTCCAGTCTGAGGTCACAATTCCAGTTTGGATTTACAATTGCAGATCACATCTTGAGCTCACAATTCCATTTTGGAATCACAAGTTCATTTCTATATCACAATTCCTTGCTGAGCTCACAATACATGTTTGGAATCACAATTCCACTTCTATGTCCCCATTCCAATCTGAGATCACAATTCTGGTTTGGAATCACAATTGCAGAGCAAGGCTAGAGATCAAAATTTCGATATGGAATCACAATTGCCGTTCAAAGCTCAGGGTCACAATTCCAGTGTGAGGTCACAATTCCAGATTGGAAATACAATTGCAGATCAACGCTTGAGCTCACAATTCCAGTTTGGAATCACAATTTCATTTCTATATCACAATTCCTTTCTAAGCACACAATTCCTGATTGGAATCACAATTCCGCTGCTATGTCACAATTAGAGACTGAGGGCAGAATTCCAGTTTGGAATCACAATTCCATTTGATGTCACAATTCCAGTCTGAGCTCACAATTCCCGTTTGGAATCAAAATTGCAGATCAAGGCTTGAGGTCCCAATTCCAGTCTGCGGTCACAATTCCGGTTTGGAATCACAATTGCAGCGCATGGCTAGAGGTTACAATTGCATTATGGAATCAAAATTGCAGTTCAAAGCTCAACGTCAGAATTCCAGTCTGAGGCCACAATTCCAGTTTGGAATTACAATTGCAGATCAAGGCTTGAGCTCACAATACCTGTTTGGAATCACAATTGCCGATCAATGATTGATGTCAAAATTCCAGTCTGTTCTCAGAATTTCAGTTTGGAATCAAAATTCCATTTGATATCACAATTCCAGTCTGAGCTCACAATTCCAGTTTGGAATCAAAATTGCAGATCAAGGCTTGAGCTCACCATTCCAGTTTGGAATCACAAGTTCATTTCTATATATGAATTTTTTTCTAAGCTCAAAATACCTGTTTGGAATCACAATTGCCGATCAATGATTGATGTCAAAATTCCAGTCTGTTCTCAGAATTTCAGTTTGGAATCAAAATTCCATTTGATATCACAATTCCAGTCTGAGCTCACAATTCCAGTTTGGAATCAAAATTGCAGATCAAGGCTTGAGCTCACCATTTCAGTCTGCGTTCACAATTCCAGTTTGGAATCACAATTGCAGTTCAAAGCTCAGGGTCACAATTCCAGTCTGAGTTCACAATTCCAGTTTGGAATCAAAATTGCAGATCAAGGCTTGAGGTTCCAATAACCGTCTGTGGTCACAATTCCCGATTGGAATTACAATTGCAGCGCAAGTCTTGATATCACATTTCAACTATGGAATGAGAAATGTAATTCAAAGCTCAGGGTCACAATTCCAATCTGAGCTCCCAATTCCAGTTTGGAATCAAAATGGCAGATCAAGGCTTGAGGTCCCAATTCAATTCTGCGTTCAAAATTCCAGTTTGGAATCACAATTGCAGTGCAAGGCTTGAGGTCACAATTCCACTATGGAATCAGAATTGCCGTTCAAAGCTCAGGGTCACAATTCCAGTCTGAGGTCACAATTCCGGTTTGCAATTACAATAGCAGATCAAGGCTTGAGCTCACAATTCCAGTTTGGAATCACAATTTCATTTCTATATCACAATTCCTTACTGAGCTCACAATACATGTTTGGAATCACAATTCCACTTCTATGTCCCCATTCCAATCTGTGGTCACAATTCCGGTTTGGAATTACAATTCCATGTTATGTCATAATTTCAGTCTGAGCTCACAATTCCAGTTTGGAATCACAATTACATCTCAAGGCTTGAGGTAAAAATTCCAGTCTGAGATCACAATCCCGGTTTGGAATCACAATTGCCGTGCAAGGCTTGAGGTCACAATTCCATTATGGAATCACAATTGCAGTTCAAAGCTCAGGGTCACAATTCCAGTCTGAGGTCACAATTCCAGTTTGGATTTACAATTGCAGATCACATCTTGAGCTCACAATTCCATTTTGGAATCACAAGTTCATTTCTATATCAGAATTCCTTGCTGAGCTCACAATACATGTTTGGAATCACAATTCCACTTCTATGTCCCCATTCCAATCTGAGATCACAATTCTGGTTTGGAATCACAATTGCAGAGCAAGGCTAGAGATCAAAATTTCGATATGGAATCACAATTGCCGTTCAAAGCTCAGGGTCACAATTCCAGTGTGAGGTCACAATTCCAGATTGGAATTACAATTGCAGATCAACGCTTGAGCTCACAATTCCAGTTTGGAATCACAATTTCATTTCTATATCACAATTCCTTTCTAAGCACACAATTCCTGATTGGAATCACAATTCCGCTGCTATGTCACAATTAGAGACTGAGGGCAGAATTGCAGTTTGGAATCACAATTCCATTTGATGTCACAATTCCAGTCTGAGCTCACAATTCCCGTTTGGAATCAAAATTGCAGATCAAGGCTTGAGGTCCCAATTCCAGTCTGCGGTCACAATTCTGGTTTGGAATCACAATTGCAGTGCAAGGCTTGCGGTCACAATTCCGATTTGGAATCACAATTTCATTTCTGTATCACAATTCCTTTCTAATCTCACAATTCCTGATTGGAATCACAATTTCACTACTATGTCACAATTAGAGACTGAGGGCAGAATTCCAGTTTGGAATCAAAATTGCAGATCAAGGCTTGGAGGTCCCAATTCCAGTCTGCGGTCACAATTCCGGATTGGAATGAGAATTGCAGTGCAAGGCTAGAGGTCACAATTCCACTATGGAATCACAATTGCAGTTCAAAGCTCAGGGTCACAATTCCAATCTGAGGTCACAATTCCAGTTTGGAATTACAATTGCAGATCAAATCTTGAGCTCACAATTCCAGTTTGGAATCACAGTTTCATTTCTATATCACAATTCCTTTCTAAGCTCACAATTCCTGATTGGAATCACAATTCCTCTACTATGTCACAATTAGAGACTGAGGGCAGAATTGCAGTTTGGAATCACAATTCCATTTGATGTCACAATTCCAGTGTGAGCTCACAATTCCAGTTTGGAATCAAAATGGCAGATCAAGGCTTGAGATTCCAATTACAGTCTGCGGTCACAATTCCCAACTGGAGTCACAATTGCAGTGCAAGAATAGATGTCACATTTCCAGTATGGAATCAGAAATGCAGTTCAAAGCTCAGGGTCACAATTCCAGTCTGAGCTCACAATTCCAGTTTGGAATCACAATTACATCTCAAGGCTTGAGGTAAAAATTCCAGTCTGAGATCACAATCCCGGTTTGGAATCACAATTGCCGTGCAAGGCTTGAGGTCACAATTCCATTATGGAATCACAATTGCAGTTCAAAGCTCAGGGTCACAATTCCAGTCTGAGGTCACAATTCCAGTTTGGATTTACAATTGCAGATCACATCTTGAGCTCACAATTCCATTTTGGAATCACAAGTTCATTTCTATATCAGAATTCCTTGCTGAGCTCACAATACATGTTTGGAATCACAATTCCACTTCTATGTCCCCATTCCAATCTGAGATCACAATTCTGGTTTGGAATCACAATTGCAGAGCAAGGCTAGAGATCAAAATTTCGATATGGAATCACAATTGCCGTTCAAAGCTCAGGGTCACAATTCCAGTGTGAGGTCACAATTCCAGATTGGAAATACAATTGCAGATCAACGCTTGAGCTCACAATTCCAGTTTGGAATCACAATTTCATTTCTATATCACAATTCCTTTCTAAGCACACAATTCCTGATTGGAATCACAATTCCGCTGCTATGTCACAATTAGAGACTGAGGGCAGAATTCCAGTTTGGAATCACAATTCCATTTGATGTCACAATTCCAGTCTGAGCTCACAATTCCCGTTTGGAATCAAAATTGCAGATCAAGGCTTGAGGTCCCAATTCCAGTCTGCGGTCACAATTCTGGTTTGGAATCACAATTGCAGTGCAAGGCTTGCGGTCACAATTCCGATTTGGAATCACAATTTCATTTCTGTATCACAATTCCTTTCTAAGCTCACAATTCCTGATTGGAATCACAATTTCACTACTATGTCACAATTAGAGACTGAGGGCAGAATTCCAGTTTGGAATCAAAATTGCAGATCAAGGCTTGGAGGTCCCAATTCCAGTCTGCGGTCACAATTCCGGATTGGAATGGGAATTGCAGTGCAAGGCTAGAGGTCACAATTCCACTATGGAATCACAATTGCAGTTCAAAGCTCAGGGTCACAATTCCAGTCTGAGGTCACAATTCCAGTTTGGAATTACAATTGCAGATCAACGCTTGAGCTCACAATTCCAGTTTGGAATCACAGTTTCATTTCTATATCACAATTCCTTTCTAAGCTCACAATTCCTGATTGGAATCACAATTCCTCTACTATGTCACAATTAGAGACTGAGGGCAGAATTGCAGTTTGGAATCACAATTCCATTTGATGTCACAATTCCAGTGTGAGCTCACAATTCCAGTTTTGAATCAAAATTGCACATCAAGGCTTGAGATTCCAATTACAGTCTGCGGTCACAATTCCCAACTGGAGTCACAATTGCAGTGCAAGAATAGATGTCACATTTCCAGTATGGAATCAGAAATGCAGTTCAAAGCTCAGGGTCACAATTCCAGTCTGAGCTCACAATTCCAGTTTGGAATCACAATTACAGATCAAGGCTTGAGGTCCCAATCAGAGTTTGCGGTCACAATTCCGGTTTGGAATCACAATTGCAGTGCAAGGCTTGAGGTCACAATTCCAGTTTGGAATCACAATTTCATTTCTATATCACAATTCCTTTCTAAGCACACAATTCCTGATTGGAATCACAATTCCGCTGCTATGTCACAATTAGAGACTGAGGGCAGAATTCCAGTTTGGAATCACAATTCCATTTGATGTCACAATTCCAGTCTGAGCTCACAATTCCCGTTTGGAATCAAAATTGCAGATCAAGGCTTGAGGTCCCAATTCCAGTCTGCGGTCACAATTCTGGTTTGGAATCACAATTGCAGTGCAAGGCTTGCGGTCACAATTCCGATTTGGAATCACAATTTCATTTCTGTATCACAATTCCTTTCTAAGCTCACAATTCCTGATTGGAATCACAATTTCACAACTATGTCACAATTAGAGACTGAGGGCAGAATTCCAGTTTGGAATCAAAATTGCAGATCAAGGCTTGGAGGTCCCAATTCCAGTCTGCGGTCACAATTCCGGATTGGAATGGGAATTGCAGTGCAAGGCTAGAGGTCACAATTCCACTATGGAATCACAATTGCAGTTCAAAGCTCAGGGTCACAATTCCAGTCTGAGGTCACAATTCCAGTTTGGAATTACAATTGCAGATCAACGCTTGAGCTCACAATTCCAGTTTGGAATCACAGTTTCATTTCTATATCACAATTCCTTTCTAAGCTCACAATTCCTGATTGGAATCACAATTCCTCTACTATGTCACAATTAGAGACTGAGGGCAGAATTGCAGTTTGGAATCACAATTCCATTTGATGTCACAATTCCAGTGTGAGCTCACAATTCCAGTTTTGAATCAAAATTGCACATCAAGGCTTGAGATTCCAATTACAGTCTGCGGTCACAATTCCCAACTGGAGTCACAATTGCAGTGCAAGAATAGATGTCACATTTCCAGTATGGAATCAGAAATGCAGTTCAAAGCTCAGGGTCACAATTCCAGTCTGAGCTCACAATTCCAGTTTGGAATCACAATTACAGATCAAGGCTTGAGGTCCCAATCAGAGTTTGCGGTCACAATTCCGGTTTGGAATCACAATTGCAGTGCAAGGCTTGAGGTCACAATTCCAGTTTGGAATCACAATTTCATTTCTATATCACAATTCCTTTCTAAACTCACAGTTCCTGATTGGAATCACAATTCCTCTACTATGTCACAATTAGAGACTGAGGGCAGAATTCCAGTTTGGAATCACAATTCTATTTGATGTCACAATTCGAGTCTGAGCTCACAATTCCAGTTTGGAATCAAAATTGCAGATCAAGGCTTGAGGTCCCAATTCCAGTCTGCGGTCACAATTCCGGTTTGGAATCACAAGTGCATTGCACGGCTAGAGGTCACAATTCCACTATGCAATCACAATTGCCATTCAAAGCTCAGGGTCACAATTCCAGTCTGAGGTCACAATTCCAGTTTGGAATCAAAATTGCAGATCAAGGTTTGAGGTCCCAATTCCAGTCTGTGGTCACAACTCCTGTTTGGAATCACAAATGCAGTGCAAGTTTAGAGGTCACAATTCCACTATGGAATCACAATTGCATTTCAAAGCTCATGGTTACAATTCCAGTCTGAGGTCATAATTCCGGTTTGGAATCACAATTTCATTGGAAGGCTTGAGCTCACCATTCCAGTTTGGAATCACAATTTCATTTCTATATCACAATTCCTTTCTAAGCTCACAATTCCTGATTCGAATCAGAATTCCTCTACTATGCCACAATTAGAGACTGAGGGCAGAATTCCAGTTTGGAACCACAATTTCATTTGATGTCACAATTCCAGTCTGAGCTCACAATTCCAGCTTGGAATCAAAATTGCAGATCAAGGTTTGAGGTCCCAATTCCAGTCTGCTGTCACAATTCCAGTTTGGAATTACAATTGCAGATCAACGCTTGAGCTCACAATTCCAGTTTGGAATCACAAGTTCATTTCTATATCACAATTCCATTCTAAGCTCACAATTCCTGATTGGAATCAGAATTCCTCTACTATGCCACAATTAGAGACTGAGGGCAGAATTGCAGTTTGGAATCACAATTCCATTTGATGTCACAATTCCAGTCTGAGCTCACAATTCCAGCTTGGAATCAAAATTGCAGATCAAGGCTTGAGGTCCCAATTCCAGTCTGCGGTGACAATTCCGGTTTGGAATCACAATTGCAGGGCAAGGCTAGAGGTCACAATTCCACTATGGAATCACAATTGCAGTTCAAAGCTCAGGGTCACAATTCTAATCTGAGGTCACAATTCCAGTTTGGAATTACAATTGCAGATCAACGCTTGAGCTCACAATTCCAGTTTGGAATCACAGTTTCATTTCTATATCACAATTCCTTTCTAAGCTCACAATTCCTGATTGGAATCACAATTCCTCTACTATGTCACAATTAGAGACTGAGGGCAGAATTGCAGTTTGGAATCACAATTCCATTTGATGTCACAGTTCCAGTCTGAGCTCACAATTCCAGTTTGGAATCAAAATTGCACATCAAGGCTTGAGGTTCCAATTACCGTCTGCCGTCACAATTCTGAATTGGAATCACAATTGCAGCGCAAGTCTTGATATCACATTTCAACTATGGAATGAGAAATGTAATTCAAAGCTCAGGGTCACAATTCCAGTCTGAGGACACAATTCCGGTTTGCAATTACAATAGCAGATCAAGGCTTGAGCTCACAATTCCAGTTTGGAATCACAATTTCATTTCTATATCACAATTCCTTACTGAGCTCACAATACATGTTTGGAATCACAATTCCACTTCTATGTCCCCATTCCAATCTGTGGTCACAATTCCGGTTTGGAATTACAATTCCATGTTATGTCATAATTTCAGTCTGAGCTCACAATTCCAGTTTGGAATCACAATTACATCTCAAGGCTTGAGGTAAAAATTCCAGTCTGAGATCACAATCCGGGTTTGGAATCACAATTGCCGTGCAAGGCTTGAGGTCACAATTCCATTATGGAATCACAATTGCAGTTCAAAGCTCAGGGTCACAATTCCAGTCTGAGGTCACAATTCCAGTTTGGATTTACAATTGCAGATCACATCTTGAGCTCACAATTCCATTTTGGAATCACAAGTTCATTTCTATATCACAATTCCTTGCTGAGCTCACTATACATGTTTGGAATCACAATTCCACTTCTATGTCCCCATTCCAATCTGAGATCACAATTCTGGTTTGGAATCACAATTGCAGTGCAAGGCTAGATATCAAAATTTCGATATGGAATCACAATTGCCGTTCAAAGCTCAGGGTCACAATTCCAGTCTGAGGTCACAATTCTAGTATGGAATTACAATTGCAGATCAAGGCTTGAGCTCACAATTCCAGTTTGGAATCACAATTTCATTTCCATATCACAATTCCTTTCTAAGCTCACAATTCCTGATTGGAATCACAATTCCTCTACTATGTCACAATTAGAGACTGAGGGCAGAATTGCAGTTTGGAATCACAATTCCATTTGATGTCACAATTCCAGTGTGAGCTCACAATTCCAGTTTTGAATCAAAATTGCACATCAAGGCTTGAGATTCCAATTACAGTCTGCGGTCACAATTCCCAACTGGAATCACAATTGCAGTGCAAGGATAGATGTCACATTTCCAGTATGGAATCAGAAATGCAGTTCAAAGCTCAGGGTCACAATTCCAGTCTGAGCTCACAATTCCAGTTTGGAATCACAATTACAGATCAAGGCTTGAGGTCCCAATCAGAGTTTGCGGTCACAATTCCGGTTTGGAATCACAATTGCAGTGCAAGGCTTGAGGTCACAATTCCAGTTTGGAATCACAATTTCATTTCTATATCACAATTCCTTTCTAAACTCACAGTTCCTGATTGGAATCACAATTCCTCTACTATGTCACAATTAGAGACTGAGGGCAGAATTGCAGTTTGGAATCACAATTCTATTTGATGTCACAATTCCAGTCTGAGCTCACAATTCCAGTTTGGAATCAAAATGGCAGATCAAGGCTTGAGGTCCCAATTCCAGTCTGCGGTCACAATTCCGGTTTGGAATCACAATTGCAGTGCAAGGCTAGAGGTCACGATTCCACTATGCAATCACAATTGCCATTCAAAGCTCAGGGTCACAATTCCAGTCTGAGGTCACAATTCCAGTTTGGAATCAAAATTGCAGATCAAGGTTTGAGGTCCCAATTCCAGTCTGTGGTCACAATTCCTGTTTGGAATCACAAATGCAGTGCAAGTTTAGAGGTCACAATTCCACTATGGAATCACAATTGCATTTCAAAGCTCATGGTCACAATTCCAGTCTGAGGTCATAATTCCGGTTTGGAATCACAATTTCATTGGAAGGCTTGAGCTCACCATTCCAGTTTGGAATTACAATTTCATTTCTATATCACAATTCCTTTCTAAGCTCACAATTCCTGATTGGAATCAGAATTCCTCTACTATGCCACAATTAGAGACTGAGGGCAGAATTCCAGTTTGGAACCACAATTTCATTTGATGTCACAATTCCAGTCTGAGCTCACAATTCCAGCTTGGAATCAAAATTGCAGATCAAGGCTTGAGGTCCCAATTCCAGTCTGCTGTCACAATTCCAGTTTGGAATTACAATTGCAGATCAACGCTTGAGCTCACAATTCCAGTTTGGAATCACAAGTTCATTTCTATATCACAATTCCATTCTAAGCTCACAATTCCTGATTGGAATCAGAATTCCTCTACTATGCCACAATTAGAGACTGAGGGCAGAATTCCAGTTTGGAATCACAATTCCATTTGATGTCACAATTCCAGTGTGAGCTCACAATTCCAGCTTGGAATCAAAATTGTACATCAAGGCTTGAGGTCCCAATTCCAGTCTGCGGTGACAATTCCGGTTTGGAATCACAATTGCAGTGCAAGGCTAGAGGTCACAATTCCACTATGGAATCACAATTGCAGTTCAAAGCTCAGGGTCACAATTCCAGTCGGAGGTCACAATTCCTGTCTGCAATTAGAATATCAGATCAAGGCTTGAGCTCACAATTCCAGTTTGGAATCACAATTCCATTTGATGTCACAATTTCAGTCTGAGCTCACAATTCCAGTTTGGAATCAAAATTGCAGATCAAGGCTTGAGGTCCCAATTCCAGTCTGCGGTCACAATTCCGGTTTGGAATCACAATTGCAGTGCACGGCTAGATGTCACAATTCCACTATGGAATCACAATAACTTTTCAAACATCAGGGTCACAATTCCAGTCCAAGGTCAGAATTCCACTTTAGAATTAACATTGCATATAACGGCTTGAGCTGACAATTCCTGTTTGGAATCACTAGTTCATTTCTACATGACAATTCCTTTCTAAGCTTACAATTCCTGATTGGAATCACAATTCCACTACTATGTCACAATTAGAGACTGAGGGCAGAATTCCAGTTTGGAATCAAAATTGCAGATCATGGCTTGGAGGTCCCAATTCCAGTCTGCGGTCACAATTCTGGATTGGAATGAGAATTGCAGTGCAAGGCTAGAGGACACAATTCCACTATGGAATCACAATTGCATTTCAAAGCTCAGGGTCACAATTCCAATCTGAGTTCACAATTCCAGTTTGGAATCAAAATTGCAGATCAAGGCTTGAGGTTCCAATTACCGCCTGTGGTCACAATTCCAGTTTGGAATCACAATTGCAGTGCAAGGCTTGAGGTCACAATTCCACTATGGAATCAGAATTGCCGTTCAAAGCTCAGGGTCACAATTCCAGTCTGAGGTCACAATTCCGGTTTGCAATTACAATAGCAGATCAAGGCTTGAGCTCACAATTCCAGTTTGGAATCACAATTTCATTTCTATATCACAATTCCTTACTGAGCTCACAATACATGTTTGGAATCACAATTCCACTTCTATGTCCCCATTCCAATCTGTGGTCACAATTCCGGTTTGGAATCACAATTACATCTCAAGGCTTGAGGTCAATATTCCAGTCTGAGATCACAATCCCGGTTTGGAATCACAATTGCCGTGCAAGGCTAGAGGTCACAATTCCATTATGGAATCACAATTGCAGTTCAAAGCTCAGGGTCACAATTCCAGTCTGCTGTCACAATTCCAGTTTGGAATTACAATTGCAGATCAACGCTTGAGCTCACAATTCCAGTTTGGAATCACAGTTTCATTTCTATATCACAATTCCTTTCTAAGCTCACAATTCCTGATTGGAATCACAATTCCTCTACTATGTCACAATTAGAGACTGAGGGCAGAATTGCAGTTTGGAATCACAATTCCATTTGATGTCACAGTTCCAGTCTGAGCTCACAATTCCAGTTTGGAATCAAAATTGCACATCAAGGCTTGAGGTTCCAATTACCGTCTGCAGTCACAATTCCGAATAGGAATCACAATTGCAGCGCAAGTCTTGATATCACATTTCAACTATGGAATGAGAAATGTAATTCAAAGCTCAGGGTCACAATTCCAGTCTGAGGACACAATTCCGGTTTGCAATTACAATAGCAGATCAAGGCTTGAGCTCACAATTCCAGTTTGGAATCACAATTTCATTTCTATATCACAATTCCTTACTGAGCTCACAATACATGTTTGGAATCACAATTCCACTTCTATGTCCCCATTCCAATCTGTGGTCACAATTCCGGTTTGGAATCACAATTCCATGTTATGTCATAATTTCAGTCTGAGCTCACAATTCCAGTTTGGAATCACAATTACATCTCAAGGCTTGAGGTGAAAATTCCAGTCTGAGATCACAATCCCGGTTTGGAATCACAATTGCCGTGCAAGGCTTGAGGTCACAATTCCATTATGGAATCACAATTGCAGTTCAAAGCTCAGGGTCACAATTCCAGTCTGAGGTCACAATTCCAGTTTGGATTTACAATTGCAGATCACATCTTGAGCTCACAATTCCATTTTGGAATCACAAGTTCATTTCTATATCACAATTCCTTGCTGAGCTCACTATACATGTTTGGAATCACAATTCCACTTCTATGTCCCCATTCCAATCTGAGATCACAATTCTGGTTTGGAATCACAATTGCAGTGCAAGGCTAGATATCAAAATTTCGATATGGAATCACAATTGCAGTTCAAAGCTCAGGGTCACAATTCCAGTGTGAGGTCACAATTCTAGTATGGAATTACAATTGCAGATCAAGGCTTGAGCTCACAATTCCAGTTTGGAATCACAATTTCATTTCCATATCACAATTCATTTCTAAGCTCACAATTCCTGATTGGAATCACAATTCCGCTGCTATGTCACAATTAGAGACTGAGGGCAGAATTCCAGTTTGGAATCACAATTCCATTTGATGTCACAATTCCAGTCTGAGCTCACAATTCCAGTTTGGAATCACAATTACAGATCAAGGCTTGAGGTCCCAATCAGAGTTTGCGGTCACAATTCCGGTTTGGAATCACAATTGCAGTGCAAGGCTTGAGGTCACAATTCCAGTTTGGAATCACAATTTCATTCCTATATCACAATTCCTTTCTAAACTCACAGTTCCTGATTGGAATCACAATTCCTCTACTATGTCACAATTAGAGACTGAGGGCAGAATTGCAGTTTGGAATCACAATCCTATTTGATGTCACAATTCCAGTCTGAGCTCACAATTCCAGTTTGGAATCAAAATTGCAGATCAAGGCTTGAGGTCCCAATTCCAGTCTGCGGTGACAATTCCGGTTTGGAATCACAATTGCAGTGCAAGGCTAGAGGTCACAATTCCACTATGGAATCAAAATTGCAGTTCAAAGCTCAGGGTCACAATTCCAGTCTGAGGTCACAATTCCAGTTTGGAATTACAATTGCAGATCAAATCTTGAGCTCACTATTCCAGTTTGGAATCACAAGTTCATTTCTATAACACAATTCCTTGCTGAGCTCACTATACATGTTTGGAATCACAATTCCACTTCTATGTCCCCATTCCAATCTGCGGTCACAATTCCGGTTTGGAATCACAATTGCAGCGCATGGCTAGAGGTTACAATTGCATTATGGAATCAAAATTGCAGTTCAAAGCTCAACGTCAGAATTCCAGTCTGAGGCCACAATTCCAGTTTGGAATTACAATTGCAGATCAAGGCTTGAGCTCACAATACCTGTTTGGAATCACAATTGCCGATCAATGATTGATGTCAAAATTCCAGTCTGTTCTCAGAATTTCAGTTTGGAATCAAAATTCCATTTGATATCACAATTCCAGTCTGAGCTCACAATTCCAGTTTGGAATCAAAATTGCAGATCAAGGCTTGAGCTCACCATTCCAGTTTGGAATCACAAGTTCATTTCTATATATGAATTTTTTTCTAAGCTCAAAATACCTGTTTGGAATCACAATTGCCGATCAATGATTGATGTCAAAATTCCAGTCTGTTCTCAGAATTTCAGTTTGGAATCAAAATTCCATTTGATATCACAATTCCAGTCTGAGCTCACAATTCCAGTTTGGAATCAAAATTGCAGATCAAGGCTTGAGCTCACCATTTCAGTCTGCGTTCACAATTCCAGTTTGGAATCACAATTGCAGTTCAAAGCTCAGGGTCACAATTCCAGTCTGAGTTCACAATTCCAGTTTGGAATCAAAATTGCAGATCAAGGCTTGAGGTTCCAATAACCGTCTGTGGTCACAATTCCCGATTGGAATTACAATTGCAGCGCAAGTCTTGATATCACATTTCAACTATGGAATGAGAAATGTAATTCAAAGCTCAGGGTCACAATTCCAATCTGAGCTCCCAATTCCAGTTTGGAATCAAAATGGCAGATCAAGGCTTGAGGTCCCAATTCAATTCTGCGTTCAAAATTCCAGTTTGGAATCACAATTGCAGTGCAAGGCTTGAGGTCACAATTCCACTATGGAATCAGAATTGCCGTTCAAAGCTCAGGGTCACAATTCCAGTCTGAGGTCACAATTCCGGTTTGCAATTACAATAGCAGATCAAGGCTTGAGCTCACAATTCCAGTTTGGAATCACAATTTCATTTCTATATCACAATTCCTTACTGAGCTCACAATACATGTTTGGAATCACAATTCCACTTCTATGTCCCCATTCCAATCTGTGGTCACAATTCCGGTTTGGAATTACAATTCCATGTTATGTCATAATTTCAGTCTGAGCTCACAATTCCAGTTTGGAATCACAATTACATCTCAAGGCTTGAGGTAAAAATTCCAGTCTGAGATCACAATCCGGGTTTGGAATCACAATTGCCGTGCAAGGCTTGAGGTCACAATTCCATTATGGAATCACAATTGCAGTTCAAAGCTCAGGGTCACAATTCCAGTCTGAGGTCACAATTCCAGTTTGGATTTACAATTGCAGATCACATCTTGAGCTCACAATTCCATTTTGGAATCACAAGTTCATTTCTATATCAGAATTCCTTGCTGAGCTCACAATACATGTTTGGAATCACAATTCCACTTCTATGTCCCCATTCCAATCTGAGATCACAATTCTGGTTTGGAATCACAATTGCAGAGCAAGGCTAGAGATCAAAATTTCGATATGGAATCACAATTGCCGTTCAAAGCTCAGGGTCACAATTCCAGTGTGAGGTCACAATTCCAGATTGGAATTACAATTGCAGATCAACGCTTGAGCTCACAATTCCAGTTTGGAATCACAATTTCATTTCTATATCACAATTCCTTTCTAAGCACACAATTCCTGATTGGAATCACAATTCCGCTGCTATGTCACAATTAGAGACTGAGGGCAGAATTGCAGTTTGGAATCACAATTCCATTTGATGTCACAATTCCAGTCTGAGCTCACAATTCCCGTTTGGAATCAAAATTGCAGATCAAGGCTTGAGGTCCCAATTACAGTCTGCGGTCACAATTCTGGTTTGGAATCACAATTGCAGTGCAAGGCTTGCGGTCACAATTCCGATTTGGAATCACAATTTCATTTCTGTATCACAATTCCTTTCTAAGCTCACAATTCCTGATTGGAATCACAATTTCACTACTATGTCACAATTAGAGACTGAGGGCAGAATTCCAGTTTGGAATCAAAATTGCAGATCAAGGCTTGGAGGTCCCAATTCCAGTCTGCGGTCACAATTCCGGATTGGAATGAGAATTGCAGTGCAAGGCTAGAGGTCACAATTCCACTATGGAATCACAATTGCAGTTCAAAGCTCAGGGTCACAATTCCAATCTGAGGTCACAATTCCAGTTTGGAATTACAATTGCAGATCAAATCTTGAGCTCACAATTCCAGTTTGGAATCACAAGTTCATTTCTATAACACAATTCCTTGCTGAGCTCACAATACATGTTTGGAATCACAATTCCACTTCTATGTCCCCATTCCAATCTGCGGTCACAATTCCGGTTTGGAATCACAATTGCAGCGCATGGCTAGAGGTCACAATTGCATTATGGAATCAAAATTGCAGTTCAAAGCTAAGGGTCACAATTCCAGTCTGAGGCCACAATTCCAGTTTGGAATTACAATTGCAGATCAAGGCTTGAGCTCACAATACCTGTTTGGAATCACAATTGCCGATCAATGATTGATGTCAAAATTCCAGTCTGTTCTCAGAATTTCAGTTTGGAATCAAAATTCCATTTGATATCACAATTCCAGTCTGAGCTCACAATTCCAGTTTGGAATCAAAATTGCAGATCAAGGCTTGAGCTCACCATTCCAGTTTGGAATCACAAGTTCATTTCTATATATGAATTTTTTTCTAAGCTCACAATACCTGTTTGGAATCACAATTGCCGATCAATGATTGATGTCAAAATTCCAGTCTGTTCTCAGAATTTCAGTTTGGAATCAAAATTCCATTTGATGTCACAATTCCAGTCTGAGCTCACAATTCCAGTTTGGAATCAAAATTGCAGATCAAGGCTTGAGCTCACCATTTCAGTCTGCGTTCACAATTCCAGTTTGGAATCACAATTGCAGTGAAAGGCTAGAGGTATCAATTCCACTATGGAATCACAATTGCATTTCAAAACTCACAGTCACAATTCCAGTCTGAGGTCACAATTCCACTATGGAATCACAATTGCAGTTCAAAGCTCAGGGTCACAATTCCAGTCTGAGTTCACAATTCCAGTTTGGAATCAAAATTGCAGATCAAGGCTTGAGGTTCCAATTACCGTCTGTGGTCACAATTCCCGATTGGAATCACAATTGCAGCGCAAGTCTTGATATCACATTTCAACTATGGAATGAGAAATGTAATTCAAAGCTCAGGGTCACAATTCCAATCTGAGCTCCCAATTCCAGTTTGGAATCAAAATGGCAGATCAAGGCTTGAGGTCCCAATTCCAGTCTGCGTTCAAAATTCCAGTTTGGAATCACAATTGCAGTGCAAGGCTTGAGGTCACAATTCCACTATGGAATCAGAATTGCCGTTCAAAGCTCAGGGTCACAATTCCAGTCTGAGGTCACAATTCCGGTTTGCAATTACAATAGCAGATCAAGGCTTGAGCTCACAATTCCAGTTTGGAATCACAATTTCATTTCTATATCACAATTCCTTGCTGAGCTCACAATACATGATTGGAATCACAATTCCACTTCTATGTCCCCATTCCAATCTGCGGTCACAATTCCGATTTAGAATCACAACTGCAGTGCAGGCTATAATCACTATTCCACTATGGAATCACAATTGCAATTCAAAGATCAGAGTCACAATTCCAGTCTGAGGCCACAATTCCAGTTTGGAAATACAATTGCAGATTAAGGCTTGAGCTCAAAATTCCAGTTTGGGATGAAAAGTCCATTTGATGTCACAATTCCAGTCTGAGCTCACAATTCTATTTTGGAAACTAAATTGCAGATAAAGGCTTTAGTTCCCAGTTCCAGTCTGCGGTCAAAATTCCGGTTTGGAATCACAATTGCAGTGCAAGGCTAGAGGTCACAATTCCAGTCTGAGGTCACAATTCCTGTCTGCAATTAGAATATCAGATCAAGGATTGAGCTCACAATTCCAGTTTGGAATCACAATTCCATTTTATGTCACAATTCCAGTCTGAGCTCACAATTCCAGTTTGGAATAAAAATTGCACATCCAGACTTGAGGTACCAAATACAGCCTGAGGTCACAATTCCGGTTTGGAATCACAATTGCAGTGCAAGGCTAGCGGTCGTAATTCCACTATGGTATAAAAATTGCAGATAAAGGCTTGAGGTCCCAATTCCAGTCTGAGGACACAATTCCAGTTTGGAATTACAATTGCAGATCAAGGCTTGAGCTCACAATTCCAGTTTGGAATCACAAATTCATTTCTATATCACAATTTTTTTCTAAGCTCACAATACCTCTTTGGAATCACAATTGCCGATCATTGATTGATGTCAAAATTCCAATCTGATCTCAGAATTCCAGTTTGGAATGAAAAGTCCATTTGATGTCACAATTCCAGTCTGAGCTCTCAATTCCAATTTGGAATCAAAATTATATTTCAAGGCTTGAGGTCCCAATTCCAGTCTGCGGTCACAATTCCGGTTTGGAATCACAATTGCAGTGCAAGGCTAGAGGTCACAATTTGGCTATGGAATCACAATTGCAGTTCAAGGCTCAGTGTCACAATTCCAGTCTGAGGTCACAGTTCCAGTTTGGAATTAGAATTGTAGATCAACGCTTGAGCTCACAATTCCAGTTTGGAATCACAATTTCATTTCTATATCACAATTCCATTCTAAGCTCACAGTTCCTGATTGGAATCACAATTCCTCTACTATGCCACAATTAGAGACTGAGGGCAGAATTCCAGTTTGGAATCACAATTCCATTTGATGTCACAATTCCCGTCTGAGCTCACAATTCCAGTTTGGAATCAAAATTGCAGATCAAGGCTTGTGGTCCCAATTCCAGTCTGAGCTCAAAATTCCGGTTTGGAATCACAACTGCAGTGAAAGGCTAGATGTCACATTTCCACTATGCATTCAGAAATGCAATTCAAAGCTAAGGGTCACAATTCCAGTCTGAGGTCACAATTCCAGTTTGGAATTACAATTGCAGATCAACGCTTGAGCTCACAATTCCAGTTTGGAATCACAGTTTCATTTCTATATCACAATTCCTTTCTAAGCTCACAATTCCTGATTGGAATCACAATTCCTCTACTATGTCACAATTAGAGACTGAGGGCAGAATTGCAGTTTGGAATCACAATTCCATTTGATGTCACAGTTCCAGTCTGAGCTCACAATTCCAGTTTGGAATCAAAATTGCACATCAAGGCTTGAGGTTCCAATTACCGTCTGCAGTCACAATTCTGAATTGGAATCACAATTGCAGCGCAAGTCTTGATATCACATTTCAACTATGGAATGAGAAATGTAATTCAAAGCTCAGGGTCACAATTCCAGTCTGAGGACACAATTCCGGTTTGCAATTACAATAGCAGATCAAGGCTTGAGCTCACAATTCCAGTTTGGAATCACAATTTCATTTCTATATCACAATTCCTTACTGAGCTCACAATACATGTTTGGAATCACAATTCCACTTCTATGTCCCCATTCCAATCTGTGGTCACAATTCCGGTTTGGAATCACAATTCCATGTTATGTCATAATTTCAGTCTGAGCTCACAATTCCAGTTTGGAATCACAATTACATCTCAAGGCTTGAGGTAAAAATTCCAGTCTGAGATCACAATCCCGGTTTGGAATCACAATTGCCGTGCAAGGCTTGAGGTCACAATTCCATTATGGAATCACAATTGCAGTTCAAAGCTCAGGGTCACAATTCCAGTCTGAGGTCACAATTCCAGTTTGGATTTACAATTGCAGATCACATCTTGAGCTCACAATTCCATTTTCTAAGTTCATTTCTATATCACAATTCCTTGCTGAGCTCACAATACATGTTTGGAATCACAATTCCACTTCTATGTCCCCATTCCAATCTGAGATCACAATTCTGGTTTGGAATCACAATTGCAGTGCAAGGCTAGATATCAAAATTTCGATATGGAATCACAATTGCAGTTCAAAGCTCAGGGTCACAATTCCAGTCTGAGGTCACAATTCTAGTATGGAATTACAATTGCAGATCAAGGCTTGAGCTCACAATTCCAGTTTGGAATCACAATTTCATTTCCATATCACAATTCTTTTCTAAGCTCACAATTCCTGATTGGAATCACAATTCCTCTATTATGTCACAATTAGAGACTGAGGGCAGAATTCCAGTTTGGAATCACAATTCCATTTGATGTCACAATTCCAGTGTGAGCTCACAATTCCAGTTTTGAATCAAAATTGCACATCAAGGCTTGAGATTCCAATTACAGTCTGTGGTCACAATTCCCAACTGGAATCACAATTGCAGTGCAAGGATAGATGTCACATTTCCAGTATGGAATCAGAAATGCAGTTCAAAGCTCAGGGTCACAATTCCAGTCTGAGCTCACAATTCCAGTTTGGAATCACAATTACAGATCAAGGCTTGAGGTCCCAATCAGAGTTTGCGGTCACAATTCCGGTTTGGAATCACAATTGCAGTGCAAGGCTTGAGGTCACAATTCCAGTTTGGAATCACAATTTCATTTCTATATCACAATTCCTTTCTAAACTCACAGTTCCTGATTGGAATCACAATTCCTCTACTATGTCACAATTAGAGACTGAGGGCAGAATTCCAGTTTGGAATCACAATTCTATTTGATGTCACAATTCCAGTCTGAGCTCACAATTCCCGTTTGGAATCAAAATTGCAGATCAAGGCTTGAGGTCCCAATTCCAGTCTGCGGTGACAATTCCGGTTTGGAATCACAATTGCAGTGCAAGGCTAGAGGTCACAATTCCACTATGGAATCAAAATTGCAGTTCAAAGCTCAGGGTCACAATTCCAGTCTGAGGTCACAATTCCAGTTTGGAATTACAATTGCAGATCAAATCTTGAGCTCACTATTCCAGTTTGGAATCACAAGTTCATTTCTATAACACAATTCCTTGCTGAGCTCACTATACATGTTTGGAATCACAATTCCACTTCTATGTCCCCATTCCAATCTGCGGTCACAATTCCGGTTTGGAATCACAATTGCAGCGCATGGCTAGAGGTTACAATTGCATTATGGAATCAAAATTGCAGTTCAAAGCTCAACGTCAGAATTCCAGTCTGAGGCCACAATTCCAGTTTGGAATTACAATTGCAGATCAAGGCTTGAGCTCACAATACCTGTTTGGAATCACAATTGCCGATCAATGATTGATGTCAAAATTCCAGTCTGTTCTCAGAATTTCAGTTTGGAATCAAAATTCCATTTGATATCACAATTCCAGTCTGAGCTCACAATTCCAGTTTGGAATCAAAATTGCAGATCAAGGCTTGAGCTCACCATTCCAGTTTGGAATCACAAGTTCATTTCTATATATGAATTTTTTTCTAAGCTCAAAATACCTGTTTGGAATCACAATTGCCGATCAATGATTGATGTCAAAATTCCAGTCTGTTCTCAGAATTTCAGTTTGGAATCAAAATTCCATTTGATATCACAATTCCAGTCTGAGCTCACAATTCCAGTTTGGAATCAAAATTGCAGATCAAGGCTTGAGCTCACCATTTCAGTCTGCGTTCACAATTCCAGTTTGGAATCACAATTGCAGTTCAAAGCTCAGGGTCACAATTCCAGTCTGAGTTCACAATTCCAGTTTGGAATCAAAATTGCAGATCAAGGCTTGAGGTTCCAATAACCGTCTGTGGTCACAATTCCCGATTGGAATTACAATTGCAGCGCAAGTCTTGATATCACATTTCAACTATGGAATGAGAAATGTAATTCAAAGCTCAGGGTCACAATTCCAATCTGAGCTCCCAATTCCAGTTTGGAATCAAAATGGCAGATCAAGGCTTGAGGTCCCAATTCCAGTCTGCGTTCAAAATTCCAGTTTGGAATCACAATTGCAGTGCAAGGCTTGAGGTCACAATTCCACTATGGAATCAGAATTGCCGTTCAAAGCTCAGGGTCACAATTCCAGTCTGAGGTCACAATTCCGGTTTGCAATTACAATAGCAGATCAAGGCTTGAGCTCACAATTCCAGTTTGGAATCACAATTTCATTTCTATATCACAATTCCTTGCTGAGCTCACAATACATGTTTGGAATCACAATTCCACTTCTATGTCCCCATTCCAATCTGTGGTCACAATTCCGGTTTGGAATCACAATTCCATGTTATGTCATAATTTCAGTCTGAGCTCACAATTCCAGTTTGGAATCACAATTACATCTCAAGGCTTGAGGTAAAAATTCCAGTCTGAGATCACAATCCCGGTTTGGAATCACAATTGCCGTGCAAGGCTTGAGGTCACAATTCCATTATGGAATCACAATTGCAGTTCAAAGCTCAGGGTCACAATTCCAGTCTGAGGTCACAATTCCAGTTTGGATTTACAATTGCAGATCACATCTTGAGCTCACAATTCCATTTTGGAATCACAAGTTCATTTCTATATCACAATTCCTTGCTGAGCTCACAATACATGTTTGGAATCACAATTCCACTTCTATGTCCCCATTCCAATCTGAGATCACAATTCTGGTTTGGAATCACAATTGCAGAGCAAGGCTAGAGATCAAAATTTCGATATGGAATCACAATTGCCGTTCAAAGCTCAGGGTCACAATTCCAGTGTGAGGTCACAATTCCAGATTGGAATTACAATTGCAGATCAACGCTTGAGCTCACAATTCCAGTTTGGAATCACAATTTCATTTCTATATCACAATTCCTTTCTAAGCACACAATTCCTGATTGGAATCACAATTCCGCTGCTATGTCACAATTAGAGACTGAGGGCAGAATTGCAGTTTGGAATCACAATTCCATTTGATGTCACAATTCCAGTCTGAGCTCACAATTCCCGTTTGGAATCAAAATGGCAGATCAAGGCTTGAGGTCCCAATTACAGTCTGCGGTCACAATTCTGGTTTGGAATCACAATTGCAGTGCAAGGCTTGCGGTCACAATTCCGATTTGGAATCACAATTTCATTTCTGTATCACAATTCCTTTCTAATCTCACAATTCCTGATTGGAATCACAATTTCACTACTATGTCACAATTAGAGACTGAGGGCAGAATTCCAGTTTGGAATCAAAATTGCAGATCAAGGCTTGGAGGTCCCAATTCCAGTCTGCGGTCACAATTCCGGATTGGAATGAGAATTGCAGTGCAAGGCTAGAGGTCACAATTCCACTATGGAATCACAATTGCAGTTCAAAGCTCAGGGTCACAATTCCAATCTGAGGTCACAATTCCAGTTTGGAATTACAATTGCAGATCAAATCTTGAGCTCACTATTCCAGTTTGGAATCACAGTTTAATTTCTATATCACAATTCCTTTCTAAGCTCACAATTCCTGATTGGAATCACAATTCCTCTACTATGTCACAATTAGAGACTGAGGGCAGAATTGCAGTTTGGAATCACAATTCCATTTGATGTCACAATTCCAGTGTGAGCTCACAATTCCAGTTTGGAATCAAAATGGCAGATCAAGGCTTGAGATTCCAATTACAGTCTGCGGTCACAATTCCCAACTGGAGTCACAATTGCAGTGCAAGAATAGATGTCACATTTCCAGTATGGAATCAGAAATGCAGTTCAAAGCTCAGGGTCACAATTCCAGTCTGAGCTCACAATTCCAGTTTGGAATCACAATTACATCTCAAGGCTTGAGGTAAAAATTCCAGTCTGAGATCACAATCCCGGTTTGGAATCACAATTGCCGTGCAAGGCTTGAGGTCACAATTCCATTATGGAATCACAATTGCAGTTCAAAGCTCAGGGTCACAATTCCAGTGTGAGGTCACAATTCCAGTTTGGATTTACAATTGCAGATCAAGGCTTGAGCTCACAATTCCAGTTTGGAATCACAGTTTCATTTCTATATCACAATTCCTTTCTAAGCTCACAATTCCTGATTGGAATCACAATTCCTCTACTATGTCACAATTAGAGACTGAGGGCAGAATTGCAGTTTGGAATCACAATTCCATTTGATGTCACAATTCCAGTGTGAGCTCACAATTCCAGTTTTGAATCAAAATTGCACATCAAGGCTTGAGATTCCAATTACAGTCTGCGGTCACAATTCCCAACTGCAGTCACAATTGCAGTGCAAGAATAGATGTCACATTTCCAGTATGGAATCAGAAATGCAGTTCAAAGCTCAGGGTCACAATTCCAGTCTGAGCTCACAATTCCAGTTTGGAATCACAATTACAGATCAAGGCTTGAGGTCCCAATCAGAGTTTGCGGTCACAATTCCGGTTTGGAATCACAATTGCAGTGCAAGGCTTGAGGTCACAATTCCAGTTTGGAATCACAATTTCATTTCTATATCACAATTCCTTTCTAAACTCACAGTTCCTGATTGGAATCACAATTCCTCTACTATGTCACAATTAGAGACTGAGGGCAGAATTCCAGTTTGGAATCACAATTCCATTTGATGTCACAATTCGAGTCTGAGCTCACAATTCCAGTTTGGAATCAAAATTGCAGATCAAGGCTTGAGGTCCCAATTACAGTCTGCGGTCACAATTCCGGTTTGGAATCACAAGTGCATTGCACGGCTAGAGGTCACAATTCCACTATGCAATCACAATTGCCATTCAAAGCTCAGGGTCACAATTCCAGTCTGAGGTCACAATTCCAGTTTGGAATCAAAATTGCAGATCAAGGTTTGAGGTCCCAATTCCAGTCTGTGGTCACAACTCCTGTTTGGAATCACAAATGCAGTGCAAGTTTAGAGGTCACAATTCCACTATGGAATCACAATTGCATTTCAAAGCTCATGGTTACAATTCCAGTCTGAGGTCATAATTCCGGTTTGGAATCACAATTTCATTGGAAGGCTTGAGCTCACCATTCCAGTTTGGAATCACAATTTCATTTCTATATCACAATTCCTTTCTAAGCTCACAATTCCTGATTCGAATCAGAATTCCTCTACTATGCCACAATTAGAGACTGAGGGCAGAATTCCAGTTTGGAACCACAATTTCATTTGATGTCACAATTCCAGTCTGAGCTCACAATTCCAGCTTGGAATCAAAATTGCAGATCAAGGTTTGAGGTCCCAATTCCAGTCTGCTGTCACAATTCCAGTTTGGAATTACAATTGCAGATCAACGCTTGAGCTCACAATTCCAGTTTGGAATCACAAGTTCATTTCTATATCACAATTCCATTCTAAGCTCACAATTCCTGATTGGAATCAGAATTCCTCTACTATGCCACAATTAGAGACTGAGGGCAGAATTGCAGTTTGGAATCACAATTCCATTTGATGTCACAATTCCAGTGTGAGCTCACAATTCCAGCTTGGAATCAAAATTGCAGATCAAGGCTTGAGGTCCCAATTCCAGTCTGCGGTGACAATTCCGGTTTGGAATCACAATTGCAGGGCAAGGCTAGAGGTCACAATTCCACTATGGAATCACAATTGCAGTTCAAAGCTCAGGGTCACAATTCTAATCTGAGGTCACAATTCCAGTTTGGAATTACAATTGCAGATCAACGCTTGAGCTCACAATTCCAGTTTGGAATCACAGTTTCATTTCTATATCACAATTCCTTTCTAAGCTCACAATTCCTGATTGGAATCACAATTCCTCTACTATGTCACAATTAGAGACTGAGGGCAGAATTGCAGTTTGGAATCACAATTCCATTTGATGTCACAGTTCCAGTCTGAGCTCACAATTCCAGTTTGGAATCAAAATTGCACATCAAGGCTTGAGGTTCCAATTACCGTCTGCAGTCACAATTCTGAATTGGAATCACAATTGCAGCGCAAGTCTTGATACCACATTTCAACTATGGAATGAGAAATGTAATTCAAAGCTCAGGGTCACAATTCCAGTCTGAGGACACAATTCCGGTTTGCAATTACAATAGCAGATCAAGGCTTGAGCTCACAATTCCAGTTTGGAATCACAATTTCATTTCTATATCACAATTCCTTACTGAGCTCACAATACATGTTTGGAATCACAATTCCACTTCTATGTCCCCATTCCAATCTGTGGTCACAATTCCGGTTTGGAATCACAATTCCATGTTATGTCATAATTTCAGTCTGAGCTCACAATTCCAGTTTGGAATCACAATTACATCTCAAGGCTTGAGGTAAAAATTCCAGTCTGAGATCACAATCCGGGTTTGGAATCACAATTGCCGTGCAAGGCTTGAGGTCACAATTCCATTATGGAATCACAATTGCAGTTCAAAGCTCAGGGTCACAATTCCAGTCTGAGGTCACAATTCCAGTTTGGATTTACAATTGCAGATCACATCTTGAGCTCACAATTCCATTTTGGAATCACAAGTTCATTTCTATATCACAATTCCTTGCTGAGCTCACTATACATGTTTGGGATCACAATTCCACTTCTATGTCCCCATTCCAATCTGAGATCACAATTCTGGTTTGGAATCACAATTGCAGTGCAAGGCTAGATATCAAAATTTCGATATGGAATCACAATTGCCGTTCAAAGCTCAGGGTCACAATTCCAGTCTGAGGTCACAATTCTAGTATGGAATTACAATTGCAGATCAAGGCTTGAGCTCACAATTCCAGTTTGGAATCACAATTTCATTTCCATATCACAATTCCTTTCTAAGCTCACAATTCCTGATTGGAATCACAATTCCTCTACTATGTCACAATTAGAGACTGAGGGCAGAATTGCAGTTTGGAATCACAATTCCATTTGATGTCACAATTCCAGTGTGAGCTCACAATTCCAGTTTTGAATCAAAATTGCACATCAAGGCTTGAGATTCCAATTACAGTCTGCGGTCACAATTCCCAACTGGAATCACAATTGCAGTGCAAGGATAGATGTCACATTTCCAGTATGGAATCAGAAATGCAGTTCAAAGCTCAGGGTCACAATTCCAGTCTGAGCTCACAATTCCAGTTTGGAATCACAATTACAGATCAAGGCTTGAGGTCCCAATCAGAGTTTGCGGTCACAATTCCGGTTTGGAATCACAATTGCAGTGCAAGGCTTGAGGTCACAATTCCAGTTTGGAATCACAATTTCATTTCTATATCACAATTCCTTTCTAAACTCACAGTTCCTGATTGGAATCACAATTCCTCTACTATGTCACAATTAGAGACTGAGGGCAGAATTGCAGTTTGGAATCACAATTCTATTTGATGTCACAATTCGAGTCTGAGCTCACAATTCCAGTTTGGAATCAAAATGGCAGATCAAGGCTTGAGGTCCCAATTCCAGTCTGCGGTCACAATTCCGGTTTGGAATCACAATTGCAGTGCAAGGCTAGAGGTCACGATTCCACTATGCAATCACAATTGCCATTCAAAGCTCAGGGTCACAATTCCAGTCTGAGGTCACAATTCCAGTTTGGAATCAAAATTGCAGATCAAGGTTTGAGGTCCCAATTCCAGTCTGTGGTCACAATTCCTGTTTGGAATCACAAATGCAGTGCAAGTTTAGAGGTCACAATTCCACTATGGAATCACAATTGCATTTCAAAGCTCATGGTCACAATTCCAGTCTGAGGTCATAATTCCGGTTTGGAATCACAATTTCATTGGAAGGCTTGAGCTCACCATTCCAGTTTGGAATTACAATTTCATTTCTATATCACAATTCCTTTCTAAGCTCACAATTCCTGATTGGAATCAGAATTCCTCTACTATGCCACAATTAGAGACTGAGGGCAGAATTCCAGTTTGGAACCACAATTTCATTTGATGTCACAATTCCAGTCTGAGCTCACAATTCCAGCTTGGAATCAAAATTGCAGATCAAGGCTTGAGGTCCCAATTCCAGTCTGCTGTCACAATTCCAGTTTGGAATTACAATTGCAGATCAACGCTTGAGCTCACAATTCCAGTTTGGAATCACAAGTTCATTTCTATATCACAATTCCATTCTAAGCTCACAATTCCTGATTGGAATCAGAATTCCTCTACTATGCCACAATTAGAGACTGAGGGCAGAATTGCAGTTTGGAATCACAATTCCATTTGATGTCACAATTCCAGTGTGAGCTCACAATTCCAGCTTGGAATCAAAATTGTACATCAAGGCTTGAGGTCCCAATTCCAGTCTGCGGTGACAATTCCGGTTTGGAATCACAATTGCAGTGCAAGGCTAGAGGTCACAATTCCACTATGGAATCACAATTGCAGTTCAAAGCTCAGGGTCACAATTCCAGTCGGAGGTCACAATTCCTGTCTGCAATTAGAATATCAGATCAAGGCTTGAGCTCACAATTCCAGTTTGGAATCACAATTCCATTTGATGTCACAATTTCAGTCTGAGCTCACAATTCCAGTTTGGAATCAAAATTGCAGATCAAGGCTTGAGGTCCCAATTCCAGTCTGCGGTCACAATTCCGGTTTGGAATCACAATTGCAGTGCACGGCTAGATGTCACAATTCCACTATGGAATCACAATAACTTTTCAAACATCAGGGTCACAATTCCAGTCCAAGGTCAGAATTCCACTTTAGAATTAACATTGCATATAACGGCTTGAGCTGACAATTCCTGTTTGGAATCACTAGTTCATTTCTACATGACAATTCCTTTCTAAGCTTACAATTCCTGATTGGAATCACAATTCCACTACTATGTCACAATTAGAGACTGAGGGCAGAATTCCAGTTTGGAATCAAAATTGCAGATCATGGCTTGGAGGTCCCAATTCCAGTCTGCGGTCACAATTCTGGATTGGAATGAGAATTGCAGTGCAAGGCTAGAGGACACAATTCCACTATGGAATCACAATTGCATTTCAAAGCTCAGGGTCACAATTCCAATCTGAGTTCACAATTCCAGTTTGGAATCAAAATTGCAGATCAAGGCTTGAGGTTCCAATTACCGCCTGTGGTCACAATTCCAGTTTGGAATCACAATTGCAGTGCAAGGCTTGAGGTCACAATTCCACTATGGAATCAGAATTGCCGTTCAAAGCTCAGGGTCACAATTCCAGTCTGAGGTCACAATTCCGGTTTGCAATTACAATAGCAGATCAAGGCTTGAGCTCACAATTCCAGTTTGGAATCACAATTTCATTTCTATATCACAATTCCTTACTGAGCTCACAATACATGTTTGGAATCACAATTCCACTTCTATGGCCCCATTCCAATCTGTGGTCACAATTCCGGTTTGGAATCACAATTACATCTCAAGGCTTGAGGTCAATATTCCAGTCTGAGATCACAATCCCGGTTTGGAATCACAATTGCTGTGCAAGGCTAGAGGTCACAATTCCATTATGGAATCACAATTGCAGTTCAAAGCTCAGGGTCACAATTCCAGTCTGAGGTCACAATTCCAGTTTGGATTTACAATTGCAGATCACATCTTGAGCTCACAATTCCATTTTGGAATCACAAGTTCATTTCTATATCACAATTCCTTGCTGAGCTCACTATACATGTTTGGAATCACAATTCCACTTCTATGTCCCCATTCCAATCTGAGATCACAATTCTGGTTTGGAATCACAATTGCAGAGCAAGGCTAGAGATCAAAATTTCGATATGGAATCACAATTGCCGTTCAAAGCTCAGGGTCACAATTCCAGTGTGAGGTCACAATTCCAGATTGGAAATACAATTGCAGATCAACGCTTGAGCTCACAATTCCAGTTTGGAATCACAATTTCATTTCTATATCACAATTCCTTTCTAAGCACACAATTCCTGATTGGAATCACAATTCCGCTGCTATGTCACAATTAGAGACTGAGGGCAGAATTCCAGTTTGGAATCACAATTCCATTTGATGTCACAATTCCAGTCTCAGCTCACAATTCCCGTTTGGAATCAAAATTGCAGATCAAGGCTTGAGGTCCCAATTCCAGTCTGCGGTCACAATTCTGGTTTGGAATCACAATTGCAGTGCAAGGCTTGCGGTCACAATTCCGATTTGGAATCACAATTTCATTTCTGTATCACAATTCCTTTCTAAGCTCACAATTCCTGATTGGAATCACAATTTCACAACTATGTCACAATTAGAGACTGAGGGCAGAATTCCAGTTTGGAATCAAAATTGCAGATCAAGGCTTGGAGGTCCCAATTCCAGTCTGCGGTCACAATTCCGGATTGGAATGAGAATTGCAGTGCAAGGCTAGAGGTCACAATTCCACTATGGAATCACAATTGCAGTTCAAAGCTCAGGGTCACAATTCCAATCTGAGGTCACAATTCCAGTTTGGAATTACAATTGCAGATCAAGGCTTGAGCTCACAATTCCAGTTTGGGATCACAAATCCATTTTATGTTACAATTCCCGTCTGAGCTCAAAATTCCAGTTTGGAATCAAAATTGCAGATCAAGGCTTGTGGTCCCAATTCCAGTCTGAGCTCAAAATTCCGGATTGGAATCACAACTGCAGTGAAAGGCTAGATGTCACATTTCCACTATGCATTCAGAAATGCAATTCAAATCTAAGGGTCACAATTCCAGTCTGAGGTCACAATTCCAGTTTGGAATTACAATTGCAGATCAACGCTTGAGCTCACAATTCCAGTTTGGAATCACAGTTTCATTTCTATATCACAATTCCTTTCTAAGCTCACAATTCCTGATTGGAATCACAATTCCTCTACTATGTCACAATTAGAGACTGAGGGCAGAATTGCAGTTTGGAATCACAATTCCATTTGATGTCACAATTCCAGTGTGAGCTCACAATTCCAGTTTTGAATCAAAATTGCACATCAAGGCTTGAGATTCCAATTACAGTCTGCGGTCACAATTCCCAACTGGAATCACAATTGCAGTGCAAGGATAGATGTCACATTTCCAGTATGGAATCAGAAATGCAGTTCAAAGCTCAGGGTCACAATTCCAGTCTGAGCTCACAATTCCAGTTTGGAATCACAATTACAGATCAAGGCTTGAGGTCCCAATCAGAGTTTGCGGTCACAATTCCGGTTTGGAATCACAATTGCAGTGCAAGGCTTGAGGTCACAATTCCAGTTTGGAATCACAATTTCATTTCTATATCACAATTCCTTTCTAAACTCACAGTTCCTGATTGGAATCACAATTCCTCTACTATGTCACAATTAGAGACTGAGGGCAGAATTCCAGTTTGGAATCACAATTCTATTTGATGTCACAATTCCAGTCTGAGCTCACAATTCCAGTTTGGAATCAAAATTGCAGATCAAGGCTTGAGGTCCCAATTCCAGTCTGCGGTCACAATTCCGGTTTGGAATCACAAGTGCATTGCACGGCTAGAGGTCACAATTCCACTATGCAATCACAATTGCCATTCAAAGCTCAGGGTCACAATTCCAGTCTGAGGTCACAATTCCAGTTTGGAATCAAAATTGCAGATCAAGGTTTGAGGTCCCAATTCCAGTCTGTGGTCACAATTCCTGTTTGGAATCACAAATGCAGTGCAAGTTTAGAGGTCACAATTCCACTATGGAATCAC
Source organism: Sturnus vulgaris (assembly GCF_052056855.1). Classification (NCBI taxonomy): domain Eukaryota; kingdom Metazoa; phylum Chordata; class Aves; order Passeriformes; family Sturnidae; genus Sturnus; species Sturnus vulgaris. The sequence goes on along the minus strand of NW_028276434.1, from coordinate 405,315 downwards.
AATTGCATTTCAAAGCTCATGGTCACAATTCCAGTCTGAGGTCATAATTCCGGTTTGGAATCACAATTTCATTGGAAGGCTTGAGCTCACCATTCCAGTTTGGAAATACAATTTCATTTCTATATCACAATTCCTTTCTAAGCTCACAATTCCTGATTGGAATCAGAATTCCTCTACTATGCCACAATTAGAGACTGAGGGCAGAATTCCAGTTTGGAACCACAATTTCATTTGATGTCACAATTCCAGTCTGAGCTCACAATTCCAGCTTGGAATCAAAATGGCAGATCAAGGCTTGAGGTCCCAATTCCAGTCTGCTGTCACAATTCCAGTTTGGAATTACAATTGCAGATCAACGCTTGAGCTCACAATTCCAGTTTGGAATCACAAGTTCATTTCTATATCACAATTCCATTCTAAGCTCACAATTCCTGATTGGAATCAGAATTCCTCTACTATGCCACAATTAGAGACTGAGGGCAGAATTCCAGTTTGGAATCACAATTCCATTTGATGTCACAATTCCAGTGTGAGCTCACAATTCCAGCTTGGAATCAAAATTGTACATCAAGGCTTGAGGTCCCAATTCCAGTCTGCGGTGACAATTCCGGTTTGGAATCACAATTGCAGTGCAAGGCTTGAGGTCACAATTCCACTATGGAATCACAATTGCAGTTCAAAGCTCAGGGTCACAATTCCAGTCGGAGGTCACAATTCCTGTCTGCAACTAGAATATCAGATCAAGGCTTGAGCTCACAATTCCAGTTTGGAATCACAATTCCATTTGATGTCACAATTTCAGTCTGAGCTCACAATTCCAGTTTGGAATCAAAATTGCAGATCAAGGCTTGAGGTCCCAATTCCAGTCTGCAGTCACAATTCTGGTTTGGAATCACAATTGCAGTGCACGGCTAGATGTCACAATTCCACTATGGAATCACAATAACTTTTCAAACATCAGGGTCACAATTCCAGTCCAAGGTCAGAATTCCACTTTAGAATTAACATTGCATATAACGGCTTGAGCTGACAATTCCTGTTTGGAATCACTAGTTCATTTCTACATGACAATTCCATTCTAAGCTTACAATTCCTGATTGGAATCACAATTCCACTACTATGTCACAATTAGAGACTGAGGGCAGAATTCCAGTTTGGAATCAAAATTGCAGATCATGGCTTGGAGGTCCCAATTCCAGTCTGCGGTCACAATTCTGGATTGGAATGAGAAATGCAGTGCAAGGCTAGAGGGCACAATTCCACTATGGAATCACAATTGCATTTCAAAGCTCAGGGTCACAATTCCAGTCTGAGTTCACAATTCCAGTTTGGAATCAAAATTGCAGATCCAAGGCTTGAGGTCCCAATTCAAGTCTGTGGTCACAATTCCAGTTTGGAATCACAATTGCAGTGCAAGGCTTGAGGTCAGAATTCCACTATGGAATCAGAATTGCCGTTCAAAGCTCAGGGTCACAATTCCAGTCTGAGGTCACAATTCCAGTTTGCAATTAAAATAGCAGATCAAGGCTTGAGCTCACAATTCCAGTTTGGAATCACAATTTCATTTCTATATCACAATTCCTTACTGAGCTCACAATACATGTTTGGAATCACAATTCCACTTCTATGGCCCCATTCCAATCTGTGGTCACAATTCCGGTTTGGAATCACAATTGCAGAGCAAGGCTAGAGATCAAAATTCCAGTCTGAGATCCCAATCCTGGTTTGGAATCACAATTGCCGTGCAAGCCTTGAGGTCACAATTCCAGTTTGGAATTACAATTGCAGATCAAGGCTTGAGCTCACAATTCCAGTTTGGGATCACAAATCCATTTGATGTCACAATTCCCGTCTGAGCTCAAAATTCCAGTTTGGAATCAAAATTGCAGATCAAGGCTTGTGGTCCCAATTCCAGTCTGAGCTCAAAATTCCGGTTTGGAATCACAACTGCAGTGAAAGGCTAGATGTCACATTTCCACTATGCATTCAGAAATGCAATTCAAAGCTAAGGGTCACAATTCCAGTCTGAGGTCACAATTCCAGTTTGGAATTACAATTGCAGATCAAGGCTTGAGGTAAAAATTCCAGTCTGAGATCACAATCCCGGTTTGGAATCACAATTGCCGTGCAAGGCTTGAGGTCACAATTCCATTATGGAATCACAATTGCAGTTCAAAGCTCAGGGTCACAATTCCAGTCTGAGGTCACAATTCCAGTTTGGATTTACAATTGCAGATCACATCTTGAGCTCACAATTCCATTTTGGAATCACAAGTTCATTTCTATATCACAATTCCTTGCTGAGCTCACTATACATGTTTGGAATCACAATTCCACTTCTATGTCCCCATTCCAATCTGAGATCACAATTCTGGTTTGGAATCACAATTGCAGTGCAAGGCTAGATATCAAAATTTCGATATGGAATCACAATTGCAGTTCAAAGCTCAGGGTCACAATTCCAGTCTGAGGTCACAATTCTAGTATGGAATTACAATTGCAGATCAAGGCTTGAGCTCACCATTCCAGTTTGGAATCACAATTGCAGTTCAAGTCTCGAGATCACAATTCCAGTTTGAGGCCCCAATTCCTGTTTGAAATCCAATTGTAGTCCAAGGCTCGAGGTCACAAATCCAGTCTGAGGTCACAATTCTTGTTTGGAATCAAAATTGCAGTTCAAGGCTCAAGATCACAATTGCAGTCTGAGCCCCCAATTCCGTTTTGTAATCAAAATTGCAGTTCAAGGCTCAAGATCACAATTCCAGTCTGAGGCCACAATTCCCGTTTGGAATCACAATGGCAGTTCAAGGCCCGAGATCACAATTCCAGTCTAAGCCCCCAATTCCGGTTTGATTTCAGAGCTGCAGCTTAAGGTTCAGGGTCACAATTCCAGTCTGAGGTCCCGATATCGGTTTGGTTCCACAACTGCAGCTCAAATCTCTAGGTCACAAATTCAGTGTGTGGTCACTAATCCCGTTTGGAATCACATTTACAATTCAAGGGTCGAGATCACAATTCCAGTCTGAGGCCTCAATTCCCGTTTGGAATCACAACTGAAGCTCAAGGCTCGGAGTCACAGTTCTAGTCTGAGGCCACAATTCCCGTTTGGAATTACAACTGCTATTCAAGCCTCGAGGTCACAATTCCGGTTTGGAATCACAATTGCAGTTCAAGGCTTGATTTCACAATTCCGGTTTGGAATCACAATTGCATTTCAAGGCTGGAGAACACAATTCCAGTTTCAAATCACATTTGCATTTTAAGTCATGAGGCCACAATTCCAGTATGAGGACACAATTCCTGTTTGGAATCACAACTGATCTTCAAGGCTTGAGCTCACAATTGCAGTCAGAGTTCATGGATCCTGTTTGGTATCACAAATACATTTCAAGTCTCCAGATCACAATTCCAGTCTTAGGCCCCAAATCCTGTCAGGAAACACTACTAAAGTTCAAGGCTCGAAGACACAATTGCAGTCTGAGGACCCAATACCGGTTTGGTATCAAAACCGCAGCTCAAGGCTCGGGGTCACAAATCCAGTCTGAGGTCACAATTGCGGTTTGGTATCAGAACTGCAGCTCAAATCTCTAGGTCACAAATGCAGTGTGTGGTCACAAATCCCGTTTGGAATCACATTTGCAGTTCAAGGGTCGAGATCACAATTCCAGTCTGAGCCCCCAATTCCAGTCTGAGGACCCAATTCCGGTTTGGTATCACAGATGCAGCACAAGGCTCAGGGTCACAATTCCAGTCTGAGGACCCAATTCCGCTTTGGAATCACAACTTAATTTCAAGGTTCGTAGTCACAGTTCCAGTTTGAGGTCCCAATTCTGGCTCTGAATCGCAACTGCTCTACATTGCTCGAGGTGACGATTCCAGTCTGAAGACTCAATTCCGGTATGGTATCACAACTGCAGCTCAAGCCTAGTTGTCACATTTCCAGTCTGAGGCCACGACTCCCGTTTGGAATCACAACTGCTATTCCTGTCTTGAGATCACAATTCCAGTCTGAGGCCCCAATTCCTGTTTGGAATCAGTACTGCAGTTCAAGGCTCGAGCTCACTATTACAGTTTGGAATCACAATAGGAGTTCATGGAATGAGGTCACAATTCCAGTCTGAGGCCCCAGTTCCTGTTTGAAATCCAATTGTAGTTCAAGTCTCGAGGTCACAAATCCAGTCTGCGGTCACAATTCTTGTTTGGAATCAAAATTGCAGTTCAAGGCTCGAGATCACAATTCCAGTCTGAGGCCACAATTCCCGTTTGGAATCACAACTGCTATTCAAGGCTTGAGTTCACAATTCCAATTTGGAATCACAATTGCAGTTCAAGGCTTGAGTTCACAATTCCAGTTTCAAATCACATTTGCATTTTAAGTCATGAGGCCACAATTCCAGTATGAGGACACAATTCCTGTTTGGAATCACAATTGATGTTCAAGCCTCGAGGTCACAATTCCAGTCTGAGGCCACAATACGGCTTTGGAATCACAACTAAAATTCAAGGCTCGAAGTCACAACTGCAGTCTGAGGACGCAATAGCTGTTTGGAATCAGTACTGCAGCTCAAGGCTCCGGGGTCATAGTTCCAGTCTGAGGCCACAATTCCCGTTTGGAATCACAACTGCAATTCAAGGCTCGAGGTCACAATTACAGTTCGGAATCACAACTGCTATTCAAGGCTCGAGGTCACAATTCTAGTCTGAGGTCACAATTCCGGTTTGGAATCATATTAGCAGTTCAAGGCTTGATTTCACAATTCCGGTTTGAAATAACGATTGCATTTCAAGGCTTGAGGTCACAATTCCAGTTTGAAATCACATTTGCATTTTAAGTCTTGAGGCCACAATTCCAGTATGAGGATAGAATTCATGTTGGGAATCACGATTGATGTTCAATGCTCGAGGTCACAATTCCAGTCAGAGTTCATGAATCCTGTTTGGAATCACAATTGCATTTCAACTCTCAAGATCACAATTCCAGTCTTAGGCCCCAAATCCTGTCAGGAAACACTACTAAAGTTCAAGGCTCGAAGACACGATTCTAGTCTGATGACCCTATACTGCTTTGGAATCACAAGTGCAGCTCAAGGCTCGGGGTCACAATTCCAGTCTGAGGCCACAACTCCCGTTTGGAATCACAACTGCAGTTCAAGGATCGAGGTCACAATTACAGTTTGGATTCACAATAGCAGTTCATGGAATGAAATCACAATTCCAGTCTTAGGTCAATATTCCTGTTTGGAATCACAACTGATGTTCATGTCTCGAGATCACGATTCCAGTCTGAGGACCCAATTCCGGTTTGGTATCAGAAATGCAGCACAAGGCTCAGGGTCACAATTCAAGTCTGAGGCCACAATTCCGCTCTGGAATCACAACTGCTGCTCAATGCTCGGGGTCACGATTCCAGTCTGAGGACCCAATTCCGATTTGAAATCACAATGGCAGTTCAAGGCTCGAGATCACAATTCCAGTCTGAGCCCCCAATTCCGTGTTGGAATCACAACTGATGTTCATGTCTCGAGATCACGATTCCAGTCTGAGGACCCAATTCCGGTTTGGTATCACAAATGCAGCACAAGGCTCAGGGTCACAATTCAAGTCTGAGGCCACAATTCCGCTTTGGAATCACAACTTAATTTCAAGGTTTGAAGTCACTGTTCCAGTCTGAGGTCCCAATTCCGGCTCTGAATCGTAACTGCTCTACATTGCTCGAGGTGACGATTCCAGTCTGAAGACTCAATTCCGGTATGGTATCACAACTGCAGCTCAAGCCTAGTTGTCACATTTCCAGTCTGAGGCCACGATTCCCGTTTGGAATCACAACTGCTATTCCTGTCTCGAGATCACAATTCCAGTCTGAGGCCACAATTCCCGTTTGGAATCAGTACTGCAGATCATGGCTAGGAGTCACAATTCCAGTCTGAGGCCCCAATTCCCAGTTGGACTCACAACTGCCGGTCAAGGCTCGAGGTCACAATTCCAGTCTGAGGTCACAAGTCCTGTTTGGAATCACAACTGGAGTTCAAGGCTCGAGGTCACAATTCCAGTTTGGAATCACAATAGCAGTTCATAGAATGAGGTCACAATTACTCTCTGAGGTCAAAGTTTCTGTTTGGAATCACAATTGCAGTTCAAAGTTCGAGGTCTCAATTCCAGTCTGCCGTCACAATTCCGGTTTGGAATCAGAAGTGCTGTTCAAGTCTCGGGGTCACCATTCCAGTCTGAGGCCACAATTCCCGTTTGGAATCACAACTGCTGATCCTGTCTCGAGATCACAATTCCAGTCTTAGGTCACAATTCCAGTTTGGAATCACAATTGCAGTACGAGGCTGGAGAACACAATTCCTGTCTGAGGTCCCAATATCGGTTTGGTATCACAACCGCAGCTCAAATCTCTAGGTCACAAATTCAGTGTGTGGTCACAAATCCCGTTTGGAATCACATTTGCAGTTCTAGGCTGAATATCACAATTTCAGTCTGAGCCCCCAATTCCGTTTTGTAATCACAACTGCTGTTCATGTCTCGAGGTCACAATTCCAGTCTGAAGACCCAATTCCGGTTTGGTATCACAGATGCAGCACAAGGCTCAGGGTCACAATTCAAGTCTGAGGCCACAATTCCGCTTTGGAATCACAACTTAATTTCAAGGTTCGAAGTCACTGTTCCAGTCTGAGGTCCCAATTCCGGCTCTGAATCGTAACTGCTCTACATTGCTCGAGGTGATGATTCCAGTCTGAAGACTCAATTCCGGTATGGTATCACAACTGCAGCTCAAGCCTAGTTGTCACATTTCCAGTCTGAGGCCACGATTCCCGTTTGGAATCACAACTGCTATTCCTGTCTCGAGATCACAATTCCAGTCTGAGGCCCCAATTCCTGTTTGGAATCAGTACTGCAGTTCAAGGCTCGAGCTCACTATTACAGTTTGGAATCACAATAGGAGTTCATGGAATGAGGTCACAATTCCAGTCTGAGGCCCCAGTTCCTGTTTGAAATCCAATTGTAGTTCAAGTCTCGAGGTCACAAATCCAGTCTGCGGTCACAATTCTTGTTTGGAATCAAAATTGCAGTTCAAGGCTCGAGATCACAATTCCAGTCTGAGGCCACAATTCCCGTTTGGAATCACAACTGCTATTCAAGGCTTGAGTTCACAATTCCAATTTGGAATCACAATTGCAATTCAAGGCTTGAGTTCACAATTCCAGTTTCAAATCACATTTGCATTTTAAGTCATGAGGCCACAATTCCAGTATGAGGACACAATTCCTGTTTGGAATCACAATTGATGTTCAAGCCTCGAGGTCACAATTCCAGTCTGAGGCCACAATACGGCTTTGGAATCACAACTAAAATTCAAGGCTCGAAGTCACAACTGCAGTCTGAGGACGCAATAGCTGTTTGGAATCAGTACTGCAGCTCAAGGCTCCGGGGTCATAGTTCCAGTCTGAGGCCACAATTCCCGTTTGGAATCACAACTGCAATTCAAGGCTCGAGGTCACAATTACAGTTCGGAATCACAACTGCTATTCAAGGCTCGAGGTCACAATTCTAGTCTGAGGTCACAATTCCGGTTTGGAATCATATTAGCAGTTCAAGGCCTGATTTCACAATTCCGGTTTGAAATAACAATTGCATTTCAAGGCTTGAGGTCAGAATTCCAGTTTGAAATCACATTTGCATTTTAAGTCTTGAGGCCACAATTCCAGTATGAGGATAGAATTCATGTTGGGAATCACGATTGATGTTCAATGCTCGAGGTCACAATTCCAGTCAGAGTTCATGAATCCTGTTTGGAATCACAATTGCATTTCAACTCTCAAGATCACAATTCCAGTCTTAGGCCCCAAATCCTGTCAGGAAACACTACTAAAGTTCAAGGCTCGAAGACACGATTCTAGTCTGATGACCCTATACTGGTTTGGAATCACAAGTGCAGCTCAAGGCTCGGGGTCACAATTCCAGTCTGAGGCCACAACTCCCGTTTGGAATCACAACTGCAGTTCAAGGATCGAGGTCACAATTACAGTTTGGATTCACAATAGCAGTTCATGGAATGAAATCACAATTCCAGTCTTAGGTCAATATTCCGCTTTGGAATCACAACTGATGTTCATGTCTCGAGATCACGATTCCAGTCTGAGGACCCAATTCCGGTTTGGTATCAGAAATGCAGCACAAGGCTCAGGGTCACAATTCAAGTCTGAGGCCACAATTCCGCTCTGGAATCACAACTGCTGCTCAATGCTCGGGGTCACAATTACAGTCTGAGGCCACAATTCCCGTTTGGAATCACAACTGCTGATCCTGTCTCGAGGTCACGATTCCAGTCTGAGGACCCAATTCCGATTTGAAATCACAATGGCAGTTCAAGGCTCGAGATCACAATTCCAGTCTGAGCCCCCAATTCCGTGTTGGAATCACAACTGATGTTCATGTCTCGAGATCACGATTCCAGTCTGAGGACCCAATTCCGGTTTGGTATCACAAATGCAGCACAAGGCTCAGGGTCACAATTCAAGTCTGAGGCCACAATTCCGCTTTGGAATCACAACTTAATTTCAAGGTTTGAAGTCACTGTTCCAGTCTGAGGTCCCAATTCCGGCTCTGAATCGCAACTGCTCTACATTGCTCGAGGTGACGATTCCAGTCTGAAGACTCAATTCCGGTATGGTATCACAACTGCAGCTCAAGCCTAGTTGTCACATTTCCAGTCTGAGGCCACGATTCCTGTTTGGAATCACAACTGCTATTCCTGTCTCGAGATCACAATTCCAGTCTGAGGCCACGATTCCCGTTTGGAATCAGTACTGCAGATCATGGCTAGGAGTCACAATTCCAGTCTGAGGCCCCAATTCCCAGTTGGACTCACAACTGCCGGTCAAGGCTCGAGGTCACAATTCCAGTCTGAGGTCACAAGTCCTGTTTGGAATCACAACTGGAGTTCAAAGCTCGAGGTCACAATTACAGTTTGGAATCACAATAGCAGTTCATAGAATGAGGTCACAATTACTCTCTGAGGTCAAAGTTTCTGTTTGGAATCACAATTGCAGTTCAAAGTTCGAGGTCTCAATTCCAGTCTGCCGTCACAATTCCGGTTTGGAATCAGAAGTGCTGTTCAAGTCTCGGGGTCACCATTCCAGTCTGAGGCCACAATTCCCGTTTGGAATCACAACTGCTGATCCTGTCTCGAGGTCACGATTCCAGTCTTAGGTCACAATTCCAGTTTGGAATCACAATTGCAGTACGAGGCTGGAGAACACAATTCCTGTCTGAGGTCCCAATATCGGTTTGGTATCACAACCGCAGCTCAAATCTCTAGGTCACAAATTCAGTGTGTGGTCACAAATCCCGTTTGGAATCACATTTGCAGTTCTAGGGTGAATATCACAATTTCAGTCTGAGCCCCCAATTCCGTTTTGTAATCACAACTGCTGTTCATGTCTCGAGGTCACAATTCCAGTCTGAAGACCCAATTCCGGTTTGGTATCACAGATGCAGCACAAGGCTCAGGGTCACAATTCAAGTCTGAGGCCACAATTCCGCTTTGGAATCACAACTTAATTTCAAGGTTCGAAGTCACAGTTCCAGTCTGAGGTCCCAATTCCGGCTCTGAATCGTAACTGCTCTACATTGCTCGAGGTGATGATTCCAGTCTGAAGACTCAATTCCGGTATGGTATCACAACTGCAGCTCAAGCCTAGTTGTCACATTTCCAGTCTGAGGCCACGATTCCCGTTTGGAATCACAACTGCTATTCCTGTCTCGAGATCACAATTCCAGTCTGAGGCCCCAATTCCTGTTTGGAATCAGTACTGCAGTTCAAGGCTCGAGCTCACTATTACAGTTTGGAATCACAATAGGAGTTCATGGAATGAGGTCACAATTACTCTCTGAGGTCATAATTTCTGTTTGGAATCACAATTGCAGTTCAAAGCTCGAGGTCTCAATTCCAGTCTGCGGTCACAATTCCGGTTTGGAATCACAATTGCAGTTCAAGGCTTGAGATCACAATGCCAGACTGAGGTCTCAATTCCCGTTTGGAATCACAACTGCTGCTCAATGCTCGGGGTCACAATTCCAGTCTGAGGCCACAATTCCCGTTTGGAATCACAACTGCTATTCAAGGCTTGAGTTTACAATTCCAGTTTGGAATCACAATTGCAGTTCAAGTCTCGAGATCACAATTCCAGTCTGAGGCCCCAATTCCTGTTTGAAATCCAATTGTAGTCCAAGGCTCGAGGTCACAAATCCAGTCTGAGGTCACAATTCTTGTTTGGAATCAAAATTGCAGTTCAAGGCTCAAGATCACAATTCCAGTCTGAGGCCACAATTCCCGTTTGGAATCACAATGGCAGTTCAAGGCCCGAGATCACAATTCCAGTCTAAGCCCCCAATTCCGGTTTGATTTCAGAGCTGCAGCTTAAGGTTCAGGGTCACAATTCCAGTCTGAGGTCCCGATATCGGTTTGGTTCCACAACTGCAGCTCAAATCTCTAGGTCACAAATTCAGTGTGTGGTCACTAATCCCGTTTGGAATCACATTTACAATTCAAGGGTCGAGATCACAATTCCAGTCTGAGGCCTCAATTCCCGTTTGGAATCACAACTGAAGCTCAAGGCTCGGAGTCACAGTTCTAGTCTGAGGCCACAATTCCCGTTTGGAATTACAACTGCTATTCAAGCCTCGAGGTCACAATTCCGGTTTGGAATCACAATTGCAGTTCAAGGCTTGATTTCACAATTCCGGTTTGGAATCACAATTGCATTTCAAGGCTGGAGAACACAATTCCAGTTTCAAATCACATTTGCATTTTAAGTCATGAGGCCACAATTCCAGTATGAGGACACAATTCCTGTTTGGAATCACAACTGATCTTCAAGGCTTGAGCTCACAATTGCAGTCAGAGTTCATGGATCCTGTTTGGTATCACAAATACATTTCAAGTCTCGAGATCACAATTCCAGTCTTAGGCCCCAAATCCTGTCAGGAAACACTACTAAAGTTCAAGGCTCGAAGACACAATTGCAGTCTGAGGACCCAATACCGGTTTGGTATCAAAACCGCAGCTCAAGGCTCGGGGTCACAAATCCAGTCTGAGGTCACAATTGCGGTTTGGTATCAGAACTGCAGCTCAAATCTCTAGGTCACAAATGCAGTGTGTGGTCACAAATCCCGTTTGGAATCACATTTGCAGTTCAAGGGTCGAGATCACAATTCCAGTCTGAGCCCCCAATTCCAGTCTGAGGACCCAATTCCGGTTTGGTATCACAGATGCAGCACAAGGCTCAGGGTCACAATTCCAGTCTGAGGACCCAATTCCGCTTTGGAATCACAACTTAATTTCAAGGTTCGTAGTCACAGTTCCAGTTTGAGGTCCCAATTCTGGCTCTGAATCGCAACTGCTCTACATTGCTCGAGGTGACGATTCCAGTCTGAAGACTCAATTCCGGTATGGTATCACAACTGCAGCTCAAGCCTAGTTGTCACATTTCCAGTCTGAGGCCACGACTCCCGTTTGGAATCACAACTGCTATTCCTGTCTTGAGATCACAATTCCAGTCTGAGGCCCCAATTCCTGTTTGGAATCAGTACTGCAGTTCAAGGCTCGAGCTCACTATTACAGTTTGGAATCACAATAGGAGTTCATGGAATGAGGTCACAATTCCAGTCTGAGGCCCCAGTTCCTGTTTGAAATCCAATTGTAGTTCAAGTCTCGAGGTCACAAATCCAGTCTGCGGTCACAATTCTTGTTTGGAATCAAAATTGCAGTTCAAGGCTCGAGATCACAATTCCAGTCTGAGGCCACAATTCCCGTTTGGAATCACAACTGCTATTCAAGGCTTGAGTTCACAATTCCAATTTGGAATCACAATTGCAGTTCAAGGCTTGAGTTCACAATTCCAGTTTCAAATCACATTTGCATTTTAAGTCATGAGGCCACAATTCCAGTATGAGGACACAATTCCTGTTTGGAATCACAATTGATGTTCAAGCCTCGAGGTCACAATTCCAGTCTGAGGCCACAATACGGCTTTGGAATCACAACTAAAATTCAAGGCTCGAAGTCACAACTGCAGTCTGAGGACGCAATAGCTGTTTGGAATCAGTACTGCAGCTCAAGGCTCCGGGGTCATAGTTCCAGTCTGAGGCCACAATTCCCGTTTGGAATCACAACTGCAATTCAAGGCTCGAGGTCACAATTACAGTTCGGAATCACAACTGCTATTCAAGGCTCGAGGTCACAATTCTAGTCTGAGGTCACAATTCCGGTTTGGAATCATATTAGCAGTTCAAGGCTTGATTTCACAATTCCGGTTTGAAATAACGATTGCATTTCAAGGCTTGAGGTCAGAATTCCAGTTTGAAATCACATTTGCATTTTAAGTCTTGAGGCCACAATTCCAGTATGAGGATAGAATTCATGTTGGGAATCACGATTGATGTTCAATGCTCGAGGTCACAATTCCAGTCAGAGTTCATGAATCCTGTTTGGAATCACAATTGCATTTCAACTCTCAAGATCACAATTCCAGTCTTAGGCCCCAAATCCTGTCAGGAAACACTACTAAAGTTCAAGGCTCGAAGACACGATTCTAGTCTGATGACCCTATACTGGTTTGGAATCACAAGTGCAGCTCAAGGCTCGGGGTCACAATTCCAGTCTGAGGCCACAACTCCCGTTTGGAATCACAACTGCAGTTCAAGGATCGAGGTCACAATTACAGTTTGGATTCACAATAGCAGTTCATGGAATGAAATCACAATTCCAGTCTTAGGTCAATATTCCTGTTTGGAATCACAACTGATGTTCATGTCTCGAGATCACGATTCCAGTCTGAGGACCCTATTCCGGTTTGGTATCAGAAATGCAGCACAAGGCTCAGGGTCACAATTCAAGTCTGAGGCCACAATTCCGCTCTGGAATCACAACTGCTGCTCAATGCTCGGGGTCACGATTCCAGTCTGAGGACCCAATTCCGATTTGAAATCACAATGGCAGTTCAAGGCTCGAGATCACAATTCCAGTCTGAGCCCCCAATTCCGTGTTGGAATCACAACTGATGTTCATGTCTCGAGATCACGATTCCAGTCTGAGGACCCAATTCCGGTTTGGTATCACAAATGCAGCACAAGGCTCAGGGTCACAATTCAAGTCTGAGGCCACAATTCCGCTTTGGAATCACAACTTAATTTCAAGGTTTGAAGTCACTGTTCCAGTCTGAGGTCCCAATTCCGGCTCTGAATCGTAACTGCTCTACATTGCTCGAGGTGACGATTCCAGTCTGAAGACTCAATTCCGGTATGGTATCACAACTGCAGCTCAAGCCTAGTTGTCACATTTCCAGTCTGAGGCCACGATTCCCGTTTGGAATCACAACTGCTATTCCTGTCTCGAGATCACAATTCCAGTCTGAGGCCACAATTCCCGTTTGGAATCAGTACTGCAGATCATGGCTAGGAGTCACAATTCCAGTCTGAGGCCCCAATTCCCAGTTGGACTCACAACTGCCGGTCAAGGCTCGAGGTCACAATTCCAGTCTGAGGTCACAAGTCCTGTTTGGAATCACAACTGGAGTTCAAGGCTCGAGGTCACAATTCCAGTTTGGAATCACAATAGCAGTTCATAGAATGAGGTCACAATTACTCTCTGAGGTCAAAGTTTCTGTTTGGAATCACAATTGCAGTTCAAAGTTCGAGGTCTCAATTCCAGTCTGCCGTCACAATTCCGGTTTGGAATCAGAAGTGCTGTTCAAGTCTCGGGGTCACCATTCCAGTCTGAGGCCACAATTCCCGTTTGGAATCACAACTGCTGATCCTGTCTCGAGATCACAATTCCAGTCTTAGGTCACAATTCCAGTTTGGAATCACAATTGCAGTACGAGGCTGGAGAACACAATTCCTGTCTGAGGTCCCAATATCGGTTTGGTATCACAACCGCAGCTCAAATCTCTAGGTCACAAATTCAGTGTGTGGTCACAAATCCCGTTTGGAATCACATTTGCAGTTCTAGGCTGAATATCACAATTTCAGTCTGAGCCCCCAATTCCGTTTTGTAATCACAACTGCTGTTCATGTCTCGAGGTCACAATTCCAGTCTGAAGACCCAATTCCGGTTTGGTATCACAGATGCAGCACAAGGCTCAGGGTCACAATTCAAGTCTGAGGCCACAATTCCGCTTTGGAATCACAACTTAATTTCAAGGTTCGAAGTCACAGTTCCAGTCTGAGGTCCCAATTCCGGCTCTGAATCGTAACTGCTCTACATTGCTCGAGGTGATGATTCCAGTCTGAAGACTCAATTCCGGTATGGTATCACAACTGCAGCTCAAGCCTAGTTGTCACATTTCCAGTCTGAGGCCACGATTCCCGTTTGGAATCACAACTGCTATTCCTGTCTCGAGATCACAATTCCAGTCTGAGGCCCCAATTCCTGTTTGGAATCAGTACTGCAGTTCAAGGCTCGAGCTCACTATTACAGTTTGGAATCACAATAGGAGTTCATGGAATGAGGTCACAATTCCAGTCTGAGGCCCCAGTTCCTGTTTGAAATCCAATTGTAGTTCAAGTCTCGAGGTCACAAATCCAGTCTGCGGTCACAATTCTTGTTTGGAATCAAAATTGCAGTTCAAGGCTCGAGATCACAATTCCAGTCTGAGGCCACAATTCCCGTTTGGAATCACAACTGCTATTCAAGGCTTGAGTTCACAATTCCAATTTGGAATCACAATTGCAATTCAAGGCTTGAGTTCACAATTCCAGTTTCAAATCACATTTGCATTTTAAGTCATGAGGCCACAATTCCAGTATGAGGACACAATTCCTGTTTGGAATCACAATTGATGTTCAAGCCTCGAGGTCACAATTCCAGTCTGAGGCCACAATACGGCTTTGGAATCACAACTAAAATTCAAGGCTCGAAGTCACAACTGCAGTCTGAGGACGCAATAGCTGTTTGGAATCAGTACTGCAGCTCAAGGCTCCGGGGTCATAGTTCCAGTCTGAGGCCACAATTCCCGTTTGGAATCACAACTGCAATTCAAGGCTCGAGGTCACAATTACAGTTCGGAATCACAACTGCTATTCAAGGCTCGAGGTCACAATTCTAGTCTGAGGTCACAATTCCGGTTTGGAATCATATTAGCAGTTCAAGGCCTGATTTCACAATTCCGGTTTGAAATAACAATTGCATTTCAAGGCTTGAGGTCAGAATTCCAGTTTGAAATCACATTTGCATTTTAAGTCTTGAGGCCACAATTCCAGTATGAGGATAGAATTCATGTTGGGAATCACGATTGATGTTCAATGCTCGAGGTCACAATTCCAGTCAGAGTTCATGAATCCTGTTTGGAATCACAATTGCATTTCAACTCTCAAGATCACAATTCCAGTCTTAGGCCCCAAATCCTGTCAGGAAACACTACTAAAGTTCAAGGCTCGAAGACACGATTCTAGTCTGATGACCCTATACTGGTTTGGAATCACAAGTGCAGCTCAAGGCTCGGGGTCACAATTCCAGTCTGAGGCCACAACTCCCGTTTGGAATCACAACTGCAGTTCAAGGATCGAGGTCACAATTACAGTTTGGATTCACAATAGCAGTTCATGGAATGAAATCACAATTCCAGTCTTAGGTCAATATTCCGCTTTGGAATCACAACTGATGTTCATGTCTCGAGATCACGATTCCAGTCTGAGGACCCAATTCCGGTTTGGTATCAGAAATGCAGCACAAGGCTCAGGGTCACAATTCAAGTCTGAGGCCACAATTCCGCTCTGGAATCACAACTGCTGCTCAATGCTCGGGGTCACAATTACAGTCTGAGGCCACAATTCCCGTTTGGAATCACAACTGCTGATCCTGTCTCGAGGTCACGATTCCAGTCTGAGGACCCAATTCCGATTTGAAATCACAATGGCAGTTCAAGGCTCGAGATCACAATTCCAGTCTGAGCCCCCAATTCCGTGTTGGAATCACAACTGATGTTCATGTCTCGAGATCACGATTCCAGTCTGAGGACCCAATTCCGGTTTGGTATCACAAATGCAGCACAAGGCTCAGGGTCACAATTCAAGTCTGAGGCCACAATTCCGCTTTGGAATCACAACTTAATTTCAAGGTTTGAAGTCACTGTTCCAGTCTGAGGTCCCAATTCCGGCTCTGAATCGCAACTGCTCTACATTGCTCGAGGTGACGATTCCAGTCTGAAGACTCAATTCCGGTATGGTATCACAACTGCAGCTCAAGCCTAGTTGTCACATTTCCAGTCTGAGGCCACGATTCCTGTTTGGAATCACAACTGCTATTCCTGTCTCGAGATCACAATTCCAGTCTGAGGCCACGATTCCCGTTTGGAATCAGTACTGCAGATCATGGCTAGGAGTCACAATTCCAGTCTGAGGCCCCAATTCCCAGTTGGACTCACAACTGCCGGTCAAGGCTCGAGGTCACAATTCCAGTCTGAGGTCACAAGTCCTGTTTGGAATCACAACTGGAGTTCAAAGCTCGAGGTCACAATTACAGTTTGGAATCACAATAGCAGTTCATAGAATGAGGTCACAATTACTCTCTGAGGTCAAAGTTTCTGTTTGGAATCACAATTGCAGTTCAAAGTTCGAGGTCTCAATTCCAGTCTGCCGTCACAATTCCGGTTTGGAATCAGAAGTGCTGTTCAAGTCTCGGGGTCACCATTCCAGTCTGAGGCCACAATTCCCGTTTGGAATCACAACTGCTGATCCTGTCTCGAGGTCACGATTCCAGTCTTAGGTCACAATTCCAGTTTGGAATCACAATTGCAGTACGAGGCTGGAGAACACAATTCCTGTCTGAGGTCCCAATATCGGTTTGGTATCACAACCGCAGCTCAAATCTCTAGGTCACAAATTCAGTGTGTGGTCACAAATCCCGTTTGGAATCACATTTGCAGTTCTAGGGTGAATATCACAATTTCAGTCTGAGCCCCCAATTCCGTTTTGTAATCACAACTGCTGTTCATGTCTCGAGGTCACAATTCCAGTCTGAAGACCCAATTCCGGTTTGGTATCACAGATGCAGCACAAGGCTCAGGGTCACAATTCAAGTCTGAGGCCACAATTCCGCTTTGGAATCACAACTTAATTTCAAGGTTCGAAGTCACAGTTCCAGTCTGAGGTCCCAATTCCGGCTCTGAATCGTAACTGCTCTACATTGCTCGAGGTGATGATTCCAGTCTGAAGACTCAATTCCGGTATGGTATCACAACTGCAGCTCAAGCCTAGTTGTCACATTTCCAGTCTGAGGCCACGATTCCCGTTTGGAATCACAACTGCTATTCCTGTCTCGAGATCACAATTCCAGTCTGAGGCCCCAATTCCTGTTTGGAATCAGTACTGCAGTTCAAGGCTCGAGCTCACTATTACAGTTTGGAATCACAATAGGAGTTCATGGAATGAGGTCACAATTACTCTCTGAGGTCATAATTTCTGTTTGGAATCACAATTGCAGTTCAAAGCTCGAGGTCTCAATTCCAGTCTGCGGTCACAATTCCGGTTTGGAATCACAATTGCAGTTCAAGGCTTGAGATCACAATGCCAGACTGAGGTCTCAATTCCCGTTTGGAATCACAACTGCTGCTCAATGCTCGGGGTCACAATTCCAGTCTGAGGCCACAATTCCCGTTTGGAATCACAACTGCTATTCAAGGCTTGAGTTTACAATTCCAGTTTGGAATCACAATTGCAGTTCAAGTCTCGAGATCACAATTCCAGTCTGAGGCCCCAATTCCTGTTTGAAATCCAATTGTAGTCCAAGGCTCGAGGTCACAAATCCAGTCTGAGGTCACAATTCTTGTTTGGAATCAAAATTGCAGTTCAAGGCTCAAGATCACAATTCCAGTCTGAGGCCACAATTCCCGTTTGGAATCACAATGGCAGTTCAAGGCCCGAGATCACAATTCCAGTCTAAGCCCCCAATTCCGGTTTGATTTCAGAGCTGCAGCTTAAGGTTCAGGGTCACAATTCCAGTCTGAGGTCCCGATATCGGTTTGGTTCCACAACTGCAGCTCAAATCTCTAGGTCACAAATTCAGTGTGTGGTCACTAATCCCGTTTGGAATCACATTTACAATTCAAGGGTCGAGATCACAATTCCAGTCTGAGGCCTCAATTCCCGTTTGGAATCACAACTGAAGCTCAAGGCTCGGAGTCACAGTTCTAGTCTGAGGCCACAATTCCCGTTTGGAATTACAACTGCTATTCAAGCCTCGAGGTCACAATTCCGGTTTGGAATCACAATTGCAGTTCAAGGCTTGATTTCACAATTCCGGTTTGGAATCACAATTGCATTTCAAGGCTGGAGAACACAATTCCAGTTTCAAATCACATTTGCATTTTAAGTCATGAGGCCACAATTCCAGTATGAGGACACAATTCCTGTTTGGAATCACAACTGATCTTCAAGGCTTGAGCTCACAATTGCAGTCAGAGTTCATGAATCCTGTTTGGTATCACAAATACATTTCAAGTCTCGCGATCACAATTCCAGTCTTAGGCCCCAAATCCTGTCAGGAAACACTACTAAAGTTCAAGGCTCGAAGACACAATTGCAGTCTGAGGACCCAATACCGGTTTGGTATCAAAACCGCAGCTCAAGGCTCGGGGTCACAAATCCAGTCTGAGGTCACAATTGCGGTTTGGTATCAGAACTGCAGCTCAAATCTCTAGGTCACAAATGCAGTGTGTGGTCACAAATCCCGTTTGGAATCACATTTGCAGTTCGAGGGTCGAGATCACAATTCCAGTCTGAGCCCCCAATTCCAGTCTGAGGACCCAATTCCGCTTTGGAATCACAACTTAATTTCAAGGTTCGTAGTCACAGTTCCAGTTTGAGGTCCCAATTCTGGCTCTGAATCGTAACTGCTCTACATTGCTCGAGGTGACGATTCCAGTCTGAAGACTGAATTCCGGTATGGTATCACAACTGCAGCTCAAGCCTAGTTGTCACATTTCCAGTCTGAGGCCACGACTCCCGTTTGGAATCACAACTGCTATTCCTGTCTTGAGATCACAATTCCAGTCTGAGGCCCCAATTCCTGTTTGGAATCAGTACTGCAGTTCAAGGCTCGAGCTCACTATTACAGTTTGGAATCACAATAGGAGTTCATGGAATGAGGTCACAATTCCAGTCTGAGGCCCCAGTTCCTGTTTGAAATCCAATTGTAGTTCAAGTCTCGAGGTCACAAATCCAGTCTGCGGTCACAATTCTTGTTTGGAATCAAAATTGCAGTTCAAGGCTCGAGATCACAATTCCAGTCTGAGGCCACAATTCCCGTTTGGAATCACAACTGCTATTCAAGGCTTGAGTTCACAATTCCAATTTGGAATCACAATTGCAGTTCAAGGCTTGAGTTCACAATTCCAGTTTCAAATCACATTTGCATTTTAAGTCATGAGGCCACAATTCCAGTATGAGGACACAATTCCTGTTTGGAATCACAATTGATGTTCAAGCCTCGAGGTCACAATTCCAGTCTGAGGCCACAATACGGCTTTGGAATCACAACTAAAATTCAAGGCTCGAAGTCACAACTGCAGTCTGAGGACGCAATAGCTGTTTGGAATCAGTACTGCAGCTCAAGGCTCCGGGGTCATAGTTCCAGTCTGAGGCCACAATTCCCGTTTGGAATCACAACTGCAATTCAAGGCTCGAGGTCACAATTACAGTTCGGAATCACAACTGCTATTCAAGGCTCGAGGTCACAATTCTAGTCTGAGGTCACAATTCCGGTTTGGAATCATATTAGCAGTTCAAGGCTTGATTTCACAATTCCGGTTTGAAATAACAATTGCATTTCAAGGCTTGAGGTCACAATTCCAGTTTGAAATCACATTTGCATTTTAAGTCTTGAGGCCACAATTCCAGTATGAGGATAGAATTCATGTTGGGAATCACGATTGATGTTCAATGCTCGAGGTCACAATTCCAGTCAGAGTTCATGAATCCTGTTTGGAATCACAATTGCATTACAACTCTCAAGATCACAATTCCAGTCTTAGGCCCCAAATCCTGTCAGGAAACACTACTAAAGTTCAAGGCTCGAAGACACGATTCTAGTCTGATGACCCTATACTGGTTTGGAATCACAAGTGCAGCTCAAGGCTCGGGGTCACAATTCCAGTCTGAGGCCACAACTCCCGTTTGGAATCACAACTGCAGTTCAAGGATCGAGGTCACAATTACAGTTTGGATTCACAATAGCAGTTCATGGAATGAAATCACAATTCCAGTCTTAGGTCAATATTCCTGTTTGGAATCACAACTGATGTTCATGTCTCGAGATCACGATTCCAGTCTGAGGAGCCAATTCCGGTTTGGTATCAGAAATGCAGCACAAGGCTCAGGGTCACAATTCAAGTCTGAGGCCACAATTCCGCTCTGGAATCACAACTGCTGCTCAATGCTCGGGGTCACAATTCCAGTCTGAGGCCACAATTCCCGTTTGGAATCACAACTGCTGATCCTGTCTCGAGGTCACGATTCCAGTCTGAGGACCCAATTCCGATTTGAAATCACAATGGCAGTTCAAGGCTCGAGATCACAATTCCAGTCTGAGCCCCCAATTCCGTGTTGGAATCACAACTGATGTTCATGTCTCGAGATCACGATTCCAGTCTGAGGACCCAATTCCGGTTTGGTATCACAAATGCAGCACAAGGCTCAGGGTCACAATTCAAGTCTGAGGCCACAATTCCGCTTTGGAATCACAACTTAATTTCAAGGTTTGAAGTCACTGTTCCAGTCTGAGGTCCCAATTCCGGCTCTGAATCGCAACTGCTCTACATTGCTCGAGGTGACGATTCCAGTCTGAAGACTCAATTCCGGTATGGTATCACAACTGCAGCTCAAGCCTAGTTGTCACATTTCCAGTCTGAGGCCACGATTCCTGTTTGGAATCACAACTGCTATTCCTGTCTCGAGATCACAATTCCAGTCTGAGGCCACAATTCCCGTTTGGAATCAGTACTGCAGATCATGGCTAGGAGTCACAATTCCAGTCTGAGGCCCCAATTCCCAGCTGGACTCACAACTGCCGGTCAAGGCTCGAGGTCACAATTCCAGTCTGAGGCCACAACTCCCGTTTGGAATCACAACTGCAGTTCAAGGCTCGAGCTCACTATTACAGTTTGGAATCACAATAGGAGTTCATGGAATGAGGTCACAATTACTCTCTGAGGTCACAATTCCGGTTTGGAATCACAATTGCAGTTCAAGGCTTGAGATCACAATGCCAGACTGAGGTCTCAATTCCCGTTTGGAATCACAACTGCTGCTCAATGCTCGGGGTCACAATTCCAGTCTGAGGCCACAATTCCCGTTTGGAATCACAACTGCTATTCAAGGCTTGAGTTTACAATTCCAGTTTGGAATCACAATTGCAGTTCAAGTCTCGAGATCACAATTCCAGTCTGAGGCCCCAATTCCTGTTTGAAATCCAATTGTAGTCCAAGGCTCGAGGTCACAAATCCAGTCTGAGGTCACAATTCTTGTTTGGAATCAAAATTGCAGTTCAAGGCTCTAGATCACAATTGCAGTCTGAGCCCCCAATTCCGTTTTGTAATCACAACTGCTGTTCATGTCTCGCGGTCACAATTCCAGTCTGAGGCCACAATTCCCGTTTGGAATCACAATGGCAGTTCAAGGCCCGAGATCACAATTCCAGTCTAAGCCCCCAATTCCGGTTTGATTTCAGAGCTGCAGCTTAAGGTTCAGGGTCACAATTCCAGTCTGAGGTCCCGATATCGGTTTGGTTCCACAACTGCAGCTCAAATCTCTAGGTCACAAATTCAGTGTGTGGTCACTAATCCCGTTTGGAATCACATTTACAATTCAAGGGTCGAGATCACAATTCCAGTCTGAGGCCTCAATTCCCGTTTGGAATCACAACTGAAGCTCAAGGCTCGGAGTCACAGTTCTAGTCTGAGGCCACAATTCCCGTTTGGAATTACAACTGCTATTCAAGCCTCGAGGTCACAATTCCGGTTTGGAATCACAATTGCATTTCAAGGCTGGAGAACACAATTCCAGTTTCAAATCACATTTGCATTTTAAGTCATGAGGCCACAATTCCAGTATGAGGACACAATTCCTGTTTGGAATCACAACTGGTCTTCAAGGCTTGAGCTCACAATTGCAGTCAGAGTTCATGAATCCTGTTTGGTATCACAAATACATTTCAAGTCTCGAGATCACAATTCCAGTCTTAGGCCCCAAATCCTGTCAGGAAACACTACTAAAGTTCAAGGCTCGAAGACACAATTGCAGTCTGAGGACCCAATACCGGTTTGGTATCAAAACCGCAGCTCAAGGCTCGGGGTCACAAATCCAGTCTGAGGTCACAATTGCGGTTTGGTATCAGAACTGCAGCTCAAATCTCTAGGTCACAAATGCAGTGTGTGGTCACAAATCCCGTTTGGAATCACATTTGCAGTTCAAGGGTCGAGATCACAATTCCAGTCTGAGCCCCCAATTCCAGTCTGAGGACCCAATTCCGGTTTGGTATCACAGATGCAGCACAAGGCTCAGGGTCACAATTCCAGTCTGAGGACCCAATTCCGATTTGGAATCACAACTTAATTTCAAGGTTCGTAGTCACAGTTCCAGTTTGAGGTCCCAATTCCGGCTCTGAATCGCAACTGCTCTACATTGCTCGAGGTGACGATTCCAGTCTGAAGACTCAATTCCGGTATGGTATCACAACTGCAGCTCAAGCCTAGTTGTCACATTTCCAGTCTGAGGCCACGACTCCCGTTTGGAATCACAACTGCTATTCCTGTCTTGAGATCACAATTCCAGTCTGAGGCCCCAATTCCTGTTTGGAATCAGTACTGCAGTTCAAGGCTCGAGCTCACTATTACAGTTTGGAATCACAATAGGAGTTCATGGAATGAGGTCACAATTCCAGTCTGAGGCCCCAGTTCCTGTTTGAAATCCAATTGTAGTTCAAGTCTTGAGGTCACAAATCCAGTCTGCGGTCACAATTCTTGTTTGGAATCAAAATTGCAGTTCAAGGCTCGAGATCACAATTCCAGTCTGAGGCCACAATTCCCGTTTGGAATCACAACTGCTATTCAAGGCTTGAGTTCACAATTCCAATTTGGAATCACAATTGCAGTTCAAGGCTTGAGTTCACAATTCCAGTTTCAAATCACATTTGCATTTTAAGTCATGAGGCCACAATTCCAGTATGAGGACACAATTCCTGTTTGGAATCACAATTGATGTTCAAGCCTCGAGGTCACAATTCCAGTCTGAGGCCACAATACGGCTTTGGAATCACAACTGCAATTCATGGCTCGAGGTCACAATTACAGTTCAGAATCACAACTGCTATTCAAGGCTCGAGGTCACAATTCAAGTCTGAGGTCACAATTCCGGTTTGGAATCATATTAGCAGTTCAAGGCTTGATTTCACAATTCCGGTTTGAAATAACAATTGCATTTCAAGGCTTGAGGTCACAATTCCAGTTTGAAATCACATTTGCATTTTAAGTCTTGAGGCCACAATTCCAGTATGAGGATAGAATTCATGTTGGGAATCACGATTGATGTTCAATGCTCGAGGTCACAATTCCAGTCAGAGTTCATGAATCCTGTTTGGAATCACAATTGCATTTCAACTCTCAAGATCACAATTCCAGTCTTAGGCCCCAAATCCTGTCAGGAAACACTACTAAAGTAAAGGCTCGAAGACACGATTCTAGTCTGATGACCCTATACTGGTTTGGAATCACAAGTGCAGCTCAAGGCTCGGGGTCACAATTCCAGTCTGAGGCCACAACTCCCGTTTGGAATCACAACTGCAGTTCAAGGATCGAGGTCACAATTACAGTTTGGATTCACAATAGCAGTTCATGGAATGAAATCACAATTCCAGTCTTAGGTCAATATTCCTGTTTGGAATCACAACTGATGTTCATGTCTCGAGATCACGATTCCAGTCTGAGGACCCTATTCCGGTTTGGTATCAGAAATGCAGCACAAGGCTCAGGGTCACAATTCAAGTCTGAGGCCACAATTCCGCTCTGGAATCACAACTGCTGCTCAATGCTCGGGGTCACAATTCCAGTCTGAGGCCACAATTCCCGTTTGGAATCACAACTGCTGATCCTGTCTCGAGGTCACGATTCCAGTCTGAGGACCCAATTCCGATTTGAAATCACAATGGCAGTTCAAGGCTCGAGATCACAATTCCAGTCTGAGCCCCCAATTCCGTGTTGGAATCACAACTGATGTTCATGTCTCGAGATCACGATTCCAGTCTGAGGACCCAATTCCGGTTTGGTATCAGAAATGCAGCACAAGGCTCAGGGTCACAATTCAAGTCTGAGGCCACAATTCCGCTTTGGAATCACAACTTAATTTCAAGGTTTGAAGTCACTGTTCCAGTCTGAGGTCCCAATTCCGGCTCTGAATCGTAACTGCTCTACATTGCTCGAGGTGACGATTCCAGTCTGAAGACTCAATTCCGGTATGGTATCACAACTGCAGCTCAAGCCTAGTTGTCACATTTCCAGTCTGAGGCCACGATTCCTGTTTGGAATCACAACTGCTATTCCTGTCTCGAGATCACAATTCCAGTCTGAGGCCACAATTCCCGTTTGGAATCAGTACTGCAGATCATGGCTAGGAGTCACAATTCCAGTCTGAGGCCCCAATTCCCAGCTGGACTCACAACTGCCGGTCAAGGCTCGAGGTCACAATTCCAGTCTGAGGCCCCAATTCCTGTTTGGAATCAGTACTGCAGTTCAAGGCTCGAGCTCACTATTACAGTTTGGAATCACAATAGGAGTTCATGGAATGAGGTCACAATTACTCTCTGAGGTCATAATTTCTGTTCGGAATCACAATTGCAGTTCAAAGCTCGAGGTCTCAATTCCAGTCTGCGGTCACAATTCCGGTTTGGAATCACAATTGCAGTTCAAGGCTTGAGATCACAATGCCAGACTGAGGTCTCAATTCCCGTTTGGAATCACAACTGCTGCTCAATGCTCGGGGTCACAATTCCAGTCTGAGGCCACAATTCCCGTTTGGAATCACAACTGCTATTCAAGGCTTGAGTTTACAATTCCAGTTTGGAATCACAATTGCAGTTCAAGTCTCGAGATCACAATTCCAGTCTGAGGCCCCAATTCCTGTTTGAAATCCAATTGTAGTCCAAGGCTCGAGGTCACAAATCCAGTCTGAGGTCACAATTCTTGTTTGGAATCAAAATTGCAGTTCAAGGCTCAAGATCACAATTGCAGTCTGAGGCCACAATTCCCGTTTGGAATCACAATGGCAGTTCAAGGCCCGAGATCACAATTCCAGTCTAAGCCCCCAATTCCGGTTTGATTTCAGAGCTGCAGCTTAAGGTTCAGGGTCACAATTCCAGTCTGAGGTCCCGATATCGGTTTGGTTCCACAACTGCAGCTCAAATCTCTAGGTCACAAATTCAGTGTGTGGTCACTAATCCCGTTTGGAATCACATTTACAATTCAAGGGTCGAGATCACAATTCCAGTCTGAGGCCTCAATTCCCGTTTGGAATCACAACTGAAGCTCAAGGCTCGGAGTCACAGTTCTAGTCTGAGGCCACAATTCCCGTTTGGAATTACAACTGCTATTCAAGCCTCGAGGTCACAATTCCGGTTTGGAATCACAATTGCATTTCAAGGCTGGAGAACACAATTCCAGTTTCAAATCACATTTGCATTTTAAGTCATGAGGCCACAATTCCAGTATGAGGACACAATTCCTGTTTGGAATCACAACTGGTCTTCAAGGCTTGAGCTCACAATTGCAGTCAGAGTTCATGAATCCTGTTTGGTATCACAAATACATTTCAAGTCTCGAGATCACAATTCCAGTCTTAGGCCCCAAATCCTGTCAGGAAACACTACTAAAGTTCAAGGCTCGAAGACACAATTGCAGTCTGAGGACCCAATACCGGTTTGGTATCAAAACCGCAGCTCAAGGCTCGGGGTCACAAATCCAGTCTGAGGTCACAATTGCGGTTTGGTATCAGAACTGCAGCTCAAATCTCTAGGTCACAAATGCAGTGTGTGGTCACAAATCCCGTTTGGAATCACATTTGCAGTTCAAGGGTCGAGATCACAATTCCAGTCTGAGCCCCCAATTCCAGTCTGAGGACTGTCCTGGTTTTGGGCAAATTTGGGGGAAAACCTCCAGAAGGAGCCCCCAGACAGCAAACCCCACGACTCCTCCCCCCCACCCCACCGGGTTCGGGAAGAATTTCCTCGGAGAAGAGTGGGAGAAAAAACCTGTTTATTTAACAAGCAAGACACTCCCCAGCACAGGGAAAAAAGACAACACCAGCTGACAAAAAAACTCTTTCACCGTTCTGAAGGGATGACAAACTCAGTCTCTCTGGCGAGTGGTCGCTCAGTTATCAGTCTCTGGCGCTGGGGATGACTGCTGCAGGTGACAAAGTGTAGCCTCCCGGTGTTTCTTGGGGTTCCCAGGTCCCCGTCCGTTCAGATGGTATCCAGGAGAGGGAGGGGACGGGGTGGAAGAGAAAACAGTCCAGGGAAAAAGTTGGACTGCCTAGCTGAACTAACTAATAAGCAGAAAGCAAGGGCAAAGCGAAGGAAAGAAAAAGGCAGAAGCGAGCAAGCAGGCAAGCAAGCAGGCAAGCAAGCAAGCAAGCAAGCAGGCAAGCCGAGCTAAAACCTCTCCTAAACATAGACCATGGGGGAGGTGAGCCGGCTGATAACAAGACAAAACAAAGCTTCACTCTCAGACTCAGTCCTGGAAGCACAGGACATAATACCAAACATAATCAGGACACACGATTGGAGATAGAAACACCATAACATCACCCTAGGACATTCCACCCCTTATCTCCATATCGTGAACATACTAAACAGCATGTAAAAACTTCAGCAAGTAGAAATTTCCATCTTTCACTTATTCGGACACATTTTCTTCCATCTCACTTGCTCAAACCTTCGACACTTACACATTTCCTTCTATCTCACTTGCTCAGACCTTTGACACTTACATATTTCCTTCTGTCTCATGCTGCCTCACCCCACAATCAGATCTCCCTGAGGCACACATCGTGTTGTTCCATCTCTCTGCATTACCCACCATGTACAACCTGGTCCTTGAGCAAAGACAATCCCACGAATGGGTTTGTCTGTACTCGGGGCAGAATTGATCCAAACTGCCTTCCCTAACAAACCTCTGATATGTGCCACTGGGACTTTGTCTCCATCTACTATATTCAGGGACTCAGACTGGGCAGGGCCCGCTCGGTTGGTGGAACCCCGGGTGTTAACTAACCAAGTGGCCTTTGCTAAATGCTGCTCCCAGTTTTTGAATGATCCCCCACCCAATGCTCTCAAGGTGGTTTTTAACAGTCCATTGTACCTTTCCACCTTCCCTGCAGCTGGTGCATGGTAGGGGATATGGTACACCCACTCAATGCCATGTTCCCTAGCCCAAGTGTTGATAAGGCTATTCTTGAAATGAGTCCCATTGTCTGACTCAATCCTCTCAGGGGTGCCATGCCTCCAAAGGACCTGCTTTTCCAGGCCCAGGATGGTGTTACGGGCTGTAGCGTGAGACACAGGGTAGGTCTCCAACCATCCAGTGGTGGCTTCCACCATGGTCAGTACATAGCGCTTGCCCTGGCGGGTTTGAGGCAGTGTGATGTAGTCAATCTGCCAGGCCTCTCCATACTTGTACTTGGACCACCGCCCCCCATACCAGAGGGGCTTCACCCGCTTGGCTTGCTTGATGGCAGCGCACGTCTCACAGTCATGGATAACTTGAGAAATGCTGTCCATGGTTAGATCCACCCCTCGGTCTCGTGCCCACTTATATGTGGCATCTCTGCCCTGATGACCTGAGGCATCATGGGCCCATCGAGCCAGGAACAACTCTCCCTTGTGTTCCCAATCAAGGTCTATCTTCGACACCCCTATCTTTGCAGCCTGATCTACCTGCTGATTGTTTTTCTGCTCTTCATTAGCCCTACTTCTGGGAACATGGGCATCTACATGGCGAACCTTCACAGGTAATTTCTCTAACCGGGTAGCGATATCTTTCCACTCTTCGGCAGCCCAAATTGGTTTTCCTCTACGCTGCCAGTTAGCCTCTTTCCATCTCTCCAACCATCCCCACAGAGCATTGGCTACCATCCATGAATCGGTATAAAGGTAAAGCTTTGGCCACTTCTCTCTTTCAGCAATGTCTAAGGCCAGTTGAACCGCTTTGAGTTCAGCAAGTTGACTGGATCCACCCTCTCCTTCAGTGGCCTCTGCTACCTGTCGCGTGGGGCTCCATACGGCTGCTTTCCACCTCCGATTCATCCCCACAATGCGACAGGAACCGTCGGTGAATAGAGCATAGCGTGTTTCCTCTGCTGGCAGTTGGTTATATGGTGGAGCTTCTTCAGCCCGTGTCACTGGTTCTTGTTCCTCATCTGTGACACCAAAACTTTCACCTTCAGGCCAATTTGTAATTACTTCCAAAATCCCAGGGCGATTCAGTTTTCCAATCCGGGTGCTCTGTGTAATGAGGGCAATCCACTTGCTCCATGTAGCACTGGTGGCATGGTGGGTTGAGGGAACCTTTCCTCTGAACATCCACCCCAGCACTGGTAGTCGGGGTGCCAGAAGGAGTTGTGCTTCTGTGCCAACCACCTCTGAGGCTGCTTGGACCCCTTCGTAGGCAGCCAAGATCTCCTTCTCTGTTGGGGTGTAGTTAGCTTCAGACCCTCTGTAGCTCTGACTCCAAAATCCTAATGGTCGGCCTCGAGTCTCACCAGGCACCTTCTGCCACAGGCTCCAGGACAGACCATGGTTCCCGGCTGCAGAGTAGAGCACGTTCTTCACATCTGGTCCCGTCCTGACTGGGCCAAGGGCTACTGCATGAGCAATTTCCTGCTTTATCTGGGCAAAAGCTTGTTGCTGCTCAGGGCCCCAATGGAAATCGTTCTTCTTGCGGGTGACCAGGTAAAGAGGGCTCACGATCTGACTGTACTCAGGAATGTGCATCCTCCAAAAACCTATGGCGCCTAAGAAAGCTTGTGTCTCCTTCTTGTTAGTTGGTGGGGACATAGCTGTGATTTTGTTGATGACATCAGTAGGAATCTGACGCCGTCCATCTTGCCACTTCACTCCCAGGAACTGGATCTCTCGAGCAGGTCCCTTAACTTTACTCTTCTTGATGGCGAAGCCGGCTTCCAGGAGGATTTGGATGATTCTCTCTCCTTTCTTGAACACTTCTGCTGCTGTGTTCCCCCACACAATGATATCATCAATATATTGTAAATGTTCTGGAGCCTCACCTTTTTCTAGTGTAGTCTGGATCAGTCCATGGCAGATAGTAGGACTGTGCTTCCACCCCTGGGGCAGTCGATTCCAGGTGTACTGCACTCCCCTCCATGTGAAAGCGAACTGAGGCCTGCACTCTGCTGCCAGAGGAATGGAGAAAAATGCATTGGCGATATCGATAGTGGCGTACCACTTTGCTGCCTTGGACTCCAGCTCGTACTGCAGTTCCAGCATGTCCGGCACGGCAGCGCTCAGTGGTGGAGTCACCTCATTCAATGCACGATAGTCTACGGTCAGTCTCCATTCTCCTTCAGATTTACGTACAGGCCAGATGGGGCTGTTGAAGGGTGAGTGGGTTTTGCTGACCACCCCTTGGCTCTCCAGCTCACGGATCATTTTATGGATGGGAACCACAGCATCTCGAGTTGTTCTGTATTGTCGGCGATGCACTATGGAAGTGGCGATTGGTACCTTTTGCTCTTCTCCTTTCAGAAGTCCTACAGTACTTGGATTCTCAGACAGTCCAGACAAGGTGTTCAATTGCTGGATGCCCTCTGTCACCACAGCTGCTATCCCAAATGCCCACCTGAATCCTTTTGGATCTTTAAAATACCCCCTTCGGAGGTAATCTATGCCCAAAATGCATGGGGCCTCTGGGCCAGTCACAATAGGATGTTTTTTCCATTCATGTCCAGTCAAGCTCACATCAGCTTCCACCAAGGTAAAGTCCTGTGATCCACCTGTCACACCAGCAATAGAAACAGATTCTGCCCCCACATATCTTGATGGGACTAATGTGCATTGGGCACCAGTATCAACCAAAGCTTTATACTTTTGTGGTTCCGATGTGCCAGGCCAACGAATCCACACAGTCCAGAAGACACGATTTTCCCTCGCCTCTCCCTGGCTAGAGGCAGGGCCCCTCTAAGCCTGTTTATCCTTCTTTCCTTGGGCATATGTCTTAGAGGTTCCTTCAAGGGGATCAGATATATCATCATCATCATACTTGGCAGCTTGGCTACGGGCAACTGGAGCTGCTCTCCTTTTGGTGGAACTTCCTCTTTGGGTCTTGCCTTCCTTCAATTCACGCACCCGTTGTGCCAGAGCAGCAGTAGATTTTCCATCCCATCTCCTCATGTTTTCTCCGCAATCACGTAGGAAGAACCACAGCTCAGCTCGTGGGGTGTACCTCCTCTCCCCATCAGGGGAACGTCTGCGTTGGATACCAGGGCCTCTAATTTGTACTGCTGAGATTTGGAGAAGGTCCTCTTTAATCTCCTCCCTGAGTCTTTTATGATTCTCCTCTATCTTGTCTTCTAATTTCTGCAGACGTGTTTCCACAGCTGCAATTCTGGCATGTGTTGGGCCATGCACAGCATCTGCATATGCTCGGAGCTTCTTTGCCATATCAAGCACGGTCTCATCCCTCTCGTCCCGCTTCATTATTGCTAAAGCAGAAGCGTATTCATGGGGCCCAAGTCGTACAAGTTTTCGCCACATCACAGATGTACATGGTACCAAGTCCGGATTCCTAGTTGTTATGTCATCTGAGAAGATAATCTCTGCCACTGCCATTTCTCTCAGGCGTTGGATCCCTTGTTCTATCGTCTTCCAGTGGGTCTGCTGCATATAAAGATCATCTGCACACAGGTATCTTTGTGCTACACTGTCCAGGACCCGTGCCCAGAGGCTGTGAGGGTTAGGCCCTCTCATCATTCCTTGGTCGATGACAGGATCATGTGACAGGGATCCCAAATGCCTGGCTTCAGTGCCATCCAGAATTGTAGCCTCGCCTGCAGCATCCCAAAGACGGACCAACCAACTAATTATAGACTCATCAGGTCGTCGGGTGTAATCCTTTCTTAGGCCACGGAGGTCCTTTAGGGAAAAAGACTCAATATTGGCCTCTGATCTTTTACCAGTTGCTTTGACTCCTGGTTTTATGTCAGGAGGCGTCGAGGGTCCTTCTCCTGCATCATCATCATCATCATCCACTGGTCGATCAGTCTTGTCTGTGCACTTTCCACTTCTCGTGCTGGTAGCAACAGCCATTGGTTGAGGCTTACTGACAGGTTTAGCTGCTGGCTTAGGCTCACTGTCTGGTGTAGTTGTTGGCCTCGAGCCTGGGGTGTTGGCTGCAGCCTGAGTGACTGGGATAGTGGCTGATTTATCTGCCTGTCCCCCTTCCTCTGTCTGCTGCCCTACAGTATCTAGCAGGGTACGGTAAGCATATGCCAGGGCCCAGCTCACTGCAATGATCTTCTTCTCCTTAGAATTACCATGGCACTTCTCTTTCAGGTACTTTGCCACCTCAGCTGGGTTCTGAATTTGTTCACATGGAAAATCCCAGGATGTAGGGTCAGAAAATTCCTTTAAGATTTGGCCCATATCCTCCCATTTCCCACACCATTCAGGATTCCTCACGCCTGGCTCTACTCTGGGGTCAGGGGTCTCAGCCCCTCTAGAAATCTCAGCTCTCATTCTAGAGAAACTGCAGACTGTATAGAGAAAGCTTACTATATTAAACACCAGAAAGATGGTCTCTTTAACACTCAGGGGGAACTGAACATTCTCTAATAAGGATGTAACAAATTCAGAGGAGAAGAAGGAGAACAAAGGCTGAAAAGCCTCATCCCCTGCTTCTCCTCTAACAAACTGAGTGCACAACCACAACCAAGAACCATACATTCCTGGAACAGATTCCAGCACCTTTATAAATCTCCTGCAGGCCATTAAAACCAAGCCCAGCCCGATGGATATTTTGGTCAATGCCCCTCTGCTACAGAAACTACGCATTAGGGACAATACCGGAGCTATTTCTGGATAAGCAAATAAACCCAGGGACCACAAAGGTATTAAGACTTCAAAAAACCCTAGGGACCAAAATCCCATGCAGGCCTCCACCCCAAAAGACATGAATTCCAACAACATAGCCAATAACTGCTCTATACCAACACAAAAGAATTTGAACCAAATTATTATTATTAGAACAGGGTTTTTTCCCACTTTCTCGAGCCTCGAGTTGGGCGCCAATTTATTTGTCCTGGTTTTGGGCAAATTTGGGGGAAAACCTCCAGAAGGAGCCCCCAGACAGCAAACCCCACGACTCCTCCCCCCCCACCCCACCGGGTTCGGGAAGAATTTCCTCGGAGAAGAGTGGGAGAAAAAACCTGTTTATTTAACAAGCAAGACACTCCCCAGCACAGGGAAAAAAGACAACACCAGCTGACAAAAAAACTCTTTCACCGTTCTGAAGGGATGACAAACTCAGTCTCTCTGGCGAGTGGTCGCTCAGTTATCAGTCTCTGGCGCTGGGGATGACTGCTGCAGGTGACAAAGTGTAGCCTCCCGGTGTTTCTTGGGGTTCCCAGGTCCCCGTCCGTTCAGATGGTATCCAGGAGAGGGAGGGGACGGGGTGGAAGAGAAAACAGTCCAGGGAAAAAGTTGGACTGCCTAGCTGAACTAACTAATAAGCAGAAAGCAAGGGCAAAGCGAAGGAAAGAAAAAGGCAGAAGCGAGCAAGCAGGCAAGCAAGCAGGCAAGCAAGCAAGCAAGCAAGCAGGCAAGCAAGCAAGCAAGCAAGCAGGCAAGCCGAGCTAAAACCTCTCCTAAACATAGACCATGGGGGAGGTGAGCCGGCTGATAACAAGACAAAACAAAGCTTCACTCTCAGACTCAGTCCTGGAAGCACAGGACATAATACCAAACATAATCAGGACACACGATTGGAGATAGAAACACCATAACATCACCCTAGGACAAGGACCCAATTCCGGTTTGGTATCACAGATGCAGCACAAGGCTCAGGGTCACAATTCCAGTCTGAGGACCCAATTCCGCTTTGGAATCACAACTTAATTTCAAGGTTCGTAGTCACAGTTCCAGTTTGAGGTCCCAATTCCGGCTCTGAATCGCAACTGCTCTACATTGCTCGAGGTGACGATTCCAGTCTGAAGACTCAATTCCGGTATGGTATCACAACTGCAGCTCAAGCCTAGTTGTCACATTTCCAGTCTGAGGCCACGACTCCCGTTTGGAATCACAACTGCTATTCCTGTCTTGAGATCACAATTCCAGTCTGAGGCCCCAATTCCTGTTTGGAATCAGTACTGCAGTTCAAGGCTCGAGCTCACTATTACAGTTTGGAATCACAATAGGAGTTCATGGAATGAGGTCACAATTCCAGTCTGAGGCCCCAGTTCCTGTTTGAAATCCAATTGTAGTTCAAGTCTCGAGGTCACAAATCCAGTCTGCGGTCACAATTCTTGTTTGGAATCAAAATTGCAGTTCAAGGCTCGAGATCACAATTCCAGTCTGAGGCCACAATTCCCGTTTGGAATCACAACTGCTATTCAAGGCTTGAGTTCACAATTCCAATTTGGAATCACAATTGCAGTTCAAGGCTTGAGTTCACAATTCCAGTTTCAAATCACATTTGCATTTTAAGTCATGAGGCCACAATTCCAGTATGAGGACACAATTCCTGTTTGGAATCACAATTGATGTTCAAGCCTCGAGGTCACAATTCCAGTCTGAGGCCACAATACGGCTTTGGAATCACAACTAAAATTCAAGGCTCGAAGTCACAACTGCAGTCTGAGGACGCAATAGCTGTTTGGAATCAGTACTGCAGCTCAAGGCTCCGGGGTCATAGTTCCAGTCTGAGGCCACAATTCCCGTTTGGAATCACAACTGCAATTCAAGGCTCGAGGTCACAATTACAGTTCGGAATCACAACTGCTATTCAAGGCTCGAGGTCACAATTCTAGTCTGAGGTCACAATTCCGGTTTGGAATCATATTAGCAGTTCAAGGCCTGATTTCACAATTCCGGTTTGAAATAACAATTGCATTTCAAGGCTTGAGGTCAGAATTCCAGTTTGAAATCACATTTGCATTTTAAGTCTTGAGGCCACAATTCCAGTATGAGGATAGAATTCATGTTGGGAATCACGATTGATGTTCAATGCTCGAGGTCACAATTCCAGTCAGAGTTCATGAATCCTGTTTGGAATCACAATTGCATTACAACTCTCAAGATCACAATTCCAGTCTTAGGCCCCAAATCCTGTCAGGAAACACTACTAAAGTTCAAGGCTCGAAGACACGATTCTAGTCTGATGACCCTATACTGGTTTGGAATCACAAGTGCAGCTCAAGGCTCGGGGTCACAATTCCAGTCTGAGGCCACAACTCCCGTTTGGAATCACAACTGCAGTTCAAGGATCGAGGTCACAATTACAGTTTGGATTCACAATAGCAGTTCATGGAATGAAATCACAATTCCAGTCTTAGGTCAATATTCCTGTTTGGAATCACAACTGATGTTCATGTCTCGAGATCACGATTCCAGTCTGAGGACCCTATTCCGGTTTGGTATCAGAAATGCAGCACAAGGCTCAGGGTCACAATTCAAGTCTGAGGCCACAATTCCGCTCTGGAATCACAACTGCTGCTCAATGCTCGGGGTCACAATTCCAGTCTGAGGCCACAATTCCCGTTTGGAATCACAACTGCTGATCCTGTCTCGAGGTCACGATTCCAGTCTGAGGACCCAATTCCGATTTGAAATCACAATGGCAGTTCAAGGCTTGAGATCACAATTCCAGTATGAGCCCCCAATTCCGTGTTGGAATCACAACTGATGTTCATGTCTCGAGATCACGATTCCAGTCTGAGGACCCAATTCCGCTTTGGTATCACAAATGCAGCACAAGGCTCAGGGTCACAATTCAAGTCTGAGGCCACAATTCCGCTTTGGAATCACAACTTAATTTCAAGGTTTGAAGTCACTGTTCCAGTCTGAGGTCCCAATTCCGGCTCTGAATCGCAACTGCTCTACATTGCTCGAGGTGACGATTCCAGTCTGAAGACTCAATTCCGGTATGGTATCACAACAGCAGCTCAAGCCTAGTTGTCACATTTCCAGTCTGAGGCCACGATTCCCGTTTGGAATCAGTACTGCAGATCATGGCTAGGAGTCACAATTCCAGTCTGAGGCCCCAATTCCCAGTTGGACTCACAACTGCCGGTCAAGGCTCGAGGTCTCAATTCCAGTCTGAGGTCACAACTCCTGTTTGGAATCACAACTGGAGTTCAAAGCTCGAGGTCACAATTCCAGTTTGGAATCACAATAGCAGTTCATAGAATGAGGTCACAATTACTCTCTGAGGTCAAAGTTTCTGTTTGGAATCACAATTGCAGTTCAAAGCTCGAGGTCTCAATTCCAGTCTGCCGTCACAATTCCCGTTTGGAATCAGAAGTGCTGTTCAAGTCTCGGGGTCACCATTCCAGTCTGAGGCCACAATTCCCGTTTGGAATCACAACTGCTGATCCTGTCTCGAGGTCACGATTCCAGTCTTAGGTCACAATTCCAGTTTGGAATCACAATTGCAGTACGAGGCTGGAGAACACAATTCCTGTCTGAGGTCCCAATATCGGTTTGGTATCACAACCGCAGCTCAAATCTCTAGGTCACAAATTCAGTGTGTGGTCACAAATCCCGTTTGGAATCACATTTGCAGTTCTAGGGTGAATATCACAATTTCAGTCTGAGCCCCCAATTCCGTTTTGTAATCACAACTGCTGTTCATGTCTCGAGGTCACAATTCCAGTCTGAAGACCCAATTCCGGTTTGGTATCACAGATGCAGCACAAGGCTCAGGGTCACAATTCAAGTCTGAGGCCACAATTCCGCTTTGGAATCACAACTTAATTTCAAGGTTCGAAGTCACAGTTCCAGTCTGAGGTCCCAATTCCGGCTCTGAATCGCAACTGCTCTACATTGCTCGAGGTGACGATTCCAGTCTGAAGACTCAATTCCGGTATGGTATCACAACTGCAGCTCAAGCCTAGTTGTCACATTTCCAGTCTGAGGCCACGATTCCCGTTTGGAATCACAACTGCTATTCCTGTCTCGAGATCACAATTCCAGTCTGAGGCCACAATTCCCGTTTGGAATCAGTACTGCAGATCATGGCTAGGAGTCACAATTCCAGTCTGAGGCCCCAATTCCCAGCTGGACTCACAACTGCCGGTCAAGGCTCGAGGTCACAATTCCAGTCTGAGGCCCAAATTCCTGTTTGGAATCAGTACTGCAGTTCAAGGCTCGAGCTCACTATTACAGTTTGGAATCACAATAGGAGTTCATGGAATGAGGTCACAATTACTCTCTGAGGTCATAATTTCTGTTTGGAATCACAATTGCAGTTCAAAGCTCGAGGTCTCAATTCCAGTCTGCCGTCACAATTCCAGTTTGGAATCAGAAGTGCTGTTCAAGTCTCGGGGTCACCATTCCAGTCTGAGGCCACAATTCCCGTTTGGAATCACAACTGCTGATCCTGTCTCGAGGTCACGATTCCAGTCTTAGGTCACAATTCCAGTTTGGAATCACAATTGCAGTACGAGGCTGGAGAACACAATTCCTGTCTGAGGTCCCAATATCGGTTTGGTATCACAACCGCAGCTCAAATCTCTAGGTCACAAATTCAGTGTGTGGTCACAAATCCCGTTTGGAATCACATTTGCAGTTCTAGGGTGAATATCACAATTTCAGTCTGAGCCCCCAATTCCGTTTTGTAATCACAACTGCTGTTCATGTCTCGAGGTCATAATTCCAGTCTGAAGACCCAATTCCGGTTTGGTATCACAGATGCAGCACAAGGCTCAGGGTCACAATTCAAGTCTGAGGCCACAATTCCGCTTTGGAATCACAACTTAATTTCAAGGTTCGAAGTCACAGTTCCAGTCTGAGGTCCCAATTCCGGCTCTGAATCGCAACTGCTCTACATTGCTCGAGGTGATGATTCCAGTCTGAAGACTCAATTCCGGTATGGTATCACAACTGCAGCTCAAGCCTAGTTGTCACATTTCCAGTCTGAGGCCACGATTCCCGTTTGGAATCACAACTGCTATTCCTGTCTCGAGATCACAATTCCAGTCTGAGGCCCCAATTCCTGTTTGGAATCAGTACTGCAGTTCAAGGCTCGAGCTCACTATTACAGTTTGGAATCACAATAGGAGTTCATGGAATGAGGTCACAATTACTCTCTGAGGTCATAATTTCTGTTTGGAATCACAATTGCAGTTCAAAGCTCGAGGTCTCAATTCCAGTCTGCGGTCACAATTCCGGTTTGGAATCACAATTGCAGTTCAAGGCTTGAGATCACAATGCCAGACTGAGGTCTCAATTCCCGTTTGGAATCACAACTGCTGCTCAATGCTCGGGGTCACAATTCCAGTCTGAGGCCACAATTCCCGTTTGGAATCACAACTGCTATTCAAGGCTTGAGTTTACAATTCCAGTTTGGAATCACAATTGCAGTTCAAGTCTCGAGATCACAATTCCAGTCTGAGGCCCCAATTCCTGTTTGAAATCCAATTGTAGTCCAAGGCTCGAGGTCACAAATCCAGTCTGAGGTCACAATTCTTGTTTGGAATCAAAATTGCAGTTCAAGGCTCAAGATCACAATTGCAGTCTGAGGACCCAATACCGGTTTGGTATCAAAACCGCAGCTCAAGGCTCGGGGTCACAAATCCAGTCTGAGGTCACAATTGCGGTTTGGTATCAGAACTGCAGCTCAAATCTCTAGGTCACAAATGCAGTGTGTGGTCACAAATCCCGTTTGGAATCACATTTGCAGTTCGAGGGTCGAGATCACAATTCCAGTCTGAGCCCCCAATTCCAGTCTGAGGACCCAATTCCGATTTGGAATCACAACTTAATTTCAAGGTTCGTAGTCACAGTTCCAGTCTGAGGTCCCAATTCTGGCTCTGAATCGTAACTGCTCTACATTGCTCGAGGTGACGATTCCAGTCTGAAGACTCAATTCCGGTATGGTATCACAACTGCAGCTCAAGCCTAGTTGTCACATTTCCAGTCTGAGGCCACGACTCCCGTTTGGAATCACAACTGCTATTCCTGTCTTGAGATCACAATTCCAGTCTGAGGCCCCAATTCCTGTTTGGAATCAGTACTGCAGTTCAAGGCTCGAGCTCACTATTACAGTTTGGAATCACAATAGGAGTTCATGGAATGAGGTCACAATTCCAGTCTGAGGCCCCAGTTCCTGTTTGAAATCCAATTGTAGTTCAAGTCTCGAGGTCACAAATCCAGTCTGCGGTCACAATTCTTGTTTGGAATCAAAATTGCAGTTCAAGGCTCGAGATCACAATTCCAGTCTGAGGCCACAATTCCCGTTTGGAATCACAACTGCTATTCAAGGCTTGAGTTCACAATTCCAATTTGGAATCACAATTGCAGTTCAAGGCTTGAGTTCACAATTCCAGTTTCAAATCACATTTGCATTTTAAGTCATGAGGCCACAATTCCAGTATGAGGACACAATTCCTGTTTGGAATCACAATTGATGTTCAAGCCTCGAGGTCACAATTCCAGTCTGAGGCCACAATACGGCTTTGGAATCACAACTAAAATTCAAGGCTCGAAGTCACAACTGCAGTCTGAGGACGCAATAGCTGTTTGGAATCAGTACTGCAGCTCAAGGCTCCGGGGTCATAGTTCCAGTCTGAGGCCACAATTCCCGTTTGGAATCACAACTGCAATTCAAGGCTCGAGGTCACAATTACAGTTCGGAATCACAACTGCTATTCAAGGCTCGAGGTCACAATTCTAGTCTGAGGTCACAATTCCGGTTTGGAATCATATTAGCAGTTCAAGGCCTGATTTCACAATTCCGGTTTGAAATAACAATTGCATTTCAAGGCTTGAGGTCAGAATTCCAGTTTGAAATCACATTTGCATTTTAAGTCTTGAGGCCACAATTCCAGTATGAGGATAGAATTCATGTTGGGAATCACGATTGATGTTCAATGCTCGAGGTCACAATTCCAGTCAGAGTTCATGAATCCTGTTTGGAATCACAATTGCATTACAACTCTCAAGATCACAATTCCAGTCTTAGGCCCCAAATCCTGTCAGGAAACACTACTAAAGTTCAAGGCTCGAAGACACGATTCTAGTCTGATGACCCTATACTGGTTTGGAATCACAAGTGCAGCTCAAGGCTCGGGGTCACAATTCCAGTCTGAGGCCACAACTCCCGTTTGGAATCACAACTGCAGTTCAAGGATCGAGGTCACAATTACAGTTTGGATTCACAATAGCAGTTCATGGAATGAAATCACAATTCCAGTCTTAGGTCAATATTCCTGTTTGGAATCACAACTGATGTTCATGTCTCGAGATCACGATTCCAGTCTGAGGACCCTATTCCGGTTTGGTATCAGAAATGCAGCACAAGGCTCAGGGTCACAATTCAAGTCTGAGGCCACAATTCCGCTCTGGAATCACAACTGCTGCTCAATGCTCGGGGTCACAATTCCAGTCTGAGGCCACAATTCCCGTTTGGAATCACAACTGCTGATCCTGTCTCGAGGTCACGATTCCAGTCTGAGGACCCAATTCCGATTTGAAATCACAAAGGCAGTTCAAGGCTCGAGATCACAATTCCAGTCTGAGCCCCCAATTCCGTGTTGGAATCACAACTGATGTTCATGTCTCGAGATCACGATTCCAGTCTGAGGACCCAATTCCGGTTTGGTATCACAAATGCAGCACAAGGCTCAGGGTCACAATTCGTCTGAGGCCACAATTCCGCTTTGGAATCACAACTTAATTTCAAGGTTTGAAGTCACTGTTCCAGTCTGAGGTCCCAATTCCGGCTCTGAATCGCAACTGCTCTACATTGCTCGAGGTGACGATTCCAGTCTGAAGACTCAATTCCGGTATGGTATCACAACTGCAGCTCAAGCCTAGTTGTCACATTTCCAGTCTGAGGCCACGATTCCTGTTTGGAATCACAACTGCTATTCCTGTCTCGAGATCACAATTCCAGTCTGAGGCCACAATTCCCGTTTGGAATCAGTACTGCAGATCATGGCTAGGAGTCACAATTCCAGTCTGAGGCCCCAATTCCCAGCTGGACTCACAACTGCCGGTCAAGGCTCGAGGTCACAATTCCAGTCTGAGGCCACAACTCCCGTTTGGAATCACAACTGCAGTTCAAGGCTCGAGCTCACTATTACAGTTTGGAATCACAATAGGAGTTCATGGAATGAGGTCACAATTACTCTCTGAGGTCATAATTTCTGTTTGGAATCACAATTGCAGTTCAAAGCTCGAGGTCTCAATTCCAGTCTGCGGTCACAATTCCGGTTTGGAATCACAATTGCAGTTCAAGGCTTGAGATCACAATGCCAGACTGAGGTCTCAATTCCCGTTTGGAATCACAACTGCTGCTCAATGCTCGGGGTCACAATTCCAGTCTGAGGCCACAATTCCCGTTTGGAATCACAACTGCTATTCAAGGCTTGAGTTTACAATTCCGGTTTGGAATCACAATTGCAGTTCAAGTCTCGAGATCACAATTCCAGTCTGAGGCCCCAATTCTTGTTTGAAATCCAATTGTAGTCCAAGGCTCGAGGTCACAAATCCAGTCTGAGGTCACAATTCTTGTTTGGAATCAAAATTGCAGTTCAAGGCTCAAGATCACAATTGCAGTCTGAGGCCACAATTCCCGTTTGGAATCACAATGGCAGTTCAAGGCCCGAGATCACAATTCCAGTCTAAGCCCCCAATTCCGGTTTGATTTCAGAGCTGCAGCTTAAGGTTCAGGGTCACAATTCCAGTCTGAGGTCCCGATATCGGTTTGGTTCCACAACTGCAGCTCAAATCTCTAGGTCACAAATTCAGTGTGTGGTCACTAATCCCGTTTGGAATCACATTTACAATTCAAGGGTCGAGATCACAATTCCAGTCTGAGGCCTCAATTCCCGTTTGGAATCACAACTGAAGCTCAAGGCTCGGAGTCACAGTTCTAGTCTGAGGCCACAATTCCCGTTTGGAATTACAACTGCTATTCAAGCCTCGAGGTCACAATTCCGGTTTGGAATCACAATTGCATTTCAAGGCTGGAGAACACAATTCCAGTTTCAAATCACATTTGCATTTTAAGTC
Source organism: Sturnus vulgaris (assembly GCF_052056855.1). Taxonomy (NCBI): domain Eukaryota; kingdom Metazoa; phylum Chordata; class Aves; order Passeriformes; family Sturnidae; genus Sturnus; species Sturnus vulgaris. The sequence goes on along the minus strand of NW_028276434.1, from coordinate 364,022 downwards.
ATGAGGCCACAATTCCAGTATGAGGACACAATTCCTGTTTGGAATCACAACTGGTCTTCAAGGCTTGAGCTCACAATTGCAGTCAGAGTTCATGAATCCTGTTTGGTATCACAAATACATTTCAAGTCTCGAGATCACAATTCCAGTCTTAGGCCCCAAATCCTGTCAGGAAACACTACTAAAGTTCAAGGCTCGAAGACACAATTGCAGTCTGAGGACCCAATACCGGTTTGGTATCAAAACCGCAGCTCAAGGCTCGGGGTCACAAATCCAGTCTGAGGTCACAATTGCGGTTTGGTATCAGAACTGCAGCTCAAATCTCTAGGTCACAAATGCAGTGTGTGGTCACAAATCCCGTTTGGAATCACATTTGCAGTTCAAGGGTCGAGATCACAATTCCAGTCTGAGCCCCCAATTCCAGTCTGAGGACCCAATTCCGGTTTGGTATCACAGATGCAGCACAAGGCTCAGGGTCACAATTCCAGTCTGAGGACCCAATTCCGATTTGGAATCACAACTTAATTTCAAGGTTCGTAGTCACAGTTCCAGTTTGAGGTCCCAATTCCGGCTCTGAATCGCAACTGCTCTACATTGCTCGAGGTGACGATTCCAGTCTGAAGACTCAATTCCGGTATGGTATCACAACTGCAGCTCAAGCCTAGTTGTCACATTTCCAGTCTGAGGCCACGACTCCCGTTTGGAATCACAACTGCTATTCCTGTCTTGAGATCACAATTCCAGTCTGAGGCCCCAATTCCTGTTTGGAATCAGTACTGCAGTTCAAGGCTCGAGCTCACTATTACAGTTTGGAATCACAATAGGAGTTCATGGAATGAGGTCACAATTCCAGTCTGAGGCCCCAGTTCCTGTTTGAAATCCAATTGTAGTTCAAGTCTTGAGGTCACAAATCCAGTCTGCGGTCACAATTCTTGTTTGGAATCACAATTGCAGTTCAAGGCTTGAGTTCACAATTCCAGTTTCAAATCACATTTGCATTTTAAGTCATGAGGCCACAATTCCAGTATGAGGACACAATTCCTGTTTGGAATCACAACTGGTCTTCAAGGCTTGAGCTCACAATTGCAGTCAGAGTTCATGAATCCTGTTTGGTATCACAAATACATTTCAAGTCTCGAGATCACAATTCCAGTCTTAGGCCCCAAATCCTGTCAGGAAACACTACTAAAGTTCAAGGCTCGAAGACACAATTGCAGTCTGAGGACCCAATACCGGTTTGGTATCAAAACCGCAGCTCAAGGCTCGGGGTCACAAATCCAGTCTGAGGTCACAATTGCGGTTTGGTATCAGAACTGCAGCTCAAATCTCTAGGTCACAAATGCAGTGTGTGGTCACAAATCCCGTTTGGAATCACAATTGCAGTTCAAGGCTTGAGTTCACAATTCCAGTTTCAAATCACATTTGCATTTTAAGTCATGAGGCCACAATTCCAGTATGAGGACACAATTCCTGTTTGGAATCACAATTGATGTTCAAGCCTCGAGGTCACAATTCCAGTCTGAGGCCACAATACGGCTTTGGAATCACAACTAAAATTCAAGGCTCGAAGTCACAACTGCAGTCTGAGGACGCAATAGCTGTTTGGAATCAGTACTGCAGCTCAAGGCTCCGGGGTCATAGTTCCAGTCTGAGGCCACAATTCCCGTTTGGAATCACAACTGCAATTCAAGGCTCGAGGTCACAATTACAGTTCGGAATCACAACTGCTATTCAAGGCTCGAGGTCACAATTCTAGTCTGAGGTCACAATTCCGGTTTGGAATCATATTAGCAGTTCAAGGCTTGATTTCACAATTCCGGTTTGAAATAACAATTGCATTTCAAGGCTTGAGGTCACAATTCCAGTTTGAAATCACATTTGCATTTTAAGTCTTGAGGCCACAATTCCAGTATGAGGATAGAATTCATGTTGGGAATCACGATTGATGTTCAATGCTCGAGGTCACAATTCCAGTCAGAGTTCATGAATCCTGTTTGGAATCACAATTGCATTTCAACTCTCAAGATCACAATTCCAGTCTTAGGCCCCAAATCCTGTCAGGAAACACTACTAAAGTAAAGGCTCGAAGACACGATTCTAGTCTGATGACCCTATACTGGTTTGGAATCACAAGTGCAGCTCAAGGCTCGGGGTCACAATTCCAGTCTGAGGCCCCAATTCCTGTTTGGAATCAGTACTGCAGTTCAAGGCTCGAGCTCACTATTACAGTTTGGAATCACAATAGGAGTTCATGGAATGAGGTCACAATTACTCTCTGAGGTCATAATTTCTGTTTGGAATCACAATTGCAGTTCAAAGCTCGAGGTCTCAATTCCAGTCTGCGGTCACAATTCCGGTTTGGAATCACAATTGCAGTTCAAGGCTTGAGATCACAATTCCAGTCTGAGGTCTCAATTCCCGTTTGGAATCACAACTGCTGCTCAATGCTCGCGGTCACAATTCCAGTCTGAGGCCACAATTCCCGTTTGGAATCACAACTGCTATTCAAGGCTTGAGTTTACAATTCCAGTTTGGAATCACAATTGCAGTTCAAGTCTCGAGATCACAATTCCAGTCTGAGGCCCCAATTCCTGTTTGAAATCCAATTGTAGTCCAAGGCTCGAGGTCACAAATCCAGTCTGAGGTCACAATTCTTGTTTGGAATCAAAATTGCAGTTCAAGGCTCAAGATCACAATTGCAGTCTGAGGCCACAATTCCTGTTTGGAATCACAATGGCAGTTCAAGGCTCGAGATCACAATTCCAGTCTGAGGCCACAATTCCCGTTTGGAATCACAATGGCAGTTCAAGGCCCGAGATCACAATTCCAGTCTTAGCCCCCAATTCCGGTTTGATTTCAGAGCTGCAGCTTAAGGTTCCGGGTCACAATTCCAGTCTGAGGTTCCGATATCGGTTTGGTTCCACAACTGCAGCTCAAATCTCTAGGTCACAAATTCAGTGTGTGGTCACTAATCCCGTTTGGAATCACATTTACAATTCAAGGGTCGAGATCACAATTCCAGTCTGAGGCCTCAATTCCCGTTTGGAATCACAACTGAAGCTCAAGGCTCGGAGTCACAGTTCTAGTCTGAGGCCACAATTCCCGTTTGGAATTACAACTGCTATCCAAGCCTCGAGGTCACAATTCCGGTTTGGAATCACAATTGCATTTCAAGGCTGGAGAACACAATTCCAGTTTCAAATCACATTTGCATTTTAAGTCATGAGGCCACAATTCCAGTATGAGGACACAATTCCTGTTTGGAATCACAACTGATCTTCAAGTCTTGAGCTCACAATTGCAGTCAGAGTTCATGAATCCTGTTTGGTATCACAAATACATTTCAAGTCTCGAGATCACAATTCCAGTCTTAGGCCCCAAATCCTGTCAGGAAACACTACTAAAGTTCAAGACTCGAAGACACAATTGCAGTCTGAGGACCCAATACCGGTTTGGTATCAAAACCGCAGCTCAAGGCTCGGGGTCACAAATCCAGTCTGAGATCACAATTGCGGTTTGGTATCAGAACTGCAGCTCAAATCTCTAGGTCACAAATGCAGTGTGTGGTCACAAATCCCGTTTGGAATCACATTTGCAGTTCAAGGGTCGAGATCACAATTCCAGTCTGAGCCCCCAATTCCAGTCTGAGGACCCAATTCCGGTTTGGTATCACAGATGCAGCACAAGGCTCAGGGTCACAATTCCAGTCTGAGGACCCAATTCCGCTTTGGAATCACAACTTAATTTCAAGGTTCGTAGTCACAGTTCCAGTTTGAGGTCCCAATTCCGGCTCTGAATCGCAACTGCTCTACATTGCTCGAGGTGACGATTCCAGTCTGAAGACTCAATTCCGGTATGGTATCACAACTGCAGCTCAAGCCTAGTTGTCACATTTCCAGTCTGAGGCCACGATTCCCGTTTGGAATCACAACTGCTATTCCTGTCTCGAGATCACAATTCCAGTCTGAGGCCCCAATTCCTGTTTGGAATCAGTACTGCAGTTCAAGGCTCGAGCTCACTATTACAGTTTGGAATCACAATAGGAGTTCATGGAATGAGGTCACAATTCCAGTCTGAGGCCCCAGTTCCTGTTTGAAATCCAATTGTAGTTCAAGTCTCGAGGTCACAAATCCAGTCTGCGGTCACAATTCTTGTTTGGAATCAAAATTGCAGTTCAAGGCTCGAGATCACAATTCCAGTCTGAGGCCACAATTCCCGTTTGGAATCACAACTGCTATTCAAGGCTTGAGTTCACAATTCCAATTTGGAATCACAATTGCAGTTCAAGGCTTGAGTTCACAATTCCAGTTTCAAATCACATTTGCATTTTAAGTCATGAGGCCACAATTCCAGTATGAGGCCACAATTCCTGTTTGGAATCACAATTGATGTTCAAGCCTCGAGGTCACAATTCCAGTCTGAGGCCACAATACGGCTTTGGAATCACAACTAAAATTCAAGGCTCGAAGTCACAACTGCAGTCTGAGGACGCAATAGCTGTTTGGAATCAGTACTGCAGCTCAAGGCTCCGGGGTCATAGTTCCAGTCTGAGGCCACAATTCCCGTTTGGAATCACAACTGCAATTCAAGGCCCGAGGTCACAATTACAGTTCGGAATCACAACTGCTATTCAAGGCTCGAGGTCACAATTCAAGTCTGAGGCCACAATTCCGGTTTGGAATCATATTAGCAGTTCAAGGCTTGATTTCACAATTCCGGTTTGAAATAACAATTGCATTTCAAGGCTTGAGGTCACAATTCCAGTTTGAAATCACATTTGCATTTTAAGTCTTGAGGCCACAATTCCAGTATGAGGATAGAATTCATGTTGGGAATCACGATTGATGTTCAATGCTCGAGGTCACAATTCCAGTCAGAGTTCATGAATCCTGTTTGGAATCACAATTACATTTCAACTCTCAAGATCACAATTCCAGTCTTAGGCCCCAAATCCTGTCAGGAAACACTACTAAAGTTCAAGGCTCGAAGACACGATTCTAGTCTGATGACCCTATACTGGTTTGGAATCACAAGTGCAGCTCAAGGCTCGGGGTCACAATTCCAGTCTGAGGCCACAATTCCCGTTTGGAATCACAATGCAGTTCAAGGATCGAGGTCACAATTACAGTTTGGATTCACAATAGCAGTTCATGGAATGAAATCACAATTCCAGTCTTAGGTCAATATTCCTGTTTGGAATCACAACTGATGTTCATGTCTCGAGATCACGATTCCAGTCTAAGGACCCAATTCCGGTTTGGTATCAGAAATGCAGCACAAGGCTCAGGGTCACAATTCAAGTGTGAGGCCACAATTCCACTTTGGAATCCCAACTGCTGCTCAATGCTCGGGGTCACAATTCCAGTCTGAGGCCACAATTCCCGTTTGGAATCACAACTGCTGATCCTGTCTCGAGGTCACGATTCCAGTCTGAGGACCCAATTCCGATTTGAAATCACAATGGCAGTTCGAGGCTCGAGATCACAATTCCAGTCTGAGCCCCCAATTCCGTGTTGGAATCACAACTGATGTTCATGTCTCGAGATCACGATTCCAGTCTGAGGACCCAATTCCGGTTTGGTATCAGAAATGCAGCACAAGGCTCAGGGTCACAATTCAAGTCTGAGGCCACAATTCCGCTTTGGAATCACAACTTAATTTCAAGGTTCGAAGTCACAGTTCCAGTCTGAGGTCCCAATTCCGGCTCTGAATCGTAACTGCTCTACATTGCTCGAGGTGACGATTCCAGTCTGAAGACTCAATTCCGGTATGGTATCACAACTGCAGCTCAAGCCTAGTTGTCACATTTCCAGTCTGAGGCCACGATTCCTGTTTGGAATCACAACTGTTATTCCTGTCTCGAGATCACAATTCCCGTCTGAGGCCCCAATTCCCGTTTGGAATCAGTACTGCAGATCATGGCTAGGAGTCACAATTCCAGTCTGAGGCCCCAATTCCCAGTTGGACTCACAACTGCCGTTCAAGGCTCGAGGTCACAATTCCAGTCTGAGGTCACAAGTCCTGTTTGGAATCACAACTGGAGTTCAAGGCTCGAGGTCACAATTACAGTTTGGAATCACAATAGCAGTTCATAGAATGAGGTCACAATTACTCTCTGAGGTCAAAGTTTCTGTTTGGAATCACAATTGCAGTTCAAAGTTCGAGGTCTCAATTCCAGTCTGCCGTCACAATTCCGGTTTGGAATCAGAAGTGCTGTTCAAGTCTCGGGGTCACCATTCCAGTCTGAGGCCACAATTCCCGTTTGGAATCACAACTGCTGATCCTGTCTCGAGGTCACGATTCCAGTCTTAGGTCACAATTCCAGTTTGGAATCACAATTGCAGTACAAGCCTGGAGAACACAATTCCTGTCTGAGGTCCCAATATCGGTTTGGTATCACAACTGCAGCTCAAATCTCTAGGTCACAAATTCAGTGTGTGGTCACAAATCCCGTTTGGAATCACATTTGCAGTTCTAGGGTGAATATCACAATTTCAGTCTGAGCCCCCAATTCCGTTTTGTAATCACAACTGCTGTTCATGTCTCGAGGTCACAATTCCAGTCTGAAGACCCAATTCTGGTTTGGTATCACAGATGCAGCACAAGGCTCAGGGTCACAATTCAAGTCTGAGGCCACAATTCCGCTTTGGAATCACAACTTAATTTCAAGGTTTGAAGTCACAGTTCCAGTCTGAGGTCCCAATTCCGGCTCTGAATCGCAACTGCTCTACATTGCTCGAGGTGATGATTCCAGTCTGAAGACTCAATTCCGGTATGGTATCACAACTGCAGCTCAAGCCTAGTTGTCACATTTCCAGTCTGAGGCCACGATTCCCGTTTGGAATCACAACTGCTATTCCTGTCTCGAGATCACAATTCCAGTCTGAGGCCCCAATTCCTGTTTGGAATCAGTACTGCAGTTCAAGGCTCGAGCTCACTATTACAGTTTGGAATCACAATAGGAGTTCATGGAATGAGGTCACAATTACTCTCTGAGGTCATAATTTCTGTTTGGAATCACAATTGCAGTTCAAAGCTCGAGGTCTCAATTCCAGTCTGCGGTCACAATTCTTGTTTGGAATCACAATTGCAGTTCAAGGCTTGAGATCACAATGCCAGACTGAGGTCTCAATTCCCGTTTGGAATCACAACTGCTGCTCAATGCTCGGGGTCACAATTCCAGTCTGAGGCCACAATTCCCGTTTGGAATCACAACTGCTATTCAAGGCTTGAGTTTACAATTCCAGTTTGGAATCACAATTGCAGTTCAAGTCTCGAGATCACAATTCCAGTCTGAGGCCCCAATTCCTGTTTGAAATCCAATTGTAGTCCAAGGCTCGAGGTCACAAATCCAGTCTGAGGTCACAATTCTTGTTTGGAATCAAAATTGCAGTTCAAGGCTCAAGATCACAATTGCAGTCTGAGGCCACAATTCCTGTTTGGAATCACAATGGCAGTTCAAGGCTAGAGATCACAATTCCAGTCTGAGGCCACAATTCCCGTTTGGAATCACAATGGCAGTTCAAGGCCCGAGATCACAATTCCAGTCTGAGCCCCCAATTCCGGTTTGATTTCAGAGCTGCAGCTTAAGGTTCAGGGTCACAATTCCAGTCTGAGGTCCCGATATCGGTTTGGTTCCACAACTGCAGCTCAAATCTCTAGGTCACAAATTCAGTGTGTGGTCACTAATCCCGTTTGGAATCACATTTACAATTCAAGGGTCGAGATCACAATTCCAGTCTGAGGCCTCAATTCCCGTTTGGAATTACAACTGCTATTCAAGCCTCGAGGTCACAATTCCGGTTTGGAATCACAATTGCATTTCAAGGCTGGAGAACACAATTCCAGTTTCAAATCACATTTGCATTTTAAGTCATGAGGCCACAATTCCAGTATGAGGACACAATTCCTGTTTGGAATCACAACTGATCTTCAAGGCTTGAGCTCACAATTGCAGTCAGAGTTCATGAATCCTGTTTGGTATCACAAATACATTTCAAGTCTCGAGATCACAATTCCAGTCTTAGGCCCCAAATCCTGTCAGGAAACACTACTAAAGTTCAAGGCTCGAAGACACAATTGCAGTCTGAGGACCCAATACCGGTTTGGTATCAAAACCGCAGCTCAAGGCTCGGGGTCACAAATCCAGTCTGAGATCACAATTGCGGTTTGGTATCAGAACTGCAGCTCAAATCTCTAGGTCACAAATGCAGTGTGTGGTCACAAATCCCGTTTGGAATCACATTTGCAGTTCAAGGGTCGAGATCACAATTCCAGTCTGAGCCCCCAATTCCAGTCTGAGGACCCAATTCCCGTTTGGTATCACAGATGCAGCACAAGGCTCAGGGTCACAATTCCAGTCTGAGGACCCAATTCCGCTTTGGAATCACAACTTAATTTCAAGGTTCGTAGTCACAGTTCCAGTTTGAGGTCCCAATTCCTCCTCCAATTCTGAATCGCAACTGCTCTACATTGCTCGAGGTGACGATTCCAGTCTGAAGACTCAATTCCGGTATGGTATCACAACTGCAGCTCAAGCCTAGTTGTCACATTTCCAGTCTGAGGCCACGATTCCCGTTTGGAATCACAACTGCTATTCCTGTCTCGAGATCACAATTCCAGTCTGAGGCCCCAATTCCTGTTTGGAATCAGTACTGCAGTTCAAGGCTCGAGCTCACTATTACAGTTTGGAATCACAATAGGAGTTCATGGAATGAGGTCACAATTCCAGTCTGAGGCCCCAATTCCTGTTTGAAATCCAATTGTAGTTCAAGTCTCGAGGTCACAAATCCAGTCTGCAGTCACAATTCTTGTTTGGAATCAAAATTGCAGTTCAAGGCTCGAGATCACAATTCCAGTCTGAGGCCACAATTCCCGTTTGGAATCACAACTGCTATTCAAGGCTTGAGTTCACAATTCCAATTTGGAATCACAATTGCAGTTCAAGGCTTGAGTTCACAATTCCAGTTTCAAATCACATTTGCATTTTAAGTCATGAGGCCACAATTCCAGTATGAGGCCACAATTCCTGTTTGGAATCACAATTGATGTTCAAGCCTCGAGGTCACAATTCCAGTCTGAGGCCACAATACGGCTTTGGAATCACAACTAAAATTCAAGGCTCGAAGTCACAACTGCAGTCTGAGGACGCAATAGCTGTTTGGAATCAGTACTGCAGCTCAAGGCTCCGGGGTCATAGTTCCAGTCTGAGGCCACAATTCCCGTTTGGAATCACAACTGCAATTCAAGGCCCGAGGTCACAATTACAGTTCGGAATCACAACTGCTATTCAAGGCTCGAGGTCACAATTCAAGTCTGAGGCCACAATTCCGGTTTGGAATCATATTAGCAGTTCAAGGCTTGATTTCACAATTCCGGTTTGAAATAACAATTGCATTTCAAGGCTTGAGGTCACAATTCCAGTTTGAAATCACATTTGCATTTTAAGTCTTGAGGCCACAATTCCAGTATGAGGATAGAATTCATGTTGGGAATCACGATTGATGTTCAATGCTCGAGGTCACAATTCCAGTCAGAGTTCATGAATCCTGTTTGGAATCACAATTGCATTTCAACTCTCAAGATCACAATTCCAGTCTTAGGCCCCAAATCCTGTCAGGAAACACTACTAAAGTTCAAGGCTCGAAGACACGATTCTAGTCTGATGACCCTATACTGGTTTGGAATCACAAGTGCAGCTCAAGGCTCGGGGTCACAATTCCAGTCTGAGGCCACAATTCCCGTTTGGAATCACAATGCAGTTCAAGGATCGAGGTCACAATTACAGTTTGGATTCACAATAGCAGTTCATGGAATGAAATCACAATTCCAGTCTTAGGTCAATATTCCTGTTTGGAATCACAACTGCTATTCCTGTCTCGAGATCACAATTCCAGTCTGAGGACCCAATTCCGGTTTGGTATCACAAATGCAGCACAAGGCTCAGGGTCACAATTCAAGTCTGAGGCCACAATTCCGCTTTGGAATCACAACTTAATTTCAAGGTTTGAAGTCACTGTTCCAGTCTGAGGTCCCAATTCCGGCTCTGAATCGTAACTGTTCTACATTGCTCGAGGTGACGATTCCAGTCTGAAGACTCAATTCCGGTATGGTATCATGACTGCAGCTCCAAGCCTAGTTGTCACATTTCCAGTCTGAGGCCACGATTCCCGTTTGGAATCACAACTGCTATTCCTGTCTCGAGATCACAATTCCAGTCTGAGGCCCCAATTCCTGTTTGGAATCAGTACTGCAGATCATGGCTAGGAGTCACAATTCCAGTCTGAGGCCCCAATTCCCAGTTGGACTCACAACTGCCGGTCAAGGCTCGAGGTCACAATTCCAGTCTGTGGTCACAATTCCAGTTTGGAATCACAACTGGAGTTCAAGGCTCGAGGTCACAATTACAGTTTGGAATCACAAGAGCAGTTCATGGAATGAGGTCACAATTACTCTCTGAGGTCATAGTTTCTGTTTGGAATCACAATTGCAGTTCAAAGCTCGAGGTCTCAATTCCAGTCTGAGCCCCCAATTCTGTGTTGGAATCACAACGGATGTTCATGTCTCGAGATCACGATTCCAGTCTGAGGACCCAATTCCGGTTTGGTATCACAAGTGCAGCTCAAGGCTCAGGGTCACAATTCCAGTCTGAGGCCACAATTCCCGTTTGGAATCACAACTGCAGTTCAAGGATTGAGGTCACAATTACAGTTTGGATTCACAATAGCAGTTCATGGAATGAAATCACAATTCCAGTCTTAGGTCAATATTCCTGTTTGGAATCACAACTGATGTTCATGTCTCGAGATCACGATTCCAGTCTAAGGACCCAATTCCGGTTTGGTATCACAGATGCAGCACAAGGCTCAGGGTCACAATTCAAGTCTGAGGACCCAATTCCGCTTTGGAATCACAACTTAATTTCAAGGTTCGTAGTCACAGTTCCAGTTTGAGGTCCCAATTCCTCCTCCAATTCTGAATCGCAACTGCTCTACATTGCTCGAGGTGACGATTCCAGTCTGAAGACTCAATTCCGGTATGGTATCACAACTGCAGCTCAAGCCTAGTTGTCACATTTCCAGTCTGAGGCCACGATTCCCGTTTGGAATCACAACTGCTATTCCTGTCTCGAGATCACAATTCCAGTCTGAGGCCCCAATTCCTGTTTGGAATCAGTACTGCAGATCATGGCTAGGAGTCACAATTCCAGTCTGAGGCCCCAATTCCCGGTTGGACTCACAACTGCAGTTCAAGGCTCGAGGTCACAATTCCAGTCTGAGGTCACAAGTCCTGTTTGGAATCACAACTGGAGTTCAAGGCTCGAGGTCACTATTACAGTTTGGAATCACAATAGCAGTTCATAGAATGAGGTCACAATTACTCTCTGAGGTCAAAGTTTCTGTTTGGAATCACAATTGCAGTTCAAAGTTCGAGGTCTCAATTCCAGTCTGCCGTCACAATTCCGGTTTGGAATCAGAAGTGCTGTTCAAGTCTCGGGGTCACCATTCCAGTCTGAGGCCACAATTCCCGTTTGGAATCACAACTGCTGATCCTGTCTCGAGGTCACGATTCCAGTCTTAGGTCACAATTCCAGTTTGGAATCACAATTGCAGTACAAGCCTGGAGAACACAATTCCTGTCTGAGGTCCCAATATCGGTTTGGTATCACAACTGCAGCTCAAATCTCTAGGTCACAAATTCAGTGTGTGGTCACAAATCCCGTTTGGAATCACATTTGCAGTTCTAGGGTGAATATCACAATTTCAGTCTGAGCCCCCAATTCCGTTTTGTAATCACAACTGCTGTTCATGTCTCGAGGTCACAATTCCAGTCTGAAGACCCAATTCCGGTTTGGTATCACAGATGCAGCACAAGGCTCAGGGTCACAATTCAAGTCTGAGGCCACAATTCCGCTTTGGAATCACAACTTAATTTCAAGGTTTGAAGTCACAGTTCCAGTTTGAGGTCCCAATTCCGGCTCTGAATCGTAACTGCTCTACATTGCTCGAGGTGACGATTCCAGTCTGAAGACTCAATTCCGGTATGGTATCACAACTGCAGCTCAAGCCTAGTTGTCACATTTCCAGTCTGAGGCCACGATTCCTGTTTGGAATCACAACTGCTATTCCTGTCTCGAGATCACAATTCCCGTCTGAGGCCCCAATTCCCGTTTGGAATCAGTACTGCAGATCATGGCTAGGAGTCACAATTCCAGTCTGAGGCCCCAATTCCCAGTTGGACTCACAACTGCCGGTCAAGGCTCGAGGTCACAATTCCAGTCTGAGGTCACAAGTCCTGTTTGGAATCACAACTGGAGTTCAAGGCTCGAGGTCACAATTACAGTTTGGAATCACAATAGCAGTTCATAGAATGAGGTCACAATTACTCTCTGAGGTCAAAGTTTCTGTTTGGAATCACAATTGCAGTTCAAAGTTCGAGGTCTCAATTCCAATCTGCCGTCACAATTCCGGTTTGGAATCAGAAGTGCTGTTCAAGTCTCGGGGTCACCATTCCAGTCTGAGGCCACAATTCCCGTTTGGAATCACAACTGCTGATCCTGTCTCGAGGTCACGATTCCAGTCTTAGGTCACAATTCCAGTTTGGAATCACAATTGCAGTACAAGCCTGGAGAACACAATTCCTGTCTGAGGTCCCAATATCGGTTTGGTATCACAACTGCAGCTCAAATCTCTAGGTCACAAATTCAGTGTGTGGTCACAAATCCCGTTTGGAATCACATTTGCAGTTCTAGGGTGAATATCACAATTTCAGTCTGAGCCCCCAATTCCGTTTTGTAATCACAACTGCTGTTCATGTCTCGAGGTCACAATTCCAGTCTGAAGACCCAATTCCGGTTTGGTATCACAGATGCAGCACAAGGCTCAGGGTCACAATTCAAGTCTGAGGCCACAATTCCGCTTTGGAATCACAACTTAATTTCAAGGTTCGTAGTCACAGTTCCAGTTTGAGGTCCCAATTCCGGCTCTGAATCGTAACTGCTCTACATTGCTCGAGGTGATGATTCCAGTCTGAAGACTCAATTCTGGTATGGTATCACAACTGCAGCTCAAGCCTAGTTGTCACATTTCCAGTCTGAGGCCACGATTCCCGTTTGGAATCACAACTGCTATTCCTGTCTCGAGATCACAATTCCAGTCTGAGGCCCCAATTCCTGTTTGGAATCAGTACTGCAGTTCAAGGTTCGAGCTCACTATTACAGTTTGGAATCACAATAGGAGTTCATGGAATGAGGTCACAATTACTCTCTGAGGTCATAATTTCTGTTTGGAATCACAATTGCAGTTCAAAGCTCGAGGTCTTAATTCCAGTCTGCGGTCACAATTCCGGTTTGGAATCACAATTGCAGTTCAAGGCTTGAGATCACAATGCCAGACTGAGGTCTCAATTCCCGTTTGGAATCACAACTGCTGCTCAATGCTCGGGGTCACAATTCCAGTCTGAGGCCACAATTCCCGTTTGGAATCACAACTGCTATTCAAGGCTTGAGTTTACAATTCCAGTTTGGAATCACAATTGCAGTTCAAGTCTCGAGATCACAATTCCAGTCTGAGGCCCCAATTCCTGTTTGAAATCCAATTGTAGTCCAAGGCTCGAGGTCACAAATCCAGTCTGAGGTCACAATTCTTGTTTGGAATCAAAATTGCAGTTCAAGGCTCAAGATCACAATTGCAGTCTGAGGCCACAATTCCTGTTTGGAATCACAATGGCAGTTCAAGGCTCGAGATCACAATTCCAGTCTGAGGCCACAATTCCGGTTTGATTTCAGAGCTGCAGCTTAAGGTTCAGGGTCACAATTCCAGTCTGAGGTCCCGATATCGGTTTGGTTCCACAACTGCAGCTCAAATCTCTAGGTCACAAATTCAGTGTGTGGTCACTAATCCCGTTTGGAATCACATTTACAATTCAAGGGTCGAGATCACAATTCCAGTCTGAGGCCACAATTCCCGTTTGGAATTACAACTGCTATTCAAGCCTCGAGGTCACAATTCCGGTTTGGAATCACAATTGCATTTCAAGGCTGGAGAACACAATTCCAGTTTCAAATCACATTTGCATTTTAAGTCATGAGGCCACAATTCCAGTATGAGGACACAATTCCTGTTTGGAATCACAACTGATCTTCAAGTCTTGAGCTCACAATTGCAGTCAGAGTTCATGAATCCTGTTTGGTATCACAAATACATTTCAAGTCTCGAGATCACAATTCCAGTCTTAGGCCCCAAATCCTGTCAGGAAACACTACTAAAGTTCAAGACTCGAAGACACAATTGCAGTCTGAGGACCCAATACCGGTTTGGTATCAAAACCGCAGCTCAAGGCTCGGGGTCACAAATCCAGTCTGAGATCACAATTGCGGTTTGGTATCAGAACTGCAGCTCAAATCTCTAGGTCACAAATGCAGTGTGTGTGGTCACAAATCCCGTTTGGAATCACATTTGCAGTTCAAGGGTCGAGATCACAATTCCAGTCTGAGCCCCCAATTCCAGTCTGAGGACCCAATTCCGGTTTGGTATCACAGATGCAGCACAAGGCTCAGGGTCACAATTCCAGTCTGAGGACCCAATTCCGCTTTGGAATCACAACTTAATTTCAAGGTTCGTAGTCACAGTTCCAGTTTGAGGTCCCAATTCCGGCTCTGAATCGCAACTGCTCTACATTGCTCGAGGTGACGATTCCAGTCTGAAGACTCAATTCCGGTATGGTATCACAACTGCAGCTCAAGCCTAGTTGTCACATTTCCAGTCTGAGGCCACGATTCCCGTTTGGAATCACAACTGCTATTCCTGTCTCGAGATCACAATTCCAGTCTGAGGCCCCAATTCCTGTTTGGAATCAGTACTGCAGTTCAAGGCTCGAGCTCACTATTACAGTTTGGAATCACAATAGGAGTTCATGGAATGAGGTCACAATTCCAGTCTGAGGCCCCAATTCCTGTTTGAAATCCAATTGTAGTTCAAGTCTCGAGGTCACAAATCCAGTCTGCGGTCACAATTCTTGTTTGGAATCAAAATTGCAGTTCAAGGCTCGAGATCACAATTCCAGTCTGAGGCCACAATTCCCGTTTGGAATCACAACTGCTATTCAAGGCTTGAGTTCACAATTCCAATTTGGAATCACAATTGCAGTTCAAGGCTTGAGTTCACAATTCCAGTTTCAAATCACATTTGCATTTTAAGTCATGAGGCCACAATTCCAGTATGAGGCCACAATTCCTGTTTGGAATCACAATTGATGTTCAAGCCTCGAGGTCACAATTCCAGTCTGAGGCCACAATACGGCTTTGGAATCACAACTAAAATTCAAGGCTCGAAGTCACAACTGCAGTCTGAGGACGCAATAGCTGTTTGGAATCAGTACTGCAGCTCAAGGCTCCGGGGTCATAGTTCCAGTCTGAGGCCACAATTCCCGTTTGGAATCACAACTGCAATTCAAGGCCCGAGGTCACAATTACAGTTCGGAATCACAACTGCTATTCAAGGCTCGAGGTCACAATTCAAGTCTGAGGCCACAATTCCGGTTTGGAATCATATTAGCAGTTCAAGGCTTGATTTCACAATTCCGGTTTGAAATAACAATTGCATTTCAAGGCTTGAGGTCACAATTCCAGTTTGAAATCACATTTGCATTTTAAGTCTTGAGGCCACAATTCCAGTATGAGGATAGAATTCATGTTGGGAATCACGATTGATGTTCAATGCCCGAGGTCACAATTCCAGTCAGAGTTCATGAATCCTGTTTGGAATCACAATTGCATTTCAACTCTCAAGATCACAATTCCAGTCTTAGGCCCCAAATCCTGTCAGGAAACACTACTAAAGTTCAAGGCTCGAAGACACGATTCTAGTCTGATGACCCTATACTGGTTTGGAATCACAAGTGCAGCTCAAGGCTCGGGGTCACAATTCCAGTCTGAGGCCACAATTCCCGTTTGGAATCACAACTGCAGTTCAAGGATCGAGGTCACAATTACAGTTTGGATTCACAATAGCAGTTCATGGAATGAAATCACAATTCCAGTCTTAGGTCAATATTCCTGTTTGGAATCACAACTGCTATTCCTGTCTCGAGATCACAATTCCAGTCTGAGGACCCAATTCCGGTTTGGTATCACAAATGCAGCACAAGGCTCAGGGTCACAATTCAAGTGTGAGGCCACAATTCCGCTTTGGAATCACAACTTAATTTCAAGGTTTGAAGTCACTGTTCCAGTCTGAGGTCCCAATTCCGGCTCTGAATCGTAACTGTTCTACATTGCTCGAGGTGACGATTCCAGTCTGAAGACTCAATTCCGGTATGGTATCATGACTGCAGCTCCAAGCCTAGTTGTCACATTTCCAGTCTGAGGCCACGATTCCCGTTTGGAATCACAACTGCTATTCCTGTCTCGAGATCACAATTCCAGTCTGAGGCCCCAATTCCTGTTTGGAATCAGTACTGCAGATCATGGCTAGGAGTCACAATTCCAGTCTGAGGCCCCAGTTCCCAGTTGGACTCACAACTGCCGTTCAAGGCTCGAGGTCACAATTCCAGTCTGTGGTCACAATTCCAGTTTGGAATCACAACTGGAGTTCAAGGCTCGAGGTCACAATTACAGTTTGGAATCACAAGAGCAGTTCATGGAATGAGGTCACAATTACTCTCTGAGGTCATAGTTTCTGTTTGGAATCACAATTGCAGTTCAAAGCTCGAGGTCTCAATTCCAGTCTGAGCCCCCAATTCTGTGTTGGAATCACAACGGATGTTCATGTCTCGAGATCACGATTCCAGTCTGAGGACCCAATTCCGGTTTGGTATCACAAGTGCAGCTCAAGGCTCAGGGTCACAATTCCAGTCTGAGGCCACAATTCCCGTTTGGAATCACAACTGCAGTTCAAGGATTGAGGTCACAATTACAGTTTGGATTCACAATAGCAGTTCATGGAATGAAATCACAATTCCAGTCTGAGGCCCCAATTCCCGGTTGGACTCACAACTGCAGTTCAAGTCTCGAGGTCACAATTCCAGTCTGAGGTCACAATTCCCAGTTGGACTCACACCTGCCGGTCAAGGCTCGAGGTCACAATTCCAGTCTGAGGTCACAAGTCCTGTTTGGAATCACAACTGGAGTTCAAGGCTCGAGGTCACAATTACAGTTTGGAATCACAATAGCAGTTCATAGAATGAGGTCACAATTACTCTCTGAGGTCAAAGTTTCTGTTTGGAATCACAATTGCAGTTCAAAGTTCAAGGTCTCAATTCCAGTCTGCCGTCACAATTCCGGTTTGGAATCAGAAGTGCTGTTCAAGTCTCGGGGTCACCATTCCAGTCTGGGGCCACAATTCCCGTTTGGAATCACAACTGCAGCTCATGTCTCGAGGTCACGATTCCAGTCTTAGGTCACAATTCCAGTTTGGAATCACAATTGCAGTACAAGCCTGGAGAACACAATTCCTGTCTGAGGTCCCAATATCGGTTGGGTATCACAACTGCAGCTCAAATCTCTAGGTCACAAATTCAGTGTGTGGTCACAAATCCCGTTTGGAATCACATTTGCAGTTCTAGGGTGAATATCACAATTTCAGTCTGAGCCCCCAATTCCGTTTTGTAATCACAACTGCTGTTCATGTCTCGAGGTCACAATTCCAGTCTGAAGACCCAATTCCGGTTTGGTATCACAGATGCAGCACAAGGCTCAGGGTCACAATTCAAGTCTGAGGCCACAATTCCGCTTTGGAATCACAACTTAATTTCAAGGTTTGAAGTCACAGTTCCAGTCTGAGGTCCCAATTCCGGCTCTGAATCGCAACTGCTCTACATTGCTCGAGGTGATGATTCCAGTCTGAAGACTCAATTCCGGTATGGTATCACAACTGCAGCTCAAGCCTAGTTGTCACATTTCCAGTCTGAGGCCACGATTCCCGTTTGGAATCACAACTGCTATTCCTGTCTCGAGATCACAATTCCAGTCTGAGGCCCCAATTCCTGTTTGGAATCAGTACTGCAGTTCAAGGCTCGAGCTCACTATTACAGTTTGGAATCACAATAGGAGTTCATGGAATGAGGTCACAATTACTCTCTGAGGTCATAATTTCTGTTTGGAATCACAATTGCAGTTCAAAGCTCGAGGTCTCAATTCCAGTCTGTGGTCACAATTCTTGTTTGGAATCACAATTGCAGTTCAAGGCTTGAGATCACAATGCCAGACTGAGGTCTCAATTCCCGTTTGGAATCACAACTGCTGCTCAATGCTCGCGGTCACAATTCCAGTCTGAGGCCACAATTCCCGTTTGGAATCACAACTGCTATTCAAGGCTTGAGTTTACAATTCCAGTTTGGAATCACAATTGCAGTTCAAGTCTCGAGATCACAATTCCAGTCTGAGGCCCCAATTCCTTTTTGAAATCCAATTGTAGTCCAAGGCTCGAGGTCACAAATCCAGTCTGAGGTCACAATTCTTGTTTGGAATCAAAATTGCAGTTCAAGGCTCAAGATCACAATTGCAGTCTGAGGCCACAATTCCTGTTTGGAATCACAATGGCAGTTCAAGGCTCGAGATCACAATTCCAGTCTGAGCCCCCAATTCCGTTTTGTAATCACAACTGCTGTTCATGTCTCGCGGTCACAATTCCAGTCTGAGGCCACAATTCCCGTTTGGAATCACAATGGCAGTTCAAGGCCCGAGATCACAATTCCAGTCTGAGCCCCCAATTCCGGTTTGATTTGAGAGCTGCAGCTTAAGGTTCAGGGTCACAATTCCAGTCTGAGGTCCCGATATCGGTTTGGTTCCACAACTGCAGCTCAAATCTCTAGGTCACAAATTCAGTGTGTGGTCACTAATCCCGTTTGGAATCACATTTACAATTCAAGGGTCGAGATCACAATTCCAGTCTGAGGCCTCAATTCCCGTTTGGAATCACAACTGAAGCTCAAGGCTCGGAGTCACAGTTCTAGTCTGAGGCCACAATTCCCGTTTGGAATTACAACTGCTATTCAAGCCTCGAGGTCACAATTCCGGTTTGGAATCACAATTGCAGTTCAAGGCTTGATTTCACAATTCCGGTTTGGAATCACAATTGCATTTCAAGGCTGGAGAACACAATTCCAGTTTCAAATCACATTTGCATTTTAAGTCATGAGGCCACAATTCCTGTATGAGGACACAATTCCTGTTTGGAATCACAACTGATCTTCAAGTCTTGAGCTCACAATTGCAGTCAGAGTTCATGAATCCTGTTTGGTATCACAAATACATTTCAAGTCTCGAGATCACAATTCCAGTCTTAGGCCCCAAATCCTGTCAGGAAACACTACTAAAGTTCAAGGCTCGAAGACACAATTGCAGTCTGAGGACCCAATACCGGTTTGGTATCAAAACCGCAGCTCAAGGCTCGGGGTCACAAATCCAGTCTGAGATCACAATTGCGGTTTGGTATCAGAACTGCAGCTCAAATCTCTAGGTCACAAATGCAGTGTGTGTGGTCACAAATCCCGTTTGGAATCACATTTGCAGTTCAAGGGTCGAGATCACAATTCCAGTCTGAGCCCCCAATTCCAGTCTGAGGACCCAATTCCGGTTTGGTATCACAGATGCAGCACAAGGCTCAGGGTCACAATTCCAGTCTGAGGACCCAATTCCGCTTTGTAATCAGTACTGCAGTTCAAGGCTCGAGCTCACTATTACAGTTTGGAATCACAATAGGAGTTCATGGAATGAGGTCACAATTCCAGTCTGAGGTCATAATTTCTGTTTGGAATCACAATTGCAGTTCAAAGCTCGAGGTCCCAATTCCAGACTGAGGTCACAATTCCGGTTTGGAATCACAATTGCAGTTCAAGGCTTGAGATCACAATGCCAGACTGAGGTCACAATTGCGGTTTGGTATCAGAACTGCAGCTCAAATCTCTAGGTCACAAATGCAGTGTGTGGTCACAAATCCCGTTTGGAATCACATTTGCAGTTCAAGGGTCGAGATCACAATTCCAGTCTGAGCCCCCAATTCCAGTCTGAGGACCCAATTCCGGTTTGGTATCACAGATGCAGCACAAGGCTCAGGGTCACAATTCCAGTCTGAGGACCCAATTCCGCTTTGGAATCACAACTTAATTTCAAGGTTCGTAGTCACAGTTCCAGTTTGAGGTCCCAATTCCGGCTCTGAATCGTAACTGCTCTACATTGCTCGAGGTGATGATTCCAGTCTGAAGACTCAATTCTGGTATGGTATCACAACTGCAGCTCAAGCCTAGTTGTCACATTTCCAGTCTGAGGCCACGATTCCCGTTTGGAATCACAACTGCTATTCCTGTCTCGAGATCACAATTCCAGTCTGAGGCCCCAATTCCTATTTGGAATCAGTACTGCAGTTCAAGGTTCGAGCTCACTATTACAGTTTGGAATCACAATAGGAGTTCATGGAATGAGGTCACAATTACTCTCTGAGGTCATAATTTCTGTTTGGAATCACAATTGCAGTTCAAAGCTCGAGGTCTTAATTCCAGTCTGCGGTCACAATTCCGGTTTGGAATCACAATTGCAGTTCAAGGCTTGAGATCACAATGCCAGACTGAGGTCTCAATTCCCGTTTGGAATCACAACTGCTGCTCAATGCTCGGGGTCACAATTCCAGTCTGAGGCCACAATTCCCGTTTGGAATCACAACTGCTATTCAAGGCTTGAGTTTACAATTCCAGTTTGGAATCACAATTGCAGTTCAAGTCTCGAGATCACAATTCCAGTCTGAGGTCACAATTCTTGTTTGGAATCAAAATTGCAGTTCAAGGCTCAAGATCACAATTGCAGTCTGAGGCCACAATTCCTGTTTGGAATCACAATGGCAGTTCAAGGCTCGAGATCACAATTCCAGTCTGAGGCCACAATTCCGGTTTGATTTCAGAGCTGCAGCTTAAGGTTCAGGGTCACAATTCCAGTCTGAGGTCCCGATATCGGTTTGGTTCCACAACTGCAGCTCAAATCTCTAGGTCACAAATTCAGTGTGTGGTCACTAATCCCGTTTGGAATCACATTTACAATTCAAGGGTCGAGATCACAATTCCAGTCTGAGGCCACAATTCCCGTTTGGAATTACAACTGCTATTCAAGCCTCGAGGTCACAATTCCGGTTTGGAATCACAATTGCATTTCAAGGCTGGAGAACACAATTCCAGTTTCAAATCACATTTGCATTTTAAGTCATGAGGCCACAATTCCAGTATGAGGACACAATTCCTGTTTGGAATCACAACTGATCTTCAAGTCTTGAGCTCACAATTGCAGTCAGAGTTCATGAATCCTGTTTGGTATCACAAATACATTTCAAGTCTCGAGATCACAATTCCAGTCTTAGGCCCCAAATCCTGTCAGGAAACACTACTAAAGTTCAAGACTCGAAGACACAATTGCAGTCTGAGGACCCAATACCGGTTTGGTATCAAAACCGCAGCTCAAGGCTCGGGGTCACAAATCCAGTCTGAGATCACAATTGCGGTTTGGTATCAGAACTGCAGCTCAAATCTCTAGGTCACAAATGCAGTGTGTGTGGTCACAAATCCCGTTTGGAATCACATTTGCAGTTCAAGGGTCGAGATCACAATTCCAGTCTGAGCCCCCAATTCCAGTCTGAGGACCCAATTCCGGTTTGGTATCACAGATGCAGCACAAGGCTCAGGGTCACAATTCCAGTCTGAGGACCCAATTCTGCTTTGGAATCACAACTTAATTTCAAGGTTCGTAGTCACAGTTCCAGTTTGAGGTCCCAATTCCGGCTCTGAATCGCAACTGCTCTACATTGCTCGAGGTGACGATTCCAGTCTGAAGACTCAATTCCGGTATGGTATCACAACTGCAGCTCAAGCCTAGTTGTCACATTTCCAGTCTGAGGCCACAATTCCCGTTTGGAATTACAACTGCTATTCAAGCCTCGAGGTCACAATTCCGGTTTGGAATCACAATTGCATTTCAAGGCTGGAGAACACAATTCCAGTTTCAAATCACATTTGCATTTTAAGTCATGAGGCCACAATTCCAGTATGAGGACACAATTCCTGTTTGGAATCACAACTGATCTTCAAGGCTTGAGCTCACAATTGCAGTCAGAGTTCATGAATCCTGTTTGGTATCACAAATACATTTCAAGTCTCGAGATCACAATTCCAGTCTTAGGCCCCAAATCCTGTCAGGAAACACTACTAAAGTTCAAGACTCGAAGACACAATTGCAGTCTGAGGACCCAATACCGGTTTGGTATCAAAACCGCAGCTCAAGGCTCGGGGTCACAAATCCAGTCTGAGATCACAATTGCGGTTTGGTATCAGAACTGCAGCTCAAATCTCTAGGTCACAAATGCAGTGTGTGTGGTCACAAATCCCGTTTGGAATCACATTTGCAGTTCAAGGGTCGAGATCACAATTCCAGTCTGAGCCCCCAATTCCAGTCTGAGGACCCAATTCCCGTTTGGTATCACAGATGCAGCACAAGGCTCAGGGTCACAATTCCAGTCTGAGGACCCAATTCTGCTTTGGAATCACAACTTAATTTCAAGGTTCGTAGTCACAGTTCCAGTTTGAGGTCCCAATTCCGGCTCTGAATCGCAACTGCTCTACATTGCTCGAGGTGACGATTCCAGTCTGAAGACTCAATTCCGGTATGGTATCACAACTGCAGCTCAAGCCTAGTTGTCACATTTCCAGTCTGAGGCCACGATTCCCGTTTGGAATCACAACTGCTATTCCTGTCTCGAGATCACAATTCCAGTCTGAGGCCCCAATTCCTGTTTGGAATCAGTACTGCAGTTCAAGGCTCGAGCTCACTATTACAGTTTGGAATCACAATAGGAGTTCATTGAATGAGGTCACAATTCCAGTCTGAGGCCCCAATGCCTGTTTGAAATCCAATTGTAGTTCAAGTCTCGAGGTCACAAATCCAGTCTGCGGTCACAATTCTTGTTTGGAATCAAAATTGCAGTTCAAGGCTCGAGATCACAATTCCAGTCTGAGGCCACAATTCCCGTTTGGAATCACAACTGCTATTCAAGGCTTGAGTTCACAATTCCAATTTGGAATCACAATTGCAGTTCAAGGCTTGAGTTCACAATTCCAGTTTCAAATCACATTTGCATTTTAAGTCATGAGGCCACAATTCCAGTATGAGGCCACAATTCCTGTTTGGAATCACAATTGATGTTCAAGCCTCGAGGTCACAATTCCAGTCTGAGGCCACAATACGGCTTTGGAATCACAACTAAAATTCAAGGCTCGAAGTCACAACTGCAGTCTGAGGACGCAATAGCTGTTTGGAATCAGTACTGCAGCTCAAGGCTCCGGGGTCATAGTTCCAGTCTGAGGCCACAATTCCCGTTTGGAATCACAACTGCAATTCAAGGCCCGAGGTCACAATTACAGTTCGGAATCACAACTGCTATTCAAGGCTCGAGGTCACAATTCAAGTCTGAGGCCACAATTCCGGTTTGGAATCATATTAGCAGTTCAAGGCTTGATTTCACAATTCCGGTTTGAAATAACAATTGCATTTCAAGGCTTGAGGTCACAATTCCAGTTTGAAATCACATTTGCATTTTAAGTCTTGAGGCCACAATTCCAGTATGAGGATAGAATTCATGTTGGGAATCACGATTGATGTTCAATGCTCGAGGTCACAATTCCAGTCAGAGTTCATGAATCCTGTTTGGAATCACAATTGCATTTCAACTCTCAAGATCACAATTCCAGTCTTAGGCCCCAAATCCTGTCAGGAAACACTACTAAAGTTCAAGGCTCGAAGACACGATTCTAGTCTGATGACCCTATACTGGTTTGGAATCACAAGTGCAGCTCAAGGCTCGGGGTCACAATTCCAGTCTGAGGCCACAATTCCCGTTTGGAATCACAATGCAGTTCAAGGATCGAGGTCACAATTACAGTTTGGATTCACAATAGCAGTTCATGGAATGAAATCACAATTCCAGTCTTAGGTCAATATTCCTGTTTGGAATCACAACTGCTATTCCTGTCTCGAGATCACAATTCCAGTCTGAGGACCCAATTCCGGTTTGGTATCACAAATGCAGCACAAGGCTCAGGGTCACAATTCAAGTCTGAGGCCACAATTCCGCTTTGGAATCACAACTTAATTTCAAGGTTTGAAGTCACTGTTCCAGTCTGAGGTCCCAATTCCGGCTCTGAATCGTAACTGTTCTACATTGCTCGAGGTGACGATTCCAGTCTGAAGACTGAATTCCGGTATGGTATCATGACTGCAGCTCCAAGCCTAGTTGTCACATTTCCAGTCTGAGGCCACGATTCCCGTTTGGAATCACAACTGCTATTCCTGTCTCGAGATCACAATTCCAGTCTGAGGCCCCAATTCCTGTTTGGAATCAGTACTGCAGATCATGGCTAGGAGTCACAATTCCAGTCTGAGGCCCCAATTCCCAGTTGGACTCACAACTGCCGTTCAAGGCTCGAGGTCACAATTCCAGTCTGTGGTCACAATTCCAGTTTGGAATCACAACTGGAGTTCAAGGCTCGAGGTCACAATTACAGTTTGGAATCACAAGAGCAGTTCATGGAATGAGGTCACAATTACTCTCTGAGGTCATAGTTTCTGTTTGGAATCACAATTGCAGTTCAAAGCTCGAGGTCTCAATTCCAGTCTGAGCCCCCAATTCTGTGTTGGAATCACAACGGATGTTCATGTCTCGAGATCACGATTCCAGTCTGAGGACCCAATTCCGGTTTGGTATCACAAGTGCAGCTCAAGGCTCAGGGTCACAATTCCAGTCTGAGGCCACAATTCCCGTTTGGAATCACAACTGCAGTTCAAGGATTGAGGTCACAATTACAGTTTGGATTCACAATAGCAGTTCATGGAATGAAATCACAATTCCAGTCTTAGGTCAATATTCCTGTTTGGAATCACAACTGATGTTCATGTCTCGAGATCACGATTCCAGTCTGAGGACCCAATTCCGGTTTGGTATCACAGATGCAGCACAAGGCTCAGGGTCACAATTCAAGTCTGAGGACCCAATTCCACTTTGGAATCACAACTTAATTTCAAGGTTCGTAGTCACAGTTCCAGTTTGAGGTCCCAATTCCTCCTCCAATTCTGAATCGCAACTGCTCTACATTGCTCGAGGTGACGATTCCAGTCTGAAGACTCAATTCCGGTATGGTATCACAACTGCAGCTCAAGCCTAGTTGTCACATTTCCAGTCTGAGGCCACGATTCCCGTTTGGAATCACAACTGCTATTCCTGTCTCGAGATCACAATTCCAGTCTGAGGCCCCAATTCCTGTTTGGAATCAGTACTGCAGATCATGGCTAGGAGTCACAATTCCAGTCTGAGGCCCCAATTCCCAGTTGGACTCACAACTGCAGTTCAAGGCTCGAGTTCACAATTCCAGTCTGAGGTCACAAGTCCTGTTTGGAATCACAACTGGAGTTCAAGGCTCGAGGTCACAATTACAGTTTGGAATCACAATAGCAGTTCATAGAATGAGGTCACAATTACTCTCTGAGGTCAAAGTTTCTGTTTGGAATCACAATTGCAGTTCAAAGTTCGAGGTCTCAATTCCAGTCTGCGGTCACAATTCCGGTTTGGAATCAGAAGTGCTGTTCAAGTCTCGGGGTCACCATTCCAGTCTGAGGCCACAATTCCCGTTTGGAATCACAACTGCAGCTCATGTCTCGAGGTCACGATTCCAGTCTTAGGTCACAATTCCAGTTTGGAATCACAATTGCAGTACAAGCCTGGAGAACACAATTCCTGTCTGAGGTCCCAATATCGGTTTGGTATCACAACTGCAGCTCAAATCTCTAGGTCACAAATTCAGTGTGTGGTCACAAATCCCGTTTGGAATCACATTTGCAGTTCTAGGGTGAATATCACAATTTCAGTCTGAGCCCCCAATTCCGTTTTGTAATCACAACTGCTGTTCATGTCTCGAGGTCACAATTCCAGTCTGAAGACCCAATTCCGGTTTGGTATCACAGATGCAGCACAAGGCTCAGGGTCACAATTCAAGTCTGAGGCCACAATTCCGCTTTGGAATCACAACTTAATTTCAAGGTTTGAAGTCACAGTTCCAGTCTGAGGTCCCAATTCCGGCTCTGAATCGTAACTGCTCTACATTGCTCGAGGTGACGATTCCAGTCTGAAGACTCAATTCCGGTATGGTATCACAACTGCAGCTCAAGCCTAGTTGTCACATTTCCAGTCTGAGGCCACGATTCCTGTTTGGAATCACAACTGCTATTCCTGTCTCGAGATCACAATTCCCGTCTGAGGCCCCAATTCCCGTTTGGAATCAGTACTGCAGATCATGGCTAGGAGTCACAATTCCAGTCTGAGGCCCCAATTCCCAGTTGGACTCACAACTGCCGGTCAAGGCTCGAGGTCACAATTCCAGTCTGAGGTCACAAGTCCTGTTTGGAATCACAACTGGAGTTCAAGGCTCGAGGTCACAATTACAGTTTGGAATCACAATAGCAGTTCATAGAATGAGGTCACAATTACTCTCTGAGGTCAAAGTTTCTGTTTGGAATCACAATTGCAGTTCAAAGTTCGAGGTCTCAATTCCAATCTGCCGTCACAATTCCGGTTTGGAATCAGAAGTGCTGTTCAAGTCTCGGGGTCACCATTCCAGTCTGAGGCCACAATTCCCGTTTGGAATCACAACTGCTGATCCTGTCTCGAGGTCACGATTCCAGTCTTAGGTCACAATTCCAGTTTGGAATCACAATTGCAGTACAAGCCTGGAGAACACAATTCCTGTCTGAGGTCCCAATATCGGTTTGGTATCACAACTGCAGCTCAAATCTCTAGGTCACAAATTCAGTGTGTGGTCACAAATCCCGTTTGGAATCACATTTGCAGTTCTAGGGTGAATATCACAATTTCAGTCTGAGCCCCCAATTCCGTTTTGTAATCACAACTGCTGTTCATGTCTCGAGGTCACAATTCCAGTCTGAAGACCCAATTCCGGTTTGGTATCACAGATGCAGCACAAGGCTCAGGGTCACAATTCAAGTCTGAGGCCACAATTCCGCTTTGGAATCACAACTTAATTTCAAGGTTCGTAGTCACAGTTCCAGTTTGAGGTCCCAATTCCGGCTCTGAATCGTAACTGCTCTACATTGCTCGAGGTGATGATTCCAGTCTGAAGACTCAATTCTGGTATGGTATCACAACTGCAGCTCAAGCCTAGTTGTCACATTTCCAGTCTGAGGCCACGATTCCCGTTTGGAATCACAACTGCTATTCCTGTCTCGAGATCACAATTCCAGTCTGAGGCCCCAATTCCTGTTTGGAATCAGTACTGCAGTTCAAGGTTCGAGCTCACTATTACAGTTTGGAATCACAATAGGAGTTCATGGAATGAGGTCACAATTACTCTCTGAGGTCATAATTTCTGTTTGGAATCACAATTGCAGTTCAAAGCTCGAGGTCTTAATTCCAGTCTGCGGTCACAATTCCGGTTTGGAATCACAATTGCAGTTCAAGGCTTGAGATCACAATGCCAGACTGAGGTCACAATTCTTGTTTGGAATCAAAATTGCAGTTCAAGGCTCGAGATCACAATTCCAGTCTGAGGCCACAATTCCCGTTTGGAATCACAACTGCTATTCAAGGCTTGAGTTCACAATTCCGGTTTGGAATCACAATTGCAGTTCAAGTCTCGAGATCACAATTCCAGTCTGAGGCCACAATTCCTGTTTGAAATCCAATTGTAGTCCAAGGCTCGAGGTCACAAAGCCAGTCTGAGGTCACAATTCTTGTTTGGAATCAAAATTGCAGTTCAAGGCTCAAGATCACAATTGCAGTCTGAGGCCACAATTCCTGTTTGGAATCACAATGGCAGTTCAAGGCTCGAGATCACAATTCCAGTCTGAGGCCACAATTCCGGTTTGATTTCAGAGCTGCAGCTTAAGGTTCAGGGTCACAATTCCAGTCTGAGGTCCCGATATCGGTTTGGTTCCACAACTGCAGCTCAAATCTCTAGGTCACAAATTCAGTGTGTGGTCACTAATCCCGTTTGGAATCACATTTACAATTCAAGGGTCGAGATCACAATTCCAGTCTGAGGCCACAATTCCCGTTTGGAATTACAACTGCTATTCAAGCCTCGAGGTCACAATTCCGGTTTGGAATCACAATTGCATTTCAAGGCTGGAGAACACAATTCCAGTTTCAAATCACATTTGCATTTTAAGTCATGAGGCCACAATTCCAGTATGAGGACACAATTCCTGTTTGGAATCACAACTGATCTTCAAGTCTTGAGCTCACAATTGCAGTCAGAGTTCATGAATCCTGTTTGGTATCACAAATACATTTCAAGTCTCGAGATCACAATTCCAGTCTTAGGCCCCAAATCCTGTCAGGAAACACTACTAAAGTTCAAGGCTCGAAGACACAATTGCAGTCTGAGGACCCAATACCGGTTTGGTATCAAAACCGCAGCTCAAGGCTCGGGGTCACAAATCCAGTCTGAGATCACAATTGCGGTTTGGTATCAGAACTGCAGCTCAAATCTCTAGGTCACAAATGCAGTGTGTGTGGTCACAAATCCCGTTTGGAATCACATTTGCAGTTCAAGGGTCGAGATCACAATTCCAGTCTGAGCCCCCAATTCCAGTCTGAGGACCCAATTCCGGTTTGGTATCACAGATGCAGCACAAGGCTCAGGGTCACAATTCCAGTCTGAGGACCCAATTCCGCTTTGGAATCACAACTTAATTTCAAGGTTCGTAGTCACAGTTCCAGTTTGAGGTCCCAATTCCGGCTCTGAATCGCAACTGCTCTACATTGCTCGAGGTGACGATTCCAGTCTGAAGACTCAATTCCGGTATGGTATCACAACTGCAGCTCAAGCCTAGTTGTCACATTTCCAGTCTGAGGCCACGATTCCCGTTTGGAATCACAACTGCTATTCCTGTCTCGAGATCACAATTCCAGTCTGAGGCCCCAATTCCTGTTTGGAATCAGTACTGCAGTTCAAGGCTCGAGCTCACTATTACAGTTTGGAATCACAATAGGAGTTCATGGAATGAGGTCACAATTCCAGTCTGAGGCCCCAATTCCTGTTTGAAATCCAATTGTAGTTCAAGTTTCGAGGTCACAATTCCAGTCTGCGGTCACAATTCTTGTTTGGAATCAAAATTGCAGTTCAAGGCTCGAGATCACAATTCCAGTCTGAGGCCACAATTCCCGTTTGGAATCACAACTGCTATTCAAGGCTTGAGTTCACAATTCCAATTTGGAATCACAATTGCAGTTCAAGGCTTGAGTTCACAATTCCAGTTTCAAATCACATTTGCATTTTAAGTCATGAGGCCACAATTCCAGTATGAGGCCACAATTCCTGTTTGGAAACACAATTGATGTTCAAGCCTCGAGGTCACAATTCCAGTCTGAAGCCACAATACGGCTTTGGAATCACAACTAAAATTCAAGGCTCGAAGTCACAACTGCAGTCTGAGGACGCAATAGCTGTTTGGAATCAGTACTGCAGCTCAAGGCTCCGGGGTCATAGTTCCAGTCTGAGGCCACAATTCCCGTTTGGAATCACAACTGCAATTCAAGGCCCGAGGTCACAATTACAGTTCGGAATCACAACTGCTATTCAAGGCTCGAGGTCACAATTCAAGTCTGAGGCCACAATTCCGGTTTGGAATCATATTAGCAGTTCAAGGCTTGATTTCACAATTCCGGTTTGAAATAACAATTGCATTTCAAGGCTTGAGGTCACAATTCCAGTTTGAAATCACATTTGCATTTTAAGTCTTGAGGCCACAATTCCAGTATGAGGATAGAATTCATGTTGGGAATCACGATTGATGTTCAATGCCCGAGGTCACAATTCCAGTCAGAGTTCATGAATCCTGTTTGGAATCACAATTGCATTTCAACTCTCAAGATCACAATTCCAGTCTTAGGCCCCAAATCCTGTCAGGAAACACTACTAAAGTTCAAGGCTCGAAGACACGATTCTAGTCTGATGACCCTATACTGGTTTGGAATCACAAGTGCAGCTCAAGGCTCGGGGTCACAATTCCAGTCTGAGGCCACAATTCCCGTTTGGAATCACAACTGCAGTTCAAGGATCGAGGTCACAATTACAGTTTGGATTCACAATAGCAGTTCATGGAATGAAATCACAATTCCAGTCTTAGGTCAATATTCCTGTTTGGAATCACAACTGCTATTCCTGTCTCGAGATCACAATTCCAGTCTGAGGCCCCAATTCCTGTTTGGAATCAGTACTGCAGTTCAAGGCTCGAGCTCACTATTACAGTTTGGAATCACAATAGGAGTTCATGGAATGAGGTCACAATTACTCTCTGAGGTCATAATTTCTGTTTGGAATCACAATTGCAGTTCAAAGCTCGAGGTCTCAATTCCAGTCTGCGGTCACAATTCTTGTTTGGAATCACAATTGCAGTTCAAGGCTTGAGATCACAATGCCAGACTGAGGTCTCAATTCCCGTTTGGAATCACAACTGCTGCTCAATGCTCGCGGTCACAATTCCAGTCTGAGGCCACAATTCCCGTTTGGAATCACAACTGCTATTCAAGGCTTGAGTTTACAATTCCAGTTTGGAATCACAATTGCAGTTCAAGTCTCGAGATCACAATTCCAGTCTGAGGCCCCAATTCCTTTTTGAAATCCAATTGTAGTCCAAGGCTCGAGGTCACAAATCCAGTCTGAGGTCACAATTCTTGTTTGGAATCAAAATTGCAGTTCAAGGCTCAAGATCACAATTGCAGTCTGAGGCCACAATTCCTGTTTGGAATCACAATGGCAGTTCAAGGCTCGAGATCACAATTCCAGTCTGAGCCCCCAATTCCGTTTTGTAATCACAACTGCTGTTCATGTCTCGCGGTCACAATTCCAGTCTGAGGCCACAATTCCCGTTTGGAATCACAATGGCAGTTCAAGGCCCGAGATCACAATTCCAGTCTGAGCCCCCAATTCCGGTTTGATTTCAGAGCTGCAGCTTAAGGTTCAGGGTCACAATTCCAGTCTGAGGTCCCGATATCGGTTTGGTTCCACAACTGCAGCTCAAATCTCTAGGTCACAAATTCAGTGTGTGGTCACTAATCCCGTTTGGAATCACATTTACAATTCAAGGGTCGAGATCACAATTCCAGTCTGAGGCCTCAATTCCCGTTTGGAATCACAACTGAAGCTCAAGGCTCGGAGTCACAGTTCTAGTCTGAGGCCACAATTCCCGTTTGGAATTACAACTGCTATTCAAGCCTCGAGGTCACAATTCCGGTTTGGAATCACAATTGCAGTTCAAGGCTTGATTTCACAATTCCGGTTTGGAATCACAATTGCATTTCAAGGCTGGAGAACACAATTCCAGTTTCAAATCACATTTGCATTTTAAGTCATGAGGCCACAATTCCTGTATGAGGACACAATTCCTGTTTGGAATCACAACTGATCTTCAAGTCTTGAGCTCACAATTGCAGTCAGAGTTCATGAATCCTGTTTGGTATCACAAATACATTTCAAGTCTCGAGATCACAATTCCAGTCTTAGGCCCCAAATCCTGTCAGGAAACACTACTAAAGTTCAAGGCTCGAAGACACAATTGCAGTCTGAGGACCCAATACCGGTTTGGTATCAAAACCGCAGCTCAAGGCTCGGGGTCACAAATCCAGTCTGAGGTCACAATTGCGGTTTGGTATCAGAACTGCAGCTCAAATCTCTAGGTCACAAATGCAGTGTGTGGTCACAAATCCCGTTTGGAATCACATTTGCAGTTCAAGGGTCGAGATCACAATTCCAGTCTGAGCCCCCAATTCCAGTCTGAGGACCCAATTCCGGTTTGGTATCACAGATGCAGCACAAGGCTCAGGGTCACAATTCCAGTCTGAGGACCCAATTCCGCTTTGGAAGCAGTACTGCAGTTCAAGGCTCGAGCTCACTATTACAGTTTGGAATCACAATAGGAGTTCATGGAATGAGGTCACAATTACTCTCTGAGGTCATAATTTCTGTTTGGAATCACAATTGCAGTTCAAAGCTCGAGGTCCCAATTCCAGACTGAGGTCACAATTCCGGTTTGGAATCACAATTGCAGTTCAAGGCTTGAGATCACAATGCCAGACTGAGGTCACAATTGCGGTTTGGTATCACAACTGCAGCTCAAATCTCTAGGTCACAAATGCAGTGTGTGGTCACAAATCCCGTTTGGAATCACATTTGCAGTTCAAGGGTCGAGATCACAATTCCAGTCTGAGCCCCCAATTCCAGTCTGAGGACCCAATTCCCGTTTGGTATCACAGATGCAGCACAAGGCTCAGGGTCACAATTCCAGTCTGAGGACCCAATTCCGCTTTGGAATCACAACTTAATTTCAAGGTTCGTAGTCACAGTTCCAGTTTGAGGTCCCAATTCCGGCTCTGAATCGCAACTGCTCTACATTGCTCGAGGTGACGATTCCAGTCTGAAGACTCAATTCCGGTATGGTATCACAACTGCAGCTCAAGCCTACTTGTCACATTTCCAGTCTGAGGCCACGATTCCCGTTTGGAATCACAACTGCTATTCCTGTCTCGAGATCACAATTCCAGTCTGAGGCCCCAATTCCTGTTTGGAATCAGTACTGCAGATCATGGCTAGGAGTCGCAATTCCAGTCTGAGGCCCCATTTCCCAGTTGGACTCACAACTGCCGTTCAAGGCTCGAGGTCACAATTCCAGTCTGAGGCCCCAATTCCCAGTCGGACTCACAACTGCCGGTCAAGGCTCGAGATCACAATTCCAGTCTGAGGCCCCAATTCCTGTTTGAAATCCAATTGTAGTTCAAGTCTCGAGGTCACAAATCCAGTCTGCGGTCACAATTCTTGTTTGGAATCAAAATTGCAGTTCAAGGCTCGAGATCACAATTCAAGTCTGAGGCCACAATTCCCGTTTGGAATCACAACTGCTATTCAAGGCTTGAGTTCACAATTCCGGTTTGGAATCACAATTGCAGTTCAAGGCTTGAGATCACAATGCCAGACTGAGGTCACAATTGCGGTTTGGTATCAGAACTGCAGCTCAAATCTCTAGGTCACAAATGCAGTGTGTGGTCACAAATCCCGTTTGGAATCACATTTGCAGTTCAAGGGTCGAGATCACAATTCCAGTCTGAGCCCCCAATTCCAGTCTGAGGACCCAATTCCGGTTTGGTATCACAGATGCAGCACAAGGCTCAGGGTCACAATTCCAGTCTGAGGACCCAATTCCGCTTTGGAATCACAACTTAATTTCAAGGTTCGTAGTCACAGTTCCAGTTTGAGGTCCCAATTCCGGCTCTGAATCGCAACTGCTCTACATTGCTCGAGGTGACGATTCCAGTCTGAAGACTCAATTCCGGTATGGTATCACAACTGCAGCTCAAGCCTAGTTGTCACATTTCCAGTCTGAGGCCACGATTCCCGTTTGGAATCACAACTGCTATTCCTGTCTCGAGATCACAATTCCAGTCTGAGGCCCCAATTCCTGTTTGGAATCAGTACTGCAGATCATGGCTAGGAGTCGCAATTCCAGTCTGAGGCCCCATTTCCCAGTTGGACTCACAACTGCCGTTCAAGGCTCGAGGTCACAATTCCAGTCTGAGGCCCCAATTCCCAGTCGGACTCACAACTGCCGGTCAAGGCTCGAGATCACAATTCCAGTCTGAGGCCCCAATTCCTGTTTGAAATCCAATTCTAGTTCAAGTCTCGAGGTCACAAATCCAGTCTGCGGTCACAATTCTTGTTTGGAATCAAAATTGCAGTTCAAGGCTCGAGATCACAATTCCAGTCTGAGGCCACAATTCCCGTTTGGAATCACAACTGCTATTCAAGGCTTGAGTTCACAATTCCAATTTGGAATCACAATTGCAGTTCAAGGCTTGAGTTCACAATTCCAGTTTCAAATCACATTTGCATTTTAAGTCATGAGGCCACAATTCCAGTATGAGGCCACAATTCCTGTTTGGAATCACAATTGATGTTCAAGCCTCGAGGTCACAATTCCAGTCTGAGGCCACAATACGGCTTTGGAATCACAACTAAAATTCAAGGCTCGAAGTCACAACTGCAGTCTGAGGACGCAATAGCTGTTTGGAATCAGTACTGCAGCTCAAGGCTCCGGGGTCATAGTTCCAGTCTGAGGCCACAATTCCCGTTTGGAATCACAACTGCAATTCAAGGCCCGAGGTCACAATTACAGTTCGGAATCACAACTGCTATTCAAGGCTCGAGGTCACAATTCAAGTCTGAGGCCACAATTCCGGTTTGGAATCATATTAGCAGTTCAAGGCTTGATTTCACAATTCCGGTTTGAAATAACAATTGCATTTCAAGGCTTGAGGTCACAATTCCAGTTTGAAATCACATTTGCATTTTAAGTCTTGAGGCCACAATTCCAGTATGAGGATAGAATTCATGTTGGGAATCACGATTGATGTTCAATGCTCGAGGTCACAATTCCAGTCAGAGTTCATGAATCCTGTTTGGAATCACAATTGCATTTCAACTCTCAAGATCACAATTCCAGTCTTAGGCCCCAAATCCTGTCAGGAAACACTACTAAAGTTCAAGGCTCGAAGACACGATTCTAGTCTGATGACCCTATACTGGTTTGGAATCACAAGTGCAGCTCAAGGCTCGGGGTCACAATTCCAGTCTGAGGCCACAATTCCCGTTTGGAATCACAATGCAGTTCAAGGATCGAGGTCACAATTACAGTTTGGATTCACAATAGCAGTTCATGGAATGAAATCACAATTCCAGTCTTAGGTCAATATTCCTGTTTGGAATCACAACTGCTATTCCTGTCTCGAGATCACAATTCCAGTCTGAGGACCCAATTCCGGTTTGGTATCACAAATGCAGCACAAGGCTCAGGGTCACAATTCAAGTCTGAGGCCACAATTCCGCTTTGGAATCACAACTTAATTTCAAGGTTTGAAGTCACAGTTCCAGTCTGAGGTCCCAATTCCGGCTCTGAATCGTAACTGTTCTACATTGCTTGAGGTGACGATTCCAGTCTGAAGACTCAATTCCGGTATGGTATCATGACTGCAGCTCCAAGCCTAGTTGTCACATTTCCAGTCTGAGGCCACGATTCCCGTTTGGAATCACAACTGCTATTCCTGTCTCGAGATCACAATTCCAGTCTGAGGCCCCAATTCCTGTTTGGAATCAGTACTGCAGATCATGGCTAGGAGTCACAATTCCAGTCTGAGGCCCCAATTCCCAGTTGGACTCACAACTGCCGTTCAAGGCTCGAGGTCACAATTCCAGTCTGTGGTCACAATTCCAGTTTGGAATCACAACTGGAGTTCAAGGCTCGAGGTCACAATTACAGTTTGGAATCACAAGAGCAGTTCATGGAATGAGGTCACAATTACTCTCTGAGGTCATAGTTTCTGTTTGGAATCACAATTGCAGTTCAAAGCTCGAGGTCTCAATTCCAGTCTGAGCCCCCAATTCTGTGTTGGAATCACAACGGATGTTCATGTCTCGAGATCACGATTCCAGTCTGAGGACCCAATTCCGGTTTGGTATCACAAGTGCAGCTCAAGGCTCAGGGTCACAATTCCAGTCTGAGGCCACAATTCCCGTTTGGAATCACAACTGCAGTTCAAGGATTGAGGTCACAATTACAGTTTGGATTCACAATAGCAGTTCATGGAATGAAATCACAATTCCAGTCTTAGGTCAATATTCCTGTTTGGAATCACAACTGATGTTCATGTCTCGAGATCACGATTCCAGTCTGAGGACCCAATTCCGGTTTGGTATCACAGATGCAGCACAAGGCTCAGGGTCACAATTCAAGTCTGAGGACCCAATTCCACTTTGGAATCACAACTTAATTTCAAGGTTCGTAGTCACAGTTCCAGTTTGAGGTCCCAATTCCTCCTCCAATTCTGAATCGCAACTGCTCTACATTGCTCGAGGTGACGATTCCAGTCTGAAGACTCAATTCCGGTATGGTATCACAACTGCAGCTCAAGCCTAGTTGTCACATTTCCAGTCTGAGGCCACGATTCCCGTTTGGAATCACAACTGCTATTCCTGTCTCGAGATCACAATTCCAGTCTGAGGCCCCAATTCCTGTTTGGAATCAGTACTGCAGATCATGGCTAGGAGTCACAATTCCAGTCTGAAGCCCCAATTCCCGGTTGGACTCACAACTGCAGTTCAAGGCTCGAGTTCACAATTCCAGTCTGAGGCCACAAGTCCTGTTTGGAATCACAACTGCAGCTCATGTCTCGAGGTCACGATTCCAGTCTTAGGTCACAATTCCAGTTTGGAATCACAATTGCAGTACAAGCCTGGAGAACACAATTCCTGTCTGAGGTCCCAATATCGGTTTGGTATCACAACTGCAGCTCAAATCTCTAGGTCACAAATTCAGTGTGTGGTCACAAATCCCGTTTGGAATCACATTTGCAGTTCTAGGGTGAATATCACAATTTCAGTCTGAGCCCCCAATTCCGTTTTGTAATCACAACTGCTGTTCATGTCTCGAGGTCACAATTCCAGTCTGAAGACCCAATTCCGGTTTGGTATCACAGATGCAGCACAAGGCTCAGGGTCACAATTCAAGTCTGAGGCCACAATTCCGCTTTGGAATCACAACTTAATTTCAAGGTTTGAAGTCACAGTTCCAGTCTGAGGTCCCAATTCCGGCTCTGAATCGCAACTGCTCTACATTGCTCGAGGTGATGATTTCAGTCTGAAGACTCAATTCCGGTATGGTATCACAACTGCAGCTCAAGCCTAGTTGTCACATTTCCAGTCTGAGGCCACGATTCCCGTTTGGAATCACAACTGCTATTCCTGTCTCGAGATCACAATTCCAGTCTGAGGCCCCAATTCCTGTTTGGAATCAGTACTGCAGTTCAAGGCTCGAGCTCACTATTACAGTTTGGAATCACAATAGGAGTTCATGGAATGAGGTCACAATTACTCTCTGAGGTCATAATTTCTGTTTGGAATCACAATTGCAGTTCAAAGCTCGAGGTCTTAATTCCAGTCTGCGGTCACAATTCCGGTTTGGAATCACAATTGCAGTTCAAGGCTTGAGATCACAATGCCAGACTGAGGTCTCAATTCCCGTTTGGAATCACAACTGCTGCTCAATGCTCGCGGTCACAATTCCAGTCTGAGGCCACAATTCCCGTTTGGAATCACAACTGCTATTCAAGGCTTGAGTTTACAATTCCAGTTTGGAATCACAATTGCAGTTCAAGTCTCGAGATCACAATTCCAGTCTGAGGCCACAATTCCTGTTTGAAATCCAATTGTAGTCCAAGGCTCGAGGTCACAAATCCAGTCTGAGGTCACAATTCTTGTTTGGAATCAAAATTGCAGTTCAAGGCTCAAGATCACAATTGCAGTCTGAGGCCACAATTCCTGTTTGGAATCACAATGGCAGTTCAAGGCTCGAGATCACAATTCCAGTCTGAGGCCACAATTCCGGTTTGATTTCAGAGCTGCAGCTTAAGGTTCAGGGTCACAATTCCAGTCTGAGGTCCCGATATCGGTTTGGTTCCACAACTGCAGCTCAAATCTCTAGGTCACAAATTCAGTGTGTGGTCACTAATCCCGTTTGGAATCACATTTACAATTCAAGGGTCGAGATCACAATTCCAGTCTGAGGCCACAATTCCCGTTTGGAATTACAACTGCTATTCAAGCCTCGAGGTCACAATTCCGGTTTGGAATCACAATTGCATTTCAAGGCTGGAGAACACAATTCCAGTTTCAAATCACATTTGCATTTTAAGTCATGAGGCCACAATTCCAGTATGAGGACACAATTCCTGTTTGGAATCACAACTGATCTTCAAGGCTTGAGCTCACAATTGCAGTCAGAGTTCATGAATCCTGTTTGGTATCACAAATACATTTCAAGTCTCGAGATCACAATTCCAGTCTTAGGCCCCAAATCCTGTCAGGAAACACTACTAAAGTTCAAGACTCGAAGACACAATTGCAGTCTGAGGACCCAATACCGGTTTGGTATCAAAACCGCAGCTCAAGGCTCGGGGTCACAAATCCAGTCTGAGATCACAATTGCGGTTTGGTATCAGAACTGCAGCTCAAATCTCTAGGTCACAAATGCAGTGTGTGTGGTCACAAATCCCGTTTGGAATCACATTTGCAGTTCAAGGGTCGAGATCACAATTCCAGTCTGAGCCCCCAATTCCAGTCTGAGGACCCAATTCCGGTTTGGTATCACAGATGCAGCACAAGGCTCAGGGTCACAATTCCAGTCTGAGGACCCAATTCTGCTTTGGAATCACAACTTAATTTCAAGGTTCGTAGTCACAGTTCCAGTTTGAGGTCCCAATTCCGGCTCTGAATCGCAACTGCTCTACATTGCTCGAGGTGACGATTCCAGTCTGAAGACTCAATTCCGGTATGGTATCACAACTGCAGCTCAAGCCTAGTTGTCACATTTCCAGTCTGAGGCCACGATTCCCGTTTGGAATCACAACTGCTATTCCTGTCTCGAGATCACAATTCCAGTCTGAGGCCCCAATTCCTGTTTGGAATCAGTACTGCAGTTCAAGGCTCGAGCTCACTATTACAGTTTGGAATCACAATAGGAGTTCATTGAATGAGGTCACAATTCCAGTCTGAGGCCCCAATGCCTGTTTGAAATCCAATTGTAGTTCAAGTCTCGAGGTCACAAATCCAGTCTGCGGTCACAATTCTTGTTTGGAATCAAAATTGCAGTTCAAGGCTCGAGATCACAATTCCAGTCTGAGGCCACAATTCCCGTTTGGAATCACAACTGCTATTCAAGGCTTGAGTTCACAATTCCAATTTGGAATCACAATTGCAGTTCAAGGCTTGAGTTCACAATTCCAGTTTCAAATCACATTTGCATTTTAAGTCATGAGGCCACAATTCCAGTATGAGGACACAATTCCTGTTTGGAATCACAATTGATGTTCAAGCCTCGAGGTCACAATTCCAGTCTGAGGCCACAATACGGCTTTGGAATCACAACTAAAATTCAAGGCTCGAAGTCACAACTGCAGTCTGAGGACGCAATAGCTGTTTGGAATCAGTACTGCAGCTCAAGGCTCCGGGGTCATAGTTCCAGTCTGAGGCCACAATTCCCGTTTGGAATCACAACTGCAATTCAAGGCCCGAGGTCACAATTACAGTTCGGAATCACAACTGCTATTCAAGGCTCGAGGTCACAATTCAAGTCTGAGGCCACAATTCCGGTTTGGAATCATATTAGCAGTTCAAGGCTTGATTTCACAATTCCGGTTTGAAATAACAATTGCATTTCAAGGCTTGAGGTCACAATTCCAGTTTGAAATCACATTTGCATTTTAAGTCTTGAGGCCACAATTCCAGTATGAGGATAGAATTCATGTTGGGAATCACGATTGATGTTCAATGCCCGAGGTCACAATTCCAGTCAGAGTTCATGAATCCTGTTTGGAATCACAATTGCATTTCAACTCTCAAGATCACAATTCCAGTCTTAGGCCCCAAATCCTGTCAGGAAACACTACTAAAGTTCAAGGCTCGAAGACACGATTCTAGTCTGATGACCCTATACTGGTTTGGAATCACAAGTGCAGCTCAAGGCTCGGGGTCACAATTCCAGTCTGAGGCCACAATTCCCGTTTGGAATCACAACTGCAGTTCAAGGATCGAGGTCACAATTACAGTTTGGATTCACAATAGCAGTTCATGGAATGAAATCACAATTCCAGTCTTAGGTCAATATTCCTGTTTGGAATCACAACTGCTATTCCTGTCTCGAGATCACAATTCCAGTCTGAGGACCCAATTCCGGTTTGGTATCACAAATGCAGCACAAGGCTCAGGGTCACAATTCAAGTGTGAGGCCACAATTCCGCTTTGGAATCACAACTTAATTTCAAGGTTTGAAGTCACTGTTCCAGTCTGAGGTCCCAATTCCGGCTCTGAATCGTAACTGTTCTACATTGCTCGAGGTGACGATTCCAGTCTGAAGACTCAATTCCGGTATGGTATCATGACTGCAGCTCCAAGCCTAGTTGTCACATTTCCAGTCTGAGGCCACGATTCCCGTTTGGAATCACAACTGCTATTCCTGTCTCGAGATCACAATTCCAGTCTGAGGCCCCAATTCCTGTTTGGAATCAGTACTGCAGATCATGGCTAGGAGTCACAATTCCAGTCTGAGGCCCCAGTTCCCAGTTGGACTCACAACTGCCGTTCAAGGCTCGAGGTCACAATTCCAGTCTGTGGTCACAATTCCAGTTTGGAATCACAACTGGAGTTCAAGGCTCGAGGTCACAATTACAGTTTGGAATCACAAGAGCAGTTCATGGAATGAGGTCACAATTACTCTCTGAGGTCATAGTTTCTGTTTGGAATCACAATTGCAGTTCAAAGCTCGAGGTCTCAATTCCAGTCTGAGCCCCCAATTCTGTGTTGGAATCACAACGGATGTTCATGTCTCGAGATCACGATTCCAGTCTGAGGACCCAATTCCGGTTTGGTATCACAAGTGCAGCTCAAGGCTCAGGGTCACAATTCCAGTCTGAGGCCACAATTCCCGTTTGGAATCACAACTGCAGTTCAAGGATTGAGGTCACAATTACAGTTTGGATTCACAATAGCAGTTCATGGAATGAAATCACAATTCCAGTCTGAGGCCCCAATTCCCGGTTGGACTCACAACTGCAGTTCAAGGCTCGAGGTCACAATTCCAGTCTGAGGTCACAATTCCCAGTTGGACTCACACCTGCCGGTCAAGGCTCGAGGTCACAATTCCAGTCTGAGGTCACAAGTCCTGTTTGGAATCACAACTGGAGTTCAAGGCTCGAGGTCACTATTACAGTTTGGAATCACAATAGCAGTTCATAGAATGAGGTCACAATTACTCTCTGAGGTCAAAGTTTCTGTTTGGAATCACAATTGCAGTTCAAAGTTCAAGGTCTCAATTCCAGTCTGCCGTCACAATTCCGGTTTGGAATCAGAAGTGCTGTTCAAGTCTCGGGGTCACCATTCCAGTCTGGGGCCACAATTCCCGTTTGGAATCACAACTGCAGCTCATGTCTCGAGGTCACGATTCCAGTCTTAGGTCACAATTCCAGTTTGGAATCACAATTGCAGTACAAGCCTGGAGAACACAATTCCTGTCTGAGGTCCCAATATCGGTTTGGTATCACAACTGCAGCTCAAATCTCTAGGTCACAAATTCAGTGTGTGGTCACAAATCCCGTTTGGAATCACATTTGCAGTTCTAGGGTGAATATCACAATTTCAGTCTGAGCCCCCAATTCCGTTTTGTAATCACAACTGCTGTTCATGTCTCGAGGTCACAATTCCAGTCTGAAGACCCAATTCCGGTTTGGTATCACAGATGCAGCACAAGGCTCAGGGTCACAATTCAAGTCTGAGGCCACAATTCCGCTTTGGAATCACAACTTAATTTCAAGGTTTGAAGTCACAGTTCCAGTCTGAGGTCCCAATTCCGGCTCTGAATCGCAACTGCTCTACATTGCTCGAGGTGATGATTTCAGTCTGAAGACTCAATTCCGGTATGGTATCACAACTGCAGCTCAAGCCTAGTTGTCACATTTCCAGTCTGAGGCCACGATTCCCGTTTGGAATCACAACTGCTATTCCTGTCTCGAGATCACAATTCCAGTCTGAGGCCCCAATTCCTGTTTGGAATCAGTACTGCAGTTCAAGGCTCGAGCTCACTATTACAGTTTGGAATCACAATAGGAGTTCATGGAATGAGGTCACAATTACTCTCTGAGGTCATAATTTCTGTTTGGAATCACAATTGCAGTTCAAAGCTCGAGGTCTCAATTCCAGTCTGCGGTCACAATTCTTGTTTGGAATCACAATTGCAGTTCAAGGCTTGAGATCACAATGCCAGACTGAGGTCTCAATTCCCGTTTGGAATCACAACTGCTGCTCAATGCTCGCGGTCACAATTCCAGTCTGAGGCCACAATTCCCGTTTGGAATCACAACTGCTATTCAAGGCTTGAGTTTACAATTCCAGTTTGGAATCACAATTGCAGTTCAAGTCTCGAGATCACAATTCCAGTCTGAGGCCCCAATTCCTTTTTGAAATCCAATTGTAGTCCAAGGCTCGAGGTCACAAATCCAGTCTGAGGTCACAATTCTTGTTTGGAATCAAAATTGCAGTTCAAGGCTCAAGATCACAATTGCAGTCTGAGGCCACAATTCCTGTTTGGAATCACAATGGCAGTTCAAGGCTCGAGATCACAATTCCAGTCTGAGGCCACAATTCCGGTTTGATTTCAGAGCTGCAGCTTAAGGTTCAGGGTCACAATTCCTGTCTGAGGTCCCGATATCGGTTTGGTTCCACAACTGCAGCTCAAATCTCTAGGTCACAAATTCAGTGTGTGGTCACTAATCCCGTTTGGAATCACATTTACAATTCAAGGGTCGAGATCACAATTCCAGTCTGAGGCCACAATTCCCGTTTGGAATTACAACTGCTATTCAAGCCTCGAGGTCACAATTCCGGTTTGGAATCACAATTGCATTTCAAGGCTGGAGAACACAATTCCAGTTTCAAATCACATTTGCATTTTAAGTCATGAGGCCACAATTCCAGTATGAGGACACAATTCCTGTTTGGAATCACAACTGATCTTCAAGGCTTGAGCTCACAATTGCAGTCAGAGTTCATGAATCCTGTTTGGTATCACAAATACATTTCAAGTCTCGAGATCACAATTCCAGTCTTAGGCCCCAAATCCTGTCAGGAAACACTACTAAAGTTCAAGACTCGAAGACACAATTGCAGTCTGAGGACCCAATACCGGTTTGGTATCAAAACCGCAGCTCAAGGCTCGGGGTCACAAATCCAGTCTGAGATCACAATTGCGGTTTGGTATCAGAACTGCAGCTCAAATCTCTAGGTCACAAATGCAGTGTGTGTGGTCACAAATCCCGTTTGGAATCACATTTGCAGTTCAAGGGTCGAGATCACAATTCCAGTCTGAGCCCCCAATTCCAGTCTGAGGACCCAATTCCG
The DNA here is from genome assembly GCF_052056855.1 of Sturnus vulgaris. Taxonomy (NCBI): domain Eukaryota; kingdom Metazoa; phylum Chordata; class Aves; order Passeriformes; family Sturnidae; genus Sturnus; species Sturnus vulgaris. Next base: position 320,993 of record NW_028276434.1, on the reverse strand, counting down.
GTTTGGTATCACAGATGCAGCACAAGGCTCAGGGTCACAATTCCAGTCTGAGGACCCAATTCTGCTTTGGAATCACAACTTAATTTCAAGGTTCGTAGTCACAGTTCCAGTTTGAGGTCCCAATTCCGGCTCTGAATCGCAACTGCTCTACATTGCTCGAGGTGACGATTCCAGTCTGAAGACTCAATTCCGGTATGGTATCACAACTGCAGCTCAAGCCTAGTTGTCACATTTCCAGTCTGAGGCCACGATTCCCGTTTGGAATCACAACTGCTATTCCTGTCTCGAGATCACAATTCCAGTCTGAGGCCCCAATTCCTGTTTGGAATCAGTACTGCAGTTCAAGGCTCGAGCTCACTATTACAGTTTGGAATCACAATAGGAGTTCATTGAATGAGGTCACAATTCCAGTCTGAGGCCCCAATGCCTGTTTGAAATCCAATTGTAGTTCAAGTCTCGAGGTCACAAATCCAGTCTGCGGTCACAATTCTTGTTTGGAATCAAAATTGCAGTTCAAGGCTCGAGATCACAATTCCAGTCTGAGGCCACAATTCCCGTTTGGAATCACAACTGCTATTCAAGGCTTGAGTTCACAATTCCAATTTGGAATCACAATTGCAGTTCAAGGCTTGAGTTCACAATTCCAGTTTCAAATCACATTTGCATTTTAAGTCATGAGGCCACAATTCCAGTATGAGGACACAATTCCTGTTTGGAATCACAATTGATGTTCAAGCCTCGAGGTCACAATTCCAGTCTGAGGCCACAATACGGCTTTGGAATCACAACTAAAATTCAAGGCTCGAAGTCACAACTGCAGTCTGAGGACGCAATAGCTGTTTGGAATCAGTACTGCAGCTCAAGGCTCCGGGGTCATAGTTCCAGTCTGAGGCCACAATTCCCGTTTGGAATCACAACTGCAATTCAAGGCCCGAGGTCACAATTACAGTTCGGAATCACAACTGCTATTCAAGGCTCGAGGTCACAATTCAAGTCTGAGGCCACAATTCCGGTTTGGAATCATATTAGCAGTTCAAGGCTTGATTTCACAATTCCGGTTTGAAATAACAATTGCATTTCAAGGCTTGAGGTCACAATTCCAGTTTGAAATCACATTTGCATTTTAAGTCTTGAGGCCACAATTCCAGTATGAGGATAGAATTCATGTTGGGAATCACGATTGATGTTCAATGCCCGAGGTCACAATTCCAGTCAGAGTTCATGAATCCTGTTTGGAATCACAATTGCATTTCAACTCTCAAGATCACAATTCCAGTCTTAGGCCCCAAATCCTGTCAGGAAACACTACTAAAGTTCAAGGCTCGAAGACACGATTCTAGTCTGATGACCCTATACTGGTTTGGAATCACAAGTGCAGCTCAAGGCTCGGGGTCACAATTCCAGTCTGAGGCCACAATTCCCATTTGGAATCACAACTGCAGTTCAAGGATCGAGGTCACAATTACAGTTTGGATTCACAATAGCAGTTCATGGAATGAAATCACAATTCCAGTCTTAGGTCAATATTCCTGTTTGGAATCACAACTGCTATTCCTGTCTCGAGATCACAATTCCAGTCTGAGGACCCAATTCCGGTTTGGTATCACAAATGCAGCACAAGGCTCAGGGTCACAATTCAAGTGTGAGGCCACAATTCCGCTTTGGAATCACAACTTAATTTCAAGGTTTGAAGTCACTGTTCCAGTCTGAGGTCCCAATTCCGGCTCTGAATCGTAACTGTTCTACATTGCTCGAGGTGACGATTCCAGTCTGAAGACTCAATTCCGGTATGGTATCATGACTGCAGCTCCAAGCCTAGTTGTCACATTTCCAGTCTGAGGCCACGATTCCCGTTTGGAATCACAACTGCTATTCCTGTCTCGAGATCACAATTCCAGTCTGAGGCCCCAATTCCTGTTTGGAATCAGTACTGCAGATCATGGCTAGGAGTCACAATTCCAGTCTGAGGCCCCAGTTCCCAGTTGGACTCACAACTGCCGTTCAAGGCTCGAGGTCACAATTCCAGTCTGTGGTCACAATTCCAGTTTGGAATCACAACTGGAGTTCAAGGCTCGAGGTCACAATTACAGTTTGGAATCACAAGAGCAGTTCATGGAATGAGGTCACAATTACTCTCTGAGGTCATAGTTTCTGTTTGGAATCACAATTGCAGTTCAAAGCTCGAGGTCTCAATTCCAGTCTGAGCCCCTAATTCTGTGTTGGAATCACAACGGATGTTCATGTCTCGAGATCACGATTCCAGTCTGAGGACCCAATTCCGGTTTGGTATCACAAGTGCAGCTCAAGGCTCAGGGTCACAATTCCAGTCTGAGGCCACAATTCCCGTTTGGAATCACAACTGCAGTTCAAGGATTGAGGTCACAATTACAGTTTGGATTCACAATAGCAGTTCATGGAATGAAATCACAATTCCAGTCTGAGGCCCCAATTCCCGGTTGGACTCACAACTGCAGTTCAAGGCTCGAGGTCACAATTCCAGTCTGAGGTCACAATTCCCAGTTGGACTCACACCTGCCGGTCAAGGCTCGAGGTCACAATTCCAGTCTGAGGTCACAAGTCCTGTTTGGAATCACAACTGGAGTTCAAGGCTCGAGGTCACAATTACAGTTTGGAATCACAATAGCAGTTCATAGAATGAGGTCACAATTACTCTCTGAGGTCAAAGTTTCTGTTTGGAATCACAATTGCAGTTCAAAGTTCAAGGTCTCAATTCGAGTCTGCCGTCACAATTCCGGTTTGGAATCAGAAGTGCTGTTCAAGTCTCGGGGTCACCATTCCAGTCTGGGGCCACAATTCCCGTTTGGAATCACAACTGCAGCTCATGTCTCGAGGTCACGATTCCAGTCTTAGGTCACAATTCCAGTTTGGAATCACAATTGCAGTACAAGCCTGGAGAACACAATTCCTGTCTGAGGTCCCAATATCGGTTTGGTATCACAACTGCAGCTCAAATCTCTAGGTCACAAATTCAGTGTGTGGTCACAAATCCCGTTTGGAATCACATTTGCAGTTCTAGGGTGAATATCACAATTTCAGTCTGAGCCCCCAATTCCGTTTTGTAATCACAACTGCTGTTCATGTCTCGAGGTCACAATTCCAGTCTGAAGACCCAATTCCGGTTTGGTATCACAGATGCAGCACAAGGCTCAGGGTCACAATTCAAGTCTGAGGCCACAATTCCGCTTTGGAATCACAACTTAATTTCAAGGTTTGAAGTCACAGTTCCAGTCTGAGGTCCCAATTCCGGCTCTGAATCGCAACTGCTCTACATTGCTCGAGGTGATGATTTCAGTCTGAAGACTCAATTCCGGTATGGTATCACAACTGCAGCTCAAGCCTAGTTGTCACATTTCCAGTCTGAGGCCACGATTCCCGTTTGGAATCACAACTGCTATTCCTGTCTCGAGATCACAATTCCAGTCTGAGGCCCCAATTCCTGTTTGGAATCAGTACTGCAGTTCAAGGCTCGAGCTCACTATTACAGTTTGGAATCACAATAGGAGTTCATGGAATGAGGTCACAATTACTCTCTGAGGTCATAATTTCTGTTTGGAATCACAATTGCAGTTCAAAGCTCGAGGTCTCAATTCCAGTCTGCGGTCACAATTCTTGTTTGGAATCACAATTGCAGTTCAAGGCTTGAGATCACAATGCCAGACTGAGGTCTCAATTCCCGTTTGGAATCACAACTGCTGCTCAATGCTCGCGGTCACAATTCCAGTCTGAGGCCACAATTCCCGTTTGGAATCACAACTGCTATTCAAGGCTTGAGTTTACAATTCCAGTTTGGAATCACAATTGCAGTTCAAGTCTCGAGATCACAATTCCAGTCTGAGGCCCCAATTCCTTTTTGAAATCCAATTGTAGTCCAAGGCTCGAGGTCACAAATCCAGTCTGAGGTCACAATTCTTGTTTGGAATCAAAATTGCAGTTCAAGGCTCAAGATCACAATTGCAGTCTGAGGCCACAATTCCTGTTTGGAATCACAATGGCAGTTCAAGGCTCGAGATCACAATTCCAGTCTGAGCCCCCAATTCCGTTTTGTAATCACAACTGCTGTTCATGTCTCGCGGTCACAATTCCAGTCTGAGGCCACAATTCCCGTTTGGAATCACAATGGCAGTTCAAGGCCCGAGATCACAATTCCAGTCTGAGCCCCCAATTCCGGTTTGATTTGAGAGCTGCAGCTTAAGGTTCAGGGTCACAATTCCAGTCTGAGGTCCCGATATCGGTTTGGTTCCACAACTGCAGCTCAAATCTCTAGGTCACAAATTCAGTGTGTGGTCACTAATCCCGTTTGGAATCACATTTACAATTCAAGGGTCGAGATCACAATTCCAGTCTGAGGCCTCAATTCCCGTTTGGAATCACAACTGAAGCTCAAGGCTCGGAGTCACAGTTCTAGTCTGAGGCCACAATTCCCGTTTGGAATTACAACTGCTATTCAAGCCTCGAGGTCACAATTCCGGTTTGGAATCACAATTGCAGTTCAAGGCTTGATTTCACAATTCCGGTTTGGAATCACAATTGCATTTCAAGGCTGGAGAACACAATTCCAGTTTCAAATCACATTTGCATTTTAAGTCATGAGGCCACAATTCCTGTATGAGGACACAATTCCTGTTTGGAATCACAACTGATCTTCAAGTCTTGAGCTCACAATTGCAGTCAGAGTTCATGAATCCTTTTTGGTATCACAAATACATTTCAAGTCTCGAGATCACAATTCCAGTCTTAGGCCCCAAATCCTGTCAGGAAACACTACTAAAGTTCAAGGCTCGAAGACACAATTGCAGTCTGAGGACCCAATACCGGTTTGGTATCAAAACCGCAGCTCAAGGCTCGGGGTCACAAATCCAGTCTGAGATCACAATTGCGGTTTGGTATCAGAACTGCAGCTCAAATCTCTAGGTCACAAATGCAGTGTGTGTGGTCACAAATCCCGTTTGGAATCACATTTGCAGTTCAAGGGTCGAGATCACAATTCCAGTCTGAGCCCCCAATTCCAGTCTGAGGACCCAATTCCGGTTTGGTATCACAGATGCAGCACAAGGCTCAGGGTCACAATTCCAGTCTGAGGACCCAATTCCGCTTTGTAATCAGTACTGCAGTTCAAGGCTCGAGCTCACTATTACAGTTTGGAATCACAATAGGAGTTCATGGAATGAGGTCACAATTCCAGTCTGAGGTCATAATTTCTGTTTGGAATCACAATTGCAGTTCAAAGCTCGAGGTCCCAATTCCAGCCTGAGGTCACAATTCCGGTTTGGAATCACAATTGCAGTTCAAGGCTTGAGATCACAATGCCAGACTGAGGTCACAATTGCGGTTTGGTATCAGAACTGCAGCTCAAATCTCTAGGTCACAAATGCAGTGTGTGGTCACAAATCCCGTTTGGAATCACATTTGCAGTTCAAGGGTCGAGATCACAATTCCAGTCTGAGCCCCCAATTCCAGTCTGAGGACCCAATTCCGGTTTGGTATCACAGATGCAGCACAAGGCTCAGGGTCACAATTCCAGTCTGAGGACCCAATTCCGCTTTGGAATCACAACTTAATTTCAAGGTTCGTAGTCACAGTTCCAGTTTGAGGTCCCAATTCCGGCTCTGAATCGTAACTGCTCTACATTGCTCGAGGTGATGATTCCAGTCTGAAGACTCAATTCTGGTATGGTATCACAACTGCAGCTCAAGCCTAGTTGTCACATTTCCAGTCTGAGGCCACGATTCCCGTTTGGAATCACAACTGCTATTCCTGTCTCGAGATCACAATTCCAGTCTGAGGCCCCAATTCCTATTTGGAATCAGTACTGCAGTTCAAGGTTCGAGCTCACTATTACAGTTTGGAATCACAATAGGAGTTCATGGAATGAGGTCACAATTACTCTCTGAGGTCATAATTTCTGTTTGGAATCACAATTGCAGTTCAAAGCTCGAGGTCTTAATTCCAGTCTGCGGTCACAATTCCGGTTTGGAATCACAATTGCAGTTCAAGGCTTGAGATCACAATGCCAGACTGAGGTCTCAATTCCCGTTTGGAATCACAACTGCTGCTCAATGCTCGGGGTCACAATTCCAGTCTGAGGCCACAATTCCCGTTTGGAATCACAACTGCTATTCAAGGCTTGAGTTTACAATTCCAGTTTGGAATCACAATTGCAGTTCAAGTCTCGAGATCACAATTCCAGTCTGAGGCCACAATTCCTGTTTGAAATCCAATTGTAGTCCAAGGCTCGAGGTCACAAATCCAGTCTGAGGTCACAATTCTTGTTTGGAATCAAAATTGCAGTTCAAGGCTCAAGATCACAATTGCAGTCTGAGGCCACAATTCCTGTTTGGAATCACAATGGCAGTTCAAGGCTCGAGATCACAATTCCAGTCTGAGGCCACAATTCCGGTTTGATTTGAGAGCTGCAGCTTAAGGTTCAGGGTCACAATTCCAGTCTGAGGTCCCGATATCGGTTTGGTTCCACAACTGCAGCTCAAATCTCTAGGTCACAAATTCAGTGTGTGGTCACTAATCCCGTTTGGAATCACATTTACAATTCAAGGGTCGAGATCACAATTCCAGTCTGAGGCCACAATTCCCGTTTGGAATTACAACTGCTATTCAAGCCTCGAGGTCACAATTCCGGTTTGGAATCACAATTGCATTTCAAGGCTGGAGAACACAATTCCAGTTTCAAATCACATTTGCATTTTAAGTCATGAGGCCACAATTCCAGTATGAGGACACAATTCCTGTTTGGAATCACAACTGATCTTCAAGTCTTGAGCTCACAATTGCAGTCAGAGTTCATGAATCCTGTTTGGTATCACAAATACATTTCAAGTCTCGAGATCACAATTCCAGTCTTAGGCCCCAAATCCTGTCAGGAAACACTACTAAAGTTCAAGACTCGAAGACACAATTGCAGTCTGAGGACCCAATACCGGTTTGGTATCAAAACCGCAGCTCAAGGCTCGGGGTCACAAATCCAGTCTGAGATCACAATTGCGGTTTGGTATCAGAACTGCAGCTCAAATCTCTAGGTCACAAATGCAGTGTGTGTGGTCACAAATCCCGTTTGGAATCACATTTGCAGTTCAAGGGTCGAGATCACAATTCCAGTCTGAGCCCCCAATTCCAGTCTGAGGACCCAATTCCGGTTTGGTATCACAGATGCAGCACAAGGCTCAGGGTCACAATTCCAGTCTGAGGACCCAATTCCGCTTTGGAATCACAACTTAATTTCAAGGTTCGTAGTCACAGTTCCAGTTTGAGGTCCCAATTCCGGCTCTGAATCGCAACTGCTCTACATTGCTCGAGGTGACGATTCCAGTCTGAAGACTCAATTCCGGTATGGTATCACAACTGCAGCTCAAGCCTAGTTGTCACATTTCCAGTCTGAGGCCACGATTCCCGTTTGGAATCACAACTGCTATTCCTGTCTCGAGATCACAATTCCAGTCTGAGGCCCCAATTCCTGTTTGGAATCAGTACTGCAGTTCAAGGCTCGAGCTCACTATTACAGTTTGGAATCACAATAGGAGTTCATTGAATGAGGTCACAATTCCAGTCTGAGGCCCCAATGCCTGTTTGAAATCCAATTGTAGTTCAAGTCTCGAGGTCACAAATCCAGTCTGCGGTCACAATTCTTGTTTGGAATCAAAATTGCAGTTCAAGGCTCGAGATCACAATTCCAGTCTGAGGCCACAATTCCCGTTTGGAATCACAACTGCTATTCAAGGCTTGAGTTCACAATTCCAATTTGGAATCACAATTGCAGTTCAAGGCTTGAGTTCACAATTCCAGTTTCAAATCACATTTGCATTTTAAGTCATGAGGCCACAATTCCAGTATGAGGACACAATTCCTGTTTGGAATCACAATTGATGTTCAAGCCTCGAGGTCACAATTCCAGTCTGAGGCCACAATACGGCTTTGGAATCACAACTAAAATTCAAGGCTCGAAGTCACAACTGCAGTCTGAGGACGCAATAGCTGTTTGGAATCAGTACTGCAGCTCAAGGCTCCGGGGTCATAGTTCCAGTCTGAGGCCACAATTCCCGTTTGGAATCACAACTGCAATTCAAGGCCCGAGGTCACAATTACAGTTCGGAATCACAACTGCTATTCAAGGCTCGAGGTCACAATTCAAGTCTGAGGCCACAATTCCGGTTTGGAATCATATTAGCAGTTCAAGGCTTGATTTCACAATTCCGGTTTGAAATAACAATTGCATTTCAAGGCTTGAGGTCACAATTCCAGTTTGAAATCACATTTGCATTTTAAGTCTTGAGGCCACAATTCCAGTATGAGGATAGAATTCATGTTGGGAATCACGATTGATGTTCAATGCCCGAGGTCACAATTCCAGTCAGAGTTCATGAATCCTGTTTGGAATCACAATTGCATTTCAACTCTCAAGATCACAATTCCAGTCTTAGGCCCCAAATCCTGTCAGGAAACACTACTAAAGTTCAAGGCTCGAAGACACGATTCTAGTCTGATGACCCTATACTGGTTTGGAATCACAAGTGCAGCTCAAGGCTCGGGGTCACAATTCCAGTCTGAGGCCACAATTCCCGTTTGGAATCACAACTGCAGTTCAAGGATCGAGGTCACAATTACAGTTTGGATTCACAATAGCAGTTCATGGAATGAAATCACAATTCCAGTCTTAGGTCAATATTCCTGTTTGGAATCACAACTGCTATTCCTGTCTCGAGATCACAATTCCAGTCTGAGGACCCAATTCCGGTTTGGTATCACAAATGCAGCACAAGGCTCAGGGTCACAATTCAAGTGTGAGGCCACAATTCCGCTTTGGAATCACAACTTAATTTCAAGGTTTGAAGTCACTGTTCCAGTCTGAGGTCCCAATTCCGGCTCTGAATCGTAACTGTTCTACATTGCTCGAGGTGACGATTCCAGTCTGAAGACTCAATTCCGGTATGGTATCATGACTGCAGCTCCAAGCCTAGTTGTCACATTTCCAGTCTGAGGCCACGATTCCCGTTTGGAATCACAACTGCTATTCCTGTCTCGAGATCACAATTCCAGTCTGAGGCCCCAATTCCTGTTTGGAATCAGTACTGCAGATCATGGCTAGGAGTCACAATTCCAGTCTGAGGCCCCAGTTCCCAGTTGGACTCACAACTGCCGTTCAAGGCTCGAGGTCACAATTCCAGTCTGTGGTCACAATTCCAGTTTGGAATCACAACTGGAGTTCAAGGCTCGAGGTCACAATTACAGTTTGGAATCACAAGAGCAGTTCATGGAATGAGGTCACAATTACTCTCTGAGGTCATAGTTTCTGTTTGGAATCACAATTGCAGTTCAAAGCTCGAGGTCTCAATTCCAGTCTGAGCCCCCAATTCTGTGTTGGAATCACAACGGATGTTCATGTCTCGAGATCACGATTCCAGTCTGAGGACCCAATTCCGGTTTGGTATCACAAGTGCAGCTCAAGGCTCAGGGTCACAATTCCAGTCTGAGGCCACAATTCCCGTTTGGAATCACAACTGCAGTTCAAGGATTGAGGTCACAATTACAGTTTGGATTCACAATAGCAGTTCATGGAATGAAATCACAATTCCAGTCTGAGGCCCCAATTCCCGGTTGGACTCACAACTGCAGTTCAAGGCTCGAGGTCACAATTCCAGTCTGAGGTCACAATTCCCAGTTGGACTCACACCTGCCGGTCAAGGCTCGAGGTCACAATTCCAGTCTGAGGTCACAAGTCCTGTTTGGAATCACAACTGGAGTTCAAGGCTCGAGGTCACTATTACAGTTTGGAATCACAATAGCAGTTCATAGAATGAGGTCACAATTACTCTCTGAGGTCAAAGTTTCTGTTTGGAATCACAATTGCAGTTCAAAGTTCAAGGTCTCAATTCCAGTCTGCCGTCACAATTCCGGTTTGGAATCAGAAGTGCTGTTCAAGTCTCGGGGTCACCATTCCAGTCTGGGGCCACAATTCCCGTTTGGAATCACAACTGCAGCTCATGTCTCGAGGTCACGATTCCAGTCTTAGGTCACAATTCCAGTTTGGAATCACAATTGCAGTACAAGCCTGGAGAACACAATTCCTGTCTGAGGTCCCAATATCGGTTTGGTATCACAACTGCAGCTCAAATCTCTAGGTCACAAATTCAGTGTGTGGTCACAAATCCCGTTTGGAATCACATTTGCAGTTCTAGGGTGAATATCACAATTTCAGTCTGAGCCCCCAATTCCGTTTTGTAATCACAACTGCTGTTCATGTCTCGAGGTCACAATTCCAGTCTGAAGACCCAATTCCGGTTTGGTATCACAGATGCAGCACAAGGCTCAGGGTCACAATTCAAGTCTGAGGCCACAATTCCGCTTTGGAATCACAACTTAATTTCAAGGTTTGAAGTCACAGTTCCAGTCTGAGGTCCCAATTCCGGCTCTGAATCGCAACTGCTCTACATTGCTCGAGGTGATGATTTCAGTCTGAAGACTCAATTCCGGTATGGTATCACAACTGCAGCTCAAGCCTAGTTGTCACATTTCCAGTCTGAGGCCACGATTCCCGTTTGGAATCACAACTGCTATTCCTGTCTCGAGATCACAATTCCAGTCTGAGGCCCCAATTCCTGTTTGGAATCAGTACTGCAGTTCAAGGCTCGAGCTCACTATTACAGTTTGGAATCACAATAGGAGTTCATGGAATGAGGTCACAATTACTCTCTGAGGTCATAATTTCTGTTTGGAATCACAATTGCAGTTCAAAGCTCGAGGTCTCAATTCCAGTCTGCGGTCACAATTCTTGTTTGGAATCACAATTGCAGTTCAAGGCTTGAGATCACAATGCCAGACTGAGGTCTCAATTCCCGTTTGGAATCACAACTGCTGCTCAATGCTCGCGGTCACAATTCCAGTCTGAGGCCACAATTCCCGTTTGGAATCACAACTGCTATTCAAGGCTTGAGTTTACAATTCCAGTTTGGAATCACAATTGCAGTTCAAGTCTCGAGATCACAATTCCAGTCTGAGGCCCCAATTCCTGTTTGAAATCCAATTGTAGTCCAAGGCTCGAGGTCACAAATCCAGTCTGAGGTCACAATTCTTGTTTGGAATCAAAATTGCAGTTCAAGGCTCAAGATCACAATTGCAGTCTGAGGCCACAATTCCTGTTTGGAATCACAATGGCAGTTCAAGGCTCGAGATCACAATTCCAGTCTGAGCCCCCAATTCCGTTTTGTAATCACAACTGCTGTTCATGTCTCGCGGTCACAATTCCAGTCTGAGGCCACAATTCCCGTTTGGAATCACAATGGCAGTTCAAGGCCCGAGATCACAATTCCAGTCTGAGCCCCCAATTCCGGTTTGATTTGAGAGCTGCAGCTTAAGGTTCAGGGTCACAATTCCAGTCTGAGGTCCCGATATCGGTTTGGTTCCACAACTGCAGCTCAAATCTCTAGGTCACAAATTCAGTGTGTGGTCACTAATCCCGTTTGGAATCACATTTACAATTCAAGGGTCGAGATCACAATTCCAGTCTGAGGCCTCAATTCCCGTTTGGAATCACAATGGCAGTTCAAGGCCCGAGATCACAATTCCAGTCTGAGCCCCCAATTCCGGTTTGATTTCAGAGCTGCAGCTTAAGGTTCAGGGTCACAATTCCAGTCTGAGGTCCCGATATCGGTTTGGTTCCACAACTGCAGCTCAAATCTCTAAGTCACAAATTCAGTGTGTGGTCACTAATCCCGTTTGGAATCACATTTACAATTCAAGGGTCGAGATCACAATTCCAGTCTGAGGCCACAATTCCCGTTTGGAATTACAACTGCTATTCAAGCCTCGAGGTCACAATTCCGGTTTGGAATCACAATTGCATTTCAAGGCTGGAGAACACAATTCCAGTTTCAAATCACATTTGCATTTTAAGTCATGAGGCCACAATTCCAGTATGAGGACACAATTCCTGTTTGGAATCACAACTGATCTTCAAGGTTTGAGCTCACAATTGCAGTCAGAGTTCATGAATCCTGTTTGGTATCACAAATACATTTCAAGTCTCGAGATCACAATTCCAGTCTTAGGCCCCAAATCCTGTCAGGAAACACTACTAAAGTTCAAGACTCGAAGACACAATTGCAGTCTGAGGACCCAATACCGGTTTGGTATCAAAACCGCAGCTCAAGGCTCGGGGTCACAAATCCAGTCTGAGATCACAATTGCGGTTTGGTATCAGAACTGCAGCTCAAATCTCTAGGTCACAAATGCAGTGTGTGGTCACAAATCCCGTTTGGAATCACATTTGCAGTTCAAGGGTCGAGATCACAATTCCAGTCTGAGCCCCCAATTCCAGTCTGAGGACCCAATTCCGGTTTGGTATCACAGATGCAGCACAAGGCTCAGGGTCACAATTCCAGTCTGAGGACCCAATTCCGCTTTGGAATCACAACTTAATTTCAAGGTTCGTAGTCACAGTTCCAGTTTGAGGTCCCAATTCCGGCTCTGAATCGTAACTGCTCTACATTGCTCGAGGTGACGATTCCAGTCTGAAGACTCAATTCCGGTATGGTATCACAACTGCAGCTCAAGCCTAGTTGTCACATTTCCAGTCTGAGGCCACGATTCCCGTTTGGAATCACAACTGCTATTCCTGTCTCGAGATCACAATTCCAGTCTGAGGCCCCAATTCCTGTTTGGAATCAGTACTGCAGATCATGGCTAGGAGTCACAATTCCAGTCTGAGGCCCCAATTCCTGTTTGAAATCCAATTGTAGTTCAAGTCTCGAGGTCACAAATCCAGTCTGCGGTCACAATTCTTGTTTGGAATCAAAATTGCAGTTCAAGGCTCAAGATCACAATGCCAGACTGAGGCCACAATTCCCGTTTGGAATCACAACTGCTATTCAAGGCTTGAGTTCACAATTCCAATTTGGAATCACAATTGCAGTTCAAGGCTTGAGTTCACAATTCCAGTTTCAAATCACATTTGCATTTTAAGTCATGAGGCCACAATTCCAGTATGAGGACACAATTCCTGTTTGGAATCACAATTGATGTTCAAGCCTCGAGGTCACAATTCCAGTCTGAGGCCACAATACGGCTTTGGAATCACAACTAAAATTCAAGGCTCGAAGTCACAACTGCAGTCTGAGGACGCAATAGCTGTTTGGAATCAGTACTGCAGCTCAAGGCTCCGGGGTCATAGTTCCAGTCTGAGGCCACAATTCCCGTTTGGAATCACAACTGCAATTCAAGGCTCGAGGTCACAATTACAGTTCGGAATCACAACTGCTATTCAAGGCTCGAGGTCACAATTCAAGTCTGAGGCCACAATTCCGGTTTGGAATCATATTAGCAGTTCAAGGCTTGATTTCACAATTCCGGTTTGAAATAACAATTGCATTTCAAGGCTTGAGGTCACAAGTCCAGTTTGAAATCACATTTGCATTTTAAGTCTTGAGGCCACAATTCCAGTATGAGGATAGAATTCATGTTGGGAATCACGATTGATGTTCAATGCTCGAGGTCACAATTCCAGTCAGAGTTCATGAATCCTGTTTGGAATCACAATTGCATTTCAACTCTCAAGATCACAATTCCAGTCTTAGGCCCCAAATCCTGTCAGGAAACACTACTAAAGTTCAAGGCTCGAAGACACGATTCTAGTCTGATGACCCTATACTGGTTTGGAATCACAAGTGCAGCTCAAGGCTCGGGGTCACAATTCCAGTCTGAGGCCACAATTCCCGTTTGGAATCACAATGCAGTTCAAGGATCGAGGTCACAATCACAGTTTGGATTCACAATAGCAGTTCATGGAATGAAATCACAATTCCAGTCTTAGGTCAATATTCCTGTTTGGAATCACAACTGCTATTCCTGTCTCGAGATCACAATTCCAGTCTGAGGACCCAATTCCGGTTTGGTATCAGAAATGCAGCACAAGGCTCAGGGTCACAATTCAAGTGTGAGGCCACAATTCCGCTCTGGAATCACAACTGCTGCTCAATGCTCGGGGTCACAATTCCAGTCTGAGGCCACAATTCCCGTTTGGAATCACAACTGCTGATCCTGTCTCGAGGTCACGATTCCAGTCTGAGGACCCAATTCCGATTTGAAATCACAATGGCAGTTCAAGGCTCGAGATCACAATTCCAGTCTGAGCCCCCAATTCCGTGTTGGAATCACAACTGATGTTCATGTCTCGAGATCACGATTCCAGTCTGAGGACCCAATTCCGGTTTGGTATCACAGATGCAGCACAAGGCTCAGGGTCACAATTCAAGTCTGAGGCCACAATTCCGCTTTGGAATCACAACTTAATTTCAAGGTTCGAAGTCACTGTTCCAGTCTGAGGTCCCAATTCCGGCTCTGAATCGTAACTGCTCTACATTGCTCGAGGTGACGATTCCAGTCTGAAGACTCAATTCCGGTATGGTATCACAACTGCAGCTCAAGCCTAGTTGTCACATTTCCAGTCTGAGGCCACGATTCCTGTTTGGAATCACAACTGCTATTCCTGTCTCGAGATCACAATTCCAGTCTGAGGCCCCAATTCCCGTTTGGAATCAGTACTGCAGATCATGGCTAGGAGTCACAATTCCAGTCTGAGGCCCCAATTCCCAGTTGGACTCACAACTGCCGTTCAAGGCTCGAGGTCACAATTCCAGTCTGAGGTCACAAGTCCTGTTTGGAATCACAACTGGAGTTCAAGGCTCGAGGTCACAATTACAGTTTGGAATCACAATAGCAGTTCATAGAATGAGGTCACAATTACTCTCTGAGGTCAAAGTTTCTGTTTGGAATCACAATTGCAGTTCAAAGTTCGAGGTCTCGATTCCAGTCTGCCTTCACAATTCCGGTTTGGAATCAGAAGTGCTGTTCAAGTCTCGGGGTCACCATTCCAGTCTGAGGCCACAATTCCCGTTTGGAATCACAACTGCAGCTCATGTCTCGAGGTCACGATTCCAGTCTTAGGTCACAATTCCAGTTTGGAATCACAATTGCAGTACAAGCCTGGAGAACACAATTCCTGTCTGAGGTCCCAATATCGGTTTGGTATCACAACTGCAGCTCAAATCTCTAGGTCACAAATTCAGTGTGTGGTCACAAATTCCGTTTGGAATCACATTTGCAGTTCTAGGGTGAATATCACAATTTCAGTCTGAGCCCCCAATTCCGTTTTGTAATCACAACTGCTGTTCATGTCTCGAGGTCACAATTCCAGTCTGAAGACCCAATTCCGGTTTGGTATCACAGATGCAGCACAAGGCTCAGGGTCACAATTCAAGTCTGAGGCCACAATTCCGCTTTGGAATCACAACTTAATTTCAAGGTTTGAAGTCACAGTTCCAGTCTGAGGTCCCAATTCCGGCTCTGAATCGTAACTGCTCTACATTGCTCGAGGTGATGATTCCAGTCTGAAGACTCAATTCCGGTATGGTATCACAACTGCAGCTCAAGCCTAGTTGTCACATTTCCAGTCTGAGGCCACGATTCCCGTTTGGAATCACAACTGCTATTCCTGTCTCGAGATCACAATTCCAGTCTGAGGCCCCAATTCCTATTTGGAATCAGTACTGCAGTTCAAGGCTCGAGCTCACTATTACAGTTTGGAATCACAATAGGAGTTCATGGAATGAGGTCACAATTACTCTCTGAGGTCATAATTTCTGTTTGGAATCACAATTGCAGTTCAAAGCTCGAGGTCTTAATTCCAGTTTGCGGTCACAATTCCGGTTTGGAATCACAATTGCAGTTCAAGGCTTGAGATCACAATGCCAGACTGAGGTCTCAATTCCCGTTTGGAATCACAACTGCTGCTCAATGCTCGGGGTCACAATTCCAGTCTGAGGCCACAATTCCCGTTTGGAATCACAACTGCTATTCAAGGCTTGAGTTTACAATTCCAGTTTGGAATCACAATTGCAGTTCAAGTCTCGAGATCACAATTCCAGTCTGAGGCCCCAATTCCTGTTTGAAATCCAATTGTAGTCCAAGGCTCGAGGTCACAAATCCAGTCTGAGGTCACAATTCTTGTTTGGAATCAAAATTGCAGTTCAAGGCTCAAGATCACAATTGCAGTCTGAGGCCACAATTCCTGTTTGGAATCACAATGGCAGTTCAAGGCTAGAGATCACAATTCCAGTCTGAGGCCACAATTCCCGTTTGGAATCACAATGGCAGTTCAAGGCCCGAGATCACAATTCCAGTCTGAGCCCCCAATTCCGGTTTGATTTCAGAGCTGCAGCTTAAGGTTCAGGGTCACAATTCCAGTCTGAGGTCCCGATATCGGTTTGGTTCCACAACTGCAGCTCAAATCTCTAGGTCACAAATTCAGTGTGTGGTCACTAATCCCGTTTGGAATCACATTTACAATTCAAGGGTCGAGATCACAATTCCAGTCTGAGGCCACAATTCCCGTTTGGAATTACAACTGCTATTCAAGCCTCGAGGTCACAATTCCGGTTTGGAATCACAATTGCAGTTCAAGGCTTGAGTTCACAATTCCAGTTTCAAATCACATTTGCATTTTAAGTCATGAGGCCACAATTCCAGTATGAGGACACAATTCCTGTTTGGAATCACAACTGATCTTCAAGGCTTGAGCTCACAATTGCAGTCAGAGTTCATGAATCCTGTTTGGTATCACAAATACATTTCAAGTCTCCAGATCACAATTCCAGTCTTAGGTCCCAAATCCTGTCAGGAAACACTACTAAAGTTCAAGGCTCGAAGACACAATTGCAGTCTGAGGACCCAATACCGGTTTGGTATCAAAACCGCAGCTCAAGGCTCGGGGTCACAAATCCAGTCTGAGATCACAATTGCGGTTTGGTATCAGAACTGCAGCTCAAATCTCTAGGTCACAAATGCAGTGTGTGGTCACAAATCCCGTTTGGAATCACATTTGCAGTTCAAGGGTCGAGATCACAATTCCAGTCTGAGCCCCCAATTCCAGTCTGAGGACCCAATTCCCGTTTGGTATCACAGATGCAGCACAAGGCTCAGGGTCACAATTCCAGTCTGAGGACCCAATTCCGCTTTGGAATCACAACTTAATTTCAAGGTTCGTAGTCACAGTTCCAGTTTGAGGTCCCAATTCCTCCTCCAATTCTGAATCGCAACTGCTCTACATTGCTCGAGGTGACGATTCCAGTCTGAAGACTCAATTCCGGTATGGTATCACAACTGCAGCTCAAGCCTAGTTGTCACATTTCCAGTCTGAGGCCACGATTCCCGTTTGGAATCACAACTGCTATTCCTGTCTCGAGATCACAATTCCAGTCTGAGGCCCCAATTCCTGTTTGGAATCAGTACTGCAGTTCAAGGCTCGAGCTCACTATTACAGTTTGGAATCACAATAGGAGTTCATGGAATGAGGTCACAATTCCAGTCTGAGGCCCCAATTCCTGTTTGAAATCCAATTGTAGTTCAAGTCTCGAGGTCACAAATCCAGTCTGCGGTCACAATTCTTGTTTGGAATCAAAATTGCAGTTCAAGGCTCGAGATCACAATTCCAGTCTGAGGCCACAATTCCCGTTTGGAATCACAACTGCTATTCAAGGCTTGAGTTCACAATTCCAATTTGGAATCACAATTGCAGTTCAAGGCTTGAGTTCACAATTCCAGTTTCAAATCACATTTGCATTTTAAGTCATGAGGCCACAATTCCAGTATGAGGACACAATTCCTGTTTGGAATCACAATTGATGTTCAAGCCTCGAGGTCACAATTCCAGTCTGAGGCCACAATACGGCTTTGGAATCACAACTAAAATTCAAGGCTCGAAGTCACAACTGCAGTCTGAGGACGCAATAGCTGTTTGGAATCAGTACTGCAGCTCAAGGCTCCGGGGTCATAGTTCCAGTCTGAGGCCACAATTCCCGTTTGGAATCACAACTGCAATTCAAGGCCCGAGGTCACAATTACAGTTCGGAATCACAACTGCTATTCAAGGCTCGAGGTCACAATTCAAGTCTGAGGCCACAATTCCGGTTTGGAATCATATTAGCAGTTCAAGGCTTAATTTCACAATTCCGGTTTGAAATAACAATTGCATTTCAAGGCTTGAGGTCACAATTCCAGTTTGAAATCACATTTGCATTTTAAGTCTTGAGGCCACAATTCCAGTATGAGGATAGAATTCATGTTGGGAATCACGATTGATGTTCAATGCTCGAGGTCACAATTCCAGTCAGAGTTCATGAATCCTGTTTGGAATCACAATTGCATTTCAACTCTCAAGATCACAATTCCAGTCTTAGGCCCCAAATCCTGTCAGGAAACACTACTAAAGTTCAAGGCTCGAAGACACGATTCTAGTCTGATGACCCTATACTGGTTTGGAATCACAAGTGCAGCTCAAGGCTTGGGGTCACAATTCCAGTCTGAGGCCACAATTCCCGTTTGGAATCACAATGCAGTTCAAGGATCGAGGTCACAATTACAGTTTGGATTCACAATAGCAGTTCATGGAATGAAATCACAATTCCAGTCTTAGGTCAATATTCCTGTTTGGAATCACAACTGCTATTCCTGTCTCGAGATCACAATTCCAGTCTGAGGACCCAATTCCGGTTTGGTATCACAAATGCAGCACAAGGCTCAGGGTCACAATTCAAGTCTGAGGCCACAATTCCGCTTTGGAATCACAACTTAATTTCAAGGTTTGAAGTCACTGTTCCAGTCTGAGGTCCCAATTCCGGCTCTGAATCGCAACTGTTCTACATTGCTCGAGGTGACGATTCCAGTCTGAAGACTCAATTCCGGTATGGTATCATGACTGCAGCTCCAAGCCTAGTTGTCACATTTCCAGTCTGAGGCCACGATTCCCGTTTGGAATCACAACTGCTATTCCTGTCTCGAGATCACAATTCCAGTCTGAGGCCCCAATTCCTGTTTGGAATCAGTACTGCAGATCATGGCTAGGAGTCACAATTCCAGTCTGAGGCCCCAATTCCCAGTTGGACTCACAACTGCCGTTCAAGGCTCGAGGTCACAATTCCAGTCTGTGGTCACAATTCCAGTTTGGAATCACAACTGGAGTTCAAGGCTCGAGGTCACAATTACAGTTTGGAATCACAAGAGCAGTTCATGGAATGAGGTCACAATTACTCTCTGAGGTCATAGTTTCTGTTTGGAATCACAATTGCAGTTCAAAGCTCGAGGTCTCAATTCCAGTCTGAGCCCCCAATTCTGTGTTGGAATCACAACGGATGTTCATGTCTCGAGATCACGATTCCAGTCTGAGGACCCAATTCCGGTTTGGTATCACAAGAGCAGCTCAAGGCTCAAGGTCACAATTCCAGTCTGAGGCCACAATTCCCGTTTGGAATCACAACTGCAGTTCAAGGATTGAGGTCACAATTACAGTTTGGATTCACAATAGCAGTTCATGGAATGAAATCACAATTCCAGTCTTAGGTCAATATTCCTGTTTGGAATCACAACTGATGTTCATGTCTCGAGATCACGATTCCAGTCTGAGGACCCAATTCCGGTTTGGTATCACAGATGCAGCACAAGGCTCAGGGTCACAATTCCAGTCTGAGGACCCAATTCCGCTTTGGAATCACAACTTAATTTCAAGGTTCGTAGTCACAGTTCCAGTTTGAGGTCCCAATTCCGGCTCTGAATCGCAACTGCTCTACATTGCTCGAGGTGACGATTCCAGTCTGAAGACTCAATTCCGGTATGGTATCACAACTGCAGCTCAAGCCTAGTTGTCACATTTCCAGTCTGAGGCCATGATTCCCGTTTGGAATCACAACTGCTATTCCTGTCTCGAGATCACAATTCCAGTCTGAGGCCCCAATTCCTGTTTGGAATCAGTACTGCAGATCATGGCTAGGAGTCACAATTCCAGTCTGAGGCCCCAATTCCCAGTTGGACTCACAACTGCCGTTCAAGGCTCGAGGTCACAATTCCAGTCTGTGGTCACAATTCCAGTTTGGAATCACAACTGGAGTTCAAGGCTCGAGGTCACAATTACAGTTTGGAATCACAAGAGCAGTTCATGGAATGAGGTCACAATTACTCTCTGAGGTCATAGTTTCTGTTTGGAATCACAATTGCAGTTCAAAGCTCGAGGTCTCAATTCCAGTCTGAGCCCCCAATTCTGTGTTGGAATCACAACGGATGTTCATGTCTCGAGATCACGATTCCAGTCTGAGGACCCAATTCCGGTTTGGTATCACAAGTGCAGCTCAAGGCTCAGGGTCACAATTCCAGTCTGAGGCCACAATTCCCGTTTGGAATCACAACTGCAGTTCAAGGATTGAGGTCACAATTACAGTTTGGATTCACAATAGCAGTTCATGGAATGAAATCACAATTCCAGTCTTAGGTCAATATTCCTGTTTGGAATCACAACTGATGTTCATGTCTCGAGATCACGATTCCAGTCTGAGGACCCAATTCCGGTTTGGTATCACAGATGCAGCACAAGGCTCAGGGTCACAATTCCAGTCTGAGGACCCAATTCCGCTTTGGAATCACAACTTAATTTCAAGGTTCGTAGTCACAGTTCCAGTTTGAGGTCCCAATTCCGGCTCTGAATCGCAACTGCTCTACATTGCTCGAGGTGACGATTCCAGTCTGAAGACTCAATTCCGGTATGGTATCACAACTGCAGCTCAAGCCTAGTTGTCACATTTCCAGTCTGAGGCCACGATTCCCGTTTGGAATCACAATTGCTATTCCTGTCTCGAGATCACAATTCCAGTCTGAGGCCCCAATTCCTGTTTGGAATCAGTACTGCAGATCATGGCTAGGAGTCACAATTCCAGTCTGAGGCCCCAATTCCCGGTTGGACTCACAACTGCAGTTCAAGGCTCGAGGTCACAATTCCAGTCTGAGGTCACAATTCCCAGTTGGACTCACAACTGCCGGTCAAGCCTCGAGGTCACAATTCCAGTCTGAGGTCACAAGTCCTGTTTGGAATCACAACTGGAGTTCAAGGCTCGAGGTCACTATTACAGTTTGGAATCACAATAGCAGTTCATAGAATGAGGTCACAATTACTCTCTGAGGTCAAAGTTTCTGTTTGGAATCACAATTGCAGTTCAAAGTTCGAGGTCTCAATTCCAGTCTGCCGTCACAATTCCGGTTTGGAATCAGAAGTGCTGTTCAAGTCTCGGGGTCACCATTCCAGTCTGAGGCCACAATTCCCGTTTGGAATCACAACTGCAGCTCATGTCTCGAGGTCACGATTCCAGTCTTAGGTCACAATTCCAGTTTGGAATCACAATTGCAGTACAAGCCTGGAGAACACAATTCCTGTCTGAGGTCCCAATATCGGTTTGGTATCACAACTGCAGCTCAAATCTCTAGGTCACAAATTCAGTGTGTGGTCACAAATCCCGTTTGGAATCACATTTGCAGTTCAAGGGTCGAGATCACAATTCCAGTCTGAGCCCCCAATTCCGTTTTGTAATCACAACTGCTGTTCATGTCTCGAGGTCACAATTCCAGTCTGAAGACCCAATTCCGGTTTGGTATCACAGATGCAGCACAAGGCTCAGGGTCACAATTCAAGTCTGAGGCCACAATTCTGCTTTGGAATCAAAACTTAATTTCAAGGTTTGAAGTCACAGTTCCAGTCTGAGGTCCCAATTCCGGCTCTGAATCGTAACTGCTCTACATTGCTCGAGGTGATGATTCCAGTCTGAAGACTCAATTCCGGTATGGTATCACAACTGCAGCTCAAGCCTAGTTGTCACATTTCCAGTCTGAGGCCACGATTCCCGTTTGGAATCACAACTGCTATTCCTGTCTCGAGATCACAATTCCAGTCTGAGGCCCCAATTCCTATTTGGAATCAGTACTGCAGTTCAAGGCTCGAGCTCACTATTACAGTTTGGAATCACAATAGGAGTTCATGGAATGAGGTCACAATTACTCTCTGAGGTCATAATTTCTGTTTGGAATCACAATTGCAGTTCAAAGCTCGAGGTCTTAATTCCAGTCTGCGGTCACAATTCCGGTTTGGAATCACAATTGCAGTTCAAGGCTTGAGATCACAATGCCAGACTGAGGTCTCAATTCCCGTTTGGAATCACAACTGCTGCTCAATGCTCGGGGTCACAATTCCAGTCTGAGGCCACGATTCCCGTTTGGAATCACAACTGCTATTCCTGTCTCGAGATCACAATTCCAGTCTGAGGCCCCAATTCCTATTTGGAATCAGTACTGCAGTTCAAGGCTCGAGCTCACTATTACAGTTTGGAATCACAATAGGAGTTCATGGAATGAGGTCACAATTACTCTCTGAGGTCATAATTTCTGTTTGGAATCACAATTGCAGTTCAAAGCTCGAGGTCTTAATTCCAGTCTGCGGTCACAATTCCGGTTTGGAATCACAATTGCAGTTCAAGGCTTGAGATCACAATGCCAGACTGAGCTCTCAATTCCCGTTTGGAATCACAACTGCTATTCAAGGCTTGAGTTTACAATTCCAGTTTGGAATCACAATTGCAGTTCAAGTCTCGAGATCACAATTCCAGTCTGAGGCCCCAATTCCTGTTTGAAATCCAATTGTAGTCCAAGGCTCGAGGTCACAAATCCAGTCTGAGGTCACAATTCTTGTTTGGAATCAAAATTGCAGTTCAAGGCTCAAGATCACAATTGCAGTCTGAGGCCACAATTCCTGTTTGGAATCACAATGGCAGTTCAAGGCTCGAGATCACAATTCCAGTCTGAGGCCACAATTCCCGTTTGGAATCACAATGGCAGTTCAAGGCCCGAGATCACAATTCCAGTCTGAGCCCCCAATTCCGGTTTGATTTCAGAGCTGCAGCTTAAGGTTCAGGGTCACAATTCCAGTCTGAGGTCCCGATATCGGTTTGGTTCCACAACTGCAGCTCAAATCTCTAGGTCACAAATTCAGTGTGTGGTCACTAATCCCGTTTGGAATCACATTTACAATTCAAGGGTCGAGATCACAATTCCAGTCTGAGGCCACAATTCCCGTTTGGAATTACAACTGCTATTCAAGCCTCGAGGTCACAAGTCCTGTTTGGAATCACAATTGCAGTTCAAGGCTTGAGTTCACAATTCCAGTTTCAAATCACATTTGCATTTTAAGTCATGAGGCCACAATTCCAGTATGAGGACACAATTCCTGTTTGGAATCACAACTGATCTTCAAGGCTTGAGCTCACAATTGCAGTCAGAGTTCATGAATCCTGTTTGGTATCACAAATACATTTCAAGTCTCCAGATCACAATTCCAGTCTTAGGCCCCAAATCCTGTCAGGAAACACTACTAAAGTTCAAGACTCGAAGACACAATTGCAGTCTGAGGACCCAATACCGGTTTGGTATCAAAACCGCAGCTCAAGGCTCGGGGTCACAAATCCAGTCTGAGATCACAATTGCGGTTTGGTATCAGAACTGCAGCTCAAATCTCTAGGTCACAAATGCAGTGTGTGGTCACAAATCCCGTTTGGAATCACATTTGCAGTTCAAGGGTCGAGATCACAATTCCAGTCTGAGCCCCCAATTCCAGTCTGAGGACCCAATTCCGGTTTGGTATCACAGATGCAGCACAAGGCTCAGGGTCACAATTCCAGTCTGAGGACCCAATTCCGCTTTGGAATCACAACTTAATTTCAAGGTTCGTAGTCACAGTTCCAGTTTGAGGTCCCAATTCCGGCTCTGAATCGTAACTGCTCTACATTGCTCGAGGTGACGATTCCAGTCTGAAGACTCAATTCCGGTATGGTATCACAACTGCAGCTCAAGCCTAGTTGTCACATTTCCAGTCTGAGGCCACGATTCCCGTTTGGAATCACAACTGCTATTCCTGTCTCGAGATCACAATTCCAGTCTGAGGCCCCAATTCCTGTTTGGAATCAGTACTGCAGTTCAAGGCTCGAGCTCACTATTACAGTTTGGAATCACAATAGGAGTTCATGGAATGAGGTCACAATTCCAGTCTGAGGCCCCAATTCCTGTTTGAAATCCAATTGTAGTTCAAGTCTCGAGGTCACAAATCCAGTCTGCGGTCACAATTCTTGTTTGGAATCAGAATTTCAGTTCAAGGCTCGAGATCACAATTCCAGTCTGAGGCCACAATTCCCGTTTGGAATCACAACTGCTATTCAAGGCTTGAGTTCACAATTCCAATTTGGAATCACAATTGCAGTTCAAGGCTTGAGTTCACAATTCCAGTTTCAAATCACATTTGCATTTTAAGTCATGAGGCCACAATTCCAGTATGAGGACACAATTCCTGTTTGGAATCACAATTGATGTTCAAGCCTCGAGGTCACAATTCCAGTCTGAGGCCACAATACGGCTTTGGAATCACAACTAAAATTCAAGGCTCGAAGTCACAACTGCAGTCTGAGGACGCAATAGCTGTTTGGAATCAGTACTGCAGCTCAAGGCTCCGGGGTCATAGTTCCAGTCTGAGGCCACAATTCCCGTTTGGAATCACAACTGCAATTCAAGGCCCGAGGTCACAATTACAGTTCGGAATCACAACTGCTATTCAAGGCTCGAGGTCACAATTCAAGTCTGAGGCCACAATTCCGGTTTGGAATCATATTAGCAGTTCAAGGCTTGATTTCACAATTCCGGTTTGAAATAACAATTGCATTTCAAGGCTTGAGGTCACAATTCCAGTTTGAAATCACATTTGCATTTTAAGTCTTGAGGCCACAATTCCAGTATGAGGATAGAATTCATGTTGGGAATCACGATTGATGTTCAATGCTCGAGGTCACAATTCCAGTCAGAGTTCATGAATCCTGTTTGGAATCACAATTGCATTTCAACTCTCAAGATCACAATTCCAGTCTTAGGCCCCAAATCCTGTCAGGAAACACTACTAAAGTTCAAGGCTCGAAGACACGATTCTAGTCTGATGACCCTATACCGGTTTGGAATCACAAGTGCAGCTCAAGGCTCGGGGTCACAATTCCAGTCTGAGGCCACAATTCCCGTTTGGAATCACAATGCAGTTCAAGGATCGAGGTCACAATTACAGTTTGGATTCACAATAGCAGTTCATGGAATGAAATCACAATTCCAGTCTTAGGTCAATATTCCTGTTTGGAATCACAACTGCTATTCCTGTCTCGAGATCACAATTCCAGTCTGAGGACCCAATTCCGGTTTGGTATCACAAATGCAGCACAAGGCTCAGGGTCACAATTCAAGTCTGAGGCCACAATTCCGCTTTGGAATCACAACTTAATTTCAAGGTTTGAAGTCACAGTTCCAGTCTGAGGTCCCAATTCCGGCTCTGAATCGTAACTGTTCTACATTGCTCGAGGTGACGATTCCAGTCTGAAGACTCAATTCCGGTATGGTATCATGACTGCAGCTCCAAGCCTAGTTGTCACATTTCCAGTCTGAGGCCACGATTCCCGTTTGGAATCACAACTGCTATTCCTGTCTCGAGATCACAATTCCAGTCTGAGGCCCCAATTCCTGTTTGGAATCAGTACTGCAGATCATGGCTAGGAGTCACAATTCCAGTCTGAGGCCCCAATTCCCAGTTGGACTCACAACTGCCGTTCAAGGCTCGAGGTCACAATTCCAGTCTGTGGTCACAATTCCAGTTTGGAATCACAACTGGAGTTCAAGGCTCGAGGTCACAATTACAGTTTGGAATCACAAGAGCAGTTCATGGAATGAGGTCACAATTACTCTCTGAGGTCATAGTTTCTGTTTGGAATCACAATTGCAGTTCAAAGCTCGAGGTCTCAATTCCAGTCTGAGCCCCCAATTCTGTGTTGGAATCACAACGGATGTTCATGTCTCGAGATCACGATTCCAGTCTGAGGACCCAATTCCGGTTTGGTATCACAAGTGCAGCTCAAGGCTCAGGGTCACAATTCCAGTCTGAGGCCACAATTCCCGTTTGGAATCACAACTGCAGTTCAAGGATTGAGGTCACAATTACAGTTTGGATTCACAATAGCAGTTCATGGAATGAAATCACAATTCCAGTCTTAGGTCAATATTCCTGTTTGGAATCACAACTGATGTTCATGTCTCGAGATCACGATTCCAGTCTGAGGACCCAATTCCGGTTTGGTATCACAGATGCAGCACAAGGCTCAGGGTCACAATTCCAGTCTGAGGACCCAATTCCGCTTTGGAATCACAACTTAATTTCAAGGTTCGTAGTCACAGTTCCAGTTTGAGGTCCCAATTCCGGCTCTGAATCGCAACTGCTCTACATTGCTCGAGGTGACGATTCCAGTCTGAAGACTCAATTCCGGTATGGTATCACAACTGCAGCTCAAGCCTAGTTGTCACATTTCCAGTCTGAGGCCACGATTCCCGTTTGGAATCACAATTGCTATTCCTGTCTCGAGATCACAATTCCAGTCTGAGGCCCCAATTCCTGTTTGGAATCAGTACTGCAGATCATGGCTAGGAGTCACAATTCCAGTCTGAGGCCCCAATTCCCGGTTGGACTCACAACTGCAGTTCAAGGCTCGAGGTCACAATTCCAGTCTGAGGTCACAATTCCCAGTTGGACTCACAACTGCCGGTCAAGCCTCGAGGTCACAATTCCAGTCTGAGGTCACAAGTCCTGTTTGGAATCACAACTGGAGTTCAAGGCTCGAGGTCACTATTACAGTTTGGAATCACAATTGCAGTTCAAAGTTCGAGGTCTCAATTCCAGTCTGCCGTCACAATTCCGGTTTGGAATCAGAAGTGCTGTTCAAGTCTCGGGGTCACCATTCCAGTCTGAGGCCACAATTCCCGTTTGGAATCACAACTGCAGCTCATGTCTCGAGGTCACGATTCCAGTCTTAGGTCACAATTCCAGTTTGGAATCACAATTGCAGTACAAGCCTGGAGAACACAATTCCTGTCTGAGGTCCCAATATCGGTTGGGTATCACAACTGCAGCTCACATCTCTAGGTCACAAATTCAGTGTGTGGTCACAAATCCCGTTTGGAATCACATTTGCAGTTCTAGGGTGAATATCACAATTTCAGTCTGAGCCCCCAGTTCCGTTTTGTAATCACAACTGCTGTTCATGTCTCGAGGTCACAATTCCAGTCTGAAGACCCAATTCCGGTTTGGTATCACAGATGCAGCACAAGGCTCAGGGTCACAATTCAAGTCTGAGGCCACAATTCCGCTTTGGAATCACAACTTAATTTCAAGGTTTGAAGTCACAGTTCCAGTCTGAGGTCCCAATTCCGGCTCTGAATCGTAACTGCTCTACATTGCTCGAGGTGATGATTCCAGTCTGAAGACTCAATTCCGGTATGGTATCACAACTGGAGCTCAAGCCTAGTTGTCACATTTCCAGTCTGAGGCCACGATTCCCGTTTGGAATCACAACTGCTATTCCTGTCTCGAGATCACAATTCCAGTCTGAGGCCCCAATTCCTGTTTGGAATCAGTACTGCAGTTCAAGGCTCGAGCTCACTATTACAGTTTGGAATCACAATAGGAGTTCATGGAATGAGGTCACAATTACTCTCTGAGGTCATAATTTCTGTTTGGAATCACAATTGCAGTTCAAAGCTCGAGGTCTTAATTCCAGTCTGCGGTCACAATTCCGGTTTGGAATCACAATTGCAGTTCGAGGCTTGAGATCACAATGCCAGACTGAGGTCTCAATTCCCGTTTGGAATCACAACTGCTGCTCAATGCTCGCGGTCACAATTCCAGTCTGAGGCCACAATTCCCGTTTGGAATCACAACTGCTATTCAAGGCTTGAGTTTACAATTCCAGTTTGGAATCACAATTGCAGTTCAAGTCTCGAGATCACAATTCCAATCTGAGGCCACAATTCCTGTTTGAAATCCAATTGTAGTCCAAGGCTCGAGGTCACAAATCCAGTCTGAGGTCACAATTCTTGTTTGGAATCAAAATTGCAGTTCAAGGCTCAAGATCACAATTGCAGTCTGAGGCCACAATTCCTGTTTGGAATCACAATGGCAGTTCAAGGCTCGAGATCACAATTCCAGTCTGAGGCCACAATTCCCGTTTGGAATCACAATGGCAGTTCAAGGCCCGAGATCACAATTCCAGTCTGAGCCCCCAATTCCGGTTTGATTTCAGAGCTGCAGCTTAAGGTTCAGGGTCACAATTCCAGTCTGAGGTCCCGATATCGGTTTGGTTCCACAACTGCAGCTCAAATCTCTAGGTCACAAATTCAGTGTGTGGTCACTAATCCCGTTTGGAATCACATTTACAATTCAAGGGTCGAGATCACAATTCCAGTCTGAGGCCACAATTCCCGTTTGGAATTACAACTGCTATTCAAGGCTCGAGGTCACAATTCCGGTTTGGAATCACAATTGCATTTCAAGGCTGGAGAACACAATTCCAGTTTCAAATCACATTTGCATTTTAAGTCATGAGGCCACAATTCCAGTATGAGGACACAATTCCTGTTTGGAATCACAACTGATCTTCAAGGCTTGAGCTCACAATTGCAGTCTGAGTTCATGAATCCTGTTTGGTATCACAAATACATTTCAAGTCTCCAGATCACAATTCCAGTCTTAGGCCCCAAATCCTGTCAGGAAACACTACTAAAGTTCAAGACTCGAAGACACAATTGCAGTCTGAGGACCCAATACCGGTTTGGTATCAAAACCGCAGCTCAAGGCTCGGGGTCACAAATCCAGTCTGAGATCACAATTGCGGTTTGGTATCAGAACTGCAGCTCAAATCTCTAGGTCACAAATGCAGTGTGTGGTCACAAATCCCGTTTGGAATCACATTTGCAGTTCAAGGGTCGAGATCACAATTCCAGTCTGAGCCCCCAATTCCAGTCTGAGGACCCAATTCCGGTTTGGTATCACAGATGCAGCACAAGGCTCAGGGTCACAATTCCAGTCTGAGGACCCAATTCCGCTTTGGAATCACAACTTAATTTCAAGGTTCGTAGTCACAGTTCCAGTTTGAGGTCCCAATTCCGGCTCTGAATCGCAACTGCTCTACATTGCTCGAGGTGACGATTCCAGTCTGAAGACTCAATTCCGGTATGGTATCACAACTGCAGCTCAAGCCTAGTTGTCACATTTCCAGTCTGAGGCCACGATTCCCGTTTGGAATCACAACTGCTATTCCTGTCTCGAGATCACAATTCCAGTCTGAGGCCCCAATTCCTGTTTGGAATCAGTACTGCAGATCATGGCTAGGAGTCACAATTCCAGTCTGAGGCCCCAATTCCCAGTTGGACTCACAACTGCCGTTCAAGGCTCGAGGTCACAATTCCAGTCTGAGGTCACAATTCCCAGTTGGACTCACAACTGCCGGTCAAGCCTCGAGGTCACAATTCCAGTCTGAGGTCACAAGTCCTGTTTGGAATCACAATTGCAGTTCAAGGCTTGAGTTCACAATTCCAGTTTCAAATCACATTTGCATTTTAAGTCATGAGGCCACAATTCCAGTATGAGGACACAATTCCTGTTTGGAATCACAATTGATGTTCAAGCCTCGAGGTCACAATTCCAGTCTGAGGCCACAATACGGCTTTGGAATCACAACTAAAATTCAAGGCTCGAAGTCACAACTGCAGTCTGAGGACGCAATAGCTGTTTGGAATCAGTACTGCAGCTCAAGGCTCCGGGGTCATAGTTCCAGTCTGAGGCCACAATTCCCGTTTGGAATCACAACTGCAATTCAAGGCCCGAGGTCACAATTACAGTTCGGAATCACAACTGCTATTCAAGGCTCGAGGTCACAATTCAAGTCTGAGGCCACAATTCCGGTTTGGAATCATATTAGCAGTTCAAGGCTTAATTTCACAATTCCGGTTTGAAATAACAATTGCATTTCAAGGCTTGAGGTCACAATTCCAGTTTGAAATCACATTTGCATTTTAAGTCTTGAGGCCACAATTCCAGTATGAGGATAGAATTCATGTTGGGAATCACGATTGATGTTCAATGCTCGAGGTCACAATTCCAGTCAGAGTTCATGAATCCTGTTTGGAATCACAATTGCATTTCAACTCTCAAGATCACAATTCCAGTCTTAGGCCCCAAATCCTGTCAGGAAACACTACTAAAGTTCAAGGCTCGAAGACACGATTCTAGTCTGATGACCCTATACTGGTTTGGAATCACAAGTGCAGCTCAAGGCTTGGGGTCACAATTCCAGTCTGAGGCCACAATTCCCGTTTGGAATCACAATGCAGTTCAAGGATCGAGGTCACAATTACAGTTTGGATTCACAATAGCAGTTCATGGAATGAAATCACAATTCCAGTCTTAGGTCAATATTCCTGTTTGGAATCACAACTGCTATTCCTGTCTCGAGATCACAATTCCAGTCTGAGGACCCAATTCCGGTTTGGTATCACAAATGCAGCACAAGGCTCAGGGTCACAATTCAAGTCTGAGGCCACAATTCCGCTTTGGAATCACAACTTAATTTCAAGGTTTGAAGTCACAGTTCCAGTCTGAGGTCCCAATTCCGGCTCTGAATCGTAACTGTTCTACATTGCTCGAGGTGACGATTCCAGTCTGAAGACTCAATTCCGGTATGGTATCATGACTGCAGCTCCAAGCCTAGTTGTCACATTTCCAGTCTGAGGCCACGATTCCCGTTTGGAATCACAACTGCTATTCCTGTCTCGAGATCACAATTCCAGTCTGAGGCCCCAATTCCTGTTTGGAATCAGTACTGCAGATCATGGCTAGGAGTCACAATTCCAGTCTGAGGCCCCAATTCCCAGTTGGACTCACAACTGCCGTTCAAGGCTCGAGGTCACAATTCCAGTCTGTGGTCACAATTCCAGTTTGGAATCACAACTGGAGTTCAAGGCTCGAGGTCACAATTACAGTTTGGAATCACAAGAGCAGTTCATGGAATGAGGTCACAATTACTCTCTGAGGTCATAGTTTCTGTTTGGAATCACAATTGCAGTTCAAAGCTCGAGGTCTCAATTCCAGTCTGAGCCCCCAATTCTGTGTTGGAATCACAACGGATGTTCATGTCTCGAGATCACGATTCCAGTCTGAGGACCCAATTCCGGTTTGGTATCACAAGTGCAGCTCAAGGCTCAGGGTCACAATTCCAGTCTGAGGCCACAATTCCCGTTTGGAATCACAACTGCAGTTCAAGGATTGAGGTCACAATTACAGTTTGGATTCACAATAGCAGTTCATGGAATGAAATCACAATTCCAGTCTTAGGTCAATATTCCTGTTTGGAATCACAACTGATGTTCATGTCTCGAGATCACGATTCCAGTCTGAGGACCCAATTCCGGTTTGGTATCACAGATGCAGCACAAGGCTCAGGGTCACAATTCCAGTTTGAGGACCCAATTCCGCTTTGGAATCACAACTTAATTTCAAGGTTCGTAGTCACAGTTCCAGTTTGAGGTCCCAATTCCGGCTCTGAATCGCAACTGCTCTACATTGCTCGAGGTGACGATTCCAGTCTGAAGACTCAATTCCGGTATGGTATCACAACTGGAGCTCAAGCCTAGTTGTCACATTTCCAGTCTGAGGCCACGATTCCCGTTTGGAATCACAATTGCTATTCCTGTCTCGAGATCACAATTCCAGTCTGAGGCCCCAATTCCCGGTTGGACTCACAACTGCAGTTCAAGGCTCGAGGTCACAATTCCAGTCTGAGGTCACAATTCCCAGTTGGACTCACAACTGCCGGTCAAGCCTCGAGGTCACAATTCCAGTCTGAGGTCACAAGTCCTGTTTGGAATCACAACTGCAGTTCAAGGCTCGAGGTCACTATTACAGTTTGGAATCACAATAGCAGTTCATAGAATGAGGTCACAATTACTCTCTGAGGTCAAAGTTTCTGTTTGGAATCACAATTGCAGTTCAAAGTTCGAGGTCTCAATTCCAGTCTGCCGTCACAATTCCGGTTTGGAATCAGAAGTGCTGTTCAAGTCTCAGGGTCACCATTCCAGTCTGAGGCCACAATTCCCGTTTGGAATCACAACTGCAGCTCATGTCTCGAGGTCACGATTCCAGTCTTAGGTCACAATTCCAGTTTGGAATCACAATTGCAGTACAAGCCTGGAGAACACAATTCCTGTCTGAGGTCCCAATATCGGTTTGGTATCACAACTGCAGCTCAAATCTCTAGGTCACAAATTCAGTGTGTGGTCACAAATCCCGTTTGGAATCACATTTGCAGTTCTAGGGTGAATATCACAATTTCAGTCTGAGCCCCCTATTCCGTTTTGTAATCACAACTGCTGTTCATGTCTCGAGGTCACAATTCCAGTCTGAAGACCCAATTCCGGTTTGGTATCACAGATGCAGCACAAGGCTCAGGGTCACAATTCAAGTCTGAGGCCACAATTCCGCTTTGGAATCAAAACTTAATTTCAAGGTTTGAAGTCACAGTTCCAGTCTGAGGTCCCAATTCCGGCTCTGAATCGTAACTGCTCTACATTGCTCGAGGTGATGATTCCAGTCTGAAGACTCAATTCCGGTATGGTATCACAACTGCAGCTCAAGCCTAGTTGTCACATTTCCAGTCTGAGGCCACGATTCCCGTTTGGAATCACAACTGCTATTCCTGTCTCGAGATCACAATTCCAGTCTGAGGCCCCAATTCCTATTTGGAATCAGTACTGCAGTTCAAGGCTCGAGCTCACTATTACAGTTTGGAATCACAATAGGAGTTCATGGAATGAGGTCACAATTACTCTCTGAGGTCATAATTTCTGTTTGGAATCACAATTGCAGTTCAAAGCTCGAGGTCTTAATTCCAGTCTGCGGTCACAATTCCGGTTTGGAATCACAATTGCAGTTCAAGGCTTGAGATCACAATGCCAGACTGAGGTCTCAATTCCCGTTTGGAATCACAACTGCTGCTCAATGCTCGGGGTCACAATTCCAGTCTGAGGCCACGATTCCCGTTTGGAATCACAACTGCTATTCCTGTCTCGAGATCACAATTCCAGTCTGAGGCCCCAATTCCTATTTGGAATCAGTACTGCAGTTCAAGGCTCGAGCTCACTATTACAGTTTGGAATCACAATAGGAGTTCATGGAATGAGGTCACAATTACTCTCTGAGGTCATAATTTCTGTTTGGAATCACAATTGCAGTTCAAAGCTCGAGGTCTTAATTCCAGTCTGCGGTCACAATTCCGGTTTGGAATCACAATTGCAGTTCAAGGCTTGAGATCACAATGCCAGACTGAGGTCTCAATTCCCGTTTGGAATCACAACTGCTATTCAAGGCTTGAGTTTACAATTCCAGTTTGGAATCACAATTGCAGTTCAAGTCTCGAGATCACAATTCCAGTCTGAGGCCCCAATTCCTGTTTGAAATCCAATTGTAGTCCAAGGCTCGAGGTCACAAATCCAGTCTGAGGTCACAATTCTTGTTTGGAATCAAAATTGCAGTTCAAGGCTCAAGATCACAATTGCAGTCTGAGGCCACAATTCCTGTTTGGAATCACAATGGCAGTTCAAGGCTAGAGATCACAATTCCAGTCTGAGGCCACAATTCCCGTTTGGAATCACAATGGCAGTTCAAGGCCCGAGATCACAATTCCAGTCTGAGCCCCCAATTCCGGTTTGATTTCAGAGCTGCAGCTTAAGGTTCAGGGTCACAATTCCAGTCTGAGGTCCCGATATCGGTTTGGTTCCACAACTGCAGCTCAAATCTCTAGGTCACAAATTCAGTGTGTGGTCACTAATCCCGTTTGGAATCACATTTACAATTCAAGGGTCGAGATCACAATTCCAGTCTGAGGCCACAATTCCCGTTTGGAATTACAACTGCTATTCAAGGCTCGAGGTCACAATTCCGGTTTGGAATCACAATTGCATTTCAAGGCTGGAGAACACAATTCCAGTTTCAAA
The DNA here is from genome assembly GCF_052056855.1 of Sturnus vulgaris. Classification (NCBI taxonomy): domain Eukaryota; kingdom Metazoa; phylum Chordata; class Aves; order Passeriformes; family Sturnidae; genus Sturnus; species Sturnus vulgaris. The sequence goes on along the minus strand of NW_028276434.1, from coordinate 287,210 downwards.
TCACATTTGCATTTTAAGTCATGAGGCCACAATTCCAGTATGAGGACACAATTCCTGTTTGGAATCACAACTGATCTTCAAGGCTTGAGCTCACAATTGCAGTCAGAGTTCATGAATCCTGTTTGGTATCACAAATACATTTCAAGTCTCCAGATCACAATTCCAGTCTTAGGCCCCAAATCCTGTCAGGAAACACTACTAAAGTTCAAGACTCGAAGACACAATTGCAGTCTGAGGACCCAATACCGGTTTGGTATCAAAACCGCAGCTCAAGGCTCGGGGTCACAAATCCAGTCTGAGATCACAATTGCGGTTTGGTATCAGAACTGCAGCTCAAATCTCTAGGTCACAAATGCAGTGTGTGGTCACAAATCCCGTTTGGAATCACATTTGCAGTTCAAGGGTCGAGATCACAATTCCAGTCTGAGCCCCCAATTCCAGTCTGAGGACCCAATTCCGGTTTGGTATCACAGATGCAGCACAAGGCTCAGGGTCACAATTCCAGTCTGAGGACCCAATTCCGCTTTGGAATCACAACTTAATTTCAAGGTTCGTAGTCACAGTTCCAGTTTGAGGTCCCAATTCCGGCTCTGAATCGTAACTGCTCTACATTGCTCGAGGTGACGATTCCAGTCTGAAGACTCAATTCCGGTATGGTATCACAACTGCAGCTCAAGCCTAGTTGTCACATTTCCAGTCTGAGGCCACGATTCCCGTTTGGAATCACAACTGCTATTCCTGTCTCGAGATCACAATTCCAGTCTGAGGCCCCAATTCCTGTTTGGAATCAGTACTGCAGATCATGGCTAGGAGTCACAATTCCAGTCTGAGGCCCCAATTCCCAGTTGGACTCACAACTGCCGTTCAAGGCTCGAGGTCACAATTCCAGTCTGTGGTCACAATTCCAGTTTGGAATCACAACTGGAGTTCAAGGCTCGAGGTCACAATTACAGTTTGGAATCACAAGAGCAGTTCATGGAATGAGGTCACAATTACTCTCTGAGGTCATAGTTTCTGTTTGGAATCACAATTGCAGTTCAAAGCTCGAGGTCTCAATTCCAGTCTGAGCCCCCAATTCTGTGTTGGAATCACAACGGATGTTCATGTCTCGAGATCACGATTCCAGTCTGAGGACCCAATTCCGGTTTGGTATCACAAGTGCAGCTCAAGGCTCAGGGTCACAATTCCAGTCTGAGGCCACAATTCCCGTTTGGAATCACAACTGCAGTTCAAGGATTGAGGTCACAATTACAGTTTGGATTCACAATAGCAGTTCATGGAATGAAATCACAATTCCAGTCTTAGGTCAATATTCCTGTTTGGAATCACAACTGATGTTCATGTCTCGAGATCACGATTCCAGTCTGAGGACCCAATTCCGGTTTGGTATCACAGATGCAGCACAAGGCTCAGGGTCACAATTCCAGTCTGAGGACCCAATTCCGCTTTGGAATCACAACTTAATTTCAAGGTTCGTAGTCACAGTTCCAGTTTGAGGTCCCAATTCCGGCTCTGAATCGCAACTGCTCTACATTGCTCGAGGTGACGATTCCAGTCTGAAGACTCAATTCCGGTATGGTATCACAACTGCAGCTCAAGCCTAGTTGTCACATTTCCAGTCTGAGGCCACGATTCCCGTTTGGAATCACAATTGCTATTCCTGTCTCGAGATCACAATTCCAGTCTGAGGCCCCAATTCCTGTTTGGAATCAGTACTGCAGATCATGGCTAGGAGTCACAATTCCAGTCTGAGGCCCCAATTCCCGGTTGGACTCACAACTGCAGTTCAAGGCTCGAGGTCACAATTCCAGTCTGAGGTCACAATTCCCAGTTGGACTCACAACTGCCGGTCAAGCCTCGAGGTCACAATTCCAGTCTGAGGTCACAAGTCCTGTTTGGAATCACAACTGGAGTTCAAGGCTCGAGGTCACTATTACAGTTTGGAATCACAATAGCAGTTCATAGAATGAGGTCACAATTACTCTCTGAGGTCAAAGTTTCTGTTTGGAATCACAATTGCAGTTCAAAGTTCGAGGTCTCAATTCCAGTCTGCCGTCACAATTCCGGTTTGGAATCAGAAGTGCTGTTCAAGTCTCGGGGTCACCATTCCAGTCTGAGGCCACAATTCCCGTTTGGAATCACAACTGCAGCTCATGTCTCGAGGTCACGATTCCAGTCTGAAGACCCAATTCCGGTTTGGTATCACAGATGCAGCACAAGGCTCAGGGTCACAATTCAAGTCTGAGGCCACAATTCTGCTTTGGAATCAAAACTTAATTTCAAGGTTTGAAGTCACAGTTCCAGTCTGAGGTCCCAATTCCGGCTCTGAATCGTAACTGCTCTACATTGCTCGAGGTGATGATTCCAGTCTGAAGACTCAATTCCGGTATGGTATCACAACTGCAGCTCAAGCCTAGTTGTCACATTTCCAGTCTGAGGCCACGATTCCCGTTTGGAATCACAACTGCTATTCCTGTCTCGAGATCACAATTCCAGTCTGAGGCCCCAATTCCTATTTGGAATCAGTACTGCAGTTCAAGGCTCGAGCTCACTATTACAGTTTGGAATCACAATAGGAGTTCATGGAATGAGGTCACAATTACTCTCTGAGGTCATAATTTCTGTTTGGAATCACAATTGCAGTTCAAAGCTCGAGGTCTTAATTCCAGTCTGCGGTCACAATTCCGGTTTGGAATCACAATTGCAGTTCAAGGCTTGAGATCACAATGCCAGACTGAGGTCTCAATTCCCGTTTGGAATCACAACTGCTGCTCAATGCTCGGGGTCACAATTCCAGTCTGAGGCCACGATTCCCGTTTGGAATCACAACTGCTATTCCTGTCTCGAGATCACAATTCCAGTCTGAGGCCCCAATTCCTATTTGGAATCAGTACTGCAGTTCAAGGCTCGAGCTCACTATTACAGTTTGGAATCACAATAGGAGTTCATGGAATGAGGTCACAATTACTCTCTGAGGTCATAATTTCTGTTTGGAATCACAATTGCAGTTCAAAGCTCGAGGTCTTAATTCCAGTCTGCGGTCACAATTCCGGTTTGGAATCACAATTGCAGTTCAAGGCTTGAGATCACAATGCCAGACTGAGGTCTCAATTCCCGTTTGGAATCACAACTGCTATTCAAGGCTTGAGTTTACAATTCCAGTTTGGAATCACAATTGCAGTTCAAGTCTCGAGATCACAATTCCAGTCTGAGGCCCCAATTCCTGTTTGAAATCCAATTGTAGTCCAAGGCTCGAGGTCACAAATCCAGTCTGAGGTCACAATTCTTGTTTGGAATCAAAATTGCAGTTCAAGGCTCAAGATCACAATTGCAGTCTGAGGCCACAATTCCTGTTTGGAATCACAATGGCAGTTCAAGGCTCGAGATCACAATTCCAGTCTGAGGCCACAATTCCCGTTTGGAATCACAATGGCAGTTCAAGGCCCGAGATCACAATTCCAGTCTGAGCCCCCAATTCCGGTTTGATTTCAGAGCTGCAGCTTAAGGTTCAGGGTCACAATTCCAGTCTGAGGTCCCGATATCGGTTTGGTTCCACAACTGCAGCTCAAATCTCTAGGTCACAAATTCAGTGTGTGGTCACTAATCCCGTTTGGAATCACATTTACAATTCAAGGGTCGAGATCACAATTCCAGTCTGAGGCCACAATTCCCGTTTGGAATTACAACTGCTATTCAAGCCTCGAGGTCACAATTCCGGTTTGGAATCACAATTGCATTTCAAGGCTGGAGAACACAATTCCAGTTTCAAATCACATTTGCATTTTAAGTCATGAGGCCACAATTCCAGTATGAGGACACAATTCCTGTTTGGAATCACAACTGATCTTCAAGGCTTGAGCTCACAATTGCAGTCAGAGTTCATGAATCCTGTTTGGTATCACAAATACATTTCAAGTCTCCAGATCACAATTCCAGTCTTAGGCCCCAAATCCTGTCAGGAAACACTACTAAAGTTCAAGACTCGAAGACACAATTGCAGTCTGAGGACCCAATACCGGTTTGGTATCAAAACCGCAGCTCAAGGCTCGGGGTCACAAATCCAGTCTGAGATCACAATTGCGGTTTGGTATCAGAACTGCAGCTCAAATCTCTAGGTCACAAATGCAGTGTGTGGTCACAAATCCCGTTTGGAATCACATTTGCAGTTCAAGGGTCGAGATCACAATTCCAGTCTGAGCCCCCAATTCCAGTCTGAGGACCCAATTCCGGTTTGGTATCACAGATGCAGCACAAGGCTCAGGGTCACAATTCCAGTCTGAGGACCCAATTCCGCTTTGGAATCACAACTTAATTTCAAGGTTCGTAGTCACAGTTCCAGTTTGAGGTCCCAATTCCGGCTCTGTATCGTAACTGCTCTACATTGCTCGAGGTGACGATTCCAGTCTGAAGACTCAATTCCGGTATGGTATCACAACTGCAGCTCAAGCCTAGTTGTCACATTTCCAGTCTGAGGCCACGATTCCCGTTTGGAATCACAACTGCTATTCCTGTCTCGAGATCACAATTCCAGTCTGAGGCCCCAATTCCTGTTTGGAATCAGTACTGCAGTTCAAGGCTCGAGCTCACTATTACAGTTTGGAATCACAATAGGAGTTCATGGAATGAGGTCACAATTCCAGTCTGAGGCCCCAATTCCTGTTTGAAATCCAATTGTAGTTCAAGTCTCGAGGTCACAAATCCAGTCTGCGGTCACAATTCTTGTTTGGAATCAGAATTTCAGTTCAAGGCTCGAGATCACAATTCCAGTCTGAGGCCACAATTCCCGTTTGGAATCACAACTGCTATTCAAGGCTTGAGTTCACAATTCCAATTTGGAATCACAATTGCAGTTCAAGGCTTGAGTTCACAATTCCAGTTTCAAATCACATTTGCATTTTAAGTCATGAGGCCACAATTCCAGTATGAGGACACAATTCCTGTTTGGAATCACAATTGATGTTCAAGCCTCGAGGTCACAATTCCAGTCTGAGGCCACAATACGGCTTTGGAATCACAACTAAAATTCAAGGCTCGAAGTCACAACTGCAGTCTGAGGACGCAATAGCTGTTTGGAATCAGTACTGCAGCTCAAGGCTCCGGGGTCATAGTTCCAGTCTGAGGCCACAATTCCCGTTTGGAATCACAACTGCAATTCAAGGCCCGAGGTCACAATTACAGTTCGGAATCACAACTGCTATTCAAGGCTCGAGGTCACAATTCAAGTCTGAGGCCACAATTCCGGTTTGGAATCATATTAGCAGTTCAAGGCTTGATTTCACAATTCCGGTTTGAAATAACAATTGCATTTCAAGGCTTGAGGTCACAATTCCAGTTTGAAATCACATTTGCATTTTAAGTCTTGAGGCCACAATTCCAGTATGAGGATAGAATTCATGTTGGGAATCACGATTGATGTTCAATGCTCGAGGTCACAATTCCAGTCAGAGTTCATGAATCCTGTTTGGAATCACAATTGCATTTCAACTCTCAAGATCACAATTCCAGTCTTAGGCCCCAAATCCTGTCAGGAAACACTACTAAAGTTCAAGGCTCGAAGACACGATTCTAGTCTGATGACCCTATACCGGTTTGGAATCACAAGTGCAGCTCAAGGCTCGGGGTCACAATTCCAGTCTGAGGCCACAATTCCCGTTTGGAATCACAATGCAGTTCAAGGATCGAGGTCACAATTACAGTTTGGATTCACAATAGCAGTTCATGGAATGAAATCACAATTCCAGTCTTAGGTCAATATTCCTGTTTGGAATCACAACTGCTATTCCTGTCTCGAGATCACAATTCCAGTCTGAGGACCCAATTCCGGTTTGGTATCACAAATGCAGCACAAGGCTCAGGGTCACAATTCAAGTCTGAGGCCACAATTCCGCTTTGGAATCACAACTTAATTTCAAGGTTTGAAGTCACAGTTCCAGTCTGAGGTCCCAATTCCGGCTCTGAATCGTAACTGTTCTACATTGCTCGAGGTGACGATTCCAGTCTGAAGACTCAATTCCGGTATGGTATCATGACTGCAGCTCCAAGCCTAGTTGTCACATTTCCAGTCTGAGGCCACGATTCCCGTTTGGAATCACAACTGCTATTCCTGTCTCGAGATCACAATTCCAGTCTGAGGCCCCAATTCCTGTTTGGAATCAGTACTGCAGATCATGGCTAGGAGTCACAATTCCAGTCTGAGGCCCCAATTCCCAGTTGGACTCACAACTGCCGTTCAAGGCTCGAGGTCACAATTCCAGTCTGTGGTCACAATTCCAGTTTGGAATCACAACTGGAGTTCAAGGCTCGAGGTCACAATTACAGTTTGGAATCACAAGAGCAGTTCATGGAATGAGGTCACAATTACTCTCTGAGGTCATAGTTTCTGTTTGGAATCACAATTGCAGTTCAAAGCTCGAGGTCTCAATTCCAGTCTGAGCCCCCAATTCTGTGTTGGAATCACAACGGATGTTCATGTCTCGAGATCACGATTCCAGTCTGAGGACCCAATTCCGGTTTGGTATCACAAGTGCAGCTCAAGGCTCAGGGTCACAATTCCAGTCTGAGGCCACAATTCCCGTTTGGAATCACAACTGCAGTTCAAGGATTGAGGTCACAATTACAGTTTGGATTCACAATAGCAGTTCATGGAATGAAATCACAATTCCAGTCTTAGGTCAATATTCCTGTTTGGAATCACAACTGATGTTCATGTCTCGAGATCACGATTCCAGTCTGAGGACCCAATTCCGGTTTGGTATCACAGATGCAGCACAAGGCTCAGGGTCACAATTCCAGTCTGAGGACCCAATTCCGCTTTGGAATCACAACTTAATTTCAAGGTTCGTAGTCACAGTTCCAGTTTGAGGTCCCAATTCCGGCTCTGAATCGCAACTGCTCTACATTGCTCGAGGTGACGATTCCAGTCTGAAGACTCAATTCCGGTATGGTATCACAACTGCAGCTCAAGCCTAGTTGTCACATTTCCAGTCTGAGGCCACGATTCCCGTTTGGAATCACAATTGCTATTCCTGTCTCGAGATCACAATTCCAGTCTGAGGCCCCAATTCCTGTTTGGAATCAGTACTGCAGATCATGGCTAGGAGTCACAATTCCAGTCTGAGGCCCCAATTCCCGGTTGGACTCACAACTGCAGTTCAAGGCTCGAGGTCACAATTCCAGTCTGAGGTCACAATTCCCAGTTGGACTCACAACTGCCGGTCAAGCCTCGAGGTCACAATTCCAGTCTGAGGTCACAAGTCCTGTTTGGAATCACAACTGGAGTTCAAGGCTCGAGGTCACTATTACAGTTTGGAATCACAATAGCAGTTCATAGAATGAGGTCACAATTACTCTCTGAGATCAAAGTTTCTGTTTGGAATCACAATTGCAGTTCAAAGTTCGAGGTCTCAATTCCAGTCTGCCGTCACAATTCCGGTTTGGAATCAGAAGTGCTGTTCAAGTCTCAGGGTCACCATTCCAGTCTGAGGCCACAATTCCCGTTTGGAATCACAACTGCAGCTCATGTCTCGAGGTCACGATTCCAGTCTTAGGTCACAATTCCAGTTTGGAATCACAATTGCAGTACAAGCCTGGAGAACACAATTCCTGTCTGAGGTCCCAATATCGGTTTGGTATCAGAACTGCAGCTCAAATCTCTAGGTCACAAATTCAGTGTGTGGTCACAAATCCCGTTTGGAATCACATTTGCAGTTCTAGGGTGAATATCACAATTTCAGTCTGAGCCCCCAATTCCGTTTTGTAATCACAACTGCTGTTCATGTCTCGAGGTCACAATTCCAGTCTGAAGACCCAATTCCGGTTTGGTATCACAGATGCAGCACAAGGCTCAGGGTCACAATTCAAGTCTGAGGCCACAATTCCGCTTTGGAATCACAACTTAATTTCAAGGTTTGAAGTCACAGTTCCAGTCTGAGGTCCCAATTCCGGCTCTGAATCGTAACTGCTCTACATTGCTCGAGGTGATGATTCCAGTCTGAAGACTCAATTCCGGTATGGTATCACAACTGCAGCTCAAGCCTAGTTGTCACATTTCCAGTCTGAGGCCACGATTCCCGTTTGGAATCACAACTGCTATTCCTGTCTCGAGATCACAATTCCAGTCTGAGGCCCCAATTCCTGTTTGAAATCCAATTGTAGTCCAAGGCTCGAGGTCACAAATCCAGTCTGAGGTCACAATTCTTGTTTGGAATCAAAATTGCAGTTCAAGGCTCAAGATCACAATTGCAGTCTGAGGCCACAATTCCTGTTTGGAATCACAATGGCAGTTCAAGGCTAGAGATCACAATTCCAGTCTGAGGCCACAATTCCCGTTTGGAATCACAATGGCAGTTCAAGGCCCGAGATCACAATTCCAGTCTGAGCCCCCAATTCCGGTTTGATTTCAGAGCTGCAGCTTAAGGTTCAGGGTCACAATTCCAGTCTGAGGTCCCGATATCGGTTTGGTTCCACAACTGCAGCTCAAATCTCGAGATCACAATTCAGTGTGTGGTCACTAATCCCGTTTGGAATCACATTTACAATTCAAGGGTCGAGATCACAATTCCAGTCTGAGGCCACAATTCCCATTTGGAATTACAACTGCTATTCAAGCCTCGAGGTCACAATTCCGGTTTGGAATCACAATTGCATTTCAAGGCTGGAGAACACAATTCCAGTTTCAAATCACATTTGCATTTTAAGTCATGAGGCCACAATTCCAGTATGAGGACACAATTCCTGTTTGGAATCACAACTGATCTTCAAGGCTTGAGCTCACAATTGCAGTCAGAGTTCATGAATCCTGTTTGGTATCACAAATACATTTCAAGTCTCGAGATCACAATTCCAGTCTTAGGCCCCAAATCCTGTCAGGAAACACTACTAAAGTTCAAGACTCGAAGACACAATTGCAGTCTGAGGACCCAATACCGGTTTGGTATCAAAACCGCAGCTCAAGGCTCGGGGTCACAAATCCAGTCTGAGATCACAATTGCGGTTTGGTATCAGAACTGCAGCTCAAATCTCTAGGTCACAAATGCAGTGTGTGGTCACAAATCCCGTTTGGAATCACATTTGCAGTTCAAGGGTCGAGATCACAATTCCAGTCTGAGCCCCCAATTCCAGTCTGAGGACCCAATTCCGGTTTGGTATCACAGATGCAGCACAAGGCTCAGGGTCACAATTCCAGTCTGAGGACCCAATTCCGCTTTGGAATCACAACTTAATTTCAAGGTTCGTAGTCACAGTTCCAGTTTGAGGTCCCAATTCCGGCTCTGAATCGCAACTGCTCTACATTGCTCGAGGTGACGATTCCAGTCTGAAGACTCAATTCCGGTATGGTATCACAACTGCAGCTCAAGCCTAGTTGTCACATTTCCAGTCTGAGGCCACGATTCCCGTTTGGAATCACAACTGCTATTCCTGTCTCGAGATCACAATTCCAGTCTGAGGCCCCAATTCCTGTTTGGAATCAGTACTGCAGATCATGGCTAGGAGTCACAATTCCAGTCTGAGGCCCCAATTCCCGGTTGGACTCACAACTGCCGTTCAAGGCTCGAGGTCACAATTCCAGTCTGAGGTCACAATTCCCAGTTGGACTCACAACTGCCGGTCAAGCCTCGAGGTCACAATTCCAGTCTGAGGTCACAAGTCCTGTTTGGAATCACAATTGCAGTTCAAGGCTTGAGTTCACAATTCCAGTTTCAAATCACATTTGCATTTTAAGTCATGAGGCCACAATTCCAGTATGAGGACACAATTCCTGTTTGGAATCACAATTGATGTTCAAGCCTCGAGGTCACAATTCCAGTCTGAGGCCACAATACGGCTTTGGAATCACAACTAAAATTCAAGGCTCGAAGTCACAACTGCAGTCTGAGGACGCAATAGCTGTTTGGAATCAGTACTGCAGCTCAAGGCTCCGGGGTCATAGTTCCAGTCTGAGGCCACAATTCCCGTTTGGAATCACAACTGCAATTCAAGGCCCGAGGTCACAATTACAGTTCGGAATCACAACTGCTATTCAAGGCTCGAGGTCACAATTCAAGTCTGAGGCCACAATTCCGGTTTGGAATCATATTAGCAGTTCAAGGCTTAATTTCACAATTCCGGTTTGAAATAACAATTGCATTTCAAGGCTTGAGGTCACAATTCCAGTTTGAAATCACATTTGCATTTTAAGTCTTGAGGCCACAATTCCAGTATGAGGATAGAATTCATGTTGGGAATCACGATTGATGTTCAATGCTCGAGGTCACAATTCCAGTCAGAGTTCATGAATCCTGTTTGGAATCACAATTGCATTTCAACTCTCAAGATCACAATTCCAGTCTTAGGCCCCAAATCCTGTCAGGAAACACTACTAAAGTTCAAGGCTCGAAGACACGATTCTAGTCTGATGACCCTATACTGGTTTGGAATCACAAGTGCAGCTCAAGGCTTGGGGTCACAATTCCAGTCTGAGGCCACAATTCCCGTTTGGAATCACAATGCAGTTCAAGGATCGAGGTCACAATTACAGTTTGGATTCACAATAGCAGTTCATGGAATGAAATCACAATTCCAGTCTTAGGTCAATATTCCTGTTTGGAATCACAACTGCTATTCCTGTCTCGAGATCACAATTCCAGTCTGAGGACCCAATTCCGGTTTGGTATCACAAATGCAGCACAAGGCTCAGGGTCACAATTCAAGTCTGAGGCCACAATTCCGCTTTGGAATCACAACTTAATTTCAAGGTTTGAAGTCACAGTTCCAGTCTGAGGTCCCAATTCCGGCTCTGAATCGTAACTGTTCTACATTGCTCGAGGTGACGATTCCAGTCTGAAGACTCAATTCCGGTATGGTATCATGACTGCAGCTCCAAGCCTAGTTGTCACATTTCCAGTCTGAGGCCACGATTCCCGTTTGGAATCACAACTGCTATTCCTGTCTCGAGATCACAATTCCAGTCTGAGGCCCCAATTCCTGTTTGGAATCAGTACTGCAGATCATGGCTAGGAGTCACAATTCCAGTCTGAGGCCCCAATTCCCAGTTGGACTCACAACTGCCGTTCAAGGCTCGAGGTCACAATTCCAGTCTGTGGTCACAATTCCAGTTTGGAATCACAACTGGAGTTCAAGGCTCGAGGTCACAATTACAGTTTGGAATCACAAGAGCAGTTCATGGAATGAGGTCACAATTACTCTCTGAGGTCATAGTTTCTGTTTGGAATCACAATTGCAGTTCAAAGCTCGAGGTCTCAATTCCAGTCTGAGCCCCCAATTCTGTGTTGGAATCACAACGGATGTTCATGTCTCGAGATCACGATTCCAGTCTGAGGACCCAATTCCGGTTTGGTATCACAAGTGCAGCTCAAGGCTCAGGGTCACAATTCCAGTCTGAGGCCACAATTCCCGTTTGGAATCACAACTGCAGTTCAAGGATTGAGGTCACAATTACAGTTTGGATTCACAATAGCAGTTCATGGAATGAAATCACAATTCCAGTCTTAGGTCAATATTCCTGTTTGGAATCACAACTGATGTTCATGTCTCGAGATCACGATTCCAGTCTGAGGACCCAATTCCGGTTTGGTATCACAGATGCAGCACAAGGCTCAGGGTCACAATTCCAGTTTGAGGACCCAATTCCGCTTTGGAATCACAACTTAATTTCAAGGTTCGTAGTCACAGTTCCAGTTTGAGGTCCCAATTCCGGCTCTGAATCGCAACTGCTCTACATTGCTCGAGGTGACGATTCCAGTCTGAAGACTCAATTCCGGTATGGTATCACAACTGGAGCTCAAGCCTAGTTGTCACATTTCCAGTCTGAGGCCACGATTCCCGTTTGGAATCACAATTGTTATTCCTGTCTCGAGATCACAATTCCAGTCTGAGGCCCCAATTCCCGGTTGGACTCACAACTGCAGTTCAAGGCTCGAGGTCACAATTCCAGTCTGAGGTCACAATTCCCAGTTGGACTCACAACTGCCGGTCAAGCCTCGAGGTCACAATTCCAGTCTGAGGTCACAAGTCCTGTTTGGAATCACAACTGCAGTTCAAGGCTCGAGGTCACTATTACAGTTTGGAATCACAATAGCAGTTCATAGAATGAGGTCACAATTACTCTCTGAGGTCAAAGTTTCTGTTTGGAATCACAATTGCAGTTCAAAGTTCGAGGTCTCAATTCCAGTCTGCCGTCACAATTCCGGTTTGGAATCAGAAGTGCTGTTCAAGTCTCAGGGTCACCATTCCAGTCTGAGGCCACAATTCCCGTTTGGAATCACAACTGCAGCTCATGTCTCGAGGTCACGATTCCAGTCTTAGGTCACAATTCCAGTTTGGAATCACAATTGCAGTACAAGCCTGGAGAACACAATTCCTGTCTGAGGTCCCAATATCGGTTGGGTATCACAACTGCAGCTCAAATCTCTAGGTCACAAATTCAGTGTGTGGTCACAAATCCCGTTTGGAATCACATTTGCAGTTCTAGGGTGAATATCACAATTTCAGTCTGAGCCCCCAATTCCGTTTTGTAATCACAACTGCTGTTCATGTCTCGAGGTCACAATTCCAGTCTGAAGACCCAATTCCGGTTTGGTATCACAGATGCAGCACAAGGCTCAGGGTCACAATTCAAGTCTGAGGCCACAATTCCGCTTTGGAATCACAACTTAATTTCAAGGTTTGAAGTCACAGTTCCAGTCTGAGGTCCCAATTCCGGCTCTGAATCGTAACTGCTCTACATTGCTCGAGGTGATGATTCCAGTCTGAAGACTCAATTCCGGTATGGTATCACAACTGCAGCTCAAGCCTAGTTGTCACATTTCCAGTCTGAGGCCACGATTCCCGTTTGGAATCACAACTGCTATTCCTGTCTCGAGATCACAATTCCAGTCTGAGGCCCCAATTCCTGTTTGAAATCCAATTGTAGTCCAAGGCTCGAGGTCACAAATCCAGTCTGAGGTCACAATTCTTGTTTGGAATCAAAATTGCAGTTCAAGGCTCAAGATCACAATTGCAGTCTGAGGCCACAATTCCTGTTTGGAATCACAATGGCAGTTCAAGGCTAGAGATCACAATTCCAGTCTGAGGCCACAATTCCCGTTTGGAATCACAATGGCAGTTCAAGGCCCGAGATCACAATTCCAGTCTGAGCCCCCAATTCCGGTTTGATTTCAGAGCTGCAGCTTAAGGTTCAGGGTCACAATTCCAGTCTGAGGTCCCGATATCGGTTTGGTTCCACAACTGCAGCTCAAATCTCGAGATCACAATTCAGTGTGTGGTCACTAATCCCGTTTGGAATCACATTTACAATTCAAGGGTAGAGATCACAATTCCAGTCTGAGGCCACAATTCCCGTTTGGAATTACAACTGCTATTCAAGGCTCGAGGTCACAATTCCGGTTTGGAATCACAATTGCATTTCAAGGCTGGAGAACACAATTCCAGTTTCAAATCACATTTGCATTTTAAGTCATGAGGCCACAATTCCAGTATGAGGACACAATTCCTGTTTGGAATCACAACTGATCTTCAAGGCTTGAGCTCACAATTGCAGTCAGAGTTCATGAATCCTGTTTGGTATCACAAATACATTTCAAGTCTCGAGATCACAATTCCAGTCTTAGGCCCCAAATCCTGTCAGGAAACACTACTAAAGTTCAAGACTCGAAGACACAATTGCAGTCTGAGGACCCAATACCGGTTTGGTATCAAAACCGCAGCTCAAGGCTCGGGGTCACAAATCCAGTCTGAGATCACAATTGCGGTTTGGTATCAGAACTGCAGCTCAAATCTCTAGGTCACAAATGCAGTGTGTGGTCACAAATCCCGTTTGGAATCACATTTGCAGTTCAAGGGTCGAGATCACAATTCCAGTCTGAGCCCCCAATTCCAGTCTGAGGACCCAATTCCGGTTTGGTATCACAGATGCAGCACAAGGCTCAGGGTCACAATTCCAGTCTGAGGACCCAATTCCGCTTTGGAATCACAACTTAATTTCAAGGTTCGAAGTCACAGTTCCAGTCTGAGGTCCCAATTCCGGCTCTGAATCGCAACTGCTCTACATTGCTCGAGGTGACGATTCCAGTCTGAAGACTCAATTCCGGTATGGTATCACAACTGCAGCTCAAGCCTAGTTGTCACATTTCCAGTCTGAGGCCACGATTCCCGTTTGGAATCACAACTGCTATTCCTGTCTCGAGATCACAATTCCAGTCTGAGGCCCCAATTCCCGGTTGGACTCACAACTGCAGTTCAAGGCTCGAGGTCACAATTCCAGTCTGAGGTCACAATTCCCAGTTGGACTCACAACTGCCGGTCAAGCCTCGAGGTCACAATTCCAGTCTGAGGTCACAAGTCCTGTTTGGAATCACAATTGCAGTTCAAGGCTTGAGTTCACAATTCCAGTTTCAAATCACATTTGCATTTTAAGTCATGAGGCCACAATTCCAGTATGAGGACACAATTCCTGTTTGGAATCACAATTGATGTTCAAGCCTCGAGGTCACAATTCCAGTCTGAGGCCACAATACGGCTTTGGAATCACAACTAAAATTCAAGGCTCGAAGTCACAACTGCAGTCTGAGGACGCAATAGCTGTTTGGAATCAGTACTGCAGCTCAAGGCTCCGGGGTCATAGTTCCAGTCTGAGGCCACAATTCCCGTTTGGAATCACAACTGCAATTCAAGGCCCGAGGTCACAATTACAGTTCGGAATCACAACTGCTATTCAAGGCTCGAGGTCACAATTCAAGTCTGAGGCCACAATTCCGGTTTGGAATCATATTAGCAGTTCAAGGCTTGATTTCACAATTCCGGTTTGAAATAACAATTGCATTTCAAGGCTTGAGGTCACAATTCCAGTTTGAAATCACATTTGCATTTTAAGTCTTGAGGCCACAATTCCAGTATGAGGATAGAATTCATGTTGGGAATCACGATTGATGTTCAATGCTCGAGGTCACAATTCCAGTCAGAGTTCATGAATCCTGTTTGGAATCACAATTGCATTTCAACTCTCAAGATCACAATTCCAGTCTTAGGCCCCAAATCCTGTCAGGAAACACTACTAAAGTTCAAGGCTCGAAGACACGATTCTAGTCTGATGACCCTATACCGGTTTGGAATCACAAGTGCAGCTCAAGGCTCGGGGTCACAATTCCAGTCTGAGGCCACAATTCCCGTTTGGAATCACAATGCAGTTCAAGGATCGAGGTCACAATTACAGTTTGGATTCACAATAGCAGTTCATGGAATGAAATCACAATTCCAGTCTTAGGTCAATATTCCTGTTTGGAATCACAACTGCTATTCCTGTCTCGAGATCACAATTCCAGTCTGAGGACCCAATTCCGGTTTGGTATCACAAATGCAGCACAAGGCTCAGGGTCACAATTCAAGTCTGAGGCCACAATTCCGCTTTGGAATCACAACTTAATTTCAAGGTTTGAAGTCACTGTTCCAGTCTGAGGTCCCAATTCCGGCTCTGAATCGCAACTGCTCTACATTGCTCGAGGTGACGATTCCAGTCTGAAGACTCAATTCCGGTATGGTATCATGACTGCAGCTCCAAGCCTAGTTGTCACATTTCCAGTCTGAGGCCACGATTCCCGTTTGGAATCACAACTGCTATTCCTGTCTCGAGATCACAATTCCAGTCTGAGGCCCCAATTCCTGTTTGGAATCAGTACTGCAGATCATGGCTAGGAGTCACAATTCCAGTCTGAGGCCCCAATTCCCAGTTGGACTCACAACTGCCGTTCAAGGCTCGAGGTCACAATTCCAGTCTGTGGTCACAATTCCAGTTTGGAATCACAACTGGAGTTCAAGGCTCGAGGTCACAATTACAGTTTGGAATCACAAGAGCAGTTCATGGAATGAGGTCACAATTACTCTCTGAGGTCATAGTTTCTGTTTGGAATCACAATTGCAGTTCAAAGCTCGAGGTCTCAATTCCAGTCTGAGCCCCCAATTCTGTGTTGGAATCACAACGGATGTTCATGTCTCGAGATCACGATTCCAGTCTGAGGACCCAATTCCGGTTTGGTATCACAAGTGCAGCTCAAGGCTCAGGGTCACAATTCCAGTCTGAGGCCACAATTCCCGTTTGGAATCACAACTGCAGTTCAAGGATTGAGGTCACAATTACAGTTTGGATTCACAATAGCAGTTCATGGAATGAAATCACAATTCCAGTCTTAGGTCAATATTCCTGTTTGGAATCACAACTGATGTTCATGTCTCGAGATCACGATTCCAGTCTGAGGACCCAATTCCGGTTTGGTATCACAGATGCAGCACAAGGCTCAGGGTCACAATTCCAGTCTGAGGACCCAATTCCGCTTTGGAATCACAACTTAATTTCAAGGTTCGTAGTCACAGTTCCAGTTTGAGGTCCCAATTCCGGCTCTGAATCGCAACTGCTCTACATTGCTCGAGGTGACGATTCCAGTCTGAAGACTCAATTCCGGTATGGTATCACAACTGCAGCTCAAGCCTAGTTGTCACATTTCCAGTCTGAGGCCACGATTCCCGTTTGGAATCACAATTGCTATTCCTGTCTCGAGATCACAATTCCAGTCTGAGGCCCCAATTCCTGTTTGGAATCAGTACTGCAGATCATGGCTAGGAGTCACAATTCCAGTCTGAGGCCCCAATTCCCGGTTGGACTCACAACTGCAGTTCAAGGCTCGAGGTCACAATTCCAGTCTGAGGTCACAATTCCCAGTTGGACTCACAACTGCCGGTCAAGCCTCGAGGTCACAATTCCAGTCTGAGGTCACAAGTCCTGTTTGGAATCACAACTGGAGTTCAAGGCTCGAGGTCACTATTACAGTTTGGAATCACAATAGCAGTTCATAGAATGAGGTCACAATTACTCTCTGAGGTCAAAGTTTCTGTTTGGAATCACAATTGCAGTTCAAAGTTCGAGGTCTCAATTCCAGTCTGCCGTCACAATTCCGGTTTGGAATCAGAAGTGCTGTTCAAGTCTCGGGGTCACCATTCCAGTCTGAGGCCACAATTCCCGTTTGGAATCACAACTGCAGCTCATGTCTCGAGGTCACGATTCCAGTCTTAGGTCACAATTCCAGTTTGGAATCACAATTGCAGTACAAGCCTGGAGAACACAATTCCTGTCTGAGGTCCCAATATCGGTTTGGTATCAGAACTGCAGCTCAAATCTCTAGGTCACAAATTCAGTGTGTGGTCACAAATTCCGTTTGGAATCACATTTGCAGTTCAAGGGTCGAGATCACAATTCCAGTCTGAGCCCCCAATTCCGTTTTGTAATCACAACTGCTGTTCATGTCTCGAGGTCACAATTCCAGTCTGAAGACCCAATTCCGGTTTGGTATCACAGATGCAGCACAAGGCTCAGGGTCACAATTCAAGTCTGAGGCCACAATTCCGCTTTGGAATCACAACTTAATTTCAAGGTTTGAAGTCACAGTTCCAGTCTGAGGTCCCAATTCCGGCTCTGAATCGTAACTGCTCTACATTGCTCGAGGTGATGATTCCAGTCTGAAGACTCAATTCCGGTATGGTATCACAACTGCAGCTCAAGCCTAGTTGTCACATTTCCAGTCTGAGGCCACGATTCCCGTTTGGAATCACAACTGCTATTCCTGTCTCGAGATCACAATTCCAGTCTGAGGCCCCAATTCCTATTTGGAATCAGTACTGCAGTTCAAGGCTCGAGCTCACTATTACAGTTTGGAATCACAATAGGAGTTCATGGAATGAGGTCACAATTACTCTCTGAGGTCATAATTTCTGTTTGGAATCACAATTGCAGTTCAAAGCTCGAGGTCTTAATTCCAGTCTGCGGTCACAATTCCGGTTTGGAATCACAATTGCAGTTCAAGGCTTGAGATCACAATGCCAGACTGAGCTCTCAATTCCCGTTTGGAATCACAACTGCTGCTCAATGCTCGGGGTCACAATTCCAGTCTGAGGCCACGATTCCCGTTTGGAATCACAACTGCTATTCCTGTCTCGAGATCACAATTCCAGTCTGAGGCCCCAATTCCTATTTGGAATCAGTACTGCAGTTCAAGGCTCGAGCTCACTATTACAGTTTGGAATCACAATAGGAGTTCATGGAATGAGGTCACAATTACTCTCTGAGGTCATAATTTCTGTTTGGAATCACAATTGCAGTTCAAAGCTCGAGGTCTTAATTCCAGTCTGCGGTCACAATTCCGGTTTGGAATCACAATTGCAGTTCAAGGCTTGAGATCACAATGCCAGACTGAGCTCTCAATTCCCGTTTGGAATCACAACTGCTATTCAAGGCTTGAGTTTACAATTCCAGTTTGGAATCACAATTGCAGTTCAAGTCTCGAGATCACAATTCCAGTCTGAGGCCCCAATTCCTGTTTGAAATCCAATTGTAGTCCAAGGCTCGAGGTCACAAATCCAGTCTGAGGTCACAATTCTTGTTTGGAATCAAAATTGCAGTTCAAGGCTCAAGATCACAATTGCAGTCTGAGGCCACAATTCCTGTTTGGAATCACAATGGCAGTTCAAGGCTAGAGATCACAATTCCAGTCTGAGGCCACAATTCCCGTTTGGAATCACAATGGCAGTTCAAGGCCCGAGATCACAATTCCAGTCTGAGCCCCCAATTCCGGTTTTATTTCAGAGCTGCAGCTTAAGGTTCAGGGTCACAATTCCAGTCTGAGGTCCCGATATCGGTTTGGTTCCACAACTGCAGCTCAAATCTCTAGGTCACAAATTCAGTGTGTGGTCACTAATCCCGTTTGGAATCACATTTACAATTCAAGGGTCGAGATCACAATTCCAGTCTGAGGCCACAATTCCCGTTTGGAATTACAACTGCTATTCAAGCCTCGAGGTCACAATTCCGGTTTGGAATCACAATTGCATTTCAAGGCTGGAGAACACAATTCCAGTTTCAAATCACATTTGCATTTTAAGTCATGAGGCCACAATTCCAGTATGAGGACACAATTCCTGTTTGGAATCACAACTGATCTTCAAGGCTTGAGCTCACAATTGCAGTCAGAGTTCATGAATCCTGTTTGGTATCACAAATACATTTCAAGTCTCCAGATCACAATTCCAGTCTTAGGCCCCAAATCCTGTCAGGAAACACTACTAAAGTTCAAGACTCGAAGACACAATTGCAGTCTGAGGACCCAATACCGGTTTGGTATCAAAACCGCAGCTCAAGGCTCGGGGTCACAAATCCAGTCTGAGATCACAATTGCGGTTTGGTATCAGAACTGCAGCTCAAATCTCTAGGTCACAAATGCAGTGTGTGGTCACAAATCCCGTTTGGAATCACATTTGCAGTTCAAGGGTCGAGATCACAATTCCAGTCTGAGCCCCCAATTCCAGTCTGAGGACCCAATTCCGGTTTGGTATCACAGATGCAGCACAAGGCTCAGGGTCACAATTCCAGTCTGAGGACCCAATTCCGCTTTGGAATCACAACTTAATTTCAAGGTTCGTAGTCACAGTTCCAGTTTGAGGTCCCAATTCCGGCTCT
Organism: Sturnus vulgaris; assembly: GCF_052056855.1. Lineage (NCBI taxonomy): Eukaryota > Metazoa > Chordata > Aves > Passeriformes > Sturnidae > Sturnus > Sturnus vulgaris. The sequence goes on along the minus strand of NW_028276434.1, from coordinate 267,715 downwards.
GAATCGCAACTGCTCTACATTGCTCGAGGTGACGATTCCAGTCTGAAGACTCAATTCCGGTATGGTATCACAACTGCAGCTCAAGCCTAGTTGTCACATTTCCAGTCTGAGGCCACGATTCCCGTTTGGAATCACAACTGCTATTCCTGTCTCGAGATCACAATTCCAGTCTGAGGCCCCAATTCCTGTTTGGAATCAGTACTGCAGATCATGGCTAGGAGTCACAATTCCAGTCTGAGGCCCCAATTCCCAGTTGGACTCACAACTGCCGTTCAAGGCTCGAGGTCACAATTCCAGTCTGTGGTCACAATTCCAGTTTGGAATCACAACTGGAGTTCAAGGCTCGAGGTCACAATTACAGTTTGGAATCACAAGAGCAGTTCATGGAATGAGGTCACAATTACTCTCTGAGGTCATAGTTTCTGTTTGGAATCACAATTGCAGTTCAAAGCTCGAGGTCTCAATTCCAGTCTGAGCCCCCAATTCTGTGTTGGAATCACAACGGATGTTCATGTCTCGAGATCACGATTCCAGTCTGAGGACCCAATTCCGGTTTGGTATCACAAGTGCAGCTCAAGGCTCAGGGTCACAATTCCAGTCTGAGGCCACAATTCCCGTTTGGAATCACAACTGCAGTTCAAGGATTGAGGTCACAATTACAGTTTGGATTCACAATAGCAGTTCATGGAATGAAATCACAATTCCAGTCTTAGGTCAATATTCCTGTTTGGAATCACAACTGATGTTCATGTCTCGAGATCACGATTCCAGTCTGAGGACCCAATTCCGGTTTGGTATCACAGATGCAGCACAAGGCTCAGGGTCACAATTCCAGTCTGAGGACCCAATTCCGCTTTGGAATCACAACTTAATTTCAAGGTTCGTAGTCACAGTTCCAGTTTGAGGTCCCAATTCCGGCTCTGAATCGCAACTGCTCTACATTGCTCGAGGTGACGATTCCAGTCTGAAGACTCAATTCCGGTATGGTATCACAACTGCAGCTCAAGCCTAGTTGTCACATTTCCAGTCTGAGGCCACGATTCCCGTTTGGAATCACAATTGCTATTCCTGTCTCGAGATCACAATTCCAGTCTGAGGCCCCAATTCCTGTTTGGAATCAGTACTGCAGATCATGGCTAGGAGTCACAATTCCAGTCTGAGGCCCCAATTCCCGGTTGGACTCACAACTGCAGTTCAAGGCTCGAGGTCACAATTCCAGTCTGAGGTCACAATTCCCAGTTGGACTCACAACTGCCGGTCAAGCCTCGAGGTCACAATTCCAGTCTGAGGTCACAAGTCCTGTTTGGAATCACAACTGGAGTTCAAGGCTCGAGGTCACTATTACAGTTTGGAATCACAATAGCAGTTCATAGAATGAGGTCACAATTACTCTCTGAGGTCAAAGTTTCTGTTTGGAATCACAATTGCAGTTCAAAGTTCGAGGTCTCAATTCCAGTCTGCCGTCACAATTCCGGTTTGGAATCAGAAGTGCTGTTCAAGTCTCGGGGTCACCATTCCAGTCTGAGGCCACAATTCCCGTTTGGAATCACAACTGCAGCTCATGTCTCGAGGTCACGATTCCAGTCTTAGGTCACAATTCCAGTTTGGAATCACAATTGCAGTACAAGCCTGGAGAACACAATTCCTGTCTGAGGTCCCAATATCGGTTTGGTATCAGAACTGCAGCTCAAATCTCTAGGTCACAAATTCAGTGTGTGGTCACAAATTCCGTTTGGAATCACATTTGCAGTTCAAGGGTCGAGATCACAATTCCAGTCTGAGCCCCCAATTCCGTTTTGTAATCACAACTGCTGTTCATGTCTCGAGGTCACAATTCCAGTCTGAAGACCCAATTCCGGTTTGGTATCACAGATGCAGCACAAGGCTCAGGGTCACAATTCAAGTCTGAGGACCCAATTCCGCTTTGGAATCACAACTTAATTTCAAGGTTTGAAGTCACAGTTCCAGTCTGAGGTCCCAATTCCGGCTCTGAATCGTAACTGCTCTACATTGCTCGAGGTGATGATTCCAGTCTGAAGACTCAATTCCGGTATGGTATCACAACTGCAGCTCAAGCCTAGTTGTCACATTTCCAGTCTGAGGCCATGATTCCCGTTTGGAATCACAACTGCTATTCCTGTCTCGAGATCACAATTCCAGTCTGAGGCCCCAATTCCTGTTTGAAATCCAATTGTAGTCCAAGGCTCGAGGTCACAAATCCAGTCTGAGGTCACAATTCTTGTTTGGAATCAAAATTGCAGTTCAAGGCTCAAGATCACAATTGCAGTCTGAGGCCACAATTCCTGTTTGGAATCACAATGGCAGTTCAAGGCTAGAGATCACAATTCCAGTCTGAGGCCACAATTCCCGTTTGGAATCACAATGGCAGTTCAAGGCCCGAGATCACAATTCCAGTCTGAGCCCCCAATTCCGGTTTGATTTCAGAGCTGCAGCTTAAGGTTCAGGGTCACAATTCCAGTCTGAGGTCCCGATATCGGTTTGGTTCCACAACTGCAGCTCAAATCTCGAGATCACAATTCAGTGTGTGGTCACTAATCCCGTTTGGAATCACATTTACAATTCAAGGGTCGAGATCACAATTCCAGTCTGAGGCCACAATTCCCGTTTGGAATTACAACTGCTATTCAAGGCTCGAGGTCACAATTCCGGTTTGGAATCACAATTGCATTTCAAGGCTGGAGAACACAATTCCAGTTTCAAATCACATTTGCATTTTAAGTCATGAGGCCACAATTCCAGTATGAGGACACAATTCCTGTTTGGAATCACAACTGATCTTCAAGGCTTGAGCTCACAATTGCAGTCAGAGTTCATGAATCCTGTTTGGTATCACAAATACATTTCAAGTCTCGAGATCACAATTCCAGTCTTAGGCCCCAAATCCTGTCAGGAAACACTACTAAAGTTCAAGACTCGAAGACACAATTGCAGTCTGAGGACCCAATACCGGTTTGGTATCAAAACCGCAGCTCAAGGCTCGGGGTCACAAATCCAGTCTGAGATCACAATTGCGGTTTGGTATCAGAACTGCAGCTCAAATCTCTAGGTCACAAATGCAGTGTGTGGTCACAAATCCCGTTTGGAATCACATTTGCAGTTCAAGGGTCGAGATCACAATTCCAGTCTGAGCCCCCAATTCCAGTCTGAGGACCCAATTCCGGTTTGGTATCACAGATGCAGCACAAGGCTCAGGGTCACAATTCCAGTCTGAGGACCCAATTCCGCTTTGGAATCACAACTTAATTTCAAGGTTCGAAGTCACAGTTCCAGTCTGAGGTCCCAATTCCGGCTCTGAATCGCAACTGCTCTACATTGCTCGAGGTGACGATTCCAGTCTGAAGACTCAATTCCGGTATGGTATCACAACTGCAGCTCAAGCCTAGTTGTCACATTTCCAGTCTGAGGCCACGATTCCCGTTTGGAATCACAACTGCTATTCCTGTCTCGAGATCACAATTCCAGTCTGAGGCCCCAATTCCCGGTTGGACTCACAACTGCAGTTCAAGGCTCGAGGTCACAATTCCAGTCTGAGGTCACAATTCCCAGTTGGACTCACAACTGCCGGTCAAGCCTCGAGGTCACAATTCCAGTCTGAGGTCACAAGTCCTGTTTGGAATCACAATTGCAGTTCAAGGCTTGAGTTCACAATTCCAGTTTCAAATCACATTTGCATTTTAAGTCATGAGGCCACAATTCCAGTATGAGGACACAATTCCTGTTTGGAATCACAATTGATGTTCAAGCCTCGAGGTCACAATTCCAGTCTGAGGCCACAATACGGCTTTGGAATCACAACTAAAATTCAAGGCTCGAAGTCACAACTGCAGTCTGAGGACGCAATAGCTGTTTGGAATCAGTACTGCAGCTCAAGGCTCCGGGGTCATAGTTCCAGTCTGAGGCCACAATTCCCGTTTGGAATCACAACTGCAATTCAAGGCCCGAGGTCACAATTACAGTTCGGAATCACAACTGCTATTCAAGGCTCGAGGTCACAATTCAAGTCTGAGGCCACAATTCCGGTTTGGAATCATATTAGCAGTTCAAGGCTTGATTTCACAATTCCGGTTTGAAATAACAATTGCATTTCAAGGCTTGAGGTCACAATTCCAGTTTGAAATCACATTTGCATTTTAAGTCTTGAGGCCACAATTCCAGTATGAGGATAGAATTCATGTTGGGAATCACGATTGATGTTCAATGCTCGAGGTCACAATTCCAGTCAGAGTTCATGAATCCTGTTTGGAATCACAATTGCATTTCAACTCTCAAGATCACAATTCCAGTCTTAGGCCCCAAATCCTGTCAGGAAACACTACTAAAGTTCAAGGCTCGAAGACACGATTCTAGTCTGATGACCCTATACCGGTTTGGAATCACAAGTGCAGCTCAAGGCTCGGGGTCACAATTCCAGTCTGAGGCCACAATTCCCGTTTGGAATCACAATGCAGTTCAAGGATCGAGGTCACAATTACAGTTTGGATTCACAATAGCAGTTCATGGAATGAAATCACAATTCCAGTCTTAGGTCAATATTCCTGTTTGGAATCACAACTGCTATTCCTGTCTCGAGATCACAATTCCAGTCTGAGGACCCAATTCCGGTTTGGTATCACAAATGCAGCACAAGGCTCAGGGTCACAATTCAAGTCTGAGGCCACAATTCCGCTTTGGAATCACAACTTAATTTCAAGGTTTGAAGTCACAGTTCCAGTCTGAGGTCCCAATTCCGGCTCTGAATCGCAACTGCTCTACATTGCTCGAGGTGACGATTCCAGTCTGAAGACTCAATTCCGGTATGGTATCATGACTGCAGCTCCAAGCCTAGTTGTCACATTTCCAGTCTGAGGCCACGATTCCCGTTTGGAATCACAACTGCTATTCCTGTCTCGAGATCACAATTCCAGTCTGAGGCCCCAATTCCTGTTTGGAATCAGTACTGCAGATCATGGCTAGGAGTCACAATTCCAGTCTGAGGCCCCAATTCCCAGTTGGACTCACAACTGCCGTTCAAGGCTCGAGGTCACAATTCCAGTCTGTGGTCACAATTCCAGTTTGGAATCACAACTGGAGTTCAAGGCTCGAGGTCACAATTACAGTTTGGAATCACAAGAGCAGTTCATGGAATGAGGTCACAATTACTCTCTGAGGTCATAGTTTCTGTTTGGAATCACAATTGCAGTTCAAAGCTCGAGGTCTCAATTCCAGTCTGAGCCCCCAATTCTGTGTTGGAATCACAACGGATGTTCATGTCTCGAGATCACGATTCCAGTCTGAGGACCCAATTCCGGTTTGGTATCACAAGTGCAGCTCAAGGCTCAGGGTCACAATTCCAGTCTGAGGCCACAATTCCCGTTTGGAATCACAACTGCAGTTCAAGGATTGAGGTCACAATTACAGTTTGGATTCACAATAGCAGTTCATGGAATGAAATCACAATTCCAGTCTTAGGTCAATATTCCTGTTTGGAATCACAACTGATGTTCATGTCTCGAGATCACGATTCCAGTCTGAGGACCCAATTCCGGTTTGGTATCACAGATGCAGCACAAGGCTCAGGGTCACAATTCCAGTCTGAGGACCCAATTCCGCTTTGGAATCACAACTTAATTTCAAGGTTCGAAGTCACAGTTCCAGTTTGAGGTCCCAATTCCGGCTCTGAATCGCAACTGCTCTACATTGCTCGAGGTGACGATTCCAGTCTGAAGACTCAATTCCGGTATGGTATCACAACTGCAGCTCAAGCCTAGTTGTCACATTTCCAGTCTGAGGCCACGATTCCCGTTTGGAATCACAATTGCTATTCCTGTCTCGAGATCACAATTCCAGTCTGAGGCCCCAATTCCTGTTTGGAATCAGTACTGCAGATCATGGCTAGGAGTCACAATTCCAGTCTGAGGCCCCAATTCCCGGTTGGACTCACAACTGCAGTTCAAGGCTCGAGGTCACAATTCCAGTCTGAGGTCACAATTCCCAGTTGGACTCACAACTGCCGGTCAAGCCTCGAGGTCACAATTCCAGTCTGAGGTCACAAGTCCTGTTTGGAATCACAACTGGAGTTCAAGGCTCGAGGTCACTATTACAGTTTGGAATCACAATAGCAGTTCATAGAATGAGGTCACAATTACTCTCTGAGGTCAAAGTTTCTGTTTGGAATCACAATTGCAGTTCAAAGTTCGAGGTCTCAATTCCAGTCTGCCGTCACAATTCCGGTTTGGAATCAGAAGTGCTGTTCAAGTCTCGGGGTCACCATTCCAGTCTGAGGCCACAATTCCCGTTTGGAATCACAACTGCAGCTCATGTCTCGAGGTCACGATTCCAGTCTTAGGTCACAATTCCAGTTTGGAATCACAATTGCAGTACAAGCCTGGAGAACACAATTCCTGTCTGAGGTCCCAATATCGGTTTGGTATCAGAACTGCAGCTCAAATCTCTAGGTCACAAATTCAGTGTGTGGTCACAAATTCCGTTTGGAATCACATTTGCAGTTCAAGGGTCGAGATCACAATTCCAGTCTGAGCCCCCAATTCCGTTTTGTAATCACAACTGCTGTTCATGTCTCGAGGTCACAATTCCAGTCTGAAGACCCAATTCCGGTTTGGTATCACAGATGCAGCACAAGGCTCAGGGTCACAATTCCAGTCTGAGGCCACAATTCCGCTTTGGAATCACAACTTAATTTCAAGGTTTGAAGTCACAGTTCCAGTCTGAGGTCCCAATTCCGGCTCTGAATCGTAACTGCTCTACATTGCTCGAGGTGATGATTCCAGTCTGAAGACTCAATTCCGGTATGGTATCACAACTGCAGCTCAAGCCTAGTTGTCACATTTCCAGTCTGAGGCCACGATTCCCGTTTGGAATCACAACTGCTATTCCTGTCTCGAGATCACAATTCCAGTCTGAGGCCCCAATTCCTATTTGGAATCAGTACTGCAGTTCAAGGCTCGAGCTCACTATTACAGTTTGGAATCACAATAGGAGTTCATGGAATGAGGTCACAATTACTCTCTGAGGTCATAATTTCTGTTTGGAATCACAATTGCAGTTCAAAGCTCGAGGTCTTAATTCCAGTCTGCGGTCACAATTCCGGTTTGGAATCACAATTGCAGTTCAAGGCTTGAGATCACAATGCCAGACTGAGGTCTCAATTCCCGTTTGGAATCACAACTGCTGCTCAATGCTCGGGGTCACAATTCCAGTCTGAGGCCACGATTCCCGTTTGGAATCACAACTGCTATTCCTGTCTCGAGATCACAATTCCAGTCTGAGGCCCCAATTCCTATTTGGAATCAGTACTGCAGTTCAAGGCTCGAGCTCACTATTACAGTTTGGAATCACAATAGGAGTTCATGGAATGAGGTCACAATTACTCTCTGAGGTCATAATTTCTGTTTGGAATCACAATTGCAGTTCAAAGCTCGAGGTCTTAATTCCAGTCTGCGGTCACAATTCCGGTTTGGAATCACAATTGCAGTTCAAGGCTTGAGATCACAATGCCAGACTGAGCTCTCAATTCCCGTTTGGAATCACAACTGCTATTCAAGGCTTGAGTTTACAATTCCAGTTTGGAATCACAATTGCAGTTCAAGTCTCGAGATCACAATTCCAGTCTGAGGCCCCAATTCCTGTTTTAAATCCAATTGTAGTCCAAGGCTCGAGGTCACAAATCCAGTCTGAGGTCACAATTCTTGTTTGGAATCAAAATTGCAGTTCAAGGCTCAAGATCACAATTGCAGTCTGAGGCCACAATTCCTGTTTGGAATCACAATGGCAGTTCAAGGCTAGAGATCACAATTCCAGTCTGAGGCCACAATTCCCGTTTGGAATCACAATGGCAGTTCAAGGCCCGAGATCACAATTCCAGTCTGAGCCCCCAATTCCGGTTTGATTTCAGAGCTGCAGCTTAAGGTTCAGGGTCACAATTCCAGTCTGAGGTCCCGATATCGGTTTGGTTCCACAACTGCAGCTCAAATCTCTAGGTCACAAATTCAGTGTGTGGTCACTAATCCCGTTTGGAATCACATTTACAATTCAAGGGTCGAGATCACAATTCCAGTCTGAGGCCACAATTCCCGTTTGGAATTACAACTGCTATTCAAGCCTCGAGGTCACAATTCCGGTTTGGAATCACAATTGCATTTCAAGGCTGGAGAACACAATTCCAGTTTCAAATCACATTTGCATTTTAAGTCATGAGGCCACAATTCCAGTATGAGGACACAATTCCTGTTTGGAATCACAACTGATCTTCAAGGCTTGAGCTCACAATTGCAGTCAGAGTTCATGAATCCTGTTTGGTATCACAAATACATTTCAAGTCTCCAGATCACAATTCCAGTCTTAGGCCCCAAATCCTGTCAGGAAACACTACTAAAGTTCAAGACTCGAAGACACAATTGCAGTCTGAGGACCCAATACCGGTTTGGTATCAAAACCGCAGCTCAAGGCTCGGGGTCACAAATCCAGTCTGAGATCACAATTGCGGTTTGGTATCAGAACTGCAGCTCAAATCTCTAGGTCACAAATGCAGTGTGTGGTCACAAATCCCGTTTGGAATCACATTTGCAGTTCAAGGGTCGAGATCACAATTCCAGTCTGAGCCCCCAATTCCAGTCTGAGGACCCAATTCCGGTTTGGTATCACAGATGCAGCACAAGGCTCAGGGTCACAATTCCAGTCTGAGGACCCAATTCCGCTTTGGAATCACAACTTAATTTCAAGGTTCGTAGTCACAGTTCCAGTTTGAGGTCCCAATTCCGGCTCTGAATCGCAACTGCTCTACATTGCTCGAGGTGACGATTCCAGTCTGAAGACTCAATTCCGGTATGGTATCACAACTGCAGCTCAAGCCTAGTTGTCACATTTCCAGTCTGAGGCCACGATTCCCGTTTGGAATCACAACTGCTATTCCTGTCTCGAGATCACAATTCCAGTCTGAGGCCCCAATTCCTGTTTGGAATCAGTACTGCAGATCATGGCTAGGAGTCACAATTCCAGTCTGAGGCCCCAATTCCCAGTTGGACTCACAACTGCCGTTCAAGGCTCGAGGTCACAATTCCAGTCTGTGGTCACAATTCCAGTTTGGAATCACAACTGGAGTTCAAGGCTCGAGGTCACAATTACAGTTTGGAATCACAAGAGCAGTTCATGGAATGAGGTCACAATTACTCTCTGAGGTCATAGTTTCTGTTTGGAATCACAATTGCAGTTCAAAGCTCGAGGTCTCAATTCCAGTCTGAGCCCCCAATTCTGTGTTGGAATCACAACGGATGTTCATGTCTCGAGATCACGATTCCAGTCTGAGGACCCAATTCCGGTTTGGTATCACAAGTGCAGCTCAAGGCTCAGGGTCACAATTCCAGTCTGAGGCCACAATTCCCGTTTGGAATCACAACTGCAGTTCAAGGATTGAGGTCACAATTACAGTTTGGATTCACAATAGCAGTTCATGGAATGAAATCACAATTCCAGTCTTAGGTCAATATTCCTGTTTGGAATCACAACTGATGTTCATGTCTCGAGATCACGATTCCAGTCTGAGGACCCAATTCCGGTTTGGTATCACAGATGCAGCACAAGGCTCAGGGTCACAATTCCAGTCTGAGGACCCAATTCCGCTTTGGAATCACAACTTAATTTCAAGGTTCGTAGTCACAGTTCCAGTTTGAGGTCCCAATTCCGGCTCTGAATCGCAACTGCTCTACATTGCTCGAGGTGACGATTCCAGTCTGAAGACTCAATTCCGGTATGGTATCACAACTGCAGCTCAAGCCTAGTTGTCACATTTCCAGTCTGAGGCCACGATTCCCGTTTGGAATCACAATTGCTATTCCTGTCTCGAGATCACAATTCCAGTCTGAGGCCCCAATTCCTGTTTGGAATCAGTACTGCAGATCATGGCTAGGAGTCACAATTCCAGTCTGAGGCCCCAATTCCCGGTTGGACTCACAACTGCAGTTCAAGGCTCGAGGTCACAATTCCAGTCTGAGGTCACAATTCCCAGTTGGACTCACAACTGCCGGTCAAGCCTCGAGGTCACAATTCCAGTCTGAGGTCACAAGTCCTGTTTGGAATCACAACTGGAGTTCAAGGCTCGAGGTCACTATTACAGTTTGGAATCACAATAGCAGTTCATAGAATGAGGTCACAATTACTCTCTGAGGTCAAAGTTTCTGTTTGGAATCACAATTGCAGTTCAAAGTTCGAGGTCTCAATTCCAGTCTGCCGTCACAATTCCGGTTTGGAATCAGAAGTGCTGTTCAAGTCTCGGGGTCACCATTCCAGTCTGAGGCCACAATTCCCGTTTGGAATCACAACTGCAGCTCATGTCTCGAGGTCACGATTCCAGTCTTAGGTCACAATTCCAGTTTGGAATCACAATTGCAGTACAAGCCTGGAGAACACAATTCCTGTCTGAGGTCCCAATATCGGTTTGGTATCAGAACTGCAGCTCAAATCTCTAGGTCACAAATTCAGTGTGTGGTCACAAATTCCGTTTGGAATCACATTTGCAGTTCAAGGGTCGAGATCACAATTCCAGTCTGAGCCCCCAATTCCGTTTTGTAATCACAACTGCTGTTCATGTCTCGAGGTCACAATTCCAGTCTGAAGACCCAATTCCGGTTTGGTATCACAGATGCAGCACAAGGCTCAGGGTCACAATTCAAGTCTGAGGCCACAATTCCGCTTTGGAATCACAACTTAATTTCAAGGTTTGAAGTCACAGTTCCAGTCTGAGGTCCCAATTCCGGCTCTGAATCGTAACTGCTCTACATTGCTCGAGGTGATGATTCCAGTCTGAAGACTCAATTCCGGTATGGTATCACAACTGCAGCTCAAGCCTAGTTGTCACATTTCCAGTCTGAGGCCACGATTCCCGTTTGGAATCACAACTGCTATTCCTGTCTCGAGATCACAATTCCAGTCTGAGGCCCCAATTCCTATTTGGAATCAGTACTGCAGTTCAAGGCTCGAGCTCACTATTACAGTTTGGAATCACAATAGGAGTTCATGGAATGAGGTCACAATTACTCTCTGAGGTCATAATTTCTGTTTGGAATCACAATTGCAGTTCAAAGCTCGAGGTCTTAATTCCAGTCTGCGGTCACAATTCCGGTTTGGAATCACAATTGCAGTTCAAGGCTTGAGATCACAATGCCAGACTGAGGTCTCAATTCCCGTTTGGAATCACAACTGCTGCTCAATGCTCGGGGTCACAATTCCAGTCTGAGGCCACGATTCCCGTTTGGAATCACAACTGCTATTCCTGTCTCGAGATCACAATTCCAGTCTGAGGCCCCAATTCCTATTTGGAATCAGTACTGCAGTTCAAGGCTCGAGCTCACTATTACAGTTTGGAATCACAATAGGAGTTCATGGAATGAGGTCACAATTACTCTCTGAGGTCATAATTTCTGTTTGGAATCACAATTGCAGTTCAAAGCTCGAGGTCTTAATTCCAGTCTGCGGTCACAATTCCGGTTTGGAATCACAATTGCAGTTCAAGGCTTGAGATCACAATGCCAGACTGAGCTCTCAATTCCCGTTTGGAATCACAACTGCTATTCAAGGCTTGAGTTTACAATTCCAGTTTGGAATCACAATTGCAGTTCAAGTCTCGAGATCACAATTCCAGTCTGAGGCCCCAATTCCTGTTTGAAATCCAATTGTAGTCCAAGGCTCGAGGTCACAAATCCAGTCTGAGGTCACAATTCTTGTTTGGAATCAAAATTGCAGTTCAAGGCTCAAGATCACAATTGCAGTCTGAGGCCACAATTCCTGTTTGGAATCACAATGGCAGTTCAAGGCTAGAGATCACAATTCCAGTCTGAGGCCACAATTCCCGTTTGGAATCACAATGGCAGTTCAAGGCCCGAGATCACAATTCCAGTCTGAGCCCCCAATTCCGGTTTTATTTCAGAGCTGCAGCTTAAGGTTCAGGGTCACAATTCCAGTCTGAGGTCCCGATATCGGTTTGGTTCCACAACTGCAGCTCAAATCTCTAGGTCACAAATTCAGTGTGTGGTCACTAATCCCGTTTGGAATCACATTTACAATTCAAGGGTCGAGATCACAATTCCAGTCTGAGGCCACAATTCCCGTTTGGAATTACAACTGCTATTCAAGCCTCGAGGTCACAATTCCGGTTTGGAATCACAATTGCATTTCAAGGCTGGAGAACACAATTCCAGTTTCAAATCACATTTGCATTTTAAGTCATGAGGCCACAATTCCAGTATGAGGACACAATTCCTGTTTGGAATCACAACTGATCTTCAAGGCTTGAGCTCACAATTGCAGTCAGAGTTCATGAATCCTGTTTGGTATCACAAATACATTTCAAGTCTCCAGATCACAATTCCAGTCTTAGGCCCCAAATCCTGTCAGGAAACACTACTAAAGTTCAAGACTCGAAGACACAATTGCAGTCTGAGGACCCAATACCGGTTTGGTATCAAAACCGCAGCTCAAGGCTCGGGGTCACAAATCCAGTCTGAGATCACAATTGCGGTTTGGTATCAGAACTGCAGCTCAAATCTCTAGGTCACAAATGCAGTGTGTGGTCACAAATCCCGTTTGGAATCACATTTGCAGTTCAAGGGTCGAGATCACAATTCCAGTCTGAGCCCCCAATTCCAGTCTGAGGACCCAATTCCGGTTTGGTATCACAGATGCAGCACAAGGCTCAGGGTCACAATTCCAGTCTGAGGACCCAATTCCGCTTTGGAATCACAACTTAATTTCAAGGTTCGTAGTCACAGTTCCAGTTTGAGGTCCCAATTCCGGCTCTGAATCGCAACTGCTCTACATTGCTCGAGGTGACGATTCCAGTCTGAAGACTCAATTCCGGTATGGTATCACAACTGCAGCTCAAGCCTAGTTGTCACATTTCCAGTCTGAGGCCACGATTCCCGTTTGGAATCACAACTGCTATTCCTGTCTCGAGATCACAATTCCAGTCTGAGGCCCCAATTCCTGTTTGGAATCAGTACTGCAGATCATGGCTAGGAGTCACAATTCCAGTCTGAGGCCCCAATTCCCAGTTGGACTCACAACTGCCGTTCAAGGCTCGAGGTCACAATTCCAGTCTGTGGTCACAATTCCAGTTTGGAATCACAACTGGAGTTCAAGGCTCGAGGTCACAATTACAGTTTGGAATCACAAGAGCAGTTCATGGAATGAGGTCACAATTACTCTCTGAGGTCATAGTTTCTGTTTGGAATCACAATTGCAGTTCAAAGCTCGAGGTCTCAATTCCAGTCTGAGCCCCCAATTCTGTGTTGCAATCACAACGGATGTTCATGTCTCGAGATCACGATTCCAGTCTGAGGACCCAATTCCGGTTTGGTATCACAAGTGCAGCTCAAGGCTCAGGGTCACAATTCCAGTCTGAGGCCACAATTCCCGTTTGGAATCACAACTGCAGTTCAAGGATTGAGGTCACAATTACAGTTTGGATTCACAATAGCAGTTCATGGAATGAAATCACAATTCCAGTCTTAGGTCAATATTCCTGTTTGGAATCACAACTGATGTTCATGTCTCGAGATCACGATTCCAGTCTGAGGACCCAATTCCGGTTTGGTATCACAGATGCAGCACAAGGCTCAGGGTCACAATTCCAGTCTGAGGACCCAATTCCGCTTTGGAATCACAACTTAATTTCAAGGTTCGTAGTCACAGTTCCAGTTTGAGGTCCCAATTCCGGCTCTGAATCGCAACTGCTCTACATTGCTCGAGGTGACGATTCCAGTCTGAAGACTCAATTCCGGTATGGTATCACAACTGCAGCTCAAGCCTAGTTGTCACATTTCCAGTCTGAGGCCACGATTCCCGTTTGGAATCACAATTGCTATTCCTGTCTCGAGATCACAATTCCAGTCTGAGGCCCCAATTCCTGTTTGGAATCAGTACTGCAGATCATGGCTAGGAGTCACAATTCCAGTCTGAGGCCCCAATTCCTGTTTGGAATCAGTACTGCAGATCATGGCTAGGAGTCACAATTCCAGTCTGAGGCCCCAATTCCCGGTTGGACTCACAACTGCAGTTCAAGGCTCGAGGTCACAATTCCAGTCTGAGGTCACAATTCCCAGTTGGACTCACAACTGCCGGTCAAGCCTCGAGGTCACAATTCCAGTCTGAGGTCACAAGTCCTGTTTGGAATCACAACTGGAGTTCAAGGCTCGAGGTCACTATTACAGTTTGGAATCACAATAGCAGTTCATAGAATGAGGTCACAATTACTCTCTGAGGTCAAAGTTTCTGTTTGGAATCACAATTGCAGTTCAAAGTTCGAGGTCTCAATTCCAGTCTGCCGTCACAATTCCGGTTTGGAATCAGAAGTGCTGTTCAAGTCTCGGGGTCACCATTCCAGTCTGAGGCCACAATTCCCGTTTGGAATCACAACTGCAGCTCATGTCTCGAGGTCACGATTCCAGTCTTAGGTCACAATTCCAGTTTGGAATCACAATTGCAGTACAAGCCTGGAGAACACAATTCCTGTCTGAGGTCCCAATATCGGTTTGGTATCACAACTGCAGCTCAAATCTCTAGGTCACAAATTCAGTGTGTGGTCACAAATTCCGTTTGGAATCACATTTGCAGTTCAAGGGTCGAGATCACAATTCCAGTCTGAGCCCCCAATTCCGTTTTGTAATCACAACTGCTGTTCATGTCTCGAGGTCACAATTCCAGTCTGAAGACCCAATTCCGGTTTGGTATCACAGATGCAGCACAAGGCTCAGGGTCACAATTCAAGTCTGAGGCCACAATTCCGCTTTGGAATCACAACTTAATTTCAAGGTTTGAAGTCACAGTTCCAGTCTGAGGTCCCAATTCCGGCTCTGAATCGTAACTGCTCTACATTGCTCGAGGTGATGATTCCAGTCTGAAGACTCAATTCCGGTATGGTATCACAACTGCAGCTCAAGCCTAGTTGTCACATTTCCAGTCTGAGGCCATGATTCCCGTTTGGAATCACAACTGCTATTCCTGTCTCGAGATCACAATTCCAGTCTGAGGCCCCAATTCCTGTTTGAAATCCAATTGTAGTCCAAGGCTCGAGGTCACAAATCCAGTCTGAGGTCACAATTCTTGTTTGGAATCAAAATTGCAGTTCAAGGCTCAAGATCACAATTGCAGTCTGAGGCCACAATTCCTGTTTGGAATCACAATGGCAGTTCAAGGCTAGAGATCACAATTCCAGTCTGAGGCCACAATTCCCGTTTGGAATCACAATGGCAGTTCAAGGCCCGAGATCACAATTCCAGTCTGAGCCCCCAATTCCGGTTTGATTTCAGAGCTGCAGCTTAAGGTTCAGGGTCACAATTCCAGTCTGAGGTCCCGATATCGGTTTGGTTCCACAACTGCAGCTCAAATCTCGAGATCACAATTCAGTGTGTGGTCACTAATCCCGTTTGGAATCACATTTACAATTCAAGGGTCGAGATCACAATTCCAGTCTGAGGCCACAATTCCCGTTTGGAATTACAACTGCTATTCAAGCCTCGAGGTCACAATTCCGGTTTGGAATCACAATTGCATTTCAAGGCTGGAGAACACAATTCCAGTTTCAAATCACATTTGCATTTTAAGTCATGAGGCCACAATTCCAGTATGAGGACACAATTCCTGTTTGGAATCACAACTGATCTTCAAGGCTTGAGCTCACAATTGCAGTCAGAGTTCATGAATCCTGTTTGGTATCACAAATACATTTCAAGTCTCGAGATCACAATTCCAGTCTTAGGCCCCAAATCCTGTCAGGAAACACTACTAAAGTTCAAGACTCGAAGACACAATTGCAGTCTGAGGACCCAATACCGGTTTGGTATCAAAACCGCAGCTCAAGGCTCGGGGTCACAAATCCAGTCTGAGATCACAATTGCGGTTTGGTATCAGAACTGCAGCTCAAATCTCTAGGTCACAAATGCAGTGTGTGGTCACAAATCCCGTTTGGAATCACATTTGCAGTTCAAGGGTCGAGATCACAATTCCAGTCTGAGCCCCCAATTCCAGTCTGAGGACCCAATTCCGGTTTGGTATCACAGATGCAGCACAAGGCTCAGGGTCACAATTCCAGTCTGAGGACCCAATTCCGCTTTGGAATCACAACTTAATTTCAAGGTTCGAAGTCACAGTTCCAGTCTGAGGTCCCAATTCCGGCTCTGAATCGCAACTGCTCTACATTGCTCGAGGTGACGATTCCAGTCTGAAGACTCAATTCCGGTATGGTATCACAACTGCAGCTCAAGCCTAGTTGTCACATTTCCAGTCTGAGGCCACGATTCCCGTTTGGAATCACAACTGCTATTCCTGTCTCGAGATCACAATTCCAGTCTGAGGCCCCAATTCCCGGTTGGACTCACAACTGCAGTTCAAAGCTCGAGGTCACAATTCCAGTCTGAGGTCACAATTCCCAGTTGGACTCACAACTGCCGGTCAAGCCTCGAGGTCACAATTCCAGTCTGAGGTCACAAGTCCTGTTTGGAATCACAATTGCAGTTCAAGGCTTGAGTTCACAATTCCAGTTTCAAATCACATTTGCATTTTAAGTCATGAGGCCACAATTCCAGTATGAGGACACAATTCCTGTTTGGAATCACAATTGATGTTCAAGCCTCGAGGTCACAATTCCAGTCTGAGGCCACAATACGGCTTTGGAATCACAACTAAAATTCAAGGCTCGAAGTCACAACTGCAGTCTGAGGACGCAATAGCTGTTTGGAATCAGTACTGCAGCTCAAGGCTCCGGGGTCATAGTTCCAGTCTGAGGCCACAATTCCCGTTTGGAATCACAACTGCAATTCAAGGCCCGAGGTCACAATTACAGTTCGGAATCACAACTGCTATTCAAGGCTCGAGGTCACAATTCAAGTCTGAGGCCACAATTCCGGTTTGGAATCATATTAGCAGTTCAAGGCTTGATTTCACAATTCCGGTTTGAAATAACAATTGCATTTCAAGGCTTGAGGTCACAATTCCAGTTTGAAATCACATTTGCATTTTAAGTCTTGAGGCCACAATTCCAGTATGAGGATAGAATTCATGTTGGGAATCACGATTGATGTTCAATGCTCGAGGTCACAATTCCAGTCAGAGTTCATGAATCCTGTTTGGAATCACAATTGCATTTCAACTCTCAAGATCACAATTCCAGTCTTAGGCCCCAAATCCTGTCAGGAAACACTACTAAAGTTCAAGGCTCGAAGACACGATTCTAGTCTGATGACCCTATACCGGTTTGGAATCACAAGTGCAGCTCAAGGCTCGGGGTCACAATTCCAGTCTGAGGCCACAATTCCCGTTTGGAATCACAATGCAGTTCAAGGATCGAGGTCACAATTACAGTTTGGATTCACAATAGCAGTTCATGGAATGAAATCACAATTCCAGTCTTAGGTCAATATTCCTGTTTGGAATCACAACTGCTATTCCTGTCTCGAGATCACAATTCCAGTCTGAGGACCCAATTCCGGTTTGGTATCACAAATGCAGCACAAGGCTCAGGGTCACAATTCAAGTCTGAGGCCACAATTCCGCTTTGGAATCACAACTTAATTTCAAGGTTTGAAGTCACTGTTCCAGTCTGAGGTCCCAATTCCGGCTCTGAATCGCAACTGCTCTACATTGCTCGAGGTGACGATTCCAGTCTGAAGACTCAATTCCGGTATGGTATCATGACTGCAGCTCCAAGCCTAGTTGTCACATTTCCAGTCTGAGGCCACGATTCCCGTTTGGAATCACAACTGCTATTCCTGTCTCGAGATCACAATTCCAGTCTGAGGCCCCAATTCCTGTTTGGAATCAGTACAGCAGATCATGGCTAGGAGTCACAATTCCAGTCTGAGGCCCCAATTCCCAGTTGGACTCACAACTGCCGTTCAAGGCTCGAGGTCACAATTCCAGTCTGTGGTCACAATTCCAGTTTGGAATCACAACTGGAGTTCAAGGCTCGAGGTCACAATTACAGTTTGGAATCACAAGAGCAGTTCATGGAATGAGGTCACAATTACTCTCTGAGGTCATAGTTTCTGTTTGGAATCACAATTGCAGTTCAAAGCTCGAGGTCTCAATTCCAGTCTGAGCCCCCAATTCTGTGTTGGAATCACAACGGATGTTCATGTCTCGAGATCACGATTCCAGTCTGAGGACCCAATTCCGGTTTGGTATCACAAGTGCAGCTCAAGGCTCAGGGTCACAATTCCAGTCTGAGGCCACAATTCCCGTTTGGAATCACAACTGCAGTTCAAGGATTGAGGTCACAATTACAGTTTGGATTCACAATAGCAGTTCATGGAATGAAATCACAATTTCAGTCTTAGGTCAATATTCCTGTTTGGAATCACAACTGATGTTCATGTCTCGAGATCACGATTCCAGTCTGAGGACCCAATTCCGGTTTGGTATCACAGATGCAGCACAAGGCTCAGGGTCACAATTCCAGTCTGAGGACCCAATTCCGCTTTGGAATCACAACTTAATTTCAAGGTTCGTAGTCACAGTTCCAGTTTGAGGTCCCAATTCCGGCTCTGAATCGCAACTGCTCTACATTGCTCGAGGTGACGATTCCAGTCTGAAGACTCAATTCCGGTATGGTATCACAACTGCAGCTCAAGCCTAGTTGTCACATTTCCAGTCTGAGGCCACGATTCCCGTTTGGAATCACAATTGCTATTCCTGTCTCGAGATCACAATTCCAGTCTGAGGCCCCAATTCCTGTTTGGAATCAGTACTGCAGATCATGGCTAGGAGTCACAATTCCAGTCTGAGGCCCCAATTCCCGGTTGGACTCACAACTGCAGTTCAAGGCTCGAGGTCACAATTCCAGTCTGAGGTCACAATTCCCAGTTGGACTCACAACTGCCGGTCAAGCCTCGAGGTCACAATTCCAGTCTGAGGTCACAAGTCCTGTTTGGAATCACAACTGGAGTTCAAGGCTCGAGGTCACTATTACAGTTTGGAATCACAATAGCAGTTCATAGAATGAGGTCACAATTACTCTCTGAGGTCAAAGTTTCTGTTTGGAATCACAATTGCAGTTCAAAGTTCGAGGTCTCAATTCCAGTCTGCCGTCACAATTCCGGTTTGGAATCAGAAGTGCTGTTCAAGTCTCGGGGTCACCATTCCAGTCTGAGGCCACAATTCCCGTTTGGAATCACAACTGCAGCTCATGTCTCGAGGTCACGATTCCAGTCTTAGGTCACAATTCCAGTTTGGAATCACAATTGCAGTACAAGCCTGGAGAACACAATTCCTGTCTGAGGTCCCAATATCGGTTTGGTATCACAACTGCAGCTCAAATCTCTAGGTCACAAATTCAGTGTGTGGTCACAAATTCCGTTTGGAATCACATTTGCAGTTCAAGGGTCGAGATCACAATTCCAGTCTGAGCCCCCAATTCCGTTTTGTAATCACAACTGCTGTTCATGTCTCGAGGTCACAATTCCAGTCTGAAGACCCAATTCCGGTTTGGTATCACAGATGCAGCACAAGGCTCAGGGTCACAATTCAAGTCTGAGGCCACAATTCCGCTTTGGAATCACAACTTAATTTCAAGGTTTGAAGTCACAGTTCCAGTCTGAGGTCCCAATTCCGGCTCTGAATCGTAACTGCTCTACATTGCTCGAGGTGATGATTCCAGTCTGAAGACTCAATTCCGGTATGGTATCACAACTGCAGCTCAAGCCTAGTTGTCACATTTCCAGTCTGAGGCCACGATTCCCGTTTGGAATCACAACTGCTATTCCTGTCTCGAGATCACAATTCCAGTCTGAGGCCCCAATTCCTATTTGGAATCAGTACTGCAGTTCAAGGCTCGAGCTCACTATTACAGTTTGGAATCACAATAGGAGTTCATGGAATGAGGTCACAATTACTCTCTGAGGTCATAATTTCTGTTTGGAATCACAATTGCAGTTCAAAGCTCGAGGTCTTAATTCCAGTCTGCGGTCACAATTCCGGTTTGGAATCACAATTGCAGTTCAAGGCTTGAGATCACAATGCCAGACTGAGGTCTCAATTCCCGTTTGGAATCACAACTGCTGCTCAATGCTCGGGGTCACAATTCCAGTCTGAGGCCACGATTCCCGTTTGGAATCACAACTGCTATTCCTGTCTCGAGATCACAATTCCAGTCTGAGGCCCCAATTCCTATTTGGAATCAGTACTGCAGTTCAAGGCTCGAGCTCACTATTACAGTTTGGAATCACAATAGGAGTTCATGGAATGAGGTCACAATTACTCTCTGAGGTCATAATTTCTGTTTGGAATCACAATTGCAGTTCAAAGCTCGAGGTCTTAATTCCAGTCTGCGGTCACAATTCCGGTTTGGAATCACAATTGCAGTTCAAGGCTTGAGATCACAATGCCAGACTGAGGTCTCAATTCCCGTTTGGAATCACAACTGCTATTCAAGGCTTGAGTTTACAATTCCAGTTTGGAATCACAATTGCAGTTCAAGTCTCGAGATCACAATTCCAGTCTGAGGCCCCAATTCCTGTTTGAAATCCAATTGTAGTCCAAGGCTCGAGGTCACAAATCCAGTCTGAGGTCACAATTCTTGTTTGGAATCAAAATTGCAGTTCAAGGCTCAAGATCACAATTGCAGTCTGAGGCCACAATTCCTGTTTGGAATCACAATGGCAGTTCAAGGCTAGAGATCACAATTCCAGTCTGAGGCCACAATTCCCGTTTGGAATCACAATGGCAGTTCAAGGCCCGAGATCACAATTCCAGTCTGAGCCCCCAATTCCGGTTTTATTTCAGAGCTGCAGCTTAAGGTTCAGGGTCACAATTCCAGTCTGAGGTCCCGATATCGGTTTGGTTCCACAACTGCAGCTCAAATCTCTAGGTCACAAATTCAGTGTGTGGTCACTAATCCCGTTTGGAATCACATTTACAATTCAAGGGTCGAGATCACAATTCCAGTCTGAGGCCACAATTCCCGTTTGGAATTACAACTGCTATTCAAGCCTCGAGGTCACAATTCCGGTTTGGAATCACAATTGCATTTCAAGGCTGGAGAACACAATTCCAGTTTCAAATCACATTTGCATTTTAAGTCATGAGGCCACAATTCCAGTATGAGGACACAATTCCTGTTTGGAATCACAACTGATCTTCAAGGCTTGAGCTCACAATTGCAGTCAGAGTTCATGAATCCTGTTTGGTATCACAAATACATTTCAAGTCTCCAGATCACAATTCCAGTCTTAGGCCCCAAATCCTGTCAGGAAACACTACTAAAGTTCAAGACTCGAAGACACAATTGCAGTCTGAGGACCCAATACCGGTTTGGTATCAAAACCGCAGCTCAAGGCTCGGGGTCACAAATCCAGTCTGAGATCACAATTGCGGTTTGGTATCAGAACTGCAGCTCAAATCTCTAGGTCACAAATGCAGTGTGTGGTCACAAATCCCGTTTGGAATCACATTTGCAGTTCAAGGGTCGAGATCACAATTCCAGTCTGAGCCCCCAATTCCAGTCTGAGGACCCAATTCCGGTTTGGTATCACAGATGCAGCACAAGGCTCAGGGTCACAATTCCAGTCTGAGGACCCAATTCCGCTTTGGAATCACAACTTAATTTCAAGGTTCGTAGTCACAGTTCCAGTTTGAGGTCCCAATTCCGGCTCTGAATCGCAACTGCTCTACATTGCTCGAGGTGACGATTCCAGTCTGAAGACTCAATTCCGGTATGGTATCACAACTGCAGCTCAAGCCTAGTTGTCACATTTCCAGTCTGAGGCCACGATTCCCGTTTGGAATCACAACTGCTATTCCTGTCTCGAGATCACAATTCCAGTCTGAGGCCCCAATTCCTGTTTGGAATCAGTACTGCAGTTCAAGGCTCGAGCTCACTATTACAGTTTGGAATCACAATAGGAGTTCATGGAATGAGGTCACAATTCCAGTCTGAGGCCCCAATTCCTGTTTGAAATCCAATTGTAGTTCAAGTCTCGAGGTCACAAATCCAGTCTGCGGTCACAATTCTTGTTTGGAATCAGAATTTCAGTTCAAGGCTCGAGATCACAATTCCAGTCTGAGGCCACAATTCCCGTTTGGAATCACAACTGCTATTCAAGGCTTGAGTTCACAATTCCAATTTGGAATCACAATTGCAGTTCAAGGCTTGAGTTCACAATTCCAGTTTCAAATCACATTTGCATTTTAAGTCATGAGGCCACAATTCCAGTATGAGGACACAATTCCTGTTTGGAATCACAATTGATGTTCAAGCCTCGAGGTCACAATTCCAGTCTGAGGCCACAATACGGCTTTGGAATCACAACTAAAATTCAAGGCTCGAAGTCACAACTGCAGTCTGAGGACGCAATAGCTGTTTGGAATCAGTACTGCAGCTCAAGGCTCCGGGGTCATAGTTCCAGTCTGAGGCCACAATTCCCGTTTGGAATCACAACTGCAATTCAAGGCCCGAGGTCACAATTACAGTTCGGAATCACAACTGCTATTCAAGGCTCGAGGTCACAATTCAAGTCTGAGGCCACAATTCCGGTTTGGAATCATATTAGCAGTTCAAGGCTTGATTTCACAATTCCGGTTTGAAATAACAATTGCATTTCAAGGCTTGAGGTCACAATTCCAGTTTGAAATCACATTTGCATTTTAAGTCTTGAGGCCACAATTCCAGTATGAGGATAGAATTCATGTTGGGAATCACGATTGATGTTCAATGCTCGAGGTCACAATTCCAGTCAGAGTTCATGAATCCTGTTTGGAATCACAATTGCATTTCAACTCTCAAGATCACAATTCCAGTCTTAGGCCCCAAATCCTGTCAGGAAACACTACTAAAGTTCAAGGCTCGAAGACACGATTCTAGTCTGATGACCCTATACCGGTTTGGAATCACAAGTGCAGCTCAAGGCTCGGGGTCACAATTCCAGTCTGAGGCCACAATTCCCGTTTGGAATCACAATGCAGTTCAAGGATCGAGGTCACAATTACAGTTTGGATTCACAATAGCAGTTCATGGAATGAAATCACAATTCCAGTCTTAGGTCAATATTCCTGTTTGGAATCACAACTGCTATTCCTGTCTCGAGATCACAATTCCAGTCTGAGGACCCAATTCCGGTTTGGTATCACAAATGCAGCACAAGGCTCAGGGTCACAATTCAAGTCTGAGGCCACAATTCCGCTTTGGAATCACAACTTAATTTCAAGGTTTGAAGTCACTGTTCCAGTCTGAGGTCCCAATTCCGGCTCTGAATCGCAACTGCTCTACATTGCTCGAGGTGACGATTCCAGTCTGAAGACTCAATTCCGGTATGGTATCATGACTGCAGCTCCAAGCCTAGTTGTCACATTTCCAGTCTGAGGCCACGATTCCCGTTTGGAATCACAACTGCTATTCCTGTCTCGAGATCACAATTCCAGTCTGAGGCCCCAATTCCTGTTTGGAATCAGTACTGCAGATCATGGCTAGGAGTCACAATTCCAGTCTGAGGCCCCAATTCCCAGTTGGACTCACAACTGCCGTTCAAGGCTCGAGGTCACAATTCCAGTCTGTGGTCACAATTCCAGTTTGGAATCACAACTGGAGTTCAAGGCTCGAGGTCACAATTACAGTTTGGAATCACAAGAGCAGTTCATGGAATGAGGTCACAATTACTCTCTGAGGTCATAGTTTCTGTTTGGAATCACAATTGCAGTTCAAAGCTCGAGGTCTCAATTCCAGTCTGAGCCCCCAATTCTGTGTTGGAATCACAACGGATGTTCATGTCTCGAGATCACGATTCCAGTCTGAGGACCCAATTCCGGTTTGGTATCACAAGTGCAGCTCAAGGCTCAGGGTCACAATTCCAGTCTGAGGCCACAATTCCCGTTTGGAATCACAACTGCAGTTCAAGGATTGAGGTCACAATTACAGTTTGGATTCACAATAGCAGTTCATGGAATGAAATCACAATTCCAGTCTTAGGTCAATATTCCTGTTTGGAATCACAACTGATGTTCATGTCTCGAGATCACGATTCCAGTCTGAGGACCCAATTCCGGTTTGGTATCACAGATGCAGCACAAGGCTCAGGGTCACAATTCCAGTCTGAGGACCCAATTCCGCTTTGGAATCACAACTTAATTTCAAGGTTCGTAGTCACAGTTCCAGTTTGAGGTCCCAATTCCGGCTCTGAATCGCAACTGCTCTACATTGCTCGAGGTGACGATTCCAGTCTGAAGACTCAATTCCGGTATGGTATCACAACTGCAGCTCAAGCCTAGTTGTCACATTTCCAGTCTGAGGCCACGATTCCCGTTTGGAATCACAATTGCTATTCCTGTCTCGAGATCACAATTCCAGTCTGAGGCCCCAATTCCTGTTTGGAATCAGTACTGCAGATCATGGCTAGGAGTCACAATTCCAGTCTGAGGCCCCAATTCCCGGTTGGACTCACAACTGCAGTTCAAGGCTCGAGGTCACAATTCCAGTCTGAGGTCACAATTCCCAGTTGGACTCACAACTGCCGGTCAAGCCTCGAGGTCACAATTCCAGTCTGAGGTCACAAGTCCTGTTTGGAATCACAACTGGAGTTCAAGGCTCGAGGTCACTATTACAGTTTGGAATCACAATAGCA
Source organism: Sturnus vulgaris (assembly GCF_052056855.1). NCBI lineage: Eukaryota > Metazoa > Chordata > Aves > Passeriformes > Sturnidae > Sturnus > Sturnus vulgaris. Next base: position 243,101 of record NW_028276434.1, on the reverse strand, counting down.
GTTCATAGAATGAGGTCACAATTACTCTCTGAGGTCAAAGTTTCTGTTTGGAATCACAATTGCAGTTCAAAGTTCGAGGTCTCAATTCCAGTCTGCCGTCACAATTCCGGTTTGGAATCAGAAGTGCTGTTCAAGTCTCGGGGTCACCATTCCAGTCTGAGGCCACAATTCCCGTTTGGAATCACAACTGCAGCTCATGTCTCGAGGTCACGATTCCAGTCTTAGGTCACAATTCCAGTTTGGAATCACAATTGCAGTACAAGCCTGGAGAACACAATTCCTGTCTGAGGTCCCAATATCGGTTTGGTATCACAACTGCAGCTCAAATCTCTAGGTCACAAATTCAGTGTGTGGTCACAAATTCCGTTTGGAATCACATTTGCAGTTCAAGGGTCGAGATCACAATTCCCGTCTGAGCCCCCAATTCCGTTTTGTAATCACAACTGCTGTTCATGTCTCGAGGTCACAATTCCAGTCTGAAGACCCAATTCCGGTTTGGTATCACAGATGCAGCACAAGGCTCAGGGTCACAATTCAAGTCTGAGGCCACAATTCCGCTTTGGAATCAAAACTTAATTTCAAGGTTTGAAGTCACAGTTCCAGTCTGAGGTCCCAATTCCGGCTCTGAATCGTAACTGCTCTACATTGCTCGAGGTGATGATTCCAGTCTGAAGACTCAATTCCGGTATGGTATCACAACTGCAGCTCAAGCCTAGTTGTCACATTTCCAGTCTGAGGCCACGATTCCCGTTTGGAATCACAACTGCTATTCCTGTCTCGAGATCACAATTCCAGTCTGAGGCCCCAATTCCTATTTGGAATCAGTACTGCAGTTCAAGGCTCGAGCTCACTATTACAGTTTGGAATCACAATAGGAGTTCATGGAATGAGGTCACAATTACTCTCTGAGGTCATAATTTCTGTTTGGAATCACAATTGCAGTTCAAAGCTCGAGGTCTTAATTCCAGTCTGCGGTCACAATTCCGGTTTGGAATCACAATTGCAGTTCAAGGCTTGAGATCACAATGCCAGACTGAGCTCTCAATTCCCGTTTGGAATCACAACTGCTATTCAAGGCTTGAGTTTACAATTCCAGTTTGGAATCACAATTGCAGTTCAAGTCTCGAGATCACAATTCCAGTCTGAGGCCCCAATTCCTGTTTGAAATCCAATTGTAGTCCAAGGCTCGAGGTCACAAATCCAGTCTGAGGTCACAATTCTTGTTTGGAATCAAAATTGCAGTTCAAGGCTCAAGATCACAATTGCAGTCTGAGGCCACAATTCCTGTTTGGAATCACAATGGCAGTTCAAGGCTAGAGATCACAATTCCAGTCTGAGGCCACAATTCCCGTTTGGAATCACAATGGCAGTTCAAGGCCCGAGATCACAATTCCAGTCTGAGCCCCCAATTCCGGTTTGATTTCAGAGCTGCAGCTTAAGGTTCAGGGTCACAATTCCAGTCTGAGGTCCCGATATCGGTTTGGTTCCACAACTGCAGCTCAAATCTCGAGATCACAATTCAGTGTGTGGTCACTAATCCCGTTTGGAATCACATTTACAATTCAAGGGTCGAGATCACAATTCCAGTCTGAGGCCACAATTCCCGTTTGGAATTACAACTGCTATCCAAGCCTCGAGGTCACAATTCCGGTTTGGAATCACAATTGCATTTCAAGGCTGGAGAACACAATTCCAGTTTCAAATCACATTTGCATTTTAAGTCATGAGGCCACAATTCCAGTATGAGGACACAATTCCTGTTTGGAATCACAACTGATCTTCAAGGCTTGAGCTCACAATTGCAGTCAGAGTTCATGAATCCTGTTTGGTATCACAAATACATTTCAAGTCTCCAGATCACAATTCCAGTCTTAGGCCCCAAATCCTGTCAGGAAACACTACTAAAGTTCAAGACTCGAAGACACAATTGCAGTCTGAGGACCCAATACCGGTTTGGTATCAAAACCGCAGCTCAAGGCTCGGGGTCACAAATCCAGTCTGAGATCACAATTGCGGTTTGGTATCAGAACTGCAGCTCAAATCTCTAGGTCACAAATGCAGTGTGTGGTCACAAATCCCGTTTGGAATCACATTTGCAGTTCAAGGGTCGAGATCACAATTCCAGTCTGAGCCCCCAATTCCAGTCTGAGGACCCAATTCCGGTTTGGTATCACAGATGCAGCACAAGGCTCAGGGTCACAATTCCAGTCTGAGGACCCAATTCCGCTTTGGAATCACAACTTAATTTCAAGGTTCGAAGTCACAGTTCCAGTCTGAGGTCCCAATTCCGGCTCTGAATCGCAACTGCTCTACATTGCTCGAGGTGACGATTCCAGTCTGAAGACTCAATTCCGGTATGGTATCACAACTGCAGCTCAAGCCTAGTTGTCACATTTCCAGTCTGAGGCCACGATTCCCGTTTGGAATCACAACTGCTATTCCTGTCTCGAGATCACAATTCCAGTCTGAGGCCCCAATTCCCGGTTGGACTCACAACTGCAGTTCAAGGCTCGAGGTCACAATTCCAGTCTGAGGTCACAATTCCCAGTTGGACTCACAACTGCCGGTCAAGCCTCGAGGTCACAATTCCAGTCTGAGGTCACAAGTCCTGTTTGGAATCACAATTGCAGTTCAAGGCTTGAGTTCACAATTCCAGTTTCAAATCACATTTGCATTTTAAGTCATGAGGCCACAATTCCAGTATGAGGACACAATTCCTGTTTGGAATCACAATTGATGTTCAAGCCTCGAGGTCACAATTCCAGTCTGAGGCCACAATACGGCTTTGGAATCACAACTAAAATTCAAGGCTCGAAGTCACAACTGCAGTCTGAGGACGCAATAGCTGTTTGGAATCAGTACTGCAGCTCAAGGCTCCGGGGTCATAGTTCCAGTCTGAGGCCACAATTCCCGTTTGGAATCACAACTGCAATTCAAGGCCCGAGGTCACAATTACAGTTCGGAATCACAACTGCTATTCAAGGCTCGAGGTCACAATTCAAGTCTGAGGCCACAATTCCGGTTTGGAATCATATTAGCAGTTCAAGGCTTGATTTCACAATTCCGGTTTGAAATAACAATTGCATTTCAAGGCTTGAGGTCACAATTCCAGTTTGAAATCACATTTGCATTTTAAGTCTTGAGGCCACAATTCCAGTATGAGGATAGAATTCATGTTGGGAATCACGATTGATGTTCAATGCTCGAGGTCACAATTCCAGTCAGAGTTCATGAATCCTGTTTGGAATCACAATTGCATTTCAACTCTCAAGATCACAATTCCAGTCTTAGGCCCCAAATCCTGTCAGGAAACACTACTAAAGTTCAAGGCTCGAAGACACGATTCTAGTCTGATGACCCTATACCGGTTTGGAATCACAAGTGCAGCTCAAGGCTCGGGGTCACAATTCCAGTCTGAGGCCACAATTCCCGTTTGGAATCACAATGCAGTTCAAGGATCGAGGTCACAATTACAGTTTGGATTCACAATAGCAGTTCATGGAATGAAATCACAATTCCAGTCTTAGGTCAATATTCCTGTTTGGAATCACAACTGCTATTCCTGTCTCGAGATCACAATTCCAGTCTGAGGACCCAATTCCGGTTTGGTATCACAAATGCAGCACAAGGCTCAGGGTCACAATTCAAGTCTGAGGCCACAATTCCGCTTTGGAATCACAACTTAATTTCAAGGTTTGAAGTCACTGTTCCAGTCTGAGGTCCCAATTCCGGCTCTGAATCGCAACTGCTCTACATTGCTCGAGGTGACGATTCCAGTCTGAAGACTCAATTCCGGTATGGTATCATGACTGCAGCTCCAAGCCTAGTTGTCACATTTCCAGTCTGAGGCCACGATTCCCGTTTGGAATCACAACTGCTATTCCTGTCTCGAGATCACAATTCCAGTCTGAGGCCCCAATTCCTGTTTGGAATCAGTACTGCAGATCATGGCTAGGAGTCACAATTCCAGTCTGAGGCCCCAATTCCCAGTTGGACTCACAACTGCCGTTCAAGGCTCGAGGTCACAATTCCAGTCTGTGGTCACAATTCCAGTTTGGAATCACAACTGGAGTTCAAGGCTCGAGGTCACAATTACAGTTTGGAATCACAAGAGCAGTTCATGGAATGAGGTCACAATTACTCTCTGAGGTCATAGTTTCTGTTTGGAATCACAATTGCAGTTCAAAGCTCGAGGTCTCAATTCCAGTCTGAGCCCCCAATTCTGTGTTGGAATCACAACGGATGTTCATGTCTCGAGATCACGATTCCAGTCTGAGGACCCAATTCCGGTTTGGTATCACAAGTGCAGCTCAAGGCTCAGGGTCACAATTCCAGTCTGAGGCCACAATTCCCGTTTGGAATCACAACTGCAGTTCAAGGATTGAGGTCACAATTACAGTTTGGATTCACAATAGCAGTTCATGGAATGAAATCACAATTTCAGTCTTAGGTCAATATTCCTGTTTGGAATCACAACTGATGTTCATGTCTCGAGATCACGATTCCAGTCTGAGGACCCAATTCCGGTTTGGTATCACAGATGCAGCACAAGGCTCAGGGTCACAATTCCAGTCTGAGGACCCAATTCCGCTTTGGAATCACAACTTAATTTCAAGGTTCGTAGTCACAGTTCCAGTTTGAGGTCCCAATTCCGGCTCTGAATCGCAACTGCTCTACATTGCTCGAGGTGACGATTCCAGTCTGAAGACTCAATTCCGGTATGGTATCACAACTGCAGCTCAAGCCTAGTTGTCACATTTCCAGTCTGAGGCCACGATTCCCGTTTGGAATCACAATTGCTATTCCTGTCTCGAGATCACAATTCCAGTCTGAGGCCCCAATTCCTGTTTGGAATCAGTACTGCAGATCATGGCTAGGAGTCACAATTCCAGTCTGAGGCCCCAATTCCCGGTTGGACTCACAACTGCAGTTCAAGGCTCGAGGTCACAATTCCAGTCTGAGGTCACAATTCCCAGTTGGACTCACAACTGCCGGTCAAGCCTCGAGGTCACAATTCCAGTCTGAGGTCACAAGTCCTGTTTGGAATCACAACTGGAGTTCAAGGCTCGAGGTCACTATTACAGTTTGGAATCACAATAGCAGTTCATAGAATGAGGTCACAATTACTCTCTGAGGTCAAAGTTTCTGTTTGGAATCACAATTGCAGTTCAAAGTTCGAGGTCTCAATTCCAGTCTGCCGTCACAATTCCGGTTTGGAATCAGAAGTGCTGTTCAAGTCTCGGGGTCACCATTCCAGTCTGAGGCCACAATTCCCGTTTGGAATCACAACTGCAGCTCATGTCTCGAGGTCACGATTCCAGTCTTAGGTCACAATTCCAGTTTGGAATCACAATTGCAGTACAAGCCTGGAGAACACAATTCCTGTCTGAGGTCCCAATATCGGTTTGGTATCACAACTGCAGCTCAAATCTCTAGGTCACAAATTCAGTGTGTGGTCACAAATTCCGTTTGGAATCACATTTGCAGTTCAAGGGTCGAGATCACAATTCCAGTCTGAGCCCCCAATTCCGTTTTGTAATCACAACTGCTGTTCATGTCTCGAGGTCACAATTCCAGTCTGAAGACCCAATTCCGGTTTGGTATCACAGATGCAGCACAAGGCTCAGGGTCACAATTCAAGTCTGAGGCCACAATTCCGCTTTGGAATCACAACTTAATTTCAAGGTTTGAAGTCACAGTTCCAGTCTGAGGTCCCAATTCCGGCTCTGAATCGTAACTGCTCTACATTGCTCGAGGTGATGATTCCAGTCTGAAGACTCAATTCCGGTATGGTATCACAACTGCAGCTCAAGCCTAGATGTCACATTTCCAGTCTGAGGCCACGATTCCCGTTTGGAATCACAACTGCTATTCCTGTCTCGAGATCACAATTCCAGTCTGAGGCCCCAATTCCTATTTGGAATCAGTACTGCAGTTCAAGGCTCGAGCTCACTATTACAGTTTGGAATCACAATAGGAGTTCATGGAATGAGGTCACAATTACTCTCTGAGGTCATAATTTCTGTTTGGAATCACAATTGCAGTTCAAAGCTCGAGGTCTTAATTCCAGTCTGCGGTCACAATTCCGGTTTGGAATCACAATTGCAGTTCAAGGCTTGAGATCACAATGCCAGACTGAGGTCTCAATTCCCGTTTGGAATCACAACTGCTGCTCAATGCTCGGGGTCACAATTCCAGTCTGAGGCCACGATTCCCGTTTGGAATCACAACTGCTATTCCTGTCTCGAGATCACAATTCCAGTCTGAGGCCCCAATTCCTATTTGGAATCAGTACTGCAGTTCAAGGCTCGAGCTCACTATTACAGTTTGGAATCACAATAGGAGTTCATGGAATGAGGTCACAATTACTCTCTGAGGTCATAATTTCTGTTTGGAATCACAATTGCAGTTCAAAGCTCGAGGTCTTAATTCCAGTCTGCGGTCACAATTCCGGTTTGGAATCACAATTGCAGTTCAAGGCTTGAGATCACAATGCCAGACTGAGCTCTCAATTCCCGTTTGGAATCACAACTGCTATTCAAGGCTTGAGTTTACAATTCCAGTTTGGAATCACAATTGCAGTTCAAGTCTCGAGATCACAATTCCAGTCTGAGGCCCCAATTCCTGTTTGAAATCCAATTGTAGTCCAAGGCTCGAGGTCACAAATCCAGTCTGAGGTCACAATTCTTGTTTGGAATCAAAATTGCAGTTCAAGGCTCAAGATCACAATTGCAGTCTGAGGCCACAATTCCTGTTTGGAATCACAATGGCAGTTCAAGGCTAGAGATCACAATTCCAGTCTGAGGCCACAATTCCCGTTTGGAATCACAATGGCAGTTCAAGGCCCGAGATCACAATTGTCGGAGAAGGGAGACGCGGACACCAATTCGGTCATCAGCAATGTCTCGTTTATTGATATGCAGAGTGGCGATTAAATACAGTGCTTAATTAGCTCATGCATAGTGCAAAATCTGAGCTCATCATTGGTCTAGCTGTGCGGCTTAGCTAAGCACTTCGGCATTCATGTTTTTCTCAATTCTGCGTGTCTTCCTTATCTCAAGGACACTGTATCCGTGAGACTGAGGCCCACTTTGCTAGCTTTACTAAGTTGATCTGACTATGGCCTTTTTCTTCCAGCTATTCCTGCACCAGGCTCTCTACACTTCCCCCGTTTTCTTTTTGAGCTAGAAGAGTGGCATGCCAAGCTTTGCTGACAGTCTTTTGAATAAAATTTTGTAAGCAAGTTATCAAGCAAGGTAGCAATAAAGCTAAGCACAAGAATATATCTAACACCATAATAGCATACTTAATAATGGTTTGAATCCATCCCCTAAGACCTAGGCTTTTTAACCACTCGTCAATGCCCCAACCATCTTTTTCTTTTAGGTTGTGTAATTTCTGCTGCGTGTTTTGTATCTTTTTGTGGATGGACTCAGAGTGGTTAGATAAATTCATGCAGCACATTCCCTTGAACTTCTTGCAACCATACTGGCAACCTTACTAGACAGGTTTTAAAAGGATTTTGTACTCCTCCTAGACTTAAGCAGATTGATTCTTGTCTTGTTATGTTAGTGAATGTTACCTATACGTTTTCCCGAGGCGCATGCTGCATTGGAAAAGATTTTGTGTGAGCAAAGTTAGCAAGCATAAGCAGTGTAATGATCATCATTTTGATTTCTTTGGCGGCCTATTCTTTTTACGCCCTGTATTGCTCCCTGTTATCTGCAGTTGTTTTACCTCTTCTATACTTTGATTTAATACCTCCTCTGGGTCTGTACCGGGCTTAATTGGTCCTACCTGAGGCCAAGGCAGGTGTGGGACTTTATGTCTGCATCTTGCAGCGATAATGTGTGAATTTGCATAGATGTGCTGCCTTTTAATCCAGTTGGTAAGTTCCCACCGGGCCCAAGCTAACAGGAGCTGTTCTGGTGTCTCGTATAGGTTTCGTACCTGGGCATATGGCACTCCTGCTTCTTTTTCTAGGGCCCGACCCCAATTTGAATTTCTTAGGTCGTCACTTTGACACCTCCAGCACCACAAACTAAACACTGCTCTCTGTTCCACCCATGAGCAGTCCCCACAGCCCCCGCACTTTAGGGCTACCCAGGCTTCACACCATGACCCCCCACACGCACAACAAGGACGGCTGCTGAGAGGCTGTTCTTCTTGGTGGACGTGGCTCTCAATCCAATCAGCCCAATTCGGTGGTGGCTGCCTTAGCGTCTCACGGGCAGCGCTGTTATAGTGTCCCAAAAAGGTGGGGTTATCCATTCTAGTACCCGTGTCTCCCGCGTTTACTTTTGTAGCTGTGTGAGTGCACCGAGTAGGTGGCTGGCAGTACTCCAGATGGTAAGATCGATGGGTGAGGAGATATCTCGGCGGGAGACAAACCCCTCATCGATGTAGCGTATAATACCCTTGAGGGCTTCCTGTTGTTGCGGGGTTACGGTTACGGGTGCGGTTGGGTCAGTTCCTTTAAGTAGTGGCCTGTGGGAGTCTAGCAAGGAGTTGGGTATTCTAACAATCGGCTTGAGCCATTGTAGATCTCCTAGCAGTCGCTGTGCCTCATTTAGAGTGGTGATCTTTGTTGCAAGCTGGAGCTTCTGTGGCTGTACGATTTGGTCTGTGATAGACCACCCCAAGTACTTCCATGGTGTGGATTGCTGTATTTTTTCTTGAGCTATTATGAGGGATGCCTTTGCTAGGGTGCTTTGAATTTCCTGCATTTGAGTGTCTGTAAATGCTGATTCTTGAGCAAAGAGGATATCATCCATATAATGATAAATAATTGTGTTGGGCCACTGTATCCTCAATGGTTGTAGTGCGGCATCCACATACAGTTGGCACAGGGTAGGCGAGTTTTTCATTCCTTGTGGAAGAACAGTCCATTCATACCGTTTATCAGGTTCTTCTCTGTTTATTGCTGGTAGGGTGAACGCAAATCTTTTAGTATCTTGAGGGTGTAAGGCAATAGTGAAGAAGCAGTCCTTTAGATCAATGATTAGAAGAGGCCAATGCTGTGGGAGCATTGCTGGGTTGGGGAGGCCTGGCTGTAATGCCCCCATTGCCTCCATCTGATTATTTACTGCCCTTAAATCATGTAGAAGACGATATTTTCCTGACTTCTTTTTGATCACAAAAATTGGCGTGTTCCATGGGCTTGTTGAGAGTTTTAAATGTCCTTGTTGGAATTGTTCTTTTACGAGTTGATGTGCTTGTATTAGACTTTCCCTTTTTAGAGGCCATTGCTTAACCATTACCGGTTCATTGGTAGTCCAGGTGATTGGGATTGGGAAAGTCCAAGCAATGGCAATTACCCCAAAGGGTGCTCGTTGGATAAAACGACCCCCATCTGAGCCAAAATGTCCCTTCCAATCAAGCAATGTACCGATGGTGGTAACGCAACTACGGACAACACAGTCACCAAATCTTGCCCATCTATAGTGACCCTTATTGGAGGAGTTTTTCTGGCAAGGGTGAATCCTCCGACGCCTGTCACGGTATCCGTGGTCTGCATTGATGGCCAGTTGTGGGGCCATTTTTCTGGTGAGACAATGCTAGTATCTGCCCCAGTGTCTAGGAGTCCCATCATTTCTATTGTCTCTCCTGCATAGGTTAGTTTCACCTTCTTTTTGGGTCTGGTATGGAGATCCATTGTGAGCATAGCAATGCCTGATGATCCGAATCCTTGGTCTCCACGTGGGGTTTGTCTTTGTGGTTGAACACCCCGGCTCAACTGTGGAAGTGGAATAAATTGAGCAATACGCTGACCTGCCTCAATTGTCAGAGGAGGAAAAGGAGTATAAACCATTATTTGTATTTCTCCCGTGTAGTCTGCATCGATGACACCTGGCAGCACAAACAGTCCTACAATGGAGCTCGACGAGCGTCCCACTATTAGTCCTCCATAAGCTTGTCCTTTGATATTTATCGGGCTATAAACTCCAGTTGGGACTTTGACAGGGCGATCTGTTATCAAAGATGTTTTTACTGCGGCTGCCAGGTCGAGTCCCAGGCTCTCTGTTGTGGCTGGTTGTAGACAGGAGATGGCGCTGGTGTCACGGCGGCTACTTGTGACCGGGGCCAATAAGGCGGTGGCCGCCGGGGGCTGATCGGCGGCGCCCGTCGGGCCGCGCCGCATCCACCCGCATCTGTAGCAGCGCGCCGAGGGAGGCCGGTGGTCGTTCGATGTGGCTGGGGCCGCCGTAGAAGCACGGAGCGGAGCAAGAGCGGCTAACACCTGTGACTGTGTGGACTCGGCTTGTTTCTGCAGCCCTAAGCCTAATTCTTTTAGTGCATTAACTAAGAAAACCTGCGCCCCTCTCATATACTCTGGGACTCCTGCCTTTTCAATAGCAGCAGCAGCCTTATCTACAAAGTCCCTAAAGGATTTATTTCTTCCCTGTTTTATCCTCATATACATGGGTATGCCTGAGCTATCTTTGACTTGATTGATGGCATTCCTTACTAGACGCATGGCTTCCCTAACCTTGTCGGGTCCCGAAATCATTTGAGCCTCTGTCCTGCGGTATTGACCCAATCCCATTAGTTTGTCTATGGTAATTCCAGCTAACGGATTTCCCGGGCCCCTCTGTGTTGCAACTGACTCCTGAACAAGAGCCTGCCAATGCGCGTTAAATAGCAACTGCTGATGTTGCGTGAAAATCAGTTTCACTATACTTCTCATATTATTTGGCAACAGCAGGTATGTATTAAACAAGAAATCTAGCATTTGCTTAGCTGGCTCACTCCGGAAACTAAACTGACTCACTGTCTGTCTCAGCTGGGCTAGCAACTTCCAATCGGGAGGCGAGTACGCTCCCACTTGGACGGCTTGTTTTTGTTGATTTATTCCCTGTGTATACGTGACGGGAAAAGCCCAGGCTTTCGCTGCGTCAACAGCGCTCTCGTCCCCAGTCTCCAAGCCGTGTCTGGCTAGCATACTCCACGCCTCCCCCCGCCGTCTTGCCATCTCCTCCCACAGGTCGCTTTCCGCCCTAGGGACCGGAGCTGGCTCCACGGTGGGCTTAGGGGCGGTAGGCTCAGACCGGCAAGGGGATTTTTCGCCGCCGGTCTGGGGCCCTTCGCCCTCGGAAGGCGGGGTTACTCCGCCTTCTGCAATTGTCTCCGCCGCCGCGGCGGAATCCTCCTCAAGCTCTTTTAAGGGGGGTGCCGAGGGCCAAGCACAGCTAGCCATGTCTGTCATTCCTGCCGCCTCCCCAGAGATAGGTATTTCTACTCTGGTCGTGCTGGGTGCTCGGGGCTCATTATCACCATACTGAGCATTCCTTTTATATGCCTTTACTGCCTCCCGAGCCGCCTTTCTCTCCGCCTGCTGCTTTAGCAGTGCGTTGTGAACTACCCGCCAGATCTTTCCCAGCTTTTTTGCTGTTTTATCATCCTCTAATACCGCCTCCCACAGTGCATCCCCTAACTTACGCCACTCATTCAAATCATGCACGGTGTGAGGATTAGAGAATAAACCTTTAGCATAATCCCAGGCTAACAACCCCGGTATGTCCTTCCTGGGATTAATTTCTTTTAACCTTAACTTATCTATATGTAGTATATAGTATATATATATGTATATATGTAGTATATGTATATGTACTATAAATAAATCATATGCTGCTTGCCTGTCCATTTTTCGTCGTCAGCGCTGTTGCAACTCTCCGGCTTCGGCAGCACGTATGGCCCAGGACCACCTTTATGGCTCCTGGGGGTGTCTTCCCTACGTCGTTTGACACCGACCCGGTTGCAGCAGGCCCCAACTCTACTTCACCGACCGTGGCGCGTTCTCCCCCGTTTTCTGAAACTGTTTTCTTTTCAGCGACGGAGGCACGTCGGGGTTCACCAAATGTCGGAGAAGGGAGACGCGGACACCAATTCGGTCATCAGCAAAGTCTCGTTTATTGATATGCAGAGTGGCGATTAAATACAGTGCTTAATTAGCTCATGCATAGTGCAAAATCTGAGCTCATCATTGGTCTAGCTGTGCGGCTTAGCTAAGCACTTCGGCATTCATGTTTTTCTCAATTCTGCGTGTCTTCCTTATCTCAAGGACACTGTATCCGTGAGACTGAGGCCCACTTTGCTAGCTTTACTAAGTTGATCTGACTATGGCCTTTTTCTTCCAGCTATTCCTGCACCAGGCTCTCTACACACAATTCCAGTCTGAGCCCCCAATTCCGGTTTGATTTCAGAGCTGCAGCTTAAGGTTCAGGGTCACAATTCCAGTCTGAGGTCCCGATATCGGTTTGGTTCCACAACTGCAGCTCAAATCTCTAGGTCACAAATTCAGTGTGTGGTCACTAATCCCGTTTGGAATCACATTTACAATTCAAGGGTCGAGATCACAATTCCAGTCTGAGGCCACAATTCCCGTTTGGAATTACAACTGCTATTCAAGCCTCGAGGTCACAATTCCGGTTTGGAATCACAATTGCATTTCAAGGCTGGAGAACACAATTCCAGTTTCAAATCACATTTGCATTTTAAGTCATGAGGCCACAATTCCAGTATGAGGACACAATTCCTGTTTGGAATCACAACTGATCTTCAAGGCTTGAGCTCACAATTGCAGTCAGAGTTCATGAATCCTGTTTGGTATCACAAATACATTTCAAGTCTCCAGATCACAATTCCAGTCTTAGGCCCCAAATCCTGTCAGGAAACACTACTAAAGTTCAAGACTCGAAGACACAATTGCAGTCTGAGGACCCAATACCGGTTTGGTATCAAAACCGCAGCTCAAGGCTCGGGGTCACAAATCCAGTCTGAGATCACAATTGCGGTTTGGTATCAGAACTGCAGCTCAAATCTCTAGGTCACAAATGCAGTGTGTGGTCACAAATCCCGTTTGGAATCACATTTGCAGTTCAAGGGTCGAGATCACAATTCCAGTCTGAGCCCCCAATTCCAGTCTGAGGACCCAATTCCGGTTTGGTATCACAGATGCAGCACAAGGCTCAGGGTCACAATTCCAGTCTGAGGACCCAATTCCGCTTTGGAATCACAACTTAATTTCAAGGTTCGTAGTCACAGTTCCAGTTTGAGGTCCCAATTCCGGCTCTGAATCGCAACTGCTCTACATTGCTCGAGGTGACGATTCCAGTCTGAAGACTCAATTCCGGTATGGTATCACAACTGCAGCTCAAGCCTAGTTGTCACATTTCCAGTCTGAGGCCACGATTCCCGTTTGGAATCACAACTGCTATTCCTGTCTCGAGATCACAATTCCAGTCTGAGGCCCCAATTCCTGTTTGGAATCAGTACTGCAGTTCAAGGCTCGAGCTCACTATTACAGTTTGGAATCACAATAGGAGTTCATGGAATGAGGTCACAATTCCAGTCTGAGGCCCCAATTCCTGTTTGAAATCCAATTGTAGTTCAAGTCTCGAGGTCACAAATCCAGTCTGCGGTCACAATTCTTGTTTGGAATCAGAATTTCAGTTCAAGGCTCGAGATCACAATTCCAGTCTGAGGCCACAATTCCCGTTTGGAATCACAACTGCTATTCAAGGCTTGAGTTCACAATTCCAATTTGGAATCACAATTGCAGTTCAAGGCTTGAGTTCACAATTCCAGTTTCAAATCACATTTGCATTTTAAGTCATGAGGCCACAATTCCAGTATGAGGACACAATTCCTGTTTGGAATCACAATTGATGTTCAAGCCTCGAGGTCACAATTCCAGTCTGAGGCCACAATACGGCTTTGGAATCACAACTAAAATTCAAGGCTCGAAGTCACAACTGCAGTCTGAGGACGCAATAGCTGTTTGGAATCAGTACTGCAGCTCAAGGCTCCGGGGTCATAGTTCCAGTCTGAGGCCACAATTCCCGTTTGGAATCACAACTGCAATTCAAGGCCCGAGGTCACAATTACAGTTCGGAATCACAACTGCTATTCAAGGCTCGAGGTCACAATTCAAGTCTGAGGCCACAATTCCGGTTTGGAATCATATTAGCAGTTCAAGGCTTGATTTCACAATTCCGGTTTGAAATAACAATTGCATTTCAAGGCTTGAGGTCACAATTCCAGTTTGAAATCACATTTGCATTTTAAGTCTTGAGGCCACAATTCCAGTATGAGGATAGAATTCATGTTGGGAATCACGATTGATGTTCAATGCTCGAGGTCACAATTCCAGTCAGAGTTCATGAATCCTGTTTGGAATCACAATTGCATTTCAACTCTCAAGATCACAATTCCAGTCTTAGGCCCCAAATCCTGTCAGGAAACACTACTAAAGTTCAAGGCTCGAAGACACGATTCTAGTCTGATGACCCTATACCGGTTTGGAATCACAAGTGCAGCTCAAGGCTCGGGGTCACAATTCCAGTCTGAGGCCACAATTCCCGTTTGGAATCACAATGCAGTTCAAGGATCGAGGTCACAATTACAGTTTGGATTCACAATAGCAGTTCATGGAATGAAATCACAATTCCAGTCTTAGGTCAATATTCCTGTTTGGAATCACAACTGCTATTCCTGTCTCGAGATCACAATTCCAGTCTGAGGACCCAATTCCGGTTTGGTATCACAAATGCAGCACAAGGCTCAGGGTCACAATTCAAGTCTGAGGCCACAATTCCGCTTTGGAATCACAACTTAATTTCAAGGTTTGAAGTCACTGTTCCAGTCTGAGGTCCCAATTCCGGCTCTGAATCGCAACTGCTCTACATTGCTCGAGGTGACGATTCCAGTCTGAAGACTCAATTCCGGTATGGTATCATGACTGCAGCTCCAAGCCTAGTTGTCACATTTCCAGTCTGAGGCCACGATTCCCGTTTGGAATCACAACTGCTATTCCTGTCTCGAGATCACAATTCCAGTCTGAGGCCCCAATTCCTGTTTGGAATCAGTACTGCAGATCATGGCTAGGAGTCACAATTCCAGTCTGAGGCCCCAATTCCCAGTTGGACTCACAACTGCCGTTCAAGGCTCGAGGTCACAATTCCAGTCTGTGGTCACAATTCCAGTTTGGAATCACAACTGGAGTTCAAGGCTCGAGGTCACAATTACAGTTTGGAATCACAAGAGCAGTTCATGGAATGAGGTCACAATTACTCTCTGAGGTCATAGTTTCTGTTTGGAATCACAATTGCAGTTCAAAGCTCGAGGTCTCAATTCCAGTCTGAGCCCCCAATTCTGTGTTGGAATCACAACGGATGTTCATGTCTCGAGATCACGATTCCAGTCTGAGGACCCAATTCCGGTTTGGTATCACAAGTGCAGCTCAAGGCTCAGGGTCACAATTCCAGTCTGAGGCCACAATTCCCGTTTGGAATCACAACTGCAGTTCAAGGATTGAGGTCACAATTACAGTTTGGATTCACAATAGCAGTTCATGGAATGAAATCACAATTCCAGTCTTAGGTCAATATTCCTGTTTGGAATCACAACTGATGTTCATGTCTCGAGATCACGATTCCAGTCTGAGGACCCAATTCCGGTTTGGTATCACAGATGCAGCACAAGGCTCAGGGTCACAATTCCAGTCTGAGGACCCAATTCCGCTTTGGAATCACAACTTAATTTCAAGGTTCGTAGTCACAGTTCCAGTCTGAGGTCCCAATTCCGGCTCTGAATCGCAACTGCTCTACATTGCTCGAGGTGACGATTCCAGTCTGAAGACTCAATTCCGGTATGGTATCACAACTGCAGCTCAAGCCTAGTTGTCACATTTCCAGTCTGAGGCCACGATTCCCGTTTGGAATCACAATTGCTATTCCTGTCTCGAGATCACAATTCCAGTCTGAGGCCCCAATTCCTGTTTGGAATCAGTACTGCAGATCATGGCTAGGAGTCACAATTCCAGTCTGAGGCCCCAATTCCCGGTTGGACTCACAACTGCAGTTCAAGGCTCGAGGTCACAATTCCAGTCTGAGGTCACAATTCCCAGTTGGACTCACAACTGCCGGTCAAGCCTCGAGGTCACAATTCCAGTCTGAGGTCACAAGTCCTGTTTGGAATCACAACTGCAGTTCAAGGCTCGAGGTCACTATTACAGTTTGGAATCACAATAGCAGTTCATAGAATGAGGTCACAATTACTCTCTGAGGTCAAAGTTTCTGTTTGGAATCACAATTGCAGTTCAAAGTTCGAGGTCTCAATTCCAGTCTGCCGTCACAATTCCGGTTTGGAATCAGAAGTGCTGTTCAAGTCTCAGGGTCACCATTCCAGTCTGAGGCCACAATTCCCGTTTGGAATCACAACTGCAGCTCATGTCTCGAGGTCACGATTCCAGTCTTAGGTCACAATTCCAGTTTGGAATCACAATTGCAGTACAAGCCTGGAGAACACAATTCCTGTCTGAGGTCCCAATATCGGTTGGGTATCACAACTGCAGCTCAAATCTCTAGGTCACAAATTCAGTGTGTGGTCACAAATCCCGTTTGGAATCACATTTGCAGTTCTAGGGTGAATATCACAATTTCAGTCTGAGCCCCCAATTCCGTTTTGTAATCACAACTGCTGTTCATGTCTCGAGGTCACAATTCCAGTCTGAAGACCCAATTCCGGTTTGGTATCACAGATGCAGCACAAGGCTCAGGGTCACAATTCAAGTCTGAGGCCACAATTCCGCTTTGGAATCACAACTTAATTTCAAGGTTTGAAGTCACAGTTCCAGTCTGAGGTCCCAATTCCGGCTCTGAATCGTAACTGCTCTACATTGCTCGAGGTGATGATTCCAGTCTGAAGACTCAATTCCGGTATGGTATCACAACTGCAGCTCAAGCCTAGTTGTCACATTTCCAGTCTGAGGCCACGATTCCCGTTTGGAATCACAACTGCTATTCCTGTCTCGAGATCACAATTCCAGTCTGAGGCCCCAATTCCTGTTTGAAATCCAATTGTAGTCCAAGGCTCGAGGTCACAAATCCAGTCTGAGGTCACAATTCTTGTTTGGAATCAAAATTGCAGTTCAAGGCTCAAGATCACAATTGCAGTCTGAGGCCACAATTCCTGTTTGGAATCACAATGGCAGTTCAAGGCTAGAGATCACAATTCCAGTCTGAGGCCACAATTCCCGTTTGGAATCACAATGGCAGTTCAAGGCCCGAGATCACAATTCCAGTCTGAGCCCCCAATTCCGGTTTGATTTCAGAGCTGCAGCTTAAGGTTCAGGGTCACAATTCCAGTCTGAGGTCCCGATATCGGTTTGGTTCCACAACTGCAGCTCAAATCTCGAGATCACAATTCAGTGTGTGGTCACTAATCCCGTTTGGAATCACATTTACAATTCAAGGGTCGAGATCACAATTCCAGTCTGAGGCCACAATTCCCGTTTGGAATTACAACTGCTATTCAAGGCTCGAGGTCACAATTCCGGTTTGGAATCACAATTGCATTTCAAGGCTGGAGAACACAATTCCAGTTTCAAATCACATTTGCATTTTAAGTCATGAGGCCACAATTCCAGTATGAGGACACAATTCCTGTTTGGAATCACAACTGATCTTCAAGGCTTGAGCTCACAATTGCAGTCAGAGTTCATGAATCCTGTTTGGTATCACAAATACATTTCAAGTCTCAAGATCACAATTCCAGTCTTAGGCCCCAAATCCTGTCAGGAAACACTACTAAAGTTCAAGACTCGAAGACACAATTGCAGTCTGAGGACCCAATACCGGTTTGGTATCAAAACCGCAGCTCAAGGCTCGGGGTCACAAATCCAGTCTGAGATCACAATTGCGGTTTGGTATCAGAACTGCAGCTCAAATCTCTAGGTCACAAATGCAGTGTGTGGTCACAAATCCCGTTTGGAATCACATTTGCAGTTCAAGGGTCGAGATCACAATTCCAGTCTGAGCCCCCAATTCCAGTCTGAGGACCCAATTCCGGTTTGGTATCACAGATGCAGCACAAGGCTCAGGGTCACAATTCCAGTCTGAGGACCCAATTCCGCTTTGGAATCACAACTTAATTTCAAGGTTCGAAGTCACAGTTCCAGTCTGAGGTCCCAATTCCGGCTCTGAATCGCAACTGCTCTACATTGCTCGAGGTGACGATTCCAGTCTGAAGACTCAATTCCGGTATGGTATCACAACTGCAGCTCAAGCCTAGTTGTCACATTTCCAGTCTGAGGCCACGATTCCCGTTTGGAATCACAACTGCTATTCCTGTCTCGAGATCACAATTCCAGTCTGAGGCCCCAATTCCCGGTTGGACTCACAACTGCAGTTCAAGGCTCGAGGTCACAATTCCAGTCTGAGGTCACAATTCCCAGTTGGACTCACAACTGCCGGTCAAGCCTCGAGGTCACAATTCCAGTCTGAGGTCACAAGTCCTGTTTGGAATCACAATTGCAGTTCAAGGCTTGAGTTCACAATTCCAGTTTCAAATCACATTTGCATTTTAAGTCATGAGGCCACAATTCCAGTATGAGGACACAATTCCTGTTTGGAATCACAATTGATGTTCAAGCCTCGAGGTCACAATTCCAGTCTGAGGCCACAATACGGCTTTGGAATCACAACTAAAATTCAAGGCTCGAAGTCACAACTGCAGTCTGAGGACGCAATAGCTGTTTGGAATCAGTACTGCAGCTCAAGGCTCCGGGGTCATAGTTCCAGTCTGAGGCCACAATTCCCGTTTGGAATCACAACTGCAATTCAAGGCCCGAGGTCACAATTACAGTTCGGAATCACAACTGCTATTCAAGGCTCGAGGTCACAATTCAAGTCTGAGGCCACAATTCCGGTTTGGAATCATATTAGCAGTTCAAGGCTTGATTTCACAATTCCGGTTTGAAATAACAATTGCATTTCAAGGCTTGAGGTCACAATTCCAGTTTGAAATCACATTTGCATTTTAAGTCTTGAGGCCACAATTCCAGTATGAGGATAGAATTCATGTTGGGAATCACGATTGATGTTCAATGCTCGAGGTCACAATTCCAGTCAGAGTTCATGAATCCTGTTTGGAATCACAATTGCATTTCAACTCTCAAGATCACAATTCCAGTCTTAGGCCCCAAATCCTGTCAGGAAACACTACTAAAGTTCAAGGCTCGAAGACACGATTCTAGTCTGATGACCCTATACCGGTTTGGAATCACAAGTGCAGCTCAAGGCTCGGGGTCACAATTCCAGTCTGAGGCCACAATTCCCGTTTGGAATCACAATGCAGTTCAAGGATCGAGGTCACAATTACAGTTTGGATTCACAATAGCAGTTCATGGAATGAAATCACAATTCCAGTCTTAGGTCAATATTCCTGTTTGGAATCACAACTGCTATTCCTGTCTCGAGATCACAATTCCAGTCTGAGGACCCAATTCCGGTTTGGTATCACAAATGCAGCACAAGGCTCAGGGTCACAATTCAAGTCTGAGGCCACAATTCCGCTTTGGAATCACAACTTAATTTCAAGGTTTGAAGTCACTGTTCCAGTCTGAGGTCCCAATTCCGGCTCTGAATCGCAACTGCTCTACATTGCTCGAGGTGACGATTCCAGTCTGAAGACTCAATTCCGGTATGGTATCATGACTGCAGCTCCAAGCCTAGTTGTCACATTTCCAGTCTGAGGCCACGATTCCCGTTTGGAATCACAACTGCTATTCCTGTCTCGAGATCACAATTCCAGTCTGAGGCCCCAATTCCTGTTTGGAATCAGTACTGCAGATCATGGCTAGGAGTCACAATTCCAGTCTGAGGCCCCAATTCCCAGTTGGACTCACAACTGCCGTTCAAGGCTCGAGGTCACAATTCCAGTCTGTGGTCACAATTCCAGTTTGGAATCACAACTGGAGTTCAAGGCTCGAGGTCACAATTACAGTTTGGAATCACAAGAGCAGTTCATGGAATGAGGTCACAATTACTCTCTGAGGTCATAGTTTCTGTTTGGAATCACAATTGCAGTTCAAAGCTCGAGGTCTCAATTCCAGTCTGAGCCCCCAATTCTGTGTTGGAATCACAACGGATGTTCATGTCTCGAGATCACGATTCCAGTCTGAGGACCCAATTCCGGTTTGGTATCACAAGTGCAGCTCAAGGCTCAGGGTCACAATTCCAGTCTGAGGCCACAATTCCCGTTTGGAATCACAACTGCAGTTCAAGGATTGAGGTCACAATTACAGTTTGGATTCACAATAGCAGTTCATGGAATGAAATCACAATTCCAGTCTTAGGTCAATATTCCTGTTTGGAATCACAACTGATGTTCATGTCTCGAGATCACGATTCCAGTCTGAGGACCCAATTCCGGTTTGGTATCACAGATGCAGCACAAGGCTCAGGGTCACAATTCCAGTCTGAGGACCCAATTCCGCTTTGGAATCACAACTTAATTTCAAGGTTCGTAGTCACAGTTCCAGTTTGAGGTCCCAATTCCGGCTCTGAATCGCAACTGCTCTACATTGCTCGAGGTGACGATTCCAGTCTGAAGACTCAATTCCGGTATGGTATCACAACTGCAGCTCAAGCCTAGTTGTCACATTTCCAGTCTGAGGCCACGATTCCCGTTTGGAATCACAATTGCTATTCCTGTCTCGAGATCACAATTCCAGTCTGAGGCCCCAATTCCTGTTTGGAATCAGTACTGCAGATCATGGCTAGGAGTCACAATTCCAGTCTGAGGCCCCAATTCCCGGTTGGACTCACAACTGCAGTTCAAGGCTCGAGGTCACAATTCCAGTCTGAGGTCACAATTCCCAGTTGGACTCACAACTGCCGGTCAAGCCTCGAGGTCACAATTCCAGTCTGAGGTCACAAGTCCTGTTTGGAATCACAACTGGAGTTCAAGGCTCGAGGTCACTATTACAGTTTGGAATCACAATAGCAGTTCATAGAATGAGGTCACAATTACTCTCTGAGGTCAAAGTTTCTGTTTGGAATCACAATTGCAGTTCAAAGTTCGAGGTCTCAATTCCAGTCTGCCGTCACAATTCCGGTTTGGAATCAGAAGTGCTGTTCAAGTCTCAGGGTCACCATTCCAGTCTGAGGCCACAATTCCAGTTTGGAATCACAACTGCAGCTCATGTCTCGAGGTCACGATTCCAGTCTTAGGTCACAATTCCAGTTTGGAATCACAACTGCTGCTCAATGCTCGGGGTCACAATTCCAGTCTGAGGCCACGATTCCCGTTTGGAATCACAACTGCTATTCCTGTCTCGAGATCACAATTCCAGTCTGAGGCCCCAATTCCTATTTGGAATCAGTACTGCAGTTCAAGGCTCGAGCTCACTATTACAGTTTGGAATCACAATAGGAGTTCATGGAATGAGGTCACAATTACTCTCTGAGGTCATAATTTCTGTTTGGAATCACAATTGCAGTTCAAAGCTCGAGGTCTTAATTCCAGTCTGCGGTCACAATTCCGGTTTGGAATCACAATTGCAGTTCAAGGCTTGAGATCACAATGCCAGACTGAGCTCTCAATTCCCGTTTGGAATCACAACTGCTATTCAAGGCTTGAGTTTACAATTCCAGTTTGGAATCACAATTGCAGTTCAAGTCTCGAGATCACAATTCCAGTCTGAGGCCCCAATTCCTGTTTGAAATCCAATTGTAGTCCAAGGCTCGAGGTCACAAATCCAGTCTGAGGTCACAATTCTTGTTTGGAATCAAAATTGCAGTTCAAGGCTCAAGATCACAATTGCAGTCTGAGGCCACAATTCCTGTTTGGAATCACAATGGCAGTTCAAGGCTAGAGATCACAATTCCAGTCTGAGGCCACAATTCCCGTTTGGAATCACAATGGCAGTTCAAGGCCCGAGATCACAATTCCAGTCTGAGCCCCCAATTCCGGTTTGATTTCAGAGCTGCAGCTTAAGGTTCAGGGTCACAATTCCAGTCTGAGGTCCCGATATCGGTTTGGTTCCACAACTGCAGCTCAAATCTCTAGGTCACAAATTCAGTGTGTGGTCACTAATCCCGTTTGGAATCACATTTACAATTCAAGGGTCGAGATCACAATTCCAGTCTGAGGCCACAATTCCCGTTTGGAATTACAACTGCTATTCAAGCCTCGAGGTCACAATTCCGGTTTGGAATCACAATTGCATTTCAAGGCTGGAGAACACAATTCCAGTTTCAAATCACATTTGCATTTTAAGTCATGAGGCCACAATTCCAGTATGAGGACACAATTCCTGTTTGGAATCACAACTGATCTTCAAGGCTTGAGCTCACAATTGCAGTCAGAGTTCATGAATCCTGTTTGGTATCACAAATACATTTCAAGTCTCCAGATCACAATTCCAGTCTTAGGCCCCAAATCCTGTCAGGAAACACTACTAAAGTTCAAGACTCGAAGACACAATTGCAGTCTGAGGACCCAATACCGGTTTGGTATCAAAACCGCAGCTCAAGGCTCGGGGTCACAAATCCAGTCTGAGATCACAATTGCGGTTTGGTATCAGAACTGCAGCTCAAATCTCTAGGTCACAAATGCAGTGTGTGGTCACAAATCCCGTTTGGAATCACATTTGCAGTTCAAGGGTCGAGATCACAATTCCAGTCTGAGCCCCCAATTCCAGTCTGAGGACCCAATTCCGGTTTGGTATCACAGATGCAGCACAAGGCTCAGGGTCACAATTCCAGTCTGAGGACCCAATTCCGCTTTGGAATCACAACTTAATTTCAAGGTTCGTAGTCACAGTTCCAGTTTGAGGTCCCAATTCCGGCTCTGAATCGCAACTGCTCTACATTGCTCGAGGTGACGATTCCAGTCTGAAGACTCAATTCCGGTATGGTATCACAACTGCAGCTCAAGCCTAGTTGTCACATTTCCAGTCTGAGGCCACGATTCCCGTTTGGAATCACAACTGCTATTCCTGTCTCGAGATCACAATTCCAGTCTGAGGCCCCAATTCCTGTTTGGAATCAGTACTGCAGTTCAAGGCTCGAGCTCACTATTACAGTTTGGAATCACAATAGGAGTTCATGGAATGAGGTCACAATTCCAGTCTGAGGCCCCAATTCCTGTTTGAAATCCAATTGTAGTTCAAGTCTCGAGGTCACAAATCCAGTCTGCGGTCACAATTCTTGTTTGGAATCAGAATTTCAGTTCAAGGCTCGAGATCACAATTCCAGTCTGAGGCCACAATTCCCGTTTGGAATCACAACTGCTATTCAAGGCTTGAGTTCACAATTCCAATTTGGAATCACAATTGCAGTTCAAGGCTTGAGTTCACAATTCCAGTTTCAAATCACATTTGCATTTTAAGTCATGAGGCCACAATTCCAGTATGAGGACACAATTCCTGTTTGGAATCACAATTGATGTTCAAGCCTCGAGGTCACAATTCCAGTCTGAGGCCACAATACGGCTTTGGAATCACAACTAAAATTCAAGGCTCGAAGTCACAACTGCAGTCTGAGGACGCAATAGCTGTTTGGAATCAGTACTGCAGCTCAAGGCTCCGGGGTCATAGTTCCAGTCTGAGGCCACAATTCCCGTTTGGAATCACAACTGCAATTCAAGGCCCGAGGTCACAATTACAGTTCGGAATCACAACTGCTATTCAAGGCTCGAGGTCACAATTCAAGTCTGAGGCCACAATTCCGGTTTGGAATCATATTAGCAGTTCAAGGCTTGATTTCACAATTCCGGTTTGAAATAACAATTGCATTTCAAGGCTTGAGGTCACAATTCCAGTTTGAAATCACATTTGCATTTTAAGTCTTGAGGCCACAATTCCAGTATGAGGATAGAATTCATGTTGGGAATCACGATTGATGTTCAATGCTCGAGGTCACAATTCCAGTCAGAGTTCATGAATCCTGTTTGGAATCACAATTGCATTTCAACTCTCAAGATCACAATTCCAGTCTTAGGCCCCAAATCCTGTCAGGAAACACTACTAAAGTTCAAGGCTCAAAGACACGATTTTAGTCTGATGACCCTATACTGGTTTGGAATCACAAGTGCAGCTCAAGGCTCGGGGTCACAATTCCAGTCTGAGGCCACAATTCCCGTTTGGAATCACAATGCAGTTCAAGGATCGAGGTCACAATTACAGTTTGGATTCACAATAGCAGTTCATGGAATGAAATCACAATTCCAGTCTTAGGTCAATATTCCTGTTTGGAATCACAACTGCTATTCCTGTCTCGAGATCACAATTCCAGTCTGAGGACCCAATTCCGGTTTGGTATCACAAATGCAGCACAAGGCTCAGGGTCACAATTCAAGTCTGAGGCCACAATTCCGCTTTGGAATCACAACTTAATTTCAAGGTTTGAAGTCACTGTTCCAGTCTGAGGTCCCAATTCCGGCTCTGAATCGTAACTGTTCTACATTGCTCGAGGTGACGATTCCAGTCTGAAGACTCAATTCCGGTATGGTATCATGACTGCAGCTCCAAGCCTAGTTGTCACATTTCCAGTCTGAGGCCACGATTCCCGTTTGGAATCACAACTGCTATTCCTGTCTCGAGATCACAATTCCAGTCTGAGGCCCCAATTCCTGTTTGGAATCAGTACTGCAGATCATGGCTAGGAGTCACAATTCCAGTCTGAGGCCCCAATTCCCAGTTGGACTCACAACTGCCGTTCAAGGCTCGAGGTCACAATTCCAGTCTGTGGTCACAATTCCAGTTTGGAATCACAACTGGAGTTCAAGGCTCGAGGTCACAATTACAGTTTGGAATCACAAGAGCAGTTCATGGAATGAGGTCACAATTACTCTCTGAGGTCATAGTTTCTGTTTGGAATCACAATTGCAGTTCAAAGCTCGAGGTCTCAATTCCAGTCTGAGCCCCCAATTCTGTGTTGGAATCACAACGGATGTTCATGTCTTGAGATCACGATTCCAGTCTGAGGACCCAATTCCGGTTTGGTATCACAAGTGCAGCTCAAGGCTCAGGGTCACAATTCCAGTCTGAGGCCACAATTCCCGTTTGGAATCACAACTGCAGTTCAAGGATTGAGGTCACAATTACAGTTTGGATTCACAATAGCAGTTCATGGAATGAAATCACAATTCCAGTCTTAGGTCAATATTCCTGTTTGGAATCACAACTGATGTTCATGTCTCGAGATCACGATTCCAGTCTGAGGACCCAATTCCGGTTTGGTATCACAGATGCAGCACAAGGCTCAGGGTCACAATTCCAGTCTGAGGACCCAATTCCGCTTTGGAATCACAACTTAATTTCAAGGTTCGTAGTCACAGTTCCAGTTTGAGGTCCCAATTCCGGCTCTGAATCGCAACTGCTCTACATTGCTCGAGGTGACGATTCCAGTCTGAAGACTCAATTCCGGTATGGTATCACAACTGCAGCTCAAGCCTAGTTGTCACATTTCCAGTCTGAGGCCACGATTCCCGTTTGGAATCACAATTGCTATTCCTGTCTCGAGATCACAATTCCAGTCTGAGGCCCCAATTCCTGTTTGGAATCAGTACTGCAGATCATGGCTAGGAGTCACAATTCCAGTCTGAGGCCCCAATTCCCGGTTGGACTCACAACTGCAGTTCAAGGCTCGAGGTCACAATTCCAGTCTGAGGTCACAATTCCCAGTTGGACTCACAACTGCCGGTCAAGCCTCGAGGTCACAATTCCAGTCTGAGGTCACAAGTCCTGTTTGGAATCACAACTGGAGTTCA
The DNA here is from genome assembly GCF_052056855.1 of Sturnus vulgaris. Classification (NCBI taxonomy): domain Eukaryota; kingdom Metazoa; phylum Chordata; class Aves; order Passeriformes; family Sturnidae; genus Sturnus; species Sturnus vulgaris. The sequence goes on along the minus strand of NW_028276434.1, from coordinate 217,544 downwards.
AGGCTCGAGGTCACTATTACAGTTTGGAATCACAATAGCAGTTCATAGAATGAGGTCACAATTACTCTCTGAGGTCAAAGTTTCTGTTTGGAATCACAATTGCAGTTCAAAGTTCGAGGTCTCAATTCCAGTCTGCCGTCACAATTCCGGTTTGGAATCAGAAGTGCTGTTCAAGTCTCGGGGTCACCATTCCAGTCTGAGGCCACAATTCCCGTTTGGAATCACAACTGCAGCTCATGTCTCGAGGTCACGATTCCAGTCTTAGGTCACAATTCCAGTTTGGAATCACAATTGCAGTACAAGCCTGGAGAACACAATTCCTGTCTGAGGTCCCAATATCGGTTTGGTATCACAACTGCAGCTCAAATCTCTAGGTCACAAATTCAGTGTGTGGTCACAAATCCCGTTTGGAATCACATTTGCAGTTCTAGGGTGAATATCACAATTTCAGTCTGAGCCCCCAATTCCGTTTTGTAATCACAACTGCTGTTCATGTCTCGAGGTCACAATTCCAGTCTGAAGACCCAATTCCGGTTTGGTATCACAGATGCAGCACAAGGCTCAGGGTCACAATTCAAGTCTGAGGCCACAATTCCGCTTTGGAATCAAAACTTAATTTCAAGGTTTGAAGTCACAGTTCCAGTCTGAGGTCCCAATTCCGGCTCTGAATTGTAACTGCTCTACATTGCTCGAGGTGATGATTCCAGTCTGAAGACTCAATTCCGGTATGGTATCACAACTGCAGCTCAAGCCTAGTTGTCACATTTCCAGTCTGAGGCCACGATTCCCGTTTGGAATCACAACTGCTATTCCTGTCTCGAGATCACAATTCCAGTCTGAGGCCCCAATTCCTATTTGGAATCAGTACTGCAGTTCAAGGCTCGAGCTCACTATTACAGTTTGGAATCACAATAGGAGTTCATGGAATGAGGTCACAATTACTCTCTGAGGTCATAATTTCTGTTTGGAATCACAATTGCAGTTCAAAGCTCGAGGTCTTAATTCCAGTCTGCGGTCACAATTCCGGTTTGGAATCACAATTGCAGTTCAAGGCTTGAGATCACAATGCCAGACTGAGGTCTCAATTCCCGTTTGGAATCAAACTGCTGCTCAATGCTCGGGGTCACAATTCCAGTCTGAGGCCACAATTCCCGTTTGGAATCACAACTGCTATTCAAGGCTTGAGTTTACAATTCCAGTTTGGAATCACAATTGCAGTTCAAGTCTCGAGATCACAATTCCAGTCTGAGGCCCCAATTCCTGTTTGAAATCCAATTGTAGTCCAAGGCTCGAGGTCACAAATCCAGTCTGAGGTCACAATTCTTGTTTGGAATCAAAATTGCAGTTCAAGGCTCAAGATCACAATTGCAGTCTGAGGCCACAATTCCTGTTTGGAATCACAATGGCAGTTCAAGGCTAGAGATCACAATTCCAGTCTGAGGCCACAATTCACGTTTGGAATCACAATGGCAGTTCAAGGCCCGAGATCACAATTCCAGTCTGAGCCCCCAATTCCGGTTTGATTTCAGAGCTGCAGCTTAAGGTTCAGGGTCACAATTCCAGTCTGAGGTCCCGATATCGGTTTGGTTCCACAACTGCAGCTCAAATCTCTAGGTCACAAATTCAGTGTGTGGTCACTAATCCCGTTTGGAATCACATTTACAATTCAAGGGTCGAGATCACAATTCCAGTCTGAGGCCACAATTCCCGTTTGGAATTACAACTGCTATTCAAGGCTCGAGGTCACAATTCCGGTTTGGAATCACAATTGCATTTCAAGGCTGGAGAACACAATTCCAGTTTCAAATCACATTTGCATTTTAAGTCATGAGGCCACAATTCCAGTATGAGGACACAATTCCTGTTTGGAATCACAACTGATCTTCAAGGCTTGAGCTCACAATTGCAGTCAGAGTTCATGAATCCTGTTTGGTATCACAAATACATTTCAAGTCTCCAGATCACAATTCCAGTCTTAGGCCCCAAATCCTGTCAGGAAACACTACTAAAGTTCAAGGCTCGAAGACACAATTGCAGTCTGAGGACCCAATACCGGTTTGGTATCAAAACCGCAGCTCAAGGCTCGGGGTCACAAATCCAGTCTGAGATCACAATTGCGGTTTGGTATCAGAACTGCAGCTCAAATCTCTAGGTCACAAATGCAGTGTGTGGTCACAAATCCCGTTTGGAATCACATTTGCAGTTCAAGGGTCGAGATCACAATTCCAGTCTGAGCCCCCAATTCCAGTCTGAGGACCCAATTCCGGTTTGGTATCACAGATGCAGCACAAGGCTCAGGGTCACAATTCCAGTCTGAGGACCCAATTCCGCTTTGGAATCACAACTTAATTTCAAGGTTCGTAGTCACAGTTCCAGTTTGAGGTCCCAATTCCGGCTCTGAATCGCAACTGCTCTACATTGCTCGAGGTGACGATTCCAGTCTGAAGACTCAATTCCGGTATGGTATCACAACTGCAGCTCAAGCCTAGTTGTCACATTTCCAGACTGAGGCCACGATTCCCGTTTGGAATCACAACTGCTATTCCTGTCTCGAGATCACAATTCCAGTCTGAGGCCCCAATTCCTGTTTGGAATCAGTACTGCAGATCATGGCTAGGAGTCACAATTCCAGTCTGAGGCCCCAATTCCCAGTTGGACTCACAACTGCAGTTCAAGGCTCGAGGTCACAATTCCAGTCTGAGGTCACAATTCCCAGTTGGACTCACAACTGCCGGTCAAGCCTCGAGGTCACAATTCCAGTCTGAGGTCACAAGTCCTGTTTGGAATCACAATTGCAGTTCAAGGCTTGAGTTCACAATTCCAGTTTCAAATCACATTTGCATTTTAAGTCATGAGGCCACAATTCCAGTATGAGGACACAATTCCTGTTTGGAATCACAATTGATGTTCAAGCCTCGAGGTCACAATTCCAGTCTGAGGCCACAATACGGCTTTGGAATCACAACTAAAATTCAAGGCTCGAAGTCACAACTGCAGTCTGAGGACGCAATAGCTGTTTGGAATCAGTACTGCAGCTCAAGGCTCCGGGGTCATAGTTCCAGTCTGAGGCCACAATTCCCGTTTGGAATCACAACTGCAATTCAAGGCCCGAGGTCACAATTACAGTTCGGAATCACAACTGCTATTCAAGGCTCGAGGTCACAATTCAAGTCTGAGGCCACAATTCCGGTTTGGAATCATATTAGCAGTTCAAGGCTTGATTTCACAATTCCGGTTTGAAATAACAATTGCATTTCAAGGCTTGAGGTCACAATTCCAGTTTGAAATCACATTTGCATTTTAAGTCTTGAGGCCACAATTCCAGTATGAGGATAGAATTCATGTTGGGAATCACGATTGATGTTCAATGCTCGAGGTCACAATTCCAGTCAGAGTTCATGAATCCTGTTTGGAATCACAATTGCATTTCAACTCTCAAGATCACAATTCCAGTCTTAGGCCCCAAATCCTGTCAGGAAACACTACTAAAGTTCAAGGCTCGAAGACACGATTCTAGTCTGATGACCCTATACCGGTTTGGAATCACAAGTGCAGCTCAAGGCTCGGGGTCACAATTCCAGTCTGAGGCCACAATTCCCGTTTGGAATCACAATGCAGTTCAAGGATCGAGGTCACAATTACAGTTTGGATTCACAATAGCAGTTCATGGAATGAAATCACAATTCCAGTCTTAGGTCAATATTCCTGTTTGGAATCACAACTGCTATTCCTGTCTCGAGATCACAATTCCAGTCTGAGGACCCAATTCCGGTTTGGTATCACAAATGCAGCACAAGGCTCAGGGTCACAATTCAAGTCTGAGGCCACAATTCCGCTTTGGAATCACAACTTAATTTCAAGGTTTGAAGTCACTGTTCCAGTCTGAGGTCCCAATTCCGGCTCTGAATCGTAACTGCTCTACATTGCTCGAGGTGACGATTCCAGTCTGAAGACTCAATTCCGGTATGGTATCATGACTGCAGCTCCAAGCCTAGTTGTCACATTTCCAGTCTGAGGCCACGATTCCCGTTTGGAATCACAACTGCTATTCCTGTCTCGAGATCACAATTCCAGTCTGAGGCCCCAATTCCTGTTTGGAATCAGTACTGCAGATCATGGCTAGGAGTCACAATTCCAGTCTGAGGCCCCAATTCCCAGTTGGACTCACAACTGCCGGTCAAGGCTCGAGGTCACAATTCCAGTCTGTGGTCACAATTCCAGTTTGGAATCACAACTGGAGTTCAAGGCTCGAGGTCACAATTCCAGTCTGTGGTCACAATTCCAGTTTGGAATCACAACTGGAGTTCAAGGCTCGAGGTCACAATTACAGTTTGGAATCACAAGAGCAGTTCATGGAATGAGGTCACAATTACTCTCTGAGGTCATAGTTTCTGTTTGGAATCACAATTGCAGTTCAAAGCTCGAGGTCTCAATTCCAGTCTGAGCCCCCAGTTCTGTGTTGGAATCACAACGGATGTTCATGTCTCGAGATCACGATTCCAGTCTGAGGACCCAATTCCGGTTTGGTATCACAAGTGCAGCTCAAGGCTCAGGGTCACAATTCCAGTCTGAGGCCACAATTCCCGTTTGGAATCACAATGCAGTTCAAGGATTGAGGTCACAATTACAGTTTGGATTCACAATAGCAGTTCATGGAATGAAATCACAATTCCAGTCTTAGGTCAATATTCCTGTTTGGAATCACAACTGATGTTCATGTCTCGAGATCACGATTCCAGTCTGAGGACCCAATTCCGGTTTGGTATCACAGATGCAGCACAAGGCTCAGGGTCACAATTCAAGTCTGAGGACCCAATTCCGCTTTGGAATCACAACTTAATTTCAAGGTTCGTAATCACAGTTCCAGTTTGAGGTCCCAATTCCGGCTCTGAATCGCAACTGCTCTACATTGCTCGAGGTGACGATTCCAGTCTGAAGACTCAATTCCGGTATGGTATCACAACTGCAGCTCAAGCCTAGTTGTCACATTTCCAGTCTGAGGCCACGATTCCCGTTTGGAATCACAATTGCTATTCCTGTCTCGAGATCACAATTCCAGTCTGAGGCCCCAATTCCTGTTTGGAATCAGTACTGCAGATCATGGCTAGGAGTCACAATTCCAGTCTGAGGCCCCAATTCCCGGTTGGACTCACAACTGCAGTTCAAGGCTCGAGGTCACAATTCCAGTCTGAGGTCACAATTCCCAGTTGGACTCACAACTGCCGGTCAAGCCTCGAGGTCACAATTCCAGTCTGAGGTCACAAGTCCTGTTTGGAATCACAACTGGAGTTCAAGGCTCGAGGTCACTATTACAGTTTGGAATCACAATAGCAGTTCATAGAATGAGGTCACAATTACTCTCTGAGGTCAAAGTTTCTGTTTGGAATCACAATTGCAGTTCAAAGTTCGAGGTCTCAGTTCCAGTCTGCCGTCACAATTCCGGTTTGGAATCAGAAGTGCTGTTCAAGTCTCGGGGTCACCATTCCAGTCTGAGGCCACAATTCCCGTTTGGAATCACAACTGCAGCTCATGTCTCGAGGTCACGATTCCAGTCTTAGGTCACAATTCCAGTTTGGAATCACAATTGCAGTACAAGCCTGGAGAACACAATTCCTGTCTGAGGTCCCAATATCGGTTTGGTATCACAACTGCAGCTCAAATCTCTAGGTCACAAATTCAGTGTGTGGTCACAAATTCCGTTTGGAATCACATTTGCAGTTCTAGGGTGAATATCACAATTTCAGTCTGAGCCCCCAATTCCGTTTTGTAATCACAACTGCTGTTCATGTCTCGAGGTCACAATTCCAGTCTGAAGACCCAATTCCGGTTTGGTATCACAGATGCAGCACAAGGCTCAGGGTCACAATTCAAGTCTGAGGCCACAATTCCGCTTTGGAATCACAACTTAATTTCAAGGTTTGAAGTCACAGTTCCAGTCTGAGGTCCCAATTCCGGCTCTGAATCGTAACTGCTCTACATTGCTCGAGGTGATGATTCCAGTCTGAAGACTCAATTCCGGTATGGTATCACAACTGCAGCTCAAGCCTAGTTGTCACATTTCCAGTCTGAGGCCACGATTCCCGTTTGGAATCACAACTGCTATTCCTGTCTCGAGATCACAATTCCAGTCTGAGGCCCCAATTCCTATTTGGAATCAGTACTGCAGTTCAAGGCTCGAGCTCACTATTACAGTTTGGAATCACAATAGGAGTTCATGGAATGAGGTCACAATTACTCTCTGAGGTCATAATTTCTGTTTGGAATCACAATTGCAGTTCAAAGCTCGAGGTCTTAATTCCAGTCTGCGGTCACAATTCCGGTTTGGAATCACAATTGCAGTTCAAGGCTTGAGATCACAATGCCAGACTGAGGTCTCAATTCCCGTTTGGAATCACAACTGCTGCTCAATGCTCGGGGTCACAATTCCAGTCTGAGGCCACAATTCCCGTTTGGAATCACAACTGCTATTCAAGGCTTGAGTTTACAATTCCAGTTTGGAATCACAATTGCAGTTCAAGTCTCGAGATCACAATTCCAGTCTGAGGCCCCAATTCCTGTTTGAAATCCAATTGTAGTCCAAGGCTCGAGGTCACAAATCCAGTCTGAGGTCACAATTCTTGTTTGGAATCAAAATTGCAGTTCAAGGCTCAAGATCACAATTGCAGTCTGAGGCCACAATTCCTGTTTGGAATCACAATGGCAGTTCAAGGCTCGAGATCACAATTCCAGTCTGAGGCCACAATTCCCGTTTGGAATCACAATGGCAGTTCAAGGCCCGAGATCACAATTCCAGTCTGAGCCCCCAATTCCGGTTTGATTTCAGAGCTGCAGCTTAAGGTTCAGGGTCACAATTCCAGTCTGAGGTCCCGATATCGGTTTGGTTCCACAACTGCAGCTCAAATCTCTAGGTCACAAATTCAGTGTGTGGTCACTAATCCCGTTTGGAATCACATTTACAATTCAAGGGTCGAGATCACAATTCCAGTCTGAGGCCACAATTCCCGTTTGGAATTACAACTGCTATTCAAGGCTCGAGGTCACAATTCCGGTTTGGAATCACAATTGCATTTCAAGGCTGGAGAACACAATTCCAGTTTCAAATCACATTTGCATTTTAAGTCATGAGGCCACAATTCCAGTATGAGGACACAATTCCTGTTTGGAATCACAACTGATCTTCAAGGCTTGAGCTCACAATTGCAGTCAGAGTTCATGAATCCTGTTTGGTATCACAAATACATTTCAAGTCTCCAGATCACAATTCCAGTCTTAGGCCCCAAATCCTGTCAGGAAACACTACTAAAGTTCAAGGCTCGAAGACACAATTGCAGTCTGAGGACCCAATACCGGTTTGGTATCAAAACCGCAGCTCAAGGCTCGGGGTCACAAATCCAGTCTGAGATCACAATTGCGGTTTGGTATCAGAACTGCAGCTCAAATCTCTAGGTCACAAATGCAGTGTGTGGTCACAAATCCCGTTTGGAATCACATTTGCAGTTCAAGGGTCGAGATCACAATTCCAGTCTGAGCCCCCAATTCCAGTCTGAGGACCCAATTCCGGTTTGGTATCACAGATGCAGCACAAGGCTCAGGGTCACAATTCCAGTCTGAGGACCCAATTCCGCTTTGGAATCACAACTTAATTTCAAGGTTCGTAGTCACAGTTCCAGTTTGAGGTCCCAATTCCGGCTCTGAATCGCAACTGCTCTACATTGCTCGAGGTGATGATTCCAGTCTGAAGACTCAATTCCGGTATGGTATCACAACTGCAGCTCAAGCCTAGTTGTCACATTTCCAGTCTGAGGCCATGATTCCCGTTTGGAATCACAATTGCTATTCCTGTCTCGAGATCACAATTCCAGTCTGAGGCCCCAATTCCTGTTTGGAATCAGTACTGCAGATCATGGCTAGGAGTCACAATTCCAGTCTGAGGCCCCAATTCCCGGTTGGACTCACAACTGCAGTTCAAGGCTCGAGGTCACAATTCCAGTCTGCGGTCACAATTCCCAGTTGGACTCACAACTGCCGGTCAAGCCTCGAGGTCACAATTCCAGTCTGAGGTCACAAGTCCTGTTTGGAATCACAATTGCAGTTCAAGGCTTGAGTTCACAATTCCAGTTTCAAATCACATTTGCATTTTAAGTCATGAGGCCACAATTCCAGTATGAGGACACAATTCCTGTTTGGAATCACAATTGATGTTCAAGCCTCGAGGTCACAATTCCAGTCTGAGGCCACAATACGGCTTTGGAATCACAACTAAAATTCAAGGCTCAAAGTCACACCTGCAGTCTGAGGACGCAATAGCTGTTTGGAATCAGTACTGCAGCTCAAGGCTCCGGGGTCATAGTTCCAGTCTGAGGCCACAATTCCCGTTTGGAATCACAACTGCAATTCAAGGCCCGAGGTCACAATTACAGTTCGGAATCACAACTGCTATTCAAGGCTCGAGGTCACAATTCAAGTCTGAGGCCACAATTCCGGTTTGGAATCATATTAGCAGTTCAAGGCTTGATTTCACAATTCCGGTTTGAAATAACAATTGCATTTCAAGGCTTGAGGTCACAATTCCAGTTTGAAATCACATTTGCATTTTAAGTCTTGAGGCCACAATTCCAGTATGAGGATAGAATTCATGTTGGGAATCACGATTGATGTTCAATGCTCGAGGTCACAATTCCAGTCAGAGTTCATGAATCCTGTTTGGAATCACAATTGCATTTCAACTCTCAAGATCACAATTCCAGTCTTAGGCCCCAAATCCTGTCAGGAAACACTACTAAAGTTCAAGGCTCGAAGACACGATTCTAGTCTGATGACCCTATACCGGTTTGGAATCACAAGTGCAGCTCAAGGCTCGGGGTCACAATTCCAGTCTGAGGCCACAATTCCCGTTTGGAATCACAATGCAGTTCAAGGATCGAGGTCACAATTACAGTTTGGATTCACAATAGCAGTTCATGGAATGAAATCACAATTCCAGTCTTAGGTCAATATTCCTGTTTGGAATCACAACTGCTATTCCTGTCTCGAGATCACAATTCCAGTCTGAGGACCCAATTCCGGTTTGGTATCACAAATGCAGCACAAGGCTCAGGGTCACAATTCAAGTCTGAGGCCACAATTCCGCTTTGGAATCACAACTTAATTTCAAGGTTCGAAGTCACTGTTCCAGTTTGAGGTCCCAATTCCGGCTCTGAATCGTAACTGTTCTACATTGCTCGAGGTGACGATTCCAGTCTGAAGACTCAATTCCGGTATGGTATCATGACTGCAGCTCCAAGCCTAGTTGTCACATTTCCAGTCTGAGGCCACGATTCCCATTTGGAATCACAACTGCTATTCCTGTCTCGAGATCACAATTCCAGTCTGAGGCCCCAATTCCTGTTTGGAATCAGTACTGCAGATCATGGCTAGGAGTCACAATTCCAGTCTGAGGCCCCAATTCCCAGTTGGACTCACAACTGCCGTTCAAGGCTCGAGGTCACAATTCCAGTCTGTGGTCACAATTCCAGTTTGGAATCACAACTGGAGTTCAAGGCTCGAGGTCACAATTACAGTTTGGAATCACAAGAGCAGTTCATGGAATGAGGTCACAATTACTCTCTGAGGTCATAGTTTCTGTTTGGAATCACAATTGCAGTTCAAAGCTCGAGGTCTCAATTCCAGTCTGAGCCCCCAGTTCTGTGTTGGAATCACAACGGATGTTCATGTCTCGAGATCACGATTCCAGTCTGAGGACCCAATTCCGGTTTGGTATCACAAGTGCAGCTCAAGGCTCAGGGTCACAATTCCAGTCTGAGGCCACAATTCCCGTTTGGAATCACAACTGCAGTTTAAGGATTGAGGTCACAATTACAGTTTGGATTCACAATAGCAGTTCATGGAATGAAATCACAATTCCAGTCTTAGGTCAATATTCCTGTTTGGAATCACAACTGATGTTCATGTCTCGAGATCACGATTCCAGTCTGAGGACCCAATTCCGGTTTGGTATCACAGATGCAGCACAAGGCTCAGGGTCACAATTCAAGTCTGAGGACCCAATTCCGCTTTGGAATCACAACTTAATTTCAAGGTTCGTAGTCACAGTTCCAGTTTGAGGTCCCAATTCCGGCTCTGAATCGCAACTGCTCTACATTGCTCGAGGTGACGATTCCAGTCTGAAGACTCAATTCCGGTATGGTATCACAACTGCAGCTCAAGCCTAGTTGTCACATTTCCAGTCTGAGGCCACGATTCCCGTTTGGAATCACAATTGCTATTCCTGTCTCGAGATCACAATTCCAGTCTGAGGCCCCAATTCCTGTTTGGAATCAGTACTGCAGATCATGGCTAGGAGTCACAATTCCAGTCTGAGGCCCCAATTCCCGGTTGGACTCACAACTGCAGTTCAAGGCTCGAGGTCACAATTCCAGTCTGAGGTCACAATTCCCAGTTGGACTCACAACTGCCGGTCAAGCCTCGAGGTCACAATTCCAGTCTGAGGTCACAAGTCCTGTTTGGAATCACAACTGGAGTTCAAGGCTCGAGGTCACTATTACAGTTTGGAATCACAATAGCAGTTCATAGAATGAGGTCACAATTACTCTCTGAGGTCAAAGTTTCTGTTTGGAATCACAATTGCAGTTCAAAGTTCGAGGTCTCAGTTCCAGTCTGCCGTCACAATTCCGGTTTGGAATCAGAAGTGCTGTTCAAGTCTCGGGGTCACCATTCCAGTCTGAGGCCACAATTCCCGTTTGGAATCACAACTGCAGCTCATGTCTCGAGGTCACGATTCCAGTCTTAGGTCACAATTCCAGTTTGGAATCACAATTGCAGTACAAGCCTGGAGAACACAATTCCTGTCTGAGGTCCCAATATCGGTTTGGTATCACAACTGCAGCTCAAATCTCTAGGTCACAAATTCAGTGTGTGGTCACAAATTCCGTTTGGAATCACATTTGCAGTTCTAGGGTGAATATCACAATTTCAGTCTGAGCCCCCAATTCCGTTTTGTAATCACAACTGCTGTTCATGTCTCGAGGTCACAATTCCAGTCTGAAGACCCAATTCCGGTTTGGTATCACAGATGCAGCACAAGGCTCAGGGTCACAATTCAAGTCTGAGGCCACAATTCCGCTTTGGAATCACAACTTAATTTCAAGGTTTGAAGTCACAGTTCCAGTCTGAGGTCCCAATTCCGGCTCTGAATCGTAACTGCTCTACATTGCTCGAGGTGATGATTCCAGTCTGAAGACTCAATTCCGGTATGGTATCACAACTGCAGCTCAAGCCTAGTTGTCACATTTCCAGTCTGAGGCCACGATTCCCGTTTGGAATCACAACTGCTATTCCTGTCTCGAGATCACAATTCCAGTCTGAGGCCCCAATTCCTATTTGGAATCAGTACTGCAGTTCAAGGCTCGAGCTCACTATTACAGTTTGGAATCACAATAGGAGTTCATGGAATGAGGTCACAATTACTCTCTGAGGTCATAATTTCTGTTTGGAATCACAATTGCAGTTCAAAGCTCGAGGTCTTAATTCCAGTCTGCGGTCACAATTCCGGTTTGGAATCACAATTGCAGTTCAAGGCTTGAGATCACAATGCCAGACTGAGGTCTCAATTCCCGTTTGGAATCACAACTGCTGCTCAATGCTCGGGGTCACAATTCCAGTCTGAGGCCACAATTCCCGTTTGGAATCACAACTGCTATTCAAGGCTTGAGTTTACAATTCCAGTTTGGAATCACAATTGCAGTTCAAGTCTCGAGATCACAATTCCAGTCTGAGGCCCCAATTCCTGTTTGAAATCCAATTGTAGTCCAAGGCTCGAGGTCACAAATCCAGTCTGAGGTCACAATTCTTGTTTGGAATCAAAATTGCAGTTCAAGGCTCAAGATCACAATTGCAGTCTGAGGCCACAATTCCTGTTTGGAATCACAATGGCAGTTCAAGGCTCGAGATCACAATTCCAGTCTGAGGCCACAATTCCCGTTTGGAATCACAATGGCAGTTCAAGGCCCGAGATCACAATTCCAGTCTGAGCCCCCAATTCCGGTTTGATTTCAGAGCTGCAGCTTAAGGTTCAGGGTCACAATTCCAGTCTGAGGTCCCGATATCGGTTTGGTTCCACAACTGCAGCTCAAATCTCTAGGTCACAAATTCAGTGTGTGGTCACTAATCCCGTTTGGAATCACATTTACAATTCAAGGGTCGAGATCACAATTCCAGTCTGAGGCCACAATTCCCGTTTGGAATTACAACTGCTATTCAAGGCTCGAGGTCACAATTCCGGTTTGGAATCACAATTGCATTTCAAGGCTGGAGAACACAATTCCAGTTTCAAATCACATTTGCATTTTAAGTCATGAGGCCACAATTCCAGTATGAGGACACAATTCCTGTTTGGAATCACAACTGATCTTCAAGGCTTGAGCTCACAATTGCAGTCAGAGTTCATGAATCCTGTTTGGTATCACAAATACATTTCAAGTCTCCAGATCACAATTCCAGTCTTAGGCCCCAAATCCTGTCAGGAAACACTACTAAAGTTCAAGGCTCGAAGACACAATTGCAGTCTGAGGACCCAATACCGGTTTGGTATCAAAACCGCAGCTCAAGGCTCGGGGTCACAAATCCAGTCTGAGATCACAATTGCGGTTTGGTATCAGAACTGCAGCTCAAATCTCTAGGTCACAAATGCAGTGTGTGGTCACAAATCCCGTTTGGAATCACATTTGCAGTTCAAGGGTCGAGATCACAATTCCAGTCTGAGCCCCCAATTCCAGTCTGAGGACCCAATTCCGGTTTGGTATCACAGATGCAGCACAAGGCTCAGGGTCACAATTCCAGTCTGAGGACCCAATTCAGCTTTGGAATCACAACTTAATTTCAAGGTTCCTAGTCACAGTTCCAGTTTGAGGTCCCAATTCCGGCTCTGAATCGCAACTGCTCTACATTGCTCGAGGTGATGATTCCAGTCTGAAGACTCAATTCCGGTATGGTATCACAACTGCAGCTCAAGCCTAGTTGTCACATTTCCAGTCTGAGGCCATGATTCCCGTTTGGAATCACAATTGCTATTCCTGTCTCGAGATCACAATTCCAGTCTGAGGCCCCAATTCCTGTTTGGAATCAGTACTGCAGATCATGGCTAGGAGTCACAATTCCAGTCTGAGGCCCCAATTCCCGGTTGGACTCACAACTGCAGTTCAAGGCTCGAGGTCACAATTCCAGTCTGCGGTCACAATTCCCAGTTGGACTCACAACTGCTGGTCAAGCCTCGAGGTCACAATTCCAGTCTAAGGTCACAAGTCCTGTTTGGAATCACAATTGCAGTTCAAGGCTTGAGTTCACAATTCCAGTTTCAAATCACATTTGCATTTTAAGTCATGAGGCCACAATTCCAGTATGAGGACACAATTCCTGTTTGGAATCACAATTGATGTTCAAGCCTCGAGGTCACAATTCCAGTCTGAGGCCACAATACGGCTTTGGAATCACAACTAAAATTCAAGGCTCAAAGTCACACCTGCAGTCTGAGGACGCAATAGCTGTTTGGAATCAGTACTGCAGCTCAAGGCTCCGGGGTCATAGTTCCAGTCTGAGGCCACAATTCCCGTTTGGAATCACAACTGCAATTCAAGGCCCGAGGTCACAATTACAGTTCGGAATCACAACTGCTATTCAAGGCTCGAGGTCACAATTCAAGTCTGAGGCCACAATTCCGGTTTGGAATCATATTAGCAGTTCAAGGCTTGATTTCACAATTCCGGTTTGAAATAACAATTGCATTTCAAGGCTTGAGGTCACAATTCCAGTTTGAAATCACATTTGCATTTTAAGTCTTGAGGCCACAATTCCAGTATGAGGATAGAATTCATGTTGGGAATCACGATTGATGTTCAATGCTCGAGGTCACAATTCCAGTCAGAGTTCATGAATCCTGTTTGGAATCACAATTGCATTTCAACTCTCAAGATCACAATTCCAGTCTTAGGCCCCAAATCCTGTCAGGAAACACTACTAAAGTTCAAGGCTCGAAGACACGATTTTAGTCTGATGACCCTATACTGGTTTGGAATCACAAGTGCAGCTCAAGGCTCGGGGTCACAATTCCAGTCTGAGGCCACAATTCCCGTTTGGAATCACAATGCAGTTCAAGGATCGAGGTCACAATTACAGTTTGGATTCACAATAGCAGTTCATGGAATGAAATCACAATTCCAGTCTTAGGTCAATATTCCTGTTTGGAATCACAACTGCTATTCCTGTCTCGAGATCACAATTCCAGTCTGAGGACCCAATTCCGGTTTGGTATCAGAAATGCAGCACAAGGCTCAGGGTCACAATTCAAGTCTGAGGCCACAATTCCGCTTTGGAATCACAACTTAATTTCAAGGTTTGAAGTCACTGTTCCAGTCTGAGGTCCCAATTCCGGCTCTGAATCGTAACTGCTCTACATTGCTCGAGGTGACGATTCCAGTCTGAAGACTCAATTCCGGTATGGTATCATGACTGCAGCTCCAAGCCTAGTTGTCACATTTCCAGTCTGAGGCCACGATTCCCGTTTGGAATCACAACTGCTATTCCTGTCTCGAGATCACAATTCCAGTCTGAGGCCCCAATTCCTGTTTGGAATCAGTACTGCAGATCATGGCTAGGAGTCACAATTCCAGTCTGAGGCCCCAATTCCCAGTTGGACTCACAACTGCCGTTCAAGGCTCGAGGTCACAATTCCAGTCTGTGGTCACAATTCCAGTTTGGAATCACAACTGGAGTTCAAGGCTCGAGGTCACAATTACAGTTTGGAATCACAAGAGCAGTTCATGGAATGAGGTCACAATTACTCTCTGAGGTCATAGTTTCTGTTTGGAATCACAATTGCAGTTCAAAGCTCGAGGTCTCAATTCCAGTCTGAGCCCCCAGTTCTGTGTTGGAATCACAACGGATGTTCATGTCTCGAGATCACGATTCCAGTCTGAGGACCCAATTCCCGTTTGGAATCACAACTGCAGTTCAAGGATTGAGGTCACAATTACAGTTTGAATTCACAATAGCAGTTCATGGAATGAAATCACAATTCCAGTCTTAGGTCAATATTCCTGTTTGGAATCACAACTGATGTTCATGTCTCGAGATCACGATTCCAGTCTGAGGACCCAATTCCGGTTTGGTATCACAGATGCAGCACAAGGCTCAGGGTCACAATTCCAGTCTGAGGACCCAATTCCGCTTTGGAATCAAAACTTAATTTCAAGGTTCGTAGTCACAGTTCCAGTTTGAGGTCCCAATTCCGGCTCTGAATCGCAACTGCTCTACATTGCTCGAGGTGACGATTCCAGTCTGAAGACTCAATTCCGGTATGGTATCACAACTGCAGCTCAAGCCTAGTTGTCACATTTCCAGTCTGAGGCCACGATTCCCGTTTGGAATCACAACTGCTATTCCTGTCTCGAGATCACAATTCCAGTCTGAGGCCCCAATTCCTGTTTGGAATCAGTACTGCAGATCATGGCTAGGAGTCACAATTCCAGTCTGAGGCCCCAATTCCCGGTTGGACTCACAACTGCAGTTCAAGGCTCTAGGTCACAATTCCAGTCTGAGGTCACAATTCCCAGTTGGACTCACAACTGCCGGTCAAGCCTCGAGGTCACAATTCCAGTCTGAGGTCACAAGTCCTGTTTGGAATCACAACTGGAGTTCAAGGCTCGAGGTCACTATTACAGTTTGGAATCACAATAGCAGTTCATAGAATGAGGTCACAATTACTCTCTGAGGTCAAAGTTTCTGTTTGGAATCACAATTGCAGTTCAAAGTTCGAGGTCTCAATTCCAGTCTGCCGTCACAATTCCGGTTTGGAATCAGAAGTGCTGTTCAAGTCTCGGGGTCACCATTCCAGTCTGAGGCCACAATTCCCGTTTGGAATCACAACTGCAGCTCATGTCTCGAGGTCACGATTCCAGTCTTAGGTCACAATTCCAGTTTGGAATCACAATTGCAGTACAAGCCTGGAGAACACAATTCCTGTCTGAGGTCCCAATATCGGTTTGGTATCACAACTGCAGCTCAAATCTCTAGGTCACAAATTCAGTGTGTGGTCACAAATTCCGTTTGGAATCACATTTGCAGTTCTAGGGTGAATATCACAATTTCAGTCTGAGCCCCCAATTCCGTTTTGTAATCACAACTGCTGTTCATGTCTCGAGGTCACAATTCCAGTCTGAAGACCCAATTCCGGTTTGGTATCACAGATGCAGCACAAGGCTCAGGGTCACAATTCAAGTCTGAGGCCACAATTCCGCTTTGGAATCACAACTTAATTTCAAGGTTTGAAGTCACAGTTCCAGTCTGAGGTCCCAATTCCGGCTCTGAATCGTAACTGCTCTACATTGCTCGAGGTGATGATTCCAGTCTGAAGACTCAATTCCGGTATGGTATCACAACTGCAGCTCAAGCCTAGTTGTCACATTTCCAGTCTGAGGCCACGATTCCCGTTTGGAATCACAACTGCTATTCCTGTCTCGAGATCACAATTCCAGTCTGAGGCCCCAATTCCTGTTTGGAATCAGTACTGCAGTTCAAGGCTCGAGCTCACTATTACAGTTTGGAATCACAATAGGAGTTCATGGAATGAGGTCACAATTACTCTCTGAGGTCATAATTTCTGTTTGGAATCACAATTGCAGTTCAAAGCTCGAGGTCTTAATTCCAGTCTGCGGTCACAATTCCGGTTTGGAATCACAATTGCAGTTCAAGGCTTGAGATCACAATGCCAGACTGAGGTCTCAATTCCCGTTTGGAATCACAACTGCTGCTCAATGCTCGGGGTCACAATTCCAGTCTGAGGCCACAATTCCCGTTTGGAATCACAACTGCTATTCAAGGCTTGAGTTTACAATTCCAGTTTGGAATCACAATTGCAGTTCAAGTCTCGAGATCACAATTCCAGTCTGAGGCCCCAATTCCTGTTTGAAATCCAATTGTAGTCCAAGGCTCGAGGTCACAAATCCAGTCTGAGGTCACAATTCTTGTTTGGAATCAAAATTGCAGTTCAAGGCTCAAGATCACAATTGCAGTCTGAGGCCACAATTCCTGTTTGGAATCACAATGGCAGTTCAAGGCTAGAGATCACAATTCCAGTCTGAGGCCACAATTCCCGTTTGGAATCACAATGGCAGTTCAAGGCCCGAGATCACAATTCCAGTCTGAGCCCCCAATTCCGGTTTGATTTCAGAGCTGCAGCTTAAGGTTCAGGGTCACAATTCCAGTCTGAGGTCCCGATATCGGTTTGGTTCCACAACTGCAGCTCAAATCTCTAGGTCACAAATTCAGTGTGTGGTCACTAATCCCGTTTGGAATCACATTTACAATTCAAGGGTCGAGATCACAATTCCAGTCTGAGGCCACAATTCCCGTTTGGAATTACAACTGCTATTCAAGCCTCGAGGTCACAATTCCGGTTTGGAATCACAATTGCATTTCAAGGCTGGAGAACACAATTCCAGTTTCAAATCACATTTGCATTTTAAGTCATGAGGCCACAATTCCAGTATGAGGACACAATTCCTGTTTGGAATCACAACTGATCTTCAAGGCTTGAGCTCACAATTGCAGTCAGAGTTCATGAATCCTGTTTGGTATCACAAATACATTTCAAGTCTCCAGATCACAATTCCAGTCTTAGGCCCCAAATCCTGTCAGGAAACACTACTAAAGTTCAAGGCTCGAAGACACAATTGCAGTCTGAGGACCCAATACCGGTTTGGTATCAAAACCGCAGCTCAAGGCTCGGGGTCACAAATCCAGTCTGAGATCACAATTGCGGTTTGGTATCAGAACTGCAGCTCAAATCTCTAGGTCACAAATGCAGTGTGTGGTCACAAATCCCGTTTGGAATCACATTTGCAGTTCAAGGGTCGAGATCACAATTCCAGTCTGAGCCCCCAATTCCAGTCTGAGGACCCAATTCCGGTTTGGTATCACAGATGCAGCACAAGGCTCAGGGTCACAATTCCAGTCTGAGGACCCAATTCCGCTTTGGAATCACAACTTAATTTCAAGGTTCGTAGTCACAGTTCCAGTTTGAGGTCCCAATTCCGGCTCTGAATCGCAACTGCTCTACATTGCTCGAGGTGACGATTCCAGTCTGAAGACTCAATTCCGGTATGGTATCACAACTGCAGCTCAAGCCTAGTTGTCACATTTCCAGTCTGAGGCCACGATTCCCGTTTGGAATCACAACTGCTATTCCTGTCTCGAGATCACAATTCCAGTCTGAGGCCCCAATTCCTGTTTGGAATCAGTACTGCAGTTCAAGGCTCGAGCTCACTATTACAGTTTGGAATCACAATAGGTGTTCATGGAATGAGGTCACAATTCCAGTCTGAGGCCCCAATTCCTGTTTGAAATCCAATTGTAGTTCAAGTCTCGAGGTCACAAATCCAGTCTGCGGTCACAATTCTTGTTTGGAATCAGAATTTCAGTTCAAGGCTCGAGATCACAATTCCAGTCTGAGGCCACAATTCCCGTTTGGAATCACAACTGCTATTCAAGGCTTGAGTTCACAATTCCAATTTGGAATCACAATTGCAGTTCAAGGCTTGAGTTCACAATTCCAGTTTCAAATCACATTTGCATTTTAAGTCATGAGGCCACAATTCCAGTATGAGGACACAATTCCTGTTTGGAATCACAATTGATGTTCAAGCCTCGAGGTCACAATTCCAGTCTGAGGCCACAATACGGCTTTGGAATCACAACTAAAATTCAAGGCTCGAAGTCACAACTGCAGTCTGAGGACGCAATAGCTGTTTGGAATCAGTACTGCAGCTCAAGGCTCCGGGGTCATAGTTCCAGTCTGAGGCCACAATTCCCGTTTGGAATCACAACTGCAATTCAAGGCCCGAGGTCACAATTACAGTTCGGAATCACAACTGCTATTCAAGGCTCGAGGTCACAATTCAAGTCTGAGGCCACAATTCCGGTTTGGAATCATATTAGCAGTTCAAGGCTTGATTTCACAATTCCGGTTTGAAATAACAATTGCATTTCAAGGCTTGAGGTCACAATTCCAGTTTGAAATCACATTTGCATTTTAAGTCTTGAGGCCACAATTCCAGTATGAGGATAGAATTCATGTTGGGAATCACGATTGATGTTCAATGCTCGAGGTCACAATTCCAGTCAGAGTTCATGAATCCTGTTTGGAATCACAATTGCATTTCAACTCTCAAGATCACAATTCCAGTCTTAGGCCCCAAATCCTGTCAGGAAACACTACTAAAGTTCAAGGCTCGAAGACACGATTCTAGTCTGATGACCCTATACCGGTTTGGAATCACAAGTGCAGCTCAAGGCTCGGGGTCACAATTCCAGTCTGAGGCCACAATTCCCGTTTGGAATCACAATGCAGTTCAAGGATCGAGGTCACAATTACAGTTTGGATTCACAATAGCAGTTCATGGAATGAAATCACAATTCCAGTCTTAGGTCAATATTCCTGTTTGGAATCACAACTGCTATTCCTGTCTCGAGATCACAATTCCAGTCTGAGGACCCAATTCCGGTTTGGTATCACAAATGCAGCACAAGGCTCAGGGTCACAATTCAAGTCTGAGGCCACAATTCCGCTTTGGAATCACAACTTAATTTCAAGGTTTGAAGTCACTGTTCCAGTCTGAGGTCCCAATTCCGGCTCTGAATCGCAACTGCTCTACATTGCTCGAGGTGACGATTCCAGTCTGAAGACTCAATTCCGGTATGGTATCATGACTGCAGCTCCAAGCCTAGTTGTCACATTTCCAGTCTGAGGCCACGATTCCCGTTTGGAATCACAACTGCTATTCCTGTCTCGAGATCACAATTCCAGTCTGAGGCCCCAATTCCTGTTTGGAATCAGTACTGCAGATCATGGCTAGGAGTCACAATTCCAGTCTGAGGCCCCAATTCCCAGTTGGACTCACAACTGCCGTTCAAGGCTCGAGGTCACAATTCCAGTCTGTGGTCACAATTCCAGTTTGGAATCACAACTGGAGTTCAAGGCTCGAGGTCACAATTACAGTTTGGAATCACAAGAGCAGTTCATGGAATGAGGTCACAATTACTCTCTGAGGTCATAGTTTCTGTTTGGAATCACAATTGCAGTTCAAAGCTCGAGGTCTCAATTCCAGTCTGAGCCCCCAATTCTGTGTTGGAATCACAACGGATGTTCATGTCTCGAGATCACGATTCCAGTCTGAGGACCCAATTCCGGTTTGGTATCACAAGTGCAGCTCAAGGCTCAGGGTCACAATTCCAGTCTGAGGCCACAATTCCCGTTTGGAATCACAACTGCAGTTCAAGGATTGAGGTCACAATTACAGTTTGGATTCACAATAGCAGTTCATGGAATGAAATCACAATTCCAGTCTTAGGTCAATATTCCTGTTTGGAATCACAACTGATGTTCATGTCTCGAGATCACGATTCCAGTCTGAGGACCCAATTCCGGTTTGGTATCACAGATGCAGCACAAGGCTCAGGGTCACAATTCCAGTCTGAGGACCCAATTCCGCTTTGGAATCACAACTTAATTTCAAGGTTCGTAGTCACAGTTCCAGTTTGAGGTCCCAATTCCGGCTCTGAATCGCAACTGCTCTACATTGCTCGAGGTGACGATTCCAGTCTGAAGACTCAATTCCGGTATGGTATCACAACTGCAGCTCAAGCCTAGTTGTCACATTTCCAGTCTGAGGCCACGATTCCCGTTTGGAATCACAATTGCTATTCCTGTCTCGAGATCACAATTCCAGTCTGAGGCCCCAATTCCTGTTTGGAATCAGTACTGCAGATCATGGCTAGGAGTCACAATTCCAGTCTGAGGCCCCAATTCCCGGTTGGACTCACAACTGCAGTTCAAGGCTCGAGGTCACAATTCCAGTCTGAGGTCACAATTCCCAGTTGGACTCACAACTGCCGGTCAAGCCTCGAGGTCACAATTCCAGTCTGAGGTCACAAGTCCTGTTTGGAATCACAACTGGAGTTCAAGGCTCGAGGTCACTATTACAGTTTGGAATCACAATAGCAGTTCATAGAATGAGGTCACAATTACTCTCTGAGGTCAAAGTTTCTGTTTGGAATCACAATTGCAGTTCAAAGTTCGAGGTCTCAATTCCAGTCTGCCGTCACAATTCCGGTTTGGAATCAGAAGTGCTGTTCAAGTCTCGGGGTCACCATTCCAGTCTGAGGCCACAATTCCCGTTTGGAATCACAACTGCAGCTCATGTCTCGAGGTCACGATTCCAGTCTTAGGTCACAATTCCAGTTTGGAATCACAATTGCAGTACAAGCCTGGAGAACACAATTCCTGTCTGAGGTCCCAATATCGGTTTGGTATCACAACTGCAGCTCAAATCTCTAGGTCACAAATTCAGTGTGTGGTCACAAATCCCGTTTGGAATCACATTTGCAGTTCTAGGGTGAATATCACAATTTCAGTCTGAGCCCCCAATTCCGTTTTGTAATCACAACTGCTGTTCATGTCTCGAGGTCACAATTCCAGTCTGAAGACCCAATTCCGGTTTGGTATCAGAAATGCAGCACAAGGCTCAGGGTCACAATTCAAGTCTGAGGCCACAATTCCGCTTTGGAATCACAACTTAATTTCAAGGTTTGAAGTCACAGTTCCAGTCTGAGGTCCCAATTCCGGCTCTGAATCGTAACTGCTCTACATTGCTCGAGGTGATGATTCCAGTCTGAAGACTCAATTCCGGTATGGTATCACAACTGCAGCTCAAGCCTAGTTGTCACATTTCCAGTCTGAGGCCACGATTCCCGTTTGGAATCACAACTGCTATTCCTGTCTCGAGATCACAATTCCAGTCTGAGGCCCCAATTCCTATTTGGAATCAGTACTGCAGTTCAAGGCTCGAGCTCACTATTACAGTTTGGAATCACAATAGGAGTTCATGGAATGAGGTCACAATTACTCTCTGAGGTCATAATTTCTGTTTGGAATCACAATTGCAGTTCAAAGCTCGAGGTCTTAATTCCAGTCTGCGGTCACAATTCCGGTTTGGAATCACAATTGCAGTTCAAGGCTTGAGATCACAATGCCAGACTGAGGTCTCAATTCCCGTTTGGAATCAAACTGCTGCTCAATGCTCGGGGTCACAATTCCAGTCTGAGGCCACAATTCCCGTTTGGAATCACAACTGCTATTCAAGGCTTGAGTTTACAATTCCAGTTTGGAATCACAATTGCAGTTCAAGTCTCGAGATCACAATTCCAGTCTGAGGCCCCAATTCCTGTTTGAAATCCAATTGTAGTCCAAGGCTCGAGGTCACAAATCCAGTCTGAGGTCACAATTCTTGTTTGGAATCAAAATTGCAGTTCAAGGCTCAAGATCACAATTGCAGTCTGAGGCCACAATTCCTGTTTGGAATCACAATGGCAGTTCAAGGCTAGAGATCACAATTCCAGTCTGAGGCCACAATTCACGTTTGGAATCACAATGGCAGTTCAAGGCCCGAGATCACAATTCCAGTCTGAGCCCCCAATTCCGGTTTGATTTCAGAGCTGCAGCTTAAGGTTCAGGGTCACAATTCCAGTCTGAGGTCCCGATATCGGTTTGGTTCCACAACTGCAGCTCAAATCTCTAGGTCACAAATTCAGTGTGTGGTCACTAATCCCGTTTGGAATCACATTTACAATTCAAGGGTCGAGATCACAATTCCAGTCTGAGGCCACAATTCCCGTTTGGAATTACAACTGCTATTCAAGGCTCGAGGTCACAATTCCGGTTTGGAATCACAATTGCATTTCAAGGCTGGAGAACACAATTCCAGTTTCAAATCACATTTGCATTTTAAGTCATGAGGCCACAATTCCAGTATGAGGACACAATTCCTGTTTGGAATCACAACTGATCTTCAAGGCTTGAGCTCACAATTGCAGTCAGAGTTCATGAATCCTGTTTGGTATCACAAATACATTTCAAGTCTCCAGATCACAATTCCAGTCTTAGGCCCCAAATCCTGTCAGGAAACACTACTAAAGTTCAAGGCTCGAAGACACAATTGCAGTCTGAGGACCCAATACCGGTTTGGTATCAAAACCGCAGCTCAAGGCTCGGGGTCACAAATCCAGTCTGAGATCACAATTGCGGTTTGGTATCAGAACTGCAGCTCAAATCTCTAGGTCACAAATGCAGTGTGTGGTCACAAATCCCGTTTGGAATCACATTTGCAGTTCAAGGGTCGAGATCACAATTCCAGTCTGAGCCCCCAATTCCAGTCTGAGGACCCAATTCCGGTTTGGTATCACAGATGCAGCACAAGGCTCAGGGTCACAATTCCAGTCTGAGGACCCAATTCCGCTTTGGAATCACAACTTAATTTCAAGGTTCGTAGTCACAGTTCCAGTTTGAGGTCCCAATTCCGGCTCTGAATCGCAACTGCTCTACATTGCTCGAGGTGACGATTCCAGTCTGAAGACTCAATTCCGGTATGGTATCATGACTGCAGCTCCAAGCCTAGTTGTCACATTTCCAGTCTGAGGCCACGATTCCCGTTTGGAATCACAACTGCTATTCCTGTCTCGAGATCACAATTCCAGTCTGAGGCCCCAATTCCTGTTTGGAATCAGTACTGCAGTTCAAGGCTCGAGCTCACTATTACAGTTTGGAATCACAATAGGAGTTCATGGAATGAGGTCACAATTCCAGTCTGAGGCCCCAATTCCTGTTTGAAATCCAATTGTAGTTCAAGTCTCGAGGTCACAAATCCAGTCTGCGGTCACAATTCTTGTTTGGAATCAGAATTTCAGTTCAAGGCTCGAGATCACAATTCCAGTCTGAGGCCACAATTCCCGTTTGGAATCACAACTGCTATTCAAGGCTTGAGTTCACAATTCCAATTTGGAATCACAATTGCAGTTCAAGGCTTGAGTTCACAATTCCAGTTTCAAATCACATTTGCATTTTAAGTCATGAGGCCACAATTCCAGTATGAGGACACAATTCCTGTTTGGAATCACAATTGATGTTCAAGCCTCGAGGTCACAATTCCAGTCTGAGGCCACAATACGGCTTTGGAATCACAACTAAAATTCAAGGCTCGAAGTCACAACTGCAGTCTGAGGACGCAATAGCTGTTTGGAATCAGTACTGCAGCTCAAGGCTCCGGGGTCATAGTTCCAGTCTGAGGCCACAATTCCCGTTTGGAATCACAACTGCAATTCAAGGCCCGAGGTCACAATTACAGTTCGGAATCACAACTGCTATTCAAGGCTCGAGGTCACAATTCAAGTCTGAGGCCACAATTCCGGTTTGGAATCATATTAGCAGTTCAAGGCTTGATTTCACAATTCCGGTTTGAAATAACAATTGCATTTCAAGGCTTGAGGTCACAATTCCAGTTTGAAATCACATTTGCATTTTAAGTCTTGAGGCCACAATTCCAGTATGAGGATAGAATTCATGTTGGGAATCACGATTGATGTTCAATGCTCGAGGTCACAATTCCAGTCAGAGTTCATGAATCCTGTTTGGAATCACAATTGCATTTCAACTCTCAAGATCACAATTCCAGTCTTAGGCCCCAAATCCTGTCAGGAAACACTACTAAAGTTCAAGGCTCGAAGACACGATTCTAGTCTGATGACCCTATACCGGTTTGGAATCACAAGTGCAGCTCAAGGCTCGGGGTCACAATTCCAGTCTGAGGCCACAATTCCCGTTTGGAATCACAATGCAGTTCAAGGATCGAGGTCACAATTACAGTTTGGATTCACAATAGCAGTTCATGGAATGAAATCACAATTCCAGTCTTAGGTCAATATTCCTGTTTGGAATCACAACTGCTATTCCTGTCTCGAGATCACAATTCCAGTCTGAGGACCCAATTCCGGTTTGGTATCACAAATGCAGCACAAGGCTCAGGGTCACAATTCAAGTCTGAGGCCACAATTCCGCTTTGGAATCACAACTTAATTTCAAGGTTTGAAGTCACTGTTCCAGTCTGAGGTCCCAATTCCGGCTCTGAATCGCAACTGCTCTACATTGCTCGAGGTGACGATTCCAGTCTGAAGACTCAATTCCGGTATGGTATCATGACTGCAGCTCCAAGCCTAGTTGTCACATTTCCAGTCTGAGGCCACGATTCCCGTTTGGAATCACAACTGCTATTCCTGTCTCGAGATCACAATTCCAGTCTGAGGCCCCAATTCCTGTTTGGAATCAGTACTGCAGATCATGGCTAGGAGTCACAATTCCAGTCTGAGGCCCCAATTCCCAGTTGGACTCACAACTGCCGTTCAAGGCTCGAGGTCACAATTCCAGTCTGTGGTCACAATTCCAGTTTGGAATCACAACTGGAGTTCAAGGCTCGAGGTCACAATTACAGTTTGGAATCACAAGAGCAGTTCATGGAATGAGGTCACAATTACTCTCTGAGGTCATAGTTTCTGTTTGGAATCACAATTGCAGTTCAAAGCTCGAGGTCTCAATTCCAGTCTGAGCCCCCAATTCTGTGTTGGAATCACAACGGATGTTCATGTCTCGAGATCACGATTCCAGTCTGAGGACCCAATTCCGGTTTGGTATCACAAGTGCAGCTCAAGGCTCAGGGTCACAATTCCAGTCTGAGGCCACAATTCCCGTTTGGAATCACAACTGCAGTTCAAGGATTGAGGTCACAATTACAGTTTGGATTCACAATAGCAGTTCATGGAATGAAATCACAATTCCAGTCTTAGGTCAATATTCCTGTTTGGAATCACAACTGATGTTCATGTCTCGAGATCACGATTCCAGTCTGAGGACCCAATTCCGGTTTGGTATCACAGATGCAGCACAAGGCTCAGGGTCACAATTCCAGTCTGAGGACCCAATTCCGCTTTGGAATCACAACTTAATTTCAAGGTTCGTAGTCACAGTTCCAGTTTGAGGTCCCAATTCCGGCTCTGAATCGCAACTGCTCTACATTGCTCGAGGTGACGATTCCAGTCTGAAGACTCAATTCCGGTATGGTATCACAACTGCAGCTCAAGCCTAGTTGTCACATTTCCAGTCTGAGGCCACGATTCCCGTTTGGAATCACAATTGCTATTCCTGTCTCGAGATCACAATTCCAGTCTGAGGCCCCAATTCCTGTTTGGAATCAGTACTGCAGATCATGGCTAGGAGTCACAATTCCAGTCTGAGGCCCCAATTCCCGGTTGGACTCACAACTGCAGTTCAAGGCTCGAGGTCACAATTCCAGTCTGAGGTCACAATTCCCAGTTGGACTCACAACTGCCGGTCAAGCCTCGAGGTCACAATTCCAGTCTGAGGTCACAAGTCCTGTTTGGAATCACAACTGGAGTTCAAGGCTCGAGGTCACTATTACAGTTTGGAATCACAATAGCAGTTCATAGAATGAGGTCACAATTACTCTCTGAGGTCAAAGTTTCTGTTTGGAATCACAATTGCAGTTCAAAGTTCGAGGTCTCAATTCCAGTCTGCCGTCACAATTCCGGTTTGGAATCAGAAGTGCTGTTCAAGTCTCGGGGTCACCATTCCAGTCTGAGGCCACAATTCCCGTTTGGAATCACAACTGCAGCTCATGTCTCGAGGTCACGATTCCAGTCTTAGGTCACAATTCCAGTTTGGAATCACAATTGCAGTACAAGCCTGGAGAACACAATTCCTGTCTGAGGTCCCAATATCGGTTTGGTATCACAACTGCAGCTCAAATCTCTAGGTCACAAATTCAGTGTGTGGTCACAAATCCCGTTTGGAATCACATTTGCAGTTCTAGGGTGAATATCACAATTTCAGTCTGAGCCCCCAATTCCGTTTTGTAATCACAACTGCTGTTCATGTCTCGAGGTCACAATTCCAGTCTGAAGACCCAATTCCGGTTTGGTATCAGAAATGCAGCACAAGGCTCAGGGTCACAATTCAAGTCTGAGGCCACAATTCCGCTTTGGAATCACAACTTAATTTCAAGGTTTGAAGTCACAGTTCCAGTCTGAGGTCCCAATTCCGGCTCTGAATCGTAACTGCTCTACATTGCTCGAGGTGATGATTCCAGTCTGAAGACTCAATTCCGGTATGGTATCACAACTGCAGCTCAAGCCTAGTTGTCACATTTCCAGTCTGAGGCCACGATTCCCGTTTGGAATCACAACTGCTATTCCTGTCTCGAGATCACAATTCCAGTCTGAGGCCCCAATTCCTATTTGGAATCAGTACTGCAGTTCAAGGCTCGAGCTCACTATTACAGTTTGGAATCACAATAGGAGTTCATGGAATGAGGTCACAATTACTCTCTGAGGTCATAATTTCTGTTTGGAATCACAATTGCAGTTCAAAGCTCGAGGTCTTAATTCCAGTCTGCGGTCACAATTCCGGTTTGGAATCACAATTGCAGTTCAAGGCTTGAGATCACAATGCCAGACTGAGGTCTCAATTCCCGTTTGGAATCAAACTGCTGCTCAATGCTCGGGGTCACAATTCCAGTCTGAGGCCACAATTCCCGTTTGGAATCACAACTGCTATTCAAGGCTTGAGTTTACAATTCCAGTTTGGAATCACAATTGCAGTTCAAGTCTCGAGATCACAATTCCAGTCTGAGGCCCCAATTCCTGTTTGAAATCCAATTGTAGTCCAAGGCTCGAGGTCACAAATCCAGTCTGAGGTCACAATTCTTGTTTGGAATCAAAATTGCAGTTCAAGGCTCAAGATCACAATTGCAGTCTGAGGCCACAATTCCTGTTTGGAATCACAATGGCAGTTCAAGGCTAGAGATCACAATTCCAGTCTGAGGCCACAATTCACGTTTGGAATCACAATGGCAGTTCAAGGCCCGAGATCACAATTCCAGTCTGAGCCCCCAATTCCGGTTTGATTTCAGAGCTGCAGCTTAAGGTTCAGGGTCACAATTCCAGTCTGAGGTCCCGATATCGGTTTGGTTCCACAACTGCAGCTCAAATCTCTAGGTCACAAATTCAGTGTGTGGTCACTAATCCCGTTTGGAATCACATTTACAATTCAAGGGTCGAGATCACAATTCCAGTCTGAGGCCACAATTCCCGTTTGGAATTACAACTGCTATTCAAGGCTCGAGGTCACAATTCCGGTTTGGAATCACAATTGCATTTCAAGGCTGGAGAACACAATTCCAGTTTCAAATCACATTTGCATTTTAAGTCATGAGGCCACAATTCCAGTATGAGGACACAATTCCTGTTTGGAATCACAACTGATCTTCAAGGCTTGAGCTCACAATTGCAGTCAGAGTTCATGAATCCTGTTTGGTATCACAAATACATTTCAAGTCTCCAGATCACAATTCCAGTCTTAGGCCCCAAATCCTGTCAGGAAACACTACTAAAGTTCAAGGCTCGAAGACACAATTGCAGTCTGAGGACCCAATACCGGTTTGGTATCAAAACCGCAGCTCAAGGCTCGGGGTCACAAATCCAGTCTGAGATCACAATTGCGGTTTGGTATCAGAACTGCAGCTCAAATCTCTAGGTCACAAATGCAGTGTGTGGTCACAAATCCCGTTTGGAATCACATTTGCAGTTCAAGGGTCGAGATCACAATTCCAGTCTGAGCCCCCAATTCCAGTCTGAGGACCCAATTCCGGTTTGGTATCACAGATGCAGCACAAGGCTCAGGGTCACAATTCCAGTCTGAGGACCCAATTCCGCTTTGGAATCACAACTTAATTTCAAGGTTCGTAGTCACAGTTCCAGTTTGAGGTCCCAATTCCGGCTCTGAATCGCAACTGCTCTACATTGCTCGAGGTGACGATTCCAGTCTGAAGACTCAATTCCGGTATGGTATCATGACTGCAGCTCCAAGCCTAGTTGTCACATTTCCAGTCTGAGGCCACGATTCCCGTTTGGAATCACAACTGCTATTCCTGTCTCGAGATCACAATTCCAGTCTGAGGCCCCAATTCCTGTTTGGAATCAGTACTGCAGATCATGGCTAGGAGTCACAATTCCAGTCTGAGGCCCCAATTCCCAGTTGGACTCACAACTGCAGTTCAAGGCTCGAGGTCACAATTCCAGTCTGAGGTCACAATTCCCAGTTGGACTCACAACTGCCGGTCAAGCCTCGAGGTCACAATTCCAGTCTGAGGTCACAAGTCCTGTTTGGAATCACAATTGCAGTTCAAGGCTTGAGTTCACAATTCCAGTTTCAAATCACATTTGCATTTTAAGTCATGAGGCCACAATTCCAGTATGAGGACACAATTCCTGTTTGGAATCACAATTGATGTTCAAGCCTCGAGGTCACAATTCCAGTCTGAGGCCACAATACGGCTTTGGAATCACAACTAAAATTCAAGGCTCGAAGTCACAACTGCAGTCTGAGGACGCAATAGCTGTTTGGAATCAGTACTGCAGCTCAAGGCTCCGGGGTCATAGTTCCAGTCTGAGGCCACAATTCCCGTTTGGAATCACAACTGCAATTCAAGGCCCGAGGTCACAATTACAGTTCGGAATCACAACTGCTATTCAAGGCTCGAGGTCACAATTCAAGTCTGAGGCCACAATTCCGGTTTGGAATCATATTAGCAGTTCAAGGCTTGATTTCACAATTCCGGTTTGAAATAACAATTGCATTTCAAGGCTTGAGGTCACAATTCCAGTTTGAAATCACATTTGCATTTTAAGTCTTGAGGCCACAATTCCAGTATGAGGATAGAATTCATGTTGGGAATCACGATTGATGTTCAATGCTCGAGGTCACAATTCCAGTCAGAGTTCATGAATCCTGTTTGGAATCACAATTGCATTTCAACTCTCAAGATCACAATTCCAGTCTTAGGCCCCAAATCCTGTCAGGAAACACTACTAAAGTTCAACGCTCAAAGACACGATTTTAGTCTGATGACCCTATACTGGTTTGGAATCACAAGTGCAGCTCAAGGCTCGGGGTCACAATTCCAGTCTGAGGCCACAATTCCCGTTTGGAATCACAATGCAGTTCAAGGATCGAGGTCACAATTACAGTTTGGATTCACAATAGCAGTTCATGGAATGAAATCACAATTCCAGTCTTAGGTCAATATTCCTGTTTGGAATCACAACTGCTATTCCTGTCTCGAGATCACAATTCCAGTCTGAGGACCCAATTCCGGTTTGGTATCACAAATGCAGCACAAGGCTCAGGGTCACAATTCAAGTGTGAGGCCACAATTCCGCTTTGGAATCACAACTTAATTTCAAGGTTTGAAGTCACTGTTCCAGTCTGAGGTCCCAATTCCGGCTCTGAATCGTAACTGTTCTACATTGCTCGAGGTGACGATTCCAGTCTGAAGACTCAATTCCGGTATGGTATCATGACTGCAGCTCCAAGCCTAGTTGTCACATTTCCAGTCTGAGGCCACGATTCCCGTTTGGAATCACAACTGCTATTCCTGTCTCGAGATCACAATTCCAGTCTGAGGCCCCAATTCCTGTTTGGAATCAGTACTGCAGATCATGGCTAGGAGTCACAATTCCAGTCTGAGGCCCCAATTCCCAGTTGGACTCACAACTGCCGTTCAAGGCTCGAGGTCACAATTCCAGTCTGTGGTCACAATTCCAGTTTGGAATCACAACTGGAGTTCAAGGCTCGAGGTCACAATTACAGTTTGGAATCACAAGAGCAGTTCATGGAATGAGGTCACAATTACTCTCTGAGGTCATAGTTTCTGTTTGGAATCACAATTGCAGTTCAAAGCTCGAGGTCTCAATTCCAGTCTGAGCCCCCAATTCTGTGTTGGAATCACAACGGATGTTCATGTCTTGAGATCACGATTCCAGTCTGAGGACCCAATTCCGGTTTGGTATCACAAGTGCAGCTCAAGGCTCAGGGTCACAATTCCAGTCTGAGGCCACAATTCCCGTTTGGAATCACAACTGCAGTTCAAGGATTGAGGTCACAATTACAGTTTGGATTCACAATAGCAGTTCATGGAATGAAATCACAATTCCAGTCTTAGGTCAATATTCCTGTTTGGAATCACAACTGATGTTCATGTCTCGAGATCACGATTCCAGTCTGAGGACCCAATTCCGGTTTGGTATCACAGATGCAGCACAAGGCTCAGGGTCACAATTCCAGTCTGAGGACCCAATTCCGCTTTGGAATCACAACTTAATTTCAAGGTTCGTAGTCACAGTTCCAGTTTGAGGTCCCAATTCCGGCTCTGAATCGCAACTGCTCTACATTGCTCGAGGTGACGATTCCAGTCTGAAGACTCAATTCCGGTATGGTATCACAACTGCAGCTCAAGCCTAGTTGTCACATTTCCAGTCTGAGGCCACGATTCCCGTTTGGAATCACAATTGCTATTCCTGTCTCGAGATCACAATTCCAGTCTGAGGCCCCAATTCCTGTTTGGAATCAGTACTGCAGATCATGGCTAGGAGTCACAATTCCAGTCTGAGGCCCCAATTCCCGGTTGGACTCACAACTGCAGTTCAAGGCTCGAGGTCACAATTCCAGTCTGAGGTCACAATTCCCAGTTGGACTCACAACTGCCGGTCAAGCCTCGAGGTCACAATTCCAGTCTGAGGTCACAAGTCCTGTTTGGAATCACAACTGGAGTTCAAGGCTCGAGGTCACTATTACAGTTTGGAATCACAATAGCAGTTCATAGAATGAGGTCACAATTACTCTCTGAGGTCAAAGTTTCTGTTTGGAATCACAATTGCAGTTCAAAGTTCGAGGTCTCAATTCCAGTCTGCCGTCACAATTCCGGTTTGGAATCAGAAGTGCTGTTCAAGTCTCGGGGTCACCATTCCAGTCTGAGGCCACAATTCCCGTTTGGAATCACAACTGCAGCTCATGTCTCGAGGTCACGATTCCAGTCTTAGGTCACAATTCCAGTTTGGAATCACAATTGCAGTACAAGCCTGGAGAACACAATTCCTGTCTGAGGTCCCAATATCGGTTTGGTATCACAACTGCAGCTCAAATCTCTAGGTCACAAATTCAGTGTGTGGTCACAAATCCCGTTTGGAATCACATTTGCAGTTCTAGGGTGAATATCACAATTTCAGTCTGAGCCCCCAATTCCGTTTTGTAATCACAACTGCTGTTCATGTCTCGAGGTCACAATTCCAGTCTGAAGACCCAATTCCGGTTTGGTATCACAGATGCAGCACAAGGCTCAGGGTCACAATTCAAGTCTGAGGCCACAATTCCGCTTTGGAATCAAAACTTAATTTCAAGGTTTGAAGTCACAGTTCCAGTCTGAGGTCCCAATTCCGGCTCTGAATTGTAACTGCTCTACATTGCTCGAGGTGATGATTCCAGTCTGAAGACTCAATTCCGGTATGGTATCACAACTGCAGCTCAAGCCTAGTTGTCACATTTCCAGTCTGAGGCCACGATTCCCGTTTGGAATCACAACTGCTATTCCTGTCTCGAGATCACAATTCCAGTCTGAGGCCCCAATTCCTATTTGGAATCAGTACTGCAGTTCAAGGCTCGAGCTCACTATTACAGTTTGGAATCACAATAGGAGTTCATGGAATGAGGTCACAATTACTCTCTGAGGTCATAATTTCTGTTTGGAATCACAATTGCAGTTCAAAGCTCGAGGTCTTAATTCCAGTCTGCGGTCACAATTCCGGTTTGGAATCACAATTGCAGTTCAAGGCTTGAGATCACAATGCCAGACTGAGGTCTCAATTCCCGTTTGGAATCAAACTGCTGCTCAATGCTCGGGGTCACAATTCCAGTCTGAGGCCACAATTCCCGTTTGGAATCACAACTGCTATTCAAGGCTTGAGTTTACAATTCCAGTTTGGAATCACAATTGCAGTTCAAGTCTCGAGATCACAATTCCAGTCTGAGGCCCCAATTCCTGTTTGAAATCCAATTGTAGTCCAAGGCTCGAGGTCACAAATCCAGTCTGAGGTCACAATTCTTGTTTGGAATCAAAATTGCAGTTCAAGGCTCAAGATCACAATTGCAGTCTGAGGCCACAATTCCTGTTTGGAATCACAATGGCAGTTCAAGGCTAGAGATCACAATTCCAGTCTGAGGCCACAATTCCCGTTTGGAATCACAATGGCAGTTCAAGGCCCGAGATCACAATTCCAGTCTGAGCCCCCAATTCCGGTTTGATTTCAGAGCTGCAGCTTAAGGTTCAGGGTCACAATTCCAGTCTGAGGTCCCGATATCGGTTTGGTTCCACAACTGCAGCTCAAATCTCTAGGTCACAAATTCAGTGTGTGGTCACTAATCCCGTTTGGAATCACATTTACAATTCAAGGGTCGAGATCACAATTCCAGTCTGAGGCCACAATTCCCGTTTGGAATTACAACTGCTATTCAAGGCTCGAGGTCACAATTCCGGTTTGGAATCACAATTGCATTTCAAGGCTGGAGAACACAATTCCAGTTTCAAATCACATTTGCATTTTAAGTCATGAGGCCACAATTCCAGTATGAGGACACAATTCCTGTTTGGAATCACAACTGATCTTCAAGGCTTGAGCTCACAATTGCAGTCAGAGTTCATGAATCCTGTTTGGTATCACAAATACATTTCAAGTCTCCAGATCACAATTCCAGTCTTAGGCCCCAAATCCTGTCAGGAAACACTACTAAAGTTCAAGGCTCGAAGACACAATTGCAGTCTGAGGACCCAATACCGGTTTGGTATCAAAACCGCAGCTCAAGGCTCGGGGTCACAAATCCAGTCTGAGATCACAATTGCGGTTTGGTATCAGAACTGCAGCTCAAATCTCTAGGTCACAAATGCAGTGTGTGGTCACAAATCCCGTTTGGAATCACATTTGCAGTTCAAGGGTCGAGATCACAATTCCAGTCTGAGCGCCCAATTCCAGTCTGAGGACCCAATTCCGGTTTGGTATCACAGATGCAGCACAAGGCTCAGGGTCACAATTCCAGTCTGAGGACCCAATTCCGCTTTGGAATCACAACTTAATTTCAAGGTTCGTAGTCACAGTTCCAGTTTGAGGTCCCAATTCCGGCTCTGAATCGCAACTGCTCTACATTGCTCGAGGTGACGATTCCAGTCTGAAGACTCAATTCCGGTATGGTATCACAACTGCAGCTCAAGCCTAGTTGTCACATTTCCAGACTGAGGCCACGATTCCCGTTTGGAATCACAACTGCTATTCCTGTCTCGAGATCACAATTCCAGTCTGAGGCCCCAATTCCTGTTTGGAATCAGTACTGCAGATCATGGCTAGGAGTCACAATTCCAGTCTGAGGCCCCAATTCCCAGTTGGACTCACAACTGCAGTTCAAGGCTCGAGGTCACAATTCCAGTCTGAGGTCACAATTCCCAGTTGGACTCACAACTGCCGGTCAAGCCTCGAGGTCACAATTCCAGTCTGAGGTCACAAGTCCTGTTTGGAATCACAATTGCAGTTCAAGGCTTGAGTTCACAATTCCAGTTTCAAATCACATTTGCATTTTAAGTCATGAGGCCACAATTCCAGTATGAGGACACAATTCCTGTTTGGAATCACAATTGATGTTCAAGCCTCGAGGTCACAATTCCAGTCTGAGGCCACAATACGGCTTTGGAATCACAACTAAAATTCAAGGCTCGAAGTCACAACTGCAGTCTGAGGACGCAATAGCTGTTTGGAATCAGTACTGCAGCTCAAGGCTCCGGGGTCATAGTTCCAGTCTGAGGCCACAATTCCCGTTTGGAATCACAACTGCAATTCAAGGCCCGAGGTCACAATTACAGTTCGGAATCACAACTGCTATTCAAGGCTCGAGGTCACAATTCAAGTCTGAGGCCACAATTCCGGTTTGGAATCATATTAGCAGTTCAAGGCTTGATTTCACAATTCCGGTTTGAAATAACAATTGCATTTCAAGGCTTGAGGTCACAATTCCAGTTTGAAATCACATTTGCATTTTAAGTCTTGAGGCCACAATTCCAGTATGAGGATAGAATTCATGTTGGGAATCACGATTGATGTTCAATGCTCGAGGTCACAATTCCAGTCAGAGTTCATGAATCCTGTTTGGAATCACAATTGCATTTCAACTCTCAAGATCACAATTCCAGTCTTAGGCCCCAAATCCTGTCAGGAAACACTACTAAAGTTCAAGGCTCGAAGACACGATTCAAGTCTGATGACCCTATACCGGTTTGGAATCACAAGTGCAGCTCAAGGCTCGGGGTCACAATTCCAGTCTGAGGCCACAATTCCCGTTTGGAATCACAATGCAGTTCAAGGATCGAGGTCACAATTACAGTTTGGATTCACAATAGCAGTTCATGGAATGAAATCACAATTCCAGTCTTAGGTCAATATTCCTGTTTGGAATCACAACTGCTATTCCTGTCTCGAGATCACAATTCCAGTCTGAGGACCCAATTCCGGTTTGGTATCACAAATGCAGCACAAGGCTCAGGGTCACAATTCAAGTCTGAGGCCACAATTCCGCTTTGGAATCACAACTTAATTTCAAGGTTTGAAGTCACTGTTCCAGTCTGAGGTCCCAATTCCGGCTCTGAATCGTAACTGCTCTACATTGCTCGAGGTGACGATTCCAGTCTGAAGACTCAATTCCGGTATGGTATCATGACTGCAGCTCCAAGCCTAGTTGTCACATTTCCAGTCTGAGGCCACGATTCCCGTTTGGAATCACAACTGCTATTCCTGTCTCGAGATCACAATTCCAGTCTGAGGCCCCAATTCCTGTTTGGAATCAGTACTGCAGATCATGGCTAGGAGTCACAATTCCAGTCTGAGGCCCCAATTCCCAGTTGGACTCACAACTGCCGGTCAAGGCTCGAGGTCACAATTCCAGTCTGTGGTCACAATTCCAGTTTGGAATCACAACTGGAGTTCAAGGCTCGAGGTCACAATTCCAGTCTGTGGTCACAATTCCAGTTTGGAATCACAACTGGAGTTCAAGGCTCGAGGTCACAATTACAGTTTGGAATCACAATAGCAGTTCATGGAATGAGGTCACAATTACTCTCTGAGGTCATAGTTTCTGTTTGGAATCACAATTGCAGTTCAAAGCTCGAGGTCTCAATTCCAGTCTGAGCCCCCAGTTCTGTGTTGGAATCACAACGGATGTTCATGTCTCGAGATCACGATTCCAGTCTGAGGACCCAATTCCGGTTTGGTATCACAAGTGCAGCTCAAGGCTCAGGGTCACAATTCCAGTCTGAGGCCACAATTCCCGTTTGGAATCACAATGCAGTTCAAGGATTGAGGTCACAATTACAGTTTGGATTCACAATAGCAGTTCATGGAATGAAATCACAATTCCAGTCTTAGGTCAATATTCCTGTTTGGAATCACAACTGATGTTCATGTCTCGAGATCACGATTCCAGTCTGAGGACCCAATTCCGGTTTGGTATCTCAGATGCAGCACAAGGCTCAGGGTCACAATTCAAGTCTGAGGACCCAATTCCGCTTTGGAATCACAACTTAATTTCAAGGTTCGTAATCACAGTTCCAGTTTGAGGTCCCAATTCCGGCTCTGAATCGCAACTGCTCTACATTGCTCGAGGTGACGATTCCAGTCTGAAGACTCAATTCCGGTATGGTATCACAACTGCAGCTCAAGCCTAGTTGTCACATTTCCAGTCTGAGGCCACGATTCCCGTTTGGAATCACAATTGCTATTCCTGTCTCGAGATCACAATTCCAGTCTGAGGCCCCAATTCCTGTTTGGAATCAGTACTGCAGATCATGGCTAGGAGTCACAATTCCAGTCTGAGGCCCCAATTCCCGGTTGGACTCACAACTGCAGTTCAAGGCTCGAGGTCACAATTCCAGTCTGAGGTCACAATTCCCAGTTGGACTCACAACTGCCGGTCAAGCCTCGAGGTCACAATTCCAGTCTGAGGTCACAAGTCCTGTTTGGAATCACAACTGGAGTTCAAGGCTCGAGGTCACTATTACAGTTTGGAATCACAATAGCAGTTCATAGAATGAGGTCACAATTACTCTCTGAGGTCAAAGTTTCTGTTTGGAATCACAATTGCAGTTCAAAGTTCGAGGTCTCAGTTCCAGTCTGCCGTCACAATTCCGGTTTGGAATCAGAAGTGCTGTTCAAGTCTCGGGGTCACCATTCCAGTCTGAGGCCACAATTCCCATTTGGAATCACAACTGCAGCTCATGTCTCGAGGTCACGATTCCAGTCTTAGGTCACAATTCCAGTTTGGAATCACAATTGCAGTACAAGCCTGGAGAACACAATTCCTGTCTGAGGTCCCAATATCGGTTTGGTATCACAACTGCAGCTCAAATCTCTAGGTCACAAATTCAGTGTGTGGTCACAAATTCCGTTTGGAATCACATTTGCAGTTCTAGGGTGAATATCACAATTTCAGTCTGAGCCCCCAATTCCGTTTTGTAATCACAACTGCTGTTCATGTCTCGAGGTCACAATTCCAGTCTGAAGACCCAATTCCGGTTTGGTATCACAGATGCAGCACAAGGCTCAGGGTCACAATTCAAGTCTGAGGCCACAATT
This sequence comes from Sturnus vulgaris, assembly GCF_052056855.1. NCBI lineage: Eukaryota > Metazoa > Chordata > Aves > Passeriformes > Sturnidae > Sturnus > Sturnus vulgaris. Next base: position 180,095 of record NW_028276434.1, on the reverse strand, counting down.
CCGCTTTGGAATCACAACTTAATTTCAAGGTTTGAAGTCACAGTTCCAGTCTGAGGTCCCAATTCCGGCTCTGAATCGTAACTGCTCTACATTGCTCGAGGTGATGATTCCAGTCTGAAGACTCAATTCCGGTATGGTATCACAACTGCAGCTCAAGCCTAGTTGTCACATTTCCAGTCTGAGGCCACGATTCCCGTTTGGAATCACAACTGCTATTCCTGTCTCGAGATCACAATTCCAGTCTGAGGCCCCAATTCCTATTTGGAATCAGTACTGCAGTTCAAGGCTCGAGCTCACTATTACAGTTTGGAATCACAATAGGAGTTCATGGAATGAGGTCACAATTACTCTCTGAGGTCATAATTTCTGTTTGGAATCACAATTGCAGTTCAAAGCTCGAGGTCTTAATTCCAGTCTGCGGTCACAATTCCGGTTTGGAATCACAATTGCAGTTCAAGGCTTGAGATCACAATGCCAGACTGAGGTCTCAATTCCCGTTTGGAATCACAACTGCTGCTCAATGCTCGGGGTCACAATTCCAGTCTGAGGCCACAATTCCCGTTTGGAATCACAACTGCTATTCAAGGCTTGAGTTTACAATTCCAGTTTGGAATCACAATTGCAGTTCAAGTCTCGAGATCACAATTCCAGTCTGAGGCCCCAATTCCTGTTTGAAATCCAATTGTAGTCCAAGGCTCGAGGTCACAAATCCAGTCTGAGGTCACAATTCTTGTTTGGAATCAAAATTGCAGTTCAAGGCTCAAGATCACAATTGCAGTCTGAGGCCACAATTCCTGTTTGGAATCACAATGGCAGTTCAAGGCTCGAGATCACAATTCCAGTCTGAGGCCACAATTCCCGTTTGGAATCACAATGGCAGTTCAAGGCCCGAGATCACAATTCCAGTCTGAGCCCCCAATTCCGGTTTGATTTCAGAGCTGCAGCTTAAGGTTCAGGGTCACAATTCCAGTCTGAGGTCCCGATATCGGTTTGGTTCCACAACTGCAGCTCAAATCTCTAGGTCACAAATTCAGTGTGTGGTCACTAATCCCGTTTGGAATCACATTTACAATTCAAGGGTCGAGATCACAATTCCAGTCTGAGGCCACAATTCCCGTTTGGAATTACAACTGCTATTCAAGGCTCGAGGTCACAATTCCGGTTTGGAATCACAATTGCATTTCAAGGCTGGAGAACACAATTCCAGTTTCAAATCACATTTGCATTTTAAGTCATGAGGCCACAATTCCAGTATGAGGACACAATTCCTGTTTGGAATCACAACTGATCTTCAAGGCTTGAGCTCACAATTGCAGTCAGAGTTCATGAATCCTGTTTGGTATCACAAATACATTTCAAGTCTCCAGATCACAATTCCAGTCTTAGGCCCCAAATCCTGTCAGGAAACACTACTAAAGTTCAAGGCTCGAAGACACAATTGCAGTCTGAGGACCCAATACCGGTTTGGTATCAAAACCGCAGCTCAAGGCTCGGGGTCACAAATCCAGTCTGAGATCACAATTGCGGTTTGGTATCAGAACTGCAGCTCAAATCTCTAGGTCACAAATGCAGTGTGTGGTCACAAATCCCGTTTGGAATCACATTTGCAGTTCAAGGGTCGAGATCACAATTCCAGTCTGAGCCCCCAATTCCAGTCTGAGGACCCAATTCCGGTTTGGTATCACAGATGCAGCACAAGGCTCAGGGTCACAATTCCAGTCTGAGGACCCAATTCCGCTTTGGAATCACAACTTAATTTCAAGGTTCGTAGTCACAGTTCCAGTTTGAGGTCCCAATTCCGGCTCTGAATCGCAACTGCTCTACATTGCTCGAGGTGATGATTCCAGTCTGAAGACTCAATTCCGGTATGGTATCACAACTGCAGCTCAAGCCTAGTTGTCACATTTCCAGTCTGAGGCCATGATTCCCGTTTGGAATCACAATTGCTATTCCTGTCTCGAGATCACAATTCCAGTCTGAGGCCCCAATTCCTGTTTGGAATCAGTACTGCAGATCATGGCTAGGAGTCACAATTCCAGTCTGAGGCCCCAATTCCCGGTTGGACTCACAACTGCAGTTCAAGGCTCGAGGTCACAATTCCAGTCTGCGGTCACAATTCCCAGTTGGACTCACAACTGCCGGTCAAGCCTCGAGGTCACAATTCCAGTCTGAGGTCACAAGTCCTGTTTGGAATCACAATTGCAGTTCAAGGCTTGAGTTCACAATTCCAGTTTCAAATCACATTTGCATTTTAAGTCATGAGGCCACAATTCCAGTATGAGGACACAATTCCTGTTTGGAATCACAATTGATGTTCAAGCCTCGAGGTCACAATTCCAGTCTGAGGCCACAATACGGCTTTGGAATCACAACTAAAATTCAAGGCTCAAAGTCACACCTGCAGTCTGAGGACGCAATAGCTGTTTGGAATCAGTACTGCAGCTCAAGGCTCCGGGGTCATAGTTCCAGTCTGAGGCCACAATTCCCGTTTGGAATCACAACTGCAATTCAAGGCCCGAGGTCACAATTACAGTTCGGAATCACAACTGCTATTCAAGGCTCGAGGTCACAATTCAAGTCTGAGGCCACAATTCCGGTTTGGAATCATATTAGCAGTTCAAGGCTTGATTTCACAATTCCGGTTTGAAATAACAATTGCATTTCAAGGCTTGAGGTCACAATTCCAGTTTGAAATCACATTTGCATTTTAAGTCTTGAGGCCACAATTCCAGTATGAGGATAGAATTCATGTTGGGAATCACGATTGATGTTCAATGCTCGAGGTCACAATTCCAGTCAGAGTTCATGAATCCTGTTTGGAATCACAATTGCATTTCAACTCTCAAGATCACAATTCCAGTCTTAGGCCCCAAATCCTGTCAGGAAACACTACTAAAGTTCAAGGCTCGAAGACACGATTCTAGTCTGATGACCCTATACCGGTTTGGAATCACAAGTGCAGCTCAAGGCTCGGGGTCACAATTCCAGTCTGAGGCCACAATTCCCGTTTGGAATCACAATGCAGTTCAAGGATCGAGGTCACAATTACAGTTTGGATTCACAATAGCAGTTCATGGAATGAAATCACAATTCCAGTCTTAGGTCAATATTCCTGTTTGGAATCACAACTGCTATTCCTGTCTCGAGATCACAATTCCAGTCTGAGGACCCAATTCCGGTTTGGTATCACAAATGCAGCACAAGGCTCAGGGTCACAATTCAAGTCTGAGGCCACAATTCCGCTTTGGAATCACAACTTAATTTCAAGGTTCGAAGTCACTGTTCCAGTTTGAGGTCCCAATTCCGGCTCTGAATCGTAACTGTTCTACATTGCTCGAGGTGACGATTCCAGTCTGAAGACTCAATTCCGGTATGGTATCATGACTGCAGCTCCAAGCCTAGTTGTCACATTTCCAGTCTGAGGCCACGATTCCCGTTTGGAATCACAACTGCTATTCCTGTCTCGAGATCACAATTCCAGTCTGAGGCCCCAATTCCTGTTTGGAATCAGTACTGCAGATCATGGCTAGGAGTCACAATTCCAGTCTGAGGCCCCAATTCCCAGTTGGACTCACAACTGCCGTTCAAGGCTCGAGGTCACAATTCCAGTCTGTGGTCACAATTCCAGTTTGGAATCACAACTGGAGTTCAAGGCTCGAGGTCACAATTACAGTTTGGAATCACAAGAGCAGTTCATGGAATGAGGTCACAATTACTCTCTGAGGTCATAGTTTCTGTTTGGAATCACAATTGCAGTTCAAAGCTCGAGGTCTCAATTCCAGTCTGAGCCCCCAGTTCTGTGTTGGAATCACAACGGATGTTCATGTCTCGAGATCACGATTCCAGTCTGAGGACCCAATTCCGGTTTGGTATCACAAGTGCAGCTCAAGGCTCAGGGTCACAATTCCAGTCTGAGGCCACAATTCCCGTTTGGAATCACAACTGCAGTTTAAGGATTGAGGTCACAATTACAGTTTGGATTCACAATAGCAGTTCATGGAATGAAATCACAATTCCAGTCTTAGGTCAATATTCCTGTTTGGAATCACAACTGATGTTCATGTCTCGAGATCACGATTCCAGTCTGAGGACCCAATTCCGGTTTGGTATCACAGATGCAGCACAAGGCTCAGGGTCACAATTCAAGTCTGAGGACCCAATTCCGCTTTGGAATCACAACTTAATTTCAAGGTTCGTAGTCACAGTTCCAGTTTGAGGTCCCAATTCCGGCTCTGAATCGCAACTGCTCTACATTGCTCGAGGTGACGATTCCAGTCTGAAGACTCAATTCCGGTATGGTATCACAACTGCAGCTCAAGCCTAGTTGTCACATTTCCAGTCTGAGGCCACGATTCCCGTTTGGAATCACAATTGCTATTCCTGTCTCGAGATCACAATTCCAGTCTGAGGCCCCAATTCCTGTTTGGAATCAGTACTGCAGATCATGGCTAGGAGTCACAATTCCAGTCTGAGGCCCCAATTCCCGGTTGGACTCACAACTGCAGTTCAAGGCTCGAGGTCACAATTCCAGTCTGAGGTCACAATTCCCAGTTGGACTCACAACTGCCGGTCAAGCCTCGAGGTCACAATTCCAGTCTGAGGTCACAAGTCCTGTTTGGAATCACAACTGGAGTTCAAGGCTCGAGGTCACTATTACAGTTTGGAATCACAATAGCAGTTCATAGAATGAGGTCACAATTACTCTCTGAGGTCAAAGTTTCTGTTTGGAATCACAATTGCAGTTCAAAGTTCGAGGTCTCAGTTCCAGTCTGCCGTCACAATTCCGGTTTGGAATCAGAAGTGCTGTTCAAGTCTCGGGGTCACCATTCCAGTCTGAGGCCACAATTCCCGTTTGGAATCACAACTGCAGCTCATGTCTCGAGGTCACGATTCCAGTCTTAGGTCACAATTCCAGTTTGGAATCACAATTGCAGTACAAGCCTGGAGAACACAATTCCTGTCTGAGGTCCCAATATCGGTTTGGTATCACAACTGCAGCTCAAATCTCTAGGTCACAAATTCAGTGTGTGGTCACAAATTCCGTTTGGAATCACATTTGCAGTTCTAGGGTGAATATCACAATTTCAGTCTGAGCCCCCAATTCCGTTTTGTAATCACAACTGCTGTTCATGTCTCGAGGTCACAATTCCAGTCTGAAGACCCAATTCCGGTTTGGTATCACAGATGCAGCACAAGGCTCAGGGTCACAATTCAAGTCTGAGGCCACAATTCCGCTTTGGAATCACAACTTAATTTCAAGGTTTGAAGTCACAGTTCCAGTCTGAGGTCCCAATTCCGGCTCTGAATCGTAACTGCTCTACATTGCTCGAGGTGATGATTCCAGTCTGAAGACTCAATTCCGGTATGGTATCACAACTGCAGCTCAAGCCTAGTTGTCACATTTCCAGTCTGAGGCCACGATTCCCGTTTGGAATCACAACTGCTATTCCTGTCTCGAGATCACAATTCCAGTCTGAGGCCCCAATTCCTATTTGGAATCAGTACTGCAGTTCAAGGCTCGAGCTCACTATTACAGTTTGGAATCACAATAGGAGTTCATGGAATGAGGTCACAATTACTCTCTGAGGTCATAATTTCTGTTTGGAATCACAATTGCAGTTCAAAGCTCGAGGTCTTAATTCCAGTCTGCGGTCACAATTCCGGTTTGGAATCACAATTGCAGTTCAAGGCTTGAGATCACAATGCCAGACTGAGGTCTCAATTCCCGTTTGGAATCACAACTGCTGCTCAATGCTCGGGGTCACAATTCCAGTCTGAGGCCACAATTCCCGTTTGGAATCACAACTGCTATTCAAGGCTTGAGTTTACAATTCCAGTTTGGAATCACAATTGCAGTTCAAGTCTCGAGATCACAATTCCAGTCTGAGGCCCCAATTCCTGTTTGAAATCCAATTGTAGTCCAAGGCTCGAGGTCACAAATCCAGTCTGAGGTCACAATTCTTGTTTGGAATCAAAATTGCAGTTCAAGGCTCAAGATCACAATTGCAGTCTGAGGCCACAATTCCTGTTTGGAATCACAATGGCAGTTCAAGGCTCGAGATCACAATTCCAGTCTGAGGCCACAATTCCCGTTTGGAATCACAATGGCAGTTCAAGGCCCGAGATCACAATTCCAGTCTGAGCCCCCAATTCCGGTTTGATTTCAGAGCTGCAGCTTAAGGTTCAGGGTCACAATTCCAGTCTGAGGTCCCGATATCGGTTTGGTTCCACAACTGCAGCTCAAATCTCTAGGTCACAAATTCAGTGTGTGGTCACTAATCCCGTTTGGAATCACATTTACAATTCAAGGGTCGAGATCACAATTCCAGTCTGAGGCCACAATTCCCGTTTGGAATTACAACTGCTATTCAAGGCTCGAGGTCACAATTCCGGTTTGGAATCACAATTGCATTTCAAGGCTGGAGAACACAATTCCAGTTTCAAATCACATTTGCATTTTAAGTCATGAGGCCACAATTCCAGTATGAGGACACAATTCCTGTTTGGAATCACAACTGATCTTCAAGGCTTGAGCTCACAATTGCAGTCAGAGTTCATGAATCCTGTTTGGTATCACAAATACATTTCAAGTCTCCAGATCACAATTCCAGTCTTAGGCCCCAAATCCTGTCAGGAAACACTACTAAAGTTCAAGGCTCGAAGACACAATTGCAGTCTGAGGACCCAATACCGGTTTGGTATCAAAACCGCAGCTCAAGGCTCGGGGTCACAAATCCAGTCTGAGATCACAATTGCGGTTTGGTATCAGAACTGCAGCTCAAATCTCTAGGTCACAAATGCAGTGTGTGGTCACAAATCCCGTTTGGAATCACATTTGCAGTTCAAGGGTCGAGATCACAATTCCAGTCTGAGCCCCCAATTCCAGTCTGAGGACCCAATTCCGGTTTGGTATCACAGATGCAGCACAAGGCTCAGGGTCACAATTCCAGTCTGAGGACCCAATTCCGCTTTGGAATCACAACTTAATTTCAAGGTTCGTAGTCACAGTTCCAGTTTGAGGTCCCAATTCCGGCTCTGAATCGCAACTGCTCTACATTGCTCGAGGTGATGATTCCAGTCTGAAGACTCAATTCCGGTATGGTATCACAACTGCAGCTCAAGCCTAGTTGTCACATTTCCAGTCTGAGGCCATGATTCCCGTTTGGAATCACAATTGCTATTCCTGTCTCGAGATCACAATTCCAGTCTGAGGCCCCAATTCCTGTTTGGAATCAGTACTGCAGATCATGGCTAGGAGTCACAATTCCAGTCTGAGGCCCCAATTCCCGGTTGGACTCACAACTGCAGTTCAAGGCTCGAGGTCACAATTCCAGTCTGCGGTCACAATTCCCAGTTGGACTCACAACTGCTGGTCAAGCCTCGAGGTCACAATTCCAGTCTGAGGTCACAAGTCCTGTTTGGAATCACAATTGCAGTTCAAGGCTTGAGTTCACAATTCCAGTTTCAAATCACATTTGCATTTTAAGTCATGAGGCCACAATTCCAGTATGAGGACACAATTCCTGTTTGGAATCACAATTGATGTTCAAGCCTCGAGGTCACAATTCCAGTCTGAGGCCACAATACGGCTTTGGAATCACAACTAAAATTCAAGGCTCAAAGTCACACCTGCAGTCTGAGGACGCAATAGCTGTTTGGAATCAGTACTGCAGCTCAAGGCTCCGGGGTCATAGTTCCAGTCTGAGGCCACAATTCCCGTTTGGAATCACAACTGCAATTCAAGGCCCGAGGTCACAATTACAGTTCGGAATCACAACTGCTATTCAAGGCTCGAGGTCACAATTCAAGTCTGAGGCCACAATTCCGGTTTGGAATCATATTAGCAGTTCAAGGCTTGATTTCACAATTCCGGTTTGAAATAACAATTGCATTTCAAGGCTTGAGGTCACAATTCCAGTTTGAAATCACATTTGCATTTTAAGTCTTGAGGCCACAATTCCAGTATGAGGATAGAATTCATGTTGGGAATCACGATTGATGTTCAATGCTCGAGGTCACAATTCCAGTCAGAGTTCATGAATCCTGTTTGGAATCACAATTGCATTTCAACTCTCAAGATCACAATTCCAGTCTTAGGCCCCAAATCCTGTCAGGAAACACTACTAAAGTTCAAGGCTCGAAGACACGATTTTAGTCTGATGACCCTATACTGGTTTGGAATCACAAGTGCAGCTCAAGGCTCGGGGTCACAATTCCAGTCTGAGGCCACAATTCCCGTTTGGAATCACAATGCAGTTCAAGGATCGAGGTCACAATTACAGTTTGGATTCACAATAGCAGTTCATGGAATGAAATCACAATTCCAGTCTTAGGTCAATATTCCTGTTTGGAATCACAACTGCTATTCCTGTCTCGAGATCACAATTCCAGTCTGAGGACCCAATTCCGGTTTGGTATCAGAAATGCAGCACAAGGCTCAGGGTCACAATTCAAGTCTGAGGCCACAATTCCGCTTTGGAATCACAACTTAATTTCAAGGTTTGAAGTCACTGTTCCAGTCTGAGGTCCCAATTCCGGCTCTGAATCGTAACTGCTCTACATTGCTCGAGGTGACGATTCCAGTCTGAAGACTCAATTCCGGTATGGTATCATGACTGCAGCTCCAAGCCTAGTTGTCACATTTCCAGTCTGAGGCCACGATTCCCGTTTGGAATCACAACTGCTATTCCTGTCTCGAGATCACAATTCCAGTCTGAGGCCCCAATTCCTGTTTGGAATCAGTACTGCAGATCATGGCTAGGAGTCACAATTCCAGTCTGAGGCCCCAATTCCCAGTTGGACTCACAACTGCCGTTCAAGGCTCGAGGTCACAATTCCAGTCTGTGGTCACAATTCCAGTTTGGAATCACAACTGGAGTTCAAGGCTCGAGGTCACAATTACAGTTTGGAATCACAAGAGCAGTTCATGGAATGAGGTCACAATTACTCTCTGAGGTCATAGTTTCTGTTTGGAATCACAATTGCAGTTCAAAGCTCGAGGTCTCAATTCCAGTCTGAGCCCCCAGTTCTGTGTTGGAATCACAACGGATGTTCATGTCTCGAGATCACGATTCCAGTCTGAGGACCCAATTCCCGTTTGGAATCACAACTGCAGTTCAAGGATTGAGGTCACAATTACAGTTTGGATTCACAATAGCAGTTCATGGAATGAAATCACAATTCCAGTCTTAGGTCAATATTCCTGTTTGGAATCACAACTGATGTTCATGTCTCGAGATCACGATTCCAGTCTGAGGACCCAATTCCGGTTTGGTATCACAGATGCAGCACAAGGCTCAGGGTCACAATTCCAGTCTGAGGACCCAATTCCGCTTTGGAATCACAACTTAATTTCAAGGTTCGTAGTCACAGTTCCAGTTTGAGGTCCCAATTCCGGCTCTGAATCGCAACTGCTCTACATTGCTCGAGGTGACGATTCCAGTCTGAAGACTCAATTCCGGTATGGTATCACAACTGCAGCTCAAGCCTAGTTGTCACATTTCCAGTCTGAGGCCACGATTCCCGTTTGGAATCACAACTGCTATTCCTGTCTCGAGATCACAATTCCAGTCTGAGGCCCCAATTCCTGTTTGGAATCAGTACTGCAGATCATGGCTAGGAGTCACAATTCCAGTCTGAGGCCCCAATTCCCGGTTGGACTCACAACTGCAGTTCAAGGCTCTAGGTCACAATTCCAGTCTGAGGTCACAATTCCCAGTTGGACTCACAACTGCCGGTCAAGCCTCGAGGTCACAATTCCAGTCTGAGGTCACAAGTCCTGTTTGGAATCACAACTGGAGTTCAAGGCTCGAGGTCACAATTACAGTTTGGAATCACAATAGCAGTTCATAGAATGAGGTCACAATTACTCTCTGAGGTCAAAGTTTCTGTTTGGAATCACAATTGCAGTTCAAAGTTCGAGGTCTCAATTCCAGTCTGCCGTCACAATTCCGGTTTGGAATCAGAAGTGCTGTTCAAGTCTCGGGGTCACCATTCCAGTCTGAGGCCACAATTCCCGTTTGGAATCACAACTGCAGTACAAGCCTGGAGAACACAATTCCTGTCTGAGGTCCCAATATCGGTTTGGTATCACAACTGCAGCTCAAATCTCTAGGTCACAAATTCAGTGTGTGGTCACAAATTCCGTTTGGAATCACATTTGCAGTTCTAGGGTGAATATCACAATTTCAGTCTGAGCCCCCAATTCCGTTTTGTAATCACAACTGCTGTTCATGTCTCGAGGTCACAATTCCAGTCTGAAGACCCAATTCCGGTTTGGTATCACAGATGCAGCACAAGGCTCAGGGTCACAATTCAAGTCTGAGGCCACAATTCCGCTTTGGAATCACAACTTAATTTCAAGGTTTGAAGTCACAGTTCCAGTCTGAGGTCCCAATTCCGGCTCTGAATCGTAACTGCTCTACATTGCTCGAGGTGATGATTCCAGTCTGAAGACTCAATTCCGGTATGGTATCACAACTGCAGCTCAAGCCTAGTTGTCACATTTCCAGTCTGAGGCCACGATTCCCGTTTGGAATCACAACTGCTATTCCTGTCTCGAGATCACAATTCCAGTCTGAGGCCCCAATTCCTGTTTGGAATCAGTACTGCAGTTCAAGGCTCGAGCTCACTATTACAGTTTGGAATCACAATAGGAGTTCATGGAATGAGGTCACAATTACTCTCTGAGGTCATAATTTCTGTTTGGAATCACAATTGCAGTTCAAAGCTCGAGGTCTTAATTCCAGTCTGCGGTCACAATTCCGGTTTGGAATCACAATTGCAGTTCAAGGCTTGAGATCACAATGCCAGACTGAGGTCTCAATTCCCGTTTGGAATCACAACTGCTGCTCAATGCTCGGGGTCACAATTCCAGTCTGAGGCCACAATTCCCGTTTGGAATCACAACTGCTATTCAAGGCTTGAGTTTACAATTCCAGTTTGGAATCACAATTGCAGTTCAAGTCTCGAGATCACAATTCCAGTCTGAGGCCCCAATTCCTGTTTGAAATCCAATTGTAGTCCAAGGCTCGAGGTCACAAATCCAGTCTGAGGTCACAATTCTTGTTTGGAATCAAAATTGCAGTTCAAGGCTCAAGATCACAATTGCAGTCTGAGGCCACAATTCCTGTTTGGAATCACAATGGCAGTTCAAGGCTAGAGATCACAATTCCAGTCTGAGGCCACAATTCCCGTTTGGAATCACAATGGCAGTTCAAGGCCCGAGATCACAATTCCAGTCTGAGCCCCCAATTCCGGTTTGATTTCAGAGCTGCAGCTTAAGGTTCAGGGTCACAATTCCAGTCTGAGGTCCCGATATCGGTTTGGTTCCACAACTGCAGCTCAAATCTCTAGGTCACAAATTCAGTGTGTGGTCACTAATCCCGTTTGGAATCACATTTACAATTCAAGGGTCGAGATCACAATTCCAGTCTGAGGCCACAATTCCCGTTTGGAATTACAACTGCTATTCAAGCCTCGAGGTCACAATTCCGGTTTGGAATCACAATTGCATTTCAAGGCTGGAGAACACAATTCCAGTTTCAAATCACATTTGCATTTTAAGTCATGAGGCCACAATTCCAGTATGAGGACACAATTCCTGTTTGGAATCACAACTGATCTTCAAGGCTTGAGCTCACAATTGCAGTCAGAGTTCATGAATCCTGTTTGGTATCACAAATACATTTCAAGTCTCCAGATCACAATTCCAGTCTTAGGCCCCAAATCCTGTCAGGAAACACTACTAAAGTTCAAGGCTCGAAGACACAATTGCAGTCTGAGGACCCAATACCGGTTTGGTATCAAAACCGCAGCTCAAGGCTCGGGGTCACAAATCCAGTCTGAGATCACAATTGCGGTTTGGTATCAGAACTGCAGCTCAAATCTCTAGGTCACAAATGCAGTGTGTGGTCACAAATCCCGTTTGGAATCACATTTGCAGTTCAAGGGTCGAGATCACAATTCCAGTCTGAGCCCCCAATTCCAGTCTGAGGACCCAATTCCGGTTTGGTATCACAGATGCAGCACAAGGCTCAGGGTCACAATTCCAGTCTGAGGACCCAATTCCGCTTTGGAATCACAACTTAATTTCAAGGTTCGTAGTCACAGTTCCAGTTTGAGGTCCCAATTCCGGCTCTGAATCGCAACTGCTCTACATTGCTCGAGGTGACGATTCCAGTCTGAAGACTCAATTCCGGTATGGTATCACAACTGCAGCTCAAGCCTAGTTGTCACATTTCCAGTCTGAGGCCACGATTCCCGTTTGGAATCACAACTGCTATTCCTGTCTCGAGATCACAATTCCAGTCTGAGGCCCCAATTCCTGTTTGGAATCAGTACTGCAGATCATGGCTAGGAGTCACAATTCCAGTCTGAGGCCCCAATTCCCGGTTGGACTCACAACTGCAGTTCAAGGCTCGAGGTCACAATTCCAGTCTGAGGTCACAATTCCCAGTTGGACTCACAACTGCCGGTCAAGCCTCGAGGTCACAATTCCAGTCTGAGGTCACAAGTCCTGTTTGGAATCACAATTGCAGTTCAAGGCTTGAGTTCACAATTCCAGTTTCAAATCACATTTGCATTTTAAGTCATGAGGCCACAATTCCAGTATGAGGACACAATTCCTGTTTGGAATCACAATTGATGTTCAAGCCTCGAGGTCACAATTCCAGTCTGAGGCCACAATACGGCTTTGGAATCACAACTAAAATTCAAGGCTCGAAGTCACAACTGCAGTCTGAGGACGCAATAGCTGTTTGGAATCAGTACTGCAGCTCAAGGCTCCGGGGTCATAGTTCCAGTCTGAGGCCACAATTCCCGTTTGGAATCACAACTGCAATTCAAGGCCCGAGGTCACAATTACAGTTCGGAATCACAACTGCTATTCAAGGCTCGAGGTCACAATTCAAGTCTGAGGCCACAATTCCGGTTTGGAATCATATTAGCAGTTCAAGGCTTGATTTCACAATTCCGGTTTGAAATAACAATTGCATTTCAAGGCTTGAGGTCACAATTCCAGTTTGAAATCACATTTGCATTTTAAGTCTTGAGGCCACAATTCCAGTATGAGGATAGAATTCATGTTGGGAATCACGATTGATGTTCAATGCTCGAGGTCACAATTCCAGTCAGAGTTCATGAATCCTGTTTGGAATCACAATTGCATTTCAACTCTCAAGATCACAATTCCAGTCTTAGGCCCCAAATCCTGTCAGGAAACACTACTAAAGTTCAAGGCTCGAAGACACGATTCTAGTCTGATGACCCTATACTGGTTTGGAATCACAAGTGCAGCTCAAGGCTCGGGGTCACAATTCCAGTCTGAGGCCACAATTCCCGTTTGGAATCACAATGCAGTTCAAGGATCGAGGTCACAATTACAGTTTGGATTCACAATAGCAGTTCATGGAATGAAATCACAATTCCAGTCTTAGGTCAATATTCCTGTTTGGAATCACAACTGCTATTCCTGTCTCGAGATCACAATTCCAGTCTGAGGACCCAATTCCGGTTTGGTATCACAAATGCAGCACAAGGCTCAGGGTCACAATTCAAGTCTGAGGCCACAATTCCGCTTTGGAATCACAACTTAATTTCAAGGTTTGAAGTCACTGTTCCAGTCTGAGGTCCCAATTCCGGCTCTGAATCGTAACTGTTCTACATTGCTCGAGGTGACGATTCCAGTCTGAAGACTCAATTCCGGCATGGTATCATGACTGCAGCTCCAAGCCTAGTTGTCACATTTCCAGTCTGAGGCCACGATTCCCGTTTGGAATCACAACTGCTATTCCTGTCTCGAGATCACAATTCCAGTCTGAGGCCCCAATTCCTGTTTGGAATCAGTACTGCAGATCATGGCTAGGAGTCACAATTCCAGTCTGAGGCCCCAATTCCCGGTTGGACTCACAACTGCCGGTCAAGGCTCGAGGTCACAATTCCAGTCTGTGGTCACAATTCCAGTTTGGAATCACAACTGGAGTTCAAGGCTCGAGGTCACAATTACAGTTTGGAATCACAAGAGCAGTTCATGGAATGAGGTCACAATTACTCTCTGAGGTCATAGTTTCTGTTTGGAATCACAATTGCAGTTCAAAGCTCGAGGTCTCAATTCCAGTCTGAGCCCCCAATTCTGTGTTGGAATCACAACGGATGTTCATGTCTCGAGATCACGATTCCAGTCTGAGGACCCAATTCCGGTTTGGTATCACAAGTGCAGCTCAAGGCTCAGGGTCACAATTCCAGTCTGAGGCCACAATTCCCGTTTGGAATCACAACTGCAGTTCAAGGATTGAGGTCACAATTACAGTTTGGATTCACAATAGCAGTTCATGGAATGAAATCACAATTCCAGTCTTAGGTCAATATTCCTGTTTGGAATCACAACTGATGTTCATGTCTCGAGATCACGATTCCAGTCTGAGGACCCAATTCCGGTTTGGTATCACAGATGCAGCACAAGGCTCAGGGTCACAATTCCAGTCTGAGGACCCAATTCCGCTTTGGAATCACAACTTAATTTCAAGGTTCGTAGTCACAGTTCCAGTTTGAGGTCCCAATTCCGGCTCTGAATCGCAACTGCTCTACATTGCTCGAGGTGACGATTCCAGTCTGAAGACTCAATTCCGGTATGGTATCACAACTGCAGCTCAAGCCTAGTTGTCACATTTCCAGTCTGAGGCCACGATTCCCGTTTGGAATCACAATTGCTATTCCTGTCTCGAGATCACAATTCCAGTCTGAGGCCCCAATTCCTGTTTGGAATCAGTACTGCAGATCATGGCTAGGAGTCACAATTCCAGTCTGAGGCCCCAATTCCCGGTTGGACTCACAACTGCAGTTCAAGGCTCGAGGTCACAATTCCAGTCTGAGGTCACAATTCCCAGTTGGACTCACAACTGCCGGTCAAGCCTCGAGGTCACAATTCCAGTCTGAGGTCACAAGTCCTGTTTGGAATCACAACTGGAGTTCAAGGCTCGAGGTCACTATTACAGTTTGGAATCACAATAGCAGTTCATAGAATGAGGTCACAATTACTCTCTGAGGTCAAAGTTTCTGTTTGGAATCACAATTGCAGTTCAAAGTTCGAGGTCTCAATTCCAGTCTGCCGTCACAATTCCGGTTTGGAATCAGAAGTGCTGTTCAAGTCTCGGGGTCACCATTCCAGTCTGAGGCCACAATTCCCGTTTGGAATCACAACTGCAGCTCATGTCTCGAGGTCACGATTCCAGTCTTAGGTCACAATTCCAGTTTGGAATCACAATTGCAGTACAAGCCTGGAGAACACAATTCCTGTCTGAGGTCCCAATATCGGTTTGGTATCACAACTGCAGCTCAAATCTCTAGGTCACAAATTCAGTGTGTGGTCACAAATCCCGTTTGGAATCACATTTGCAGTTCTAGGGTGAATATCACAATTTCAGTCTGAGCCCCCAATTCCGTTTTGTAATCACAACTGCTGTTCATGTCTCGAGGTCACAATTCCAGTCTGAAGACCCAATTCCGGTTTGGTATCACAGATGCAGCACAAGGCTCAGGGTCACAATTCACGTCTGAGGCCACAATTCCGCTTTGGAATCACAACTTAATTTCAAGGTTTGAAGTCACAGTTCCAGTCTGAGGTCCCAATTCCGGCTCTGAATCGTAACTGCTCTACATTGCTCGAGGTGATGATTCCAGTCTGAAGACTCAATTCCGGTATGGTATCACAACTGCAGCTCAAGCCTAGTTGTCACATTTCCAGTCTGAGGCCACGATTCCCGTTTGGAATCACAACTGCTATTCCTGTCTCGAGATCACAATTCCAGTCTGAGGCCCCAATTCCTATTTGGAATCAGTACTGCAGTTCAAGGCTCGAGCTCACTATTACAGTTTGGAATCACAATAGGAGTTCATGGAATGAGGTCACAATTACTCTCTGAGGTCATAATTTCTGTTTGGAATCACAATTGCAGTTCAAAGCTCGAGGTCTTAATTCCAGTCTGCGGTCACAATTCCGGTTTGGAATCACAATTGCAGTTCAAGGCTTGAGATCACAATGCCAGACTGAGGTCTCAATTCCCGTTTGGAATCACAACTGCTGCTCAATGCTCGGGGTCACAATTCCAGTCTGAGGCCACAATTCCCGTTTGGAATCACAACTGCTATTCAAGGCTTGAGTTTACAATTCCAGTTTGGAATCACAATTGCAGTTCAAGTCTCGAGATCACAATTCCAGTCTGAGGCCCCAATTCCTGTTTGAAATCCAATTGTAGTCCAAGGCTCGAGGTCACAAATCCAGTCTGAGGTCACAATTCTTGTTTGGAATCAAAATTGCAGTTCAAGGCTCAAGATCACAATTGCAGTCTGAGGCCACAATTCCTGTTTGGAATCACAATGGCAGTTCAAGGCTAGAGATCACAATTCCAGTCTGAGGCCACAATTCCCGTTTGGAATCACAATGGCAGTTCAAGGCCCGAGATCACAATTCCAGTCTGAGCCCCCAATTCCGGTTTGATTTCAGAGCTGCAGCTTAAGGTTCAGGGTCACAATTCCAGTCTGAGGTCCCGATATCGGTTTGGTTCCACAACTGCAGCTCAAATCTCTAGGTCACAAATTCAGTGTGTGGTCACTAATCCCGTTTGGAATCACATTTACAATTCAAGGGTCGAGATCACAATTCCAGTCTGAGGCCACAATTCCCGTTTGGAATTACAACTGCTATTCAAGCCTCGAGGTCACAATTCCGGTTTGGAATCACAATTGCATTTCAAGGCTGGAGAACACAATTCCAGTTTCAAATCACATTTGCATTTTAAGTCATGAGGCCACAATTCCAGTATGAGGACACAATTCCTGTTTGGAATCACAACTGATCTTCAAGGCTTGAGCTCACAATTGCAGTCAGAGTTCATGAATCCTGTTTGGTATCACAAATACATTTCAAGTCTCCAGATCACAATTCCAGTCTTAGGCCCCAAATCCTGTCAGGAAACACTACTAAAGTTCAAGGCTCGAAGACACAATTGCAGTCTGAGGACCCAATACCGGTTTGGTATCAAAACCGCAGCTCAAGGCTCGGGGTCACAAATCCAGTCTGAGATCACAATTGCGGTTTGGTATCAGAACTGCAGCTCAAATCTCTAGGTCACAAATGCTGTGTGTGGTCACAAATCCCGTTTGGAATCACATTTGCAGTTCAAGGGTCGAGATCACAATTCCAGTCTGAGCCCCCAATTCCAGTCTGAGGACCCAATTCCGGTTTGGTATCACAGATGCAGCACAAGGCTCAGGGTCACAATTCCAGTCTGAGGACCCAATTCCGCTTTGGAATCACAACTTAATTTCAAGGTTCGTAGTCACAGTTCCAGTTTGAGGTCCCAATTCCGGCTCTGAATCGCAACTGCTCTACATTGCTCGAGGTGACGATTCCAGTCTGAAGACTCAATTCCGGTATGGTATCACAACTGCAGCTCAAGCCTAGTTGTCACATTTCCAGTCTGAGGCCACGATTCCCGTTTGGAATCACAATTGCTATTCCTGTCTCGAGATCACAATTCCAGTCTGAGGCCCCAATTCCTGTTTGGAATCAGTACTGCAGATCATGGCTAGGAGTCACAATTCCAGTCTGAGGCCCCAATTCCCGGTTGGACTCACAACTGCAGTTCAAGGCTCTAGGTCACAATTCCAGTCTGAGGTCACAATTCCCAGTTGGACTCACAACTGCCGGTCAAGCCTCGAGGTCACAATTCCAGTCTGAGGTCACAAGTCCTGTTTGGAATCACAATTGCAGTTCAAGGCTTGAGTTCACAATTCCAGTTTCAAATCACATTTGCATTTTAAGTCATGAGGCCACAATTCCAGTATGAGGACACAATTCCTGTTTGGAATCACAATTGATGTTCAAGCCTCGAGGTCACAATTCCAGTCTGAGGCCACAATACGGCTTTGGAATCACAACTAAAATTCAAGGCTCGAAGTCACAACTGCAGTCTGAGGACGCAATAGCTGTTTGGAATCAGTACTGCAGCTCAAGGCTCCGGGGTCATAGTTCCAGTCTGAGGCCACAATTCCCGTTTGGAATCACAACTGCAATTCAAGGCCCGAGGTCACAATTACAGTTCGGAATCACAACTGCTATTCAAGGCTCGAGGTCACAATTCAAGTCTGAGGCCACAATTCCGGTTTGGAATCATATTAGCAGTTCAAGGCTTGATTTCACAATTCCGGTTTGAAATAACAATTGCATTTCAAGGCTTGAGGTCACAATTCCAGTTTGAAATCACATTTGCATTTTAAGTCTTGAGGCCACAATTCCAGTATGAGGATAGAATTCATGTTGGGAATCACGATTGATGTTCAATGCTCGAGGTCACAATTCCAGTCAGAGTTCATGAATCCTGTTTGGAATCACAATTGCATTTCAACTCTCAAGATCACAATTCCAGTCTTAGGCCCCAAATCCTGTCAGGAAACACTACTAAAGTTCAAGGCTCGAAGACACGATTCTAGTCTGATGACCCTATACTGGTTTGGAATCACAAGTGCAGCTCAAGGCTCGGGGTCACAATTCCAGTCTGAGGCCACAATTCCCGTTTGGAATCACAATGCAGTTCAAGGATCGAGGTCACAATTACAGTTTGGATTCACAATAGCAGTTCATGGAATGAAATCACAATTCCAGTCTTAGGTCAATATTCCTGTTTGGAATCACAACTGCTATTCCTGTCTCGAGATCACGATTCCAGTCTGAGGACCCAATTCCGGTTTGGTATCACAAGTGCAGCTCAAGGCTCAGGGTCACAATTCCAGTCTGAGGCCACAATTCCCGTTTGGAATCACAACTGCAGTTCAAGGATTGAGGTCACAATTACAGTTTGGATTCACAATAGCAGTTCATGGAATGAAATCACAATTCCAGTCTTAGGTCAATATTCCTGTTTGGAATCACAACTGATGTTCATGTCTCGAGATCACGATTCCAGTCTGAGGACCCAATTCCGGTTTGGTATCACAGATGCAGCACAAGGCTCAGGGTCACAATTCCAGTCTGAGGACCCAATTCCGCTTTGGAATCACAACTTAATTTCAAGGTTCGTAGTCACAGTTCCAGTTTGAGGTCCCAATTCCGGCTCTGAATCGCAACTGCTCTACATTGCTCGAGGTGACGATTCCAGTCTGAAGACTCAATTCCGGTATGGTATCACAACTGCAGCTCAAGCCTAGTTGTCACATTTCCAGTCTGAGGCCACGATTCCCGTTTGGAATCACAACTGCTATTCCTGTCTCGAGATCACAATTCCAGTCTGAGGCCCCAATTCCTATTTGGAATCAGTACTGCAGTTCAAGGCTCGAGCTCACTATTACAGTTTGGAATCACAATAGGAGTTCATGGAATGAGGTCACAATTACTCTCTGAGGTCATAATTTCTGTTTGGAATCACAATTGCAGTTCAAAGCTCGAGGTCTTAATTCCAGTCTGCGGTCACAATTCCGGTTTGGAATCACAATTGCAGTTCAAGGCTTGAGATCACAATGCCAGACTGAGCTCTCAATTCCCGTTTGGAATCACAACTGCTATTCAAGGCTTGAGTTTACAATTCCAGTTTGGAATCACAATTGCAGTTCAAGTCTCGAGATCACAATTCCAGTCTGAGGCCCCAATTCCTGTTTGAAATCCAATTGTAGTCCAAGGCTCGAGGTCACAAATCCAGTCTGAGGTCACAATTCTTGTTTGGAATCAAAATTGCAGTTCAAGGCTCAAGATCACAATTGCAGTCTGAGGCCACAATTCCTGTTTGGAATCACAATGGCAGTTCAAGGCTAGAGATCACAATTCCAGTCTGAGGCCACAATTCCCGTTTGGAATCACAATGGCAGTTCAAGGCCCGAGATCACAATTCCAGTCTGAGCCCCCAATTCCGGTTTGATTTCAGAGCTGCAGCTTAAGGTTCAGGGTCACAATTCCAGTCTGAGGTCCCGATATCGGTTTGGTTCCACAACTGCAGCTCAAATCTCTAGGTCACAAATTCAGTGTGTGGTCACTAATCCCGTTTGGAATCACATTTACAATTCAAGGGTCGAGATCACAATTCCAGTCTGAGGCCACAATTCCCGTTTGGAATTACAACTGCTATTCAAGCCTCGAGGTCACAATTCCGGTTTGGAATCACAATTGCATTTCAAGGCTGGAGAACACAATTCCAGTTTCAAATCACATTTGCATTTTAAGTCATGAGGCCACAATTCCAGTATGAGGACACAATTCCTGTTTGGAATCACAACTGATCTTCAAGGCTTGAGCTCACAATTGCAGTCAGAGTTCATGAATCCTGTTTGGTATCACAAATACATTTCAAGTCTCCAGATCACAATTCCAGTCTTAGGCCCCAAATCCTGTCAGGAAACACTACTAAAGTTCAAGGCTCGAAGACACAATTGCAGTCTGAGGACCCAATACCGGTTTGGTATCAAAACCGCAGCTCAAGGCTCGGGGTCACAAATCCAGTCTGAGATCACAATTGCGGTTTGGTATCAGAACTGCAGCTCAAATCTCTAGGTCACAAATGCTGTGTGTGGTCACAAATCCCGTTTGGAATCACATTTGCAGTTCAAGGGTCGAGATCACAATTCCAGTCTGAGCCCCCAATTCCAGTCTGAGGACCCAATTCCGGTTTGGTATCACAGATGCAGCACAAGGCTCAGGGTCACAATTCCAGTCTGAGGACCCAATTCCGCTTTGGAATCACAACTTAATTTCAAGGTTCGTAGTCACAGTTCCAGTTTGAGGTCCCAATTCCGGCTCTGAATCGCAACTGCTCTACATTGCTCGAGGTGACGATTCCAGTCTGAAGACTCAATTCCGGTATGGTATCACAACTGCAGCTCAAGCCTAGTTGTCACATTTCCAGTCTGAGGCCACGATTCCCGTTTGGAATCACAATTGCTATTCCTGTCTCGAGATCACAATTCCAGTCTGAGGCCCCAATTCCTGTTTGGAATCAGTACTGCAGATCATGGCTAGGAGTCACAATTCCAGTCTGAGGCCCCAATTCCCGGTTGGACTCACAACTGCAGTTCAAGGCTCTAGGTCACAATTCCAGTCTGAGGTCACAATTCCCAGTTGGACTCACAACTGCCGGTCAAGCCTCGAGGTCACAATTCCAGTCTGAGGTCACAAGTCCTGTTTGGAATCACAATTGCAGTTCAAGGCTTGAGTTCACAATTCCAGTTTCAAATCACATTTGCATTTTAAGTCATGAGGCCACAATTCCAGTATGAGGACACAATTCCTGTTTGGAATCACAATTGATGTTCAAGCCTCGAGGTCACAATTCCAGTCTGAGGCCACAATACGGCTTTGGAATCACAACTAAAATTCAAGGCTCGAAGTCACAACTGCAGTCTGAGGACGCAATAGCTGTTTGGAATCAGTACTGCAGCTCAAGGCTCCGGGGTCATAGTTCCAGTCTGAGGCCACAATTCCCGTTTGGAATCACAACTGCAATTCAAGGCCCGAGGTCACAATTACAGTTCGGAATCACAACTGCTATTCAAGGCTCGAGGTCACAATTCAAGTCTGAGGCCACAATTCCGGTTTGGAATCATATTAGCAGTTCAAGGCTTGATTTCACAATTCCGGTTTGAAATAACAATTGCATTTCAAGGCTTGAGGTCACAATTCCAGTTTGAAATCACATTTGCATTTTAAGTCTTGAGGCCACAATTCCAGTATGAGGATAGAATTCATGTTGGGAATCACGATTGATGTTCAATGCTCGAGGTCACAATTCCAGTCAGAGTTCATGAATCCTGTTTGGAATCACAATTGCATTTCAACTCTCAAGATCACAATTCCAGTCTTAGGCCCCAAATCCTGTCAGGAAACACTACTAAAGTTCAAGGCTCGAAGACACGATTCTAGTCTGATGACCCTATACTGGTTTGGAATCACAAGTGCAGCTCAAGGCTCGGGGTCACAATTCCAGTCTGAGGCCACAATTCCCGTTTGGAATCACAATGCAGTTCAAGGATCGAGGTCACAATTACAGTTTGGATTCACAATAGCAGTTCATGGAATGAAATCACAATTCCAGTCTTAGGTCAATATTCCTGTTTGGAATCACAACTGCTATTCCTGTCTCGAGATCACAATTCCAGTCTGAGGACCCAATTCCGGTTTGGTATCACAAATGCAGCACAAGGCTCAGGGTCACAATTCAAGTCTGAGGCCACAATTCCGCTTTGGAATCACAACTTAATTTCAAGGTTTGAAGTCACTGTTCCAGTCTGAGGTCCCAATTCCGGCTCTGAATCGCAACTGTTCTACATTGCTCGAGGTGACGATTCCAGTCTGAAGACTCAATTCCGGTATGGTATCATGACTGCAGCTCCAAGCCTAGTTGTCACATTTCCAGTCTGAGGCCACGATTCCCGTTTGGAATCACAACTGCTATTCCTGTCTCGAGATCACAATTCCAGTCTGAGGCCCCAATTCCTGTTTGGAATCAGTACTGCAGATCATGGCTAGGAGTCACAATTCCAGTCTGAGGCCCCAATTCCCAGTTGGACTCACAACTGCCGGTCAAGGCTCGAGGTCACAATTCCAGTCTGTGGTCACAATTCCAGTTTGGAATCACAACTGGAGTTCAAGGCTCGAGGTCACAATTACAGTTTGGAATCACAAGAGCAGTTCATGGAATGAGGTCACAATTACTCTCTGAGGTCATAGTTTCTGTTTGGAATCACAATTGCAGTTCAAAGCTCGAGGTCTCAATTCCAGTCTGAGCCCCCAATTCTGTGTTGGAATCACAACGGATGTTCATGTCTCGAGATCACGATTCCAGTCTGAGGACCCAATTCCGGTTTGGTATCACAAGTGCAGCTCAAGGCTCAGGGTCACAATTCCAGTCTGAGGCCACAATTCCCGTTTGGAATCACAACTGCAGTTCAAGGATTGAGGTCACAATTACAGTTTGGATTCACAATAGCAGTTCATGGAATGAAATCACAATTCCAGTCTTAGGTCAATATTCCTGTTTGGAATCACAACTGATGTTCATGTCTCGAGATCACGATTCCAGTCTGAGGACCCAATTCCGGTTTGGTATCACAGATGCAGCACAAGGCTCAGGGTCACAATTCCAGTCTGAGGACCCAATTCCGCTTTGGAATCACAACTTAATTTCAAGGTTCGTAGTCACAGTTCCAGTTTGAGGTCCCAATTCCGGCTCTGAATCGCAACTGCTCTACATTGCTCGAGGTGACGATTCCAGTCTGAAGACTCAATTCCGGTATGGTATCACAACTGCAGCTCAAGCCTAGTTGTCACATTTCCAGTCTGAGGCCACGATTCCCGTTTGGAATCACAATTGCTATTCCTGTCTCGAGATCACAATTCCAGTCTGAGGCCCCAATTCCTGTTTGGAATCAGTACTGCAGATCATGGCTAGGAGTCACAATTCCAGTCTGAGGCCCCAATTCCCGGTTGGACTCACAACTGCAGTTCAAGGCTCGAGGTCACAATTCCAGTCTGAGGTCACAATTCCCAGTTGGACTCACAACTGCCGGTCAAGCCTCGAGGTCACAATTCCAGTCTGAGGTCACAAGTCCTGTTTGGAATCACAATTGCAGTTCAAGGCTTGAGTTCACAATTCCAGTTTCAAATCACATTTGCATTTTAAGTCATGAGGCCACAATTCCAGTATGAGGACACAATTCCTGTTTGGAATCACAATTGATGTTCAAGCCTCGAGGTCACAATTCCAGTCTGAGGCCACAATACCGCTTTGGAATCACAACTAAAATTCAAGGCTCGAAGTCACAACTGCAGTCTGAGGACGCAATAGCTGTTTGGAATCAGTACTGCAGCTCAAGGCTCCGGGGTCATAGTTCCAGTCTGAGGCCACAATTCCCGTTTGGAATCACAACTGCAATTCAAGGCCCGAGGTCACAATTACAGTTCGGAATCACAACTGCTATTCAAGGCTCGAGGTCACAATTCAAGTCTGAGGCCACAATTCCAGTTTGGAATCATATTAGCAGTTCAAGGCTTGATTTCACAATTCCGGTTTGAAATAACAATTGCATTTCAAGGCTTGAGGTCACAATTCCAGTTTGAAATCACATTTGCATTTTAAGTCTTGAGGCCACAATTCCAGTATGAGGATAGAATTCATGTTGGGAATCACGATTGATGTTCAATGCTCGAGGTCACAATTCCAGTCAGAGTTCATGAATCCTGTTTGGAATCACAATTGCATTTCAACTCTCAAGATCACAATTCCAGTCTTAGGCCCCAAATCCTGTCAGGAAACACTACTAAAGTTCAAGGCTCGAAGACACGATTCTAGTCTGATGACCCTATACTGGTTTGGAATCACAAGTGCAGCTCAAGGCTCGGGGTCACAATTCCAGTCTGAGGCCACAATTCCCGTTTGGAATCACAATGCAGTTCAAGGATCGAGGTCACAATTACAGTTTGGATTCACAATAGCAGTTCATGGAATGAAATCACAATTCCAGTCTTAGGTCAATATTCCTGTTTGGAATCACAACTGCTATTCCTGTCTCGAGATCACAATTCCAGTCTGAGGACCCAATTCCGGTTTGGTATCACAAATGCAGCACAAGGCTCAGGGTCACAATTCACGTCTGAGGCCACAATTCCGCTTTGGAATCACAACTTAATTTCAAGGTTTGAAGTCACTGTTCCAGTCTGAGGTCCCAATTCCGGCTCTGAATCGTAACTGTTCTACATTGCTCGAGGTGACGATTCCAGTCTGAAGACTCAATTCCGGTATGGTATCATGACTGCAGCTCCAAGCCTAGTTGTCACATTTCCAGTCTGAGGCCACGATTCCCGTTTGGAATCACAACTGCTATTCCTGTCTCGAGATCACAATTCCAGTCTGAGGCCCCAATTCCTGTTTGGAATCAGTACTGCAGATCATGGCTAGGAGTCACAATTCCAGTCTGAGGCCCCAATTCCCAGTTGGACTCACAACTGCCGTTCAAGGCTCGAGGTCACAATTCCAGTCTGTGGTCACAATTCCAGTTTGGAATCACAACTGGAGTTCAAGGCTCGAGGTCACAATTACAGTTTGGAATCACAAGAGCAGTTCATGGAATGAGGTCACAATTACTCTCTGAGGTCATAGTTTCTGTTTGGAATCACAATTGCAGTTCAAAGCTCGAGGTCTCAATTCCAGTCTGAGCCCCCAATTCTGTGTTGGAATCACAACGGATGTTCATGTCTCGAGATCACGATTCCAGTCTGAGGACCCAATTCCGGTTTGGTATCACAAGTGCAGCTCAAGGCTCAGGGTCACAATTCCAGTCTGAGGCCACAATTCCCGTTTGGAATCACAACTGCAGTTCAAGGATCGAGGTCACAATTACAGTTTGGATTCACAATAGCAGTTCATGGAATGAAATCACAATTCCAGTCTTAGGTCAATATTCCTGTTTGGAATCACAACTGCTATTCCTGTCTCGAGATCACAATTCCAGTCTGAGGACCCAATTCCGGTTTGGTATCACAAATGCAGCACAAGGCTCAGGGTCACAATTCAAGTCTGAGGCCACAATTCCGCTTTGGAATCACAACTTAATTTCAAGGTTCGTAGTCACAGTTCCAGTTTGAGGTCCCAATTCCGGCTCTGAATCGCAACTGCTCTACATTGCTCGAGGTGATGATTCCAGTCTGAAGACTCAATTCCGGTATGGTATCACAACTGCAGCTCAAGCCTAGTTGTCACATTTCCAGTCTGAGGCCACGATTCCCGTTTGGAATCACAATTGCTATTCCTGTCTCGAGATCACAATTCCAGTCTGAGGCCCCAATTCCTGTTTGGAATCAGTACTGCAGATCATGGCTAGGAGTCACAATTCCAGTCTGAGGCCCCAATTCCCGGTTGGACTCACAACTGCAGTTCAAGGCTCTAGGTCACAATTCCAGTCTGAGGTCACAATTCCCAGTTGGACTCACAACTGCCGGTCAAGCCTCGAGGTCACAATTCCAGTCTGAGGTCACAAGTCCTGTTTGGAATCACAACTGGAGTTCAAGGCTCGAGGTCACAATTACAGTTTGGAATCACAATAGCAGTTCATAGAATGAGGTCACAATTACTCTCTGAGGTCAAAGTTTCTGTTTGGAATCACAATTGCAGTTCAAAGTTCGAGGTCTCAATTCCAGTCTGCCGTCACAATTCCGGTTTGGAATCAGAAGTGCTGTTCAAGTCTCGGGGTCACCATTCCAGTCTGAGGCCACAATTCCCGTTTGGAATCACAACTGCAGCTCATGTCTCGAGGTCACGATTCCAGTCTTAGGTCACAATTCCAGTTTGGAATCACAATTGCAGTACAAGCCTGGAGAACACAATTCCTGTCTGAGGTCCCAATATCGGTTTGGTATCACAACTGCAGCTCAAATCTCTAGGTCACAAATTCAGTGTGTGGTCACAAATTCCGTTTGGAATCACATTTGCAGTTCTAGGGTGAATATCACAATTTCAGTCTGAGCCCCCAATTCCGTTTTGTAATCACAACTGCTGTTCATGTCTCGAGGTCACAATTCCAGTCTGAAGACCCAATTCCGGTTTGGTATCACAGATGCAGCACAAGGCTCAGGGTCACAATTCAAGTCTGAGGCCACAATTCCGCTTTGGAATCACAACTTAATTTCAAGGTTTGAAGTCACAGTTCCAGTCTGAGGTCCCAATTCCGGCTCTGAATCGTAACTGCTCTACATTGCTCGAGGTGATGATTCCAGTCTGAAGACTCAATTCCGGTATGGTATCACAACT
The DNA here is from genome assembly GCF_052056855.1 of Sturnus vulgaris. NCBI lineage: Eukaryota > Metazoa > Chordata > Aves > Passeriformes > Sturnidae > Sturnus > Sturnus vulgaris. The sequence goes on along the minus strand of NW_028276434.1, from coordinate 153,312 downwards.
GCAGCTCAAGCCTAGTTGTCACATTTCCAGTCTGAGGCCACGATTCCCGTTTGGAATCACAACTGCTATTCCTGTCTCGAGATCACAATTCCAGTCTGAGGCCCCAATTCCTATTTGGAATCAGTACTGCAGTTCAAGGCTCGAGCTCACTATTACAGTTTGGAATCACAATAGGAGTTCATGGAATGAGGTCACAATTACTCTCTGAGGTCATAATTTCTGTTTGGAATCACAATTGCAGTTCAAAGCTCGAGGTCTTAATTCCAGTCTGCGGTCACAATTCCGGTTTGGAATCACAATTGCAGTTCAAGGCTTGAGATCACAATGCCAGACTGAGGTCTCAATTCCCGTTTGGAATCACAACTGCTGCTCAATGCTCGGGGTCACAATTCCAGTCTGAGGCCACAATTCCCGTTTGGAATCACAACTGCTATTCAAGGCTTGAGTTTACAATTCCAGTTTGGAATCACAATTGCAGTTCAAGTCTCGAGATCACAATTCCAGTCTGAGGCCCCAATTCCTGTTTGAAATCCAATTGTAGTCCAAGGCTCGAGGTCACAAATCCAGTCTGAGGTCACAATTCTTGTTTGGAATCAAAATTGCAGTTCAAGGCTCAAGATCACAATTGCAGTCTGAGGCCACAATTCCTGTTTGGAATCACAATGGCAGTTCAAGGCTAGAGATCACAATTCCAGTCTGAGGCCACAATTCCCGTTTGGAATCACAATGGCAGTTCAAGGCCCGAGATCACAATTCCAGTCTGAGCCCCCAATTCCGGTTTGATTTCAGAGCTGCAGCTTAAGGTTCAGGGTCACAATTCCAGTCTGAGGTCCCGATATCGGTTTGGTTCCACAACTGCAGCTCAAATCTCTAGGTCACAAATTCAGTGTGTGGTCACTAATCCCGTTTGGAATCACATTTACAATTCAAGGGTCGAGATCACAATTCCAGTCTGAGGCCACAATTCCCGTTTGGAATTACAACTGCTATTCAAGCCTCGAAATCACAATTCCGGTTTGGAATCACAATTGCATTTCAAGGCTGGAGAACACAATTCCAGTTTCAAATCACATTTGCATTTTAAGTCATGAGGCCACAATTCCAGTATGAGGACACAATTCCTGTTTGGAATCACAACTGATCTTCAAGGCTTGAGCTCACAATTGCAGTCAGAGTTCATGAATCCTGTTTGGTATCACAAATACATTTCAAGTCTCCAGATCACAATTCCAGTCTTAGGCCCCAAATCCTGTCAGGAAACACTACTAAAGTTCAAGGCTCGAAGACACAATTGCAGTCTGAGGACCCAATACCGGTTTGGTATCAAAACCACAGCTCAAGGCTCGGGGTCACAAACCCAGTCTGAGGTCACAATTGCGGTTTGGTATCAGAACTGCAGCTCAAATCTCTAGGTCACAAATGCAGTGTGTGGTCACAAATCCCGTTTGGAATCACATTTGCAGTTCAAGGGTCGAGATCACAATTCCAGTCTGAGCCCCCAATTCCAGTCTGAGGACCCAATTCCGGTTTGGTATCACAGATGCAGCACAAGGCTCAGGGTCACAATTCCAGTCTGAGGACCCAATTCCGCTTTGGAATCACAACTTAATTTCAAGGTTCGTAGTCACAGTTCCAGTTTGAGGTCCCAATTCCGGCTCTGAATCGCAACTGCTCTACATTGCTCGAGGTGACGATTCCAGTCTGAAGACTCAATTCCGGTATGGTATCACAACTGCAGCTCAAGCCTAGTTGTCACATTTCCAGTCTGAGGCCACGATTCCCGTTTGGAATCACAATTGCTATTCCTGTCTCGAGATCACAATTCCAGTCTGAGGCCCCAATTCCTGTTTGGAATCAGTACTGCAGATCATGGCTAGGAGTCACAATTCCAGTCTGAGGCCCCAATTCCCGGTTGGACTCACAACTGCAGTTCAAGGCTCAAGGTCACAATTCCAGTCTGAGGTCACAATTCCCAGTTGGACTCACAACTGCCGGTCAAGCCTCGAGGTCACAATTCCAGTCTGAGGTCACAAGTCCTGTTTGGAATCACAATTGCAGTTCAAGGCTTGAGTTCACAATTCCAGTTTCAAATCACATTTGCATTTTAAGTCATGAGGCCACAATTCCAGTATGAGGACACAATTCCTGTTTGGAATCACAATTGATGTTCAAGCCTCGAGGTCACAATTCCAGTCTGAGGCCACAATACGGCTTTGGAATCACAACTAAAATTCAAGGCTCGAAGTCACAACTGCAGTCTGAGGACGCAATAGCTGTTTGGAATCAGTACTGCAGCTCAAGGCTCCGGGGTCATAGTTCCAGTCTGAGGCCACAATTCCCGTTTGGAATCACAACTGCAATTCAAGGCCCGAGGTCACAATTACAGTTCGGAATCACAACTGCTATTCAAGGCTCGAGGTCACAATTCAAGTCTGAGGCCACAATTCCGGTTTGGAATCATATTAGCAGTTCAAGGCTTGATTTCACAATTCCGGTTTGAAATAACAATTGCATTTCAAGGCTTGAGGTCACAATTCCAGTTTGAAATCACATTTGCATTTTAAGTCTTGAGGCCACAATTCCAGTATGAGGATAGAATTCATGTTGGGAATCACGATTGATGTTCAATGCTCGAGGTCACAATTCCAGTCAGAGTTCATGAATCCTGTTTGGAATCACAATTGCATTTCAACTCTCAAGATCACAATTCCAGTCTTAGGCCCCAAATCCTGTCAGGAAACACTACTAAAGTTCAAGGCTCGAAGACACGATTCTAGTCTGATGACCCTATACTGGTTTGGAATCACAAGTGCAGCTCAAGGCTCGGGGTCACAATTCCAGTCTGAGGCCACAATTCCCGTTTGGAATCACAATGCAGTTCAAGGATCGAGGTCACAATTACAGTTTGGATTCACAATAGCAGTTCATGGAATGAAATCACAATTCCAGTCTTAGGTCAATATTCCTGTTTGGAATCACAACTGCTATTCCTGTCTCGAGATCACAATTCCAGTCTGAGGACCCAATTCCGGTTTGGTATCACAAATGCAGCACAAGGCTCAGGGTCACAATTCAAGTCTGAGGCCACAATTCCGCTTTGGAATCACAACTTAATTTCAAGGTTTGAAGTCACTGTTCCAGTCTGAGGTCCCAATTCCGGCTCTGAATCGTAACTGTTCTACATTGCTCGAGGTGACGATTCCAGTCTGAAGACTCAATTCCGGTATGGTATCACGACTGCAGCTCCAAGCCTAGTTGTCACATTTCCAGTCTGAGGCCACGATTCCCGTTTGGAATCACAATTGCTATTCCTGTCTCGAGATCACAATTCCAGTCTGAGGCCCCAATTCCTGTTTGGAATCAGTACTGCAGATCATGGCTAGGAGTCACAATTCCAGTCTGAGGCCCCAATTCCCGGTTGGACTCACAACTGCAGTTCAAGGCTCGAGGTCACAATTCCAGTCTGAGGTCACAATTCCCAGTTGGACTCACAACTGCCGGTCAAGCCTCGAGGTCACAATTCCAGTCTGAGGTCACAAGTCCTGTTTGGAATCACAATTGCAGTTCAAGGCTTGAGTTCACAATTCCAGTTTCAAATCACATTTGCATTTTAAGTCATGAGGCCACAATTCCAGTATGAGGCCACAATTCCTGTTTGGAATCACAATTGATGTTCAAGCCTCGAGGTCACAATTCCAGTCTGAGGCCACAATACGGCTTTGGAATCACAACTAAAATTCAAGGCTCGAAGTCACAACTGCAGTCTGAGGACGCAATAGCTGTTTGGAATCAGTACTGCAGCTCAAGGCTCCGGGGTCATAGTTCCAGTCTGAGGCCACAATTCCCGTTTGGAATCACAACTGCAATTCAAGGCCCGAGGTCACAATTACAGTTCGGAATCACAACTGCTATTCAAGGCTCGAGGTCACAATTCAAGTCTGAGGCCACAATTCCGGTTTGGAATCATATTAGCAGTTCAAGGCTTGATTTCACAATTCCGGTTTGAAATAACAATTGCATTTCAAGGCTTGAGGTCACAATTCCAGTTTGAAATCACATTTGCATTTTAAGTCTTGAGGCCACAATTCCAGTATGAGGATAGAATTCATGTTGGGAATCACGATTGATGTTCAATGCTCGAGGTCACAATTCCAGTCAGAGTTCATGAATCCTGTTTGGAATCACAATTGCATTTCAACTCTCAAGATCACAATTCCAGTCTTAGGCCCCAAATCCTGTCAGGAAACACTACTAAAGTTCAAGGCTCGAAGACACGATTCTAGTCTGATGACCCTATACTGGTTTGGAATCACAAGTGCAGCTCAAGGCTCGGGGTCACAATTCCAGTCTGAGGCCACAATTCCCGTTTGGAATCACAATGCAGTTCAAGGATCGAGGTCACAATTACAGTTTGGATTCACAATAGCAGTTCATGGAATGAAATCACAATTCCAGTCTTAGGTCAATATTCCTGTTTGGAATCACAACTGCTATTCCTGTCTCGAGATCACAATTCCAGTCTGAGGACCCAATTCCGGTTTGGTATCACAAATGCAGCACAAGGCTCAGGGTCACAATTCAAGTCTGAGGCCACAATTCCGCTTTGGAATCACAACTTAATTTCAAGGTTTGAAGTCACTGTTCCAGTCTGAGGTCCCAATTCCGGCTCTGAATCGTAACTGTTCTACATTGCTCGAGGTGACGATTCCAGTCTGAAGACTCAATTCCGGTATGGTATCATGACTGCAGCTCCAAGCCTAGTTGTCACATTTCCAGTCTGAGGCCACGATTCCCGTTTGGAATCACAACTGCTATTCCTGTCTCGAGATCACAATTCCAGTCTGAGGCCCCAATTCCTGTTTGGAATCAGTACTGCAGATCATGGCTAGGAGTCACAATTCCAGTCTGAGGCCCCAATTCCCAGTTGGACTCACAACTGCCGGTCAAGGCTCGAGGTCACAATTCCAGTCTGTGGTCACAATTCCAGTTTGGAATCACAACTGGAGTTCAAGGCTCGAGGTCACAATTACAGTTTGGAATCACAAGAGCAGTTCATGGAATGAGGTCACAATTACTCTCTGAGGTCATAGTTTCTGTTTGGAATCACAATTGCAGTTCAAAGCTCGAGGTCTCAATTCCAGTCTGAGCCCCCAATTCTGTGTTGGAATCACAACGGATGTTCATGTCTCGAGATCACGATTCCAGTCTGAGGACCCAATTCCGGTTTGGTATCACAACTGCAGCTCAAGGCTCAGGGTCACAATTCCAGTCTGAGGCCACAATTCCCGTTTGGAATCACAACTGCAGTTCAAGGATCGAGGTCACAATTACAGTTTGGATTCACAATAGCAGTTCATGGAATGAAATCACAATTCCAGTCTTAGGTCAATATTCCTGTTTGGAATCACAACTGCTATTCCTGTCTCGAGATCACAATTCCAGTCTGAGGACCCAATTCCGGTTTGGTATCACAAATGCAGCACAAGGCTCAGGGTCACAATTCAAGTCTGAGGCCACAATTCCGCTTTGGAATCACAACTTAATTTCAAGGTTTGAAGTCACTGTTCCAGTCTGAGGTCCCAATTCCGGCTCTGAATCGTAACTGTTCTACATTGCTCGAGGTGACGATTCCAGTCTGAAGACTCAATTCCGGTATGGTATCATGACTGCAGCTCCAAGCCTAGTTGTCACATTTCCAGTCTGAGGCCACGATTCCCGTTTGGAATCACAACTGCTATTCCTGTCTCGAGATCACAATTCCAGTCTGAGGCCCCAATTCCTGTTTGGAATCAGTACTGCAGATCATGGCTAGGAGTCACAATTCCAGTCTGAGGCCCCAATTCCCAGTTGGACTCACAACTGCCGTTCAAGGCTCGAGGTCACAATTCCAGTCTGTGGTCACAATTCCAGTTTGGAATCACAACTGGAGTTCAAGGCTCGAGGTCACAATTACAGTTTGGAATCACAAGAGCAGTTCATGGAATGAGGTCACAATTACTCTCTGAGGTCATAGTTTCTGTTTGGAATCACAATTGCAGTTCAAAGCTCGAGGTCTCAATTCCAGTCTGAGCCCCCAATTCTGTGTTGGAATCACAACGGATGTTCATGTCTCGAGATCACGATTCCAGTCTGAGGACCCAATTCCGGTTTGGTATCACAGATGCAGCACAAGGCTCAGGGTCACAATTCCAGTCTGAGGACCCAATTCCGCTTTGGAATCACAACTTAATTTCAAGGTTCGTAGTCACAGTTCCAGTTTGAGGTCCCAATTCCGGCTCTGAATCGCAACTGCTCTACATTGCTCGAGGTGACGATTCCAGTCTGAAGACTCAATTCCGGTATGGTATCACAACTGCAGCTCAAGCCTAGTTGTCACATTTCCAGTCTGAGGCCACGATTCCCGTTTGGAATCACAATTGCTATTCCTGTCTCGAGATCACAATTCCAGTCTGAGGCCCCAATTCCTGTTTGGAATCAGTACTGCAGATCATGGCTAGGAGTCACAATTCCAGTCTGAGGCCCCAATTCCCGGTTGGACTCACAACTGCAGTTCAAGGCTCTAGGTCACAATTCCAGTCTGAGGTCACAATTCCCAGTTGGACTCACAACTGCCGGTCAAGCCTCGAGGTCACAATTCCAGTCTGAGGTCACAAGTCCTGTTTGGAATCACAACTGGAGTTCAAGGCTCGAGGTCACAATTACAGTTTGGAATCACAATAGCAGTTCATAGAATGAGGTCACAATTACTCTCTGAGGTCATAGTTTCTGTTTGGAATCACAATTGCAGTTCAAAGTTCGAGGTCTCAATTCCAGTCTGCCGTCACAATTCCGGTTTGGAATCAGAAGTGCTGTTCAAGTCTCGGGGTCACCATTCCAGTCTGAGGCCACAATTCCCGTTTGGAATCACAACTGCAGCTCATGTCTCGAGGTCACGATTCCAGTCTTAGGTCACAATTCCAGTTTGGAATCACAATTGCAGTACAAGCCTGGAGAACACAATTCCTGTCTGAGGTCCCAATATCGGTTTGGTATCACAACTGCAGCTCAAATCTCTAGGTCACAAATTCAGTGTGTGGTCACAAATCCCGTTTGGAATCACATTTGCAGTTCTAGGGTGAATATCACAATTTCAGTCTGAGCCCCCAATTCCGTTTTGTAATCACAACTGCTGTTCATGTCTCGAGGTCACAATTCCAGTCTGAAGACCCAATTCCGGTTTGGTATCACAGATGCAGCACAAGGCTCAGGGTCACAATTCAAGTCTGAGGCCACAATTCCGCTTTGGAATCACAACTTAATTTCAAGGTTTGAAGTCACAGTTCCAGTCTGAGGTCCCAATTCCGGCTCTGAATCGTAACTGCTCTACATTGCTCGAGGTGATGATTCCAGTCTGAAGACTCAATTCCGGTATGGTATCACAACTGCAGCTCAAGCCTAGTTGTCACATTTCCAGTCTGAGGCCACGATTCCCGTTTGGAATCACAATTGCTATTCCTGTCTCGAGATCACAATTCCAGTCTGAGGCCCCAATTCCTATTTGGAATCAGTACTGCAGTTCAAGGCTCGAGCTCACTATTACAGTTTGGAATCACAATAGGAGTTCATGGAATGAGGTCACAATTACTCTCTGAGGTCATAATTTCTGTTTGGAATCACAATTGCAGTTCAAAGCTCGAGGTCTTAATTCCAGTCTGCGGTCACAATTCCGGTTTGGAATCACAATTGCAGTTCAAGGCTTGAGATCACAATGCCAGACTGAGGTCTCAATTCCCGTTTGGAATCACAACTGCTGCTCAATGCTCGGGGTCACAATTCCAGTCTGAGGCCACAATTCCCGTTTGGAATCACAACTGCTATTCAAGGCTTGAGTTTACAATTCCAGTTTGGAATCACAATTGCAGTTCAAGTCTCGAGATCACAATTCCAGTCTGAGGCCCCAATTCCTGTTTGAAATCCAATTGTAGTCCAAGGCTCGAGGTCACAAATCCAGTCTGAGGTCACAATTCTTGTTTGGAATCAAAATTGCAGTTCAAGGCTCAAGATCACAATTGCAGTCTGAGGCCACAATTCCTGTTTGGAATCACAATGGCAGTTCAAGGCTAGAGATCACAATTCCAGTCTGAGGCCACAATTCCCGTTTGGAATCACAATGGCAGTTCAAGGCCCGAGATCACAATTCCAGTCTGAGCCCCCAATTCCGGTTTGATTTCAGAGCTGCAGCTTAAGGTTCAGGGTCACAATTCCAGTCTGAGGTCCCGATATCGGTTTGGTTCCACAACTGCAGCTCAAATCTCTAGGTCACAAATTCAGTGTGTGGTCACTAATCCCGTTTGGAATCACATTTACAATTCAAGGGTCGAGATCACAATTCCAGTCTGAGGCCACAATTCCCGTTTGGAATTACAACTGCTATTCAAGCCTCGAGGTCACAATTCCGGTTTGGAATCACAATTGCATTTCAAGGCTGGAGAACACAATTCCAGTTTCAAATCACATTTGCATTTTAAGTCATGAGGCCACAATTCCAGTATGAGGACACAATTCCTGTTTGGAATCACAACTGATCTTCAAGGCTTGAGCTCACAATTGCAGTCAGAGTTCATGAATCCTGTTTGGTATCACAAATACATTTCAAGTCTCCAGATCACAATTCCAGTCTTAGGCCCCAAATCCTGTCAGGAAACACTACTAAAGTTCAAGGCTCGAAGACACAATTGCAGTCTGAGGACCCAATACCGGTTTGGTATCAAAACCGCAGCTCAAGGCTCGGGGTCACAAATCCAGTCTGAGATCACAATTGCGGTTTGGTATCAGAACTGCAGCTCAAATCTCTAGGTCACAAATGCAGTGTGTGGTCACAAATCCCGTTTGGAATCACATTTGCAGTCCAAGGGTCGAGATCACAATTCCAGTCTGAGCCCCCAATTCCAGTCTGAGGACCCAATTCCGCTTTGGAATCACAATTTAATTTCAAGGTTCCTAGTCACAGTTCCAGTTTGAGGTCCCAATTCCGGCTCTGAATCGCAACTGCTCTACATTGCTCGAGGTGACGATTCCAGTCTGAAGACTCAATTCCGGTATGGTATCACAACTGCAGCTCAAGCCTAGTTGTCACATTTCCAGTCTGAGGCCACGATTCCCGTTTGGAATCACAATTGCTATTCCTGTCTCGAGATCACAATTCCAGTCTGAGGCCCCAATTCCTGTTTGGAATCAGTACTGCAGATCATGGCTAGGAGTCACAATTCCAGTCTGAGGCCCCAATTCCCGGTTGGACTCACAACTGCAGTTCAAGGCTCGAGGTCACAATTCCAGTCTGAGGTCACAATTCCCAGTTGGACTCACAACTGCCGGTCAAGCCTCGAGGTCACAATTCCAGTCTGAGGTCACAAGTCCTGTTTGGAATCACAATTGCAGTTCAAGGCTTGAGTTCACAATTCCAGTTTCAAATCACATTTGCATTTTAAGTCATGAGGCCACAATTCCAGTATGAGGACACAATTCCTGTTTGGAATCACAATTGATGTTCAAGCCTCGAGGTCACAATTCCAGTCTGAGGCCCCAATTCCCAGTTGGACTCACAACTGCCGTTCAAGGCTCGAGGTCACAATTCCAGTCTGAGGCCCCAATTCCCAGTCGGACTCACAACTGCCGGTCAAGGCTCGAGATCACAATTCCAGTCTGAGGCCCCAATTCCCAGTCGGACTCACAACTGCCGGTCAAGGCTCGAGATCACAATTCCAGTCTGAGGCCCCAATTCCTGTTTGAAATCCAATTGTAGTTCAAGTCTCGAGGTCACAAATCCAGTCTGCGGTCACAATTCTTGTTTGGAATCAAAATTGCAGTTCAAGGCTCGAGATCACAATTCCAGTCTGAGGCCACAATTCCCGTTTGGAATCACAACTGCTATTCAAGGCTTGAGGTCACAAGTCCTGTTTGGAATCACAATTGCAGTTCAAGGCTTGAGTTCACAATTCCAGTTTCAAATCACATTTGCATTTTAAGTCATGAGGCCACAATTCCAGTATGAGGCCACAATTCCTGTTTGGAATCACAATTGATGTTCAAGCCTCGAGGTCACAATTCCAGTCTGAGGCCACAATACGGCTTTGGAATCACAACTAAAATTCAAGGCTCGAAGTCACAACTGCAGTCTGAGGACGCAATAGCTGTTTGGAATCAGTACTGCAGCTCAAGGCTCCGGGGTCATAGTTCCAGTCTGAGGCGACAATTCCCGTTTGGAATCACAACTGCAATTCAAGGCCCGAGGTCACAATTACAGTTCGGAATCACAACTGCTATTCAAGGCTCGAGGTCACAATTCAAGTCTGAGGCCACAATTCCGGTTTGGAATCATATTAGCAGTTCAAGGCTTGATTTCACAATTCCGGTTTGAAATAACAATTGCATTTCAAGGCTTGAGGTCACAATTCCAGTTTGAAATCACATTTGCATTTTAAGTCTTGAGGCCACAATTCCAGTATGAGGATAGAATTCATGTTGGGAATCACGATTGATGTTCAATGCTCGAGGTCACAATTCCAGTCAGAGTTCATGAATCCTGTTTGGAATCACAATTGCATTTCAACTCTCAAGATCACAATTCCAGTCTTAGGCCCCAAATCCTGTCAGGAAACACTACTAAAGTTCAAGGCTCGAAGACACGATTCTAGTCTGATGACCCTATACTGGTTTGGAATCACAAGTGCAGCTCAAGGCTCGGGGTCACAATTCCAGTCTGAGGCCACAATTCCCGTTTGGAATCACAATGCAGTTCAAGGATCGAGGTCACAATTACAGTTTGGATTCACAATAGCAGTTCATGGAATGAAATCACAATTCCAGTCTTAGGTCAATATTCCTGTTTGGAATCACAACTGCTATTCCTGTCTCGAGATCACAATTCCAGTCTGAGGACCCAATTCCGGTTTGGTATCACAAATGCAGCACAAGGCTCAGGGTCACAATTCAAGTCTGAGGCCACAATTCCGCTTTGGAATCACAACTTAATTTCAAGGTTTGAAGTCACTGTTCCAGTCTGAGGTCCCAATTCCGGCTCTGAATCGTAACTGTTCTACATTGCTCGAGGTGACGATTCCAGTCTGAAGACTCAATTCCGGTATGGTATCATGACTGCAGCTCCAAGCCTAGTTGTCACATTTCCAGTCTGAGGCCACGATTCCCGTTTGGAATCACAACTGCTATTCCTGTCTCGAGATCACAATTCCAGTCTGAGGCCCCAATTCCTGTTTGGAATCAGTACTGCAGATCATGGCTAGGAGTCACAATTCCAGTCTGAGGCCCCAATTCCCAGTTGGACTCACAACTGCCGGTCAAGGCTCGAGGTCACAATTCCAGTCTGTGGTCACAATTCCAGTTTGGAATCACAACTGGAGTTCAAGGCTCGAGGTCACAATTACAGTTTGGAATCACAAGAGCAGTTCATGGAATGAGGTCACAATTACTCTCTGAGGTCATAGTTTCTGTTTGGAATCACAATTGCAGTTCAAAGCTCGAGGTCTCAATTCCAGTCTGAGCCCCCAATTCTGTGTTGGAATCACAACGGATGTTCATGTCTCGAGATCACGATTCCAGTCTGAGGACCCAATTCCTGTTTGGAATCAGTACTGCAGATCATGGCTAGGAGTCACAATTCCAGTCTGAGGCCCCAATTCCCAGTTGGACTCACAACTGCAGTTCAAGGCTCTAGGTCACAATTCCAGTCTGAGGTCACAATTCCCAGTTGGACTCACAACTGCCGGTCAAGCCTCGAGGTCACAATTCCAGTCTGAGGTCACAAGTCCTGTTTGGAATCACAACTGGAGTTCAAGGCTCGAGGTCACAATTACAGTTTGGAATCACAATAGCAGTTCATAGAATGAGGTCACAATTACTCTCTGAGGTCATAGTTTCTGTTTGGAATCACAATTGCAGTTCAAAGTTCGAGGTCTCAATTCCAGTCTGCCGTCACAATTCCGGTTTGGAATCAGAAGTGCTGTTCAAGTCTCGGGGTCACCATTCCAGTCTGAGGCCACAATTCCCGTTTGGAATCACAACTGCAGCTCATGTCTCGAGGTCACGATTCCAGTCTTAGGTCACAATTCCAGTTTGGAATCACAATTGCAGTACAAGCCTGGAGAACACAATTCCTGTCTGAGGTCCCAATATCGGTTTGGTATCACAACTGCAGCTCAAATCTCTAGGTCACAAATTCAGTGTGTGGTCACAAATCCCGTTTGGAATCACATTTGCAGTTCTAGGGTGAATATCACAATTTCAGTCTGAGCCCCCAATTCCGTTTTGTAATCACAACTGCTGTTCATGTCTCGAGGTCACAATTCCAGTCTGAAGACCCAATTCCGGTTTGGTATCACAGATGCAGCACAAGGCTCAGGGTCACAATTCAAGTCTGAGGCCACAATTCCGCTTTGGAATCACAACTTAATTTCAAGGTTTGAAGTCACAGTTCCAGTCTGAGGTCCCAATTCCGGCTCTGAATCGTAACTGCTCTACATTGCTCGAGGTGATGATTCCAGTCTGAAGACTCAATTCCGGTATGGTATCACAACTGCAGCTCAAGCCTAGTTGTCACATTTCCAGTCTGAGGCCACGATTCCCGTTTGGAATCACAATTGCTATTCCTGTCTCGAGATCACAATTCCAGTCTGAGGCCCCAATTCCTATTTGGAATCAGTACTGCAGTTCAAGGCTCGAGCTCACTATTACAGTTTGGAATCACAATAGGAGTTCATGGAATGAGGTCACAATTACTCTCTGAGGTCATAATTTCTGTTTGGAATCACAATTGCAGTTCAAAGCTCGAGGTCTTAATTCCAGTCTGCGGTCACAATTCCGGTTTGGAATCACAATTGCAGTTCAAGGCTTGAGATCACAATGCCAGACTGAGGTCTCAATTCCCGTTTGGAATCACAACTGCTGCTCAATGCTCGGGGTCACAATTCCAGTCTGAGGCCACAATTCCCGTTTGGAATCACAACTGCTATTCAAGGCTTGAGTTTACAATTCCAGTTTGGAATCACAATTGCAGTTCAAGTCTCGAGATCACAATTCCAGTCTGAGGCCCCAATTCCTGTTTGAAATCCAATTGTAGTCCAAGGCTCGAGGTCACAAATCCAGTCTGAGGTCACAATTCTTGTTTGGAATCAAAATTGCAGTTCAAGGCTCAAGATCACAATTGCAGTCTGAGGCCACAATTCCTGTTTGGAATCACAATGGCAGTTCAAGGCTAGAGATCACAATTCCAGTCTGAGGCCACAATTCCCGTTTGGAATCACAATGGCAGTTCAAGGCCCGAGATCACAATTCCAGTCTGAGCCCCCAATTCCGGTTTGATTTCAGAGCTGCAGCTTAAGGTTCAGGGTCACAATTCCAGTCTGAGGTCCCGATATCGGTTTGGTTCCACAACTGCAGCTCAAATCTCTAGGTCACAAATTCAGTGTGTGGTCACTAATCCCGTTTGGAATCACATTTACAATTCAAGGGTCGAGATCACAATTCCAGTCTGAGGCCACAATTCCCGTTTGGAATTACAACTGCTATTCAAGCCTCGAGGTCACAATTCCGGTTTGGAATCACAATTGCATTTCAAGGCTGGAGAACACAATTCCAGTTTCAAATCACATTTGCATTTTAAGTCATGAGGCCACAATTCCAGTATGAGGACACAATTCCTGTTTGGAATCACAACTGATCTTCAAGGCTTGAGCTCACAATTGCAGTCAGAGTTCATGAATCCTGTTTGGTATCACAAATACATTTCAAGTCTCCAGATCACAATTCCAGTCTTAGGCCCCAAATCCTGTCAGGAAACACTACTAAAGTTCAAGGCTCGAAGACACAATTGCAGTCTGAGGACCCAATACCGGTTTGGTATCAAAACCGCAGCTCAAGGCTCGGGGTCACAAATCCAGTCTGAGATCACAATTGCGGTTTGGTATCAGAACTGCAGCTCAAATCTCTAGGTCACAAATGCAGTGTGTGGTCACAAATCCCGTTTGGAATCACATTTGCAGTCCAAGGGTCGAGATCACAATTCCAGTCTGAGCCCCCAATTCCAGTCTGAGGACCCAATTCCGCTTTGGAATCACAATTTAATTTCAAGGTTCCTAGTCACAGTTCCAGTTTGAGGTCCCAATTCCGGCTCTGAATCGCAACTGCTCTACATTGCTCGAGGTGACGATTCCAGTCTGAAGACTCAATTCCGGTATGGTATCACAACTGCAGCTCAAGCCTAGTTGTCACATTTCCAGTCTGAGGCCACGATTCCCGTTTGGAATCACAATTGCTATTCCTGTCTCGAGATCACAATTCCAGTCTGAGGCCCCAATTCCTGTTTGGAATCAGTACTGCAGATCATGGCTAGGAGTCACAATTCCAGTCTGAGGCCCCAATTCCCGGTTGGACTCACAACTGCAGTTCAAGGCTCGAGGTCACAATTCCAGTCTGAGGTCACAATTCCCAGTTGGACTCACAACTGCCGGTCAAGCCTCGAGGTCACAATTCCAGTCTGAGGTCACAAGTCCTGTTTGGAATCACAATTGCAGTTCAAGGCTTGAGTTCACAATTCCAGTTTCAAATCACATTTGCATTTTAAGTCATGAGGCCACAATTCCAGTATGAGGACACAATTCCTGTTTGGAATCACAATTGATGTTCAAGCCTCGAGGTCACAATTCCAGTCTGAGGCCCCAATTCCCAGTTGGACTCACAACTGCCGTTCAAGGCTCGAGGTCACAATTCCAGTCTGAGGCCCCAATTCCCAGTCGGACTCACAACTGCCGGTCAAGGCTCGAGATCACAATTCCAGTCTGAGGCCCCAATTCCCAGTCGGACTCACAACTGCCGGTCAAGGCTCGAGATCACAATTCCAGTCTGAGGCCCCAATTCCTGTTTGAAATCCAATTGTAGTTCAAGTCTCGAGGTCACAAATCCAGTCTGCGGTCACAATTCTTGTTTGGAATCAAAATTGCAGTTCAAGGCTCGAGATCACAATTCCAGTCTGAGGCCACAATTCCCGTTTGGAATCACAACTGCTATTCAAGGCTTGAGGTCACAAGTCCTGTTTGGAATCACAATTGCAGTTCAAGGCTTGAGTTCACAATTCCAGTTTCAAATCACATTTGCATTTTAAGTCATGAGGCCACAATTCCAGTATGAGGCCACAATTCCTGTTTGGAATCACAATTGATGTTCAAGCCTCGAGGTCACAATTCCAGTCTGAGGCCACAATACGGCTTTGGAATCACAACTAAAATTCAAGGCTCGAAGTCACAACTGCAGTCTGAGGACGCAATAGCTGTTTGGAATCAGTACTGCAGCTCAAGGCTCCGGGGTCATAGTTCCAGTCTGAGGCCACAATTCCCGTTTGGAATCACAACTGCAATTCAAGGCCCGAGGTCACAATTACAGTTCGGAATCACAACTGCTATTCAAGGCTCGAGGTCACAATTCAAGTCTGAGGCCACAATTCCGGTTTGGAATCATATTAGCAGTTCAAGGCTTGATTTCACAATTCCGGTTTGAAATAACAATTGCATTTCAAGGCTTGAGGTCACAATTCCAGTTTGAAATCACATTTGCATTTTAAGTCTTGAGGCCACAATTCCAGTATGAGGATAGAATTCATGTTGGGAATCACGATTGATGTTCAATGCTCGAGGTCACAATTCCAGTCAGAGTTCATGAATCCTGTTTGGAATCACAATTGCATTTCAACTCTCAAGATCACAATTCCAGTCTTAGGCCCCAAATCCTGTCAGGAAACACTACTAAAGTTCAAGGCTCGAAGACACGATTCTAGTCTGATGACCCTATACTGGTTTGGAATCACAAGTGCAGCTCAAGGCTCGGGGTCACAATTCCAGTCTGAGGCCACAATTCCCGTTTGGAATCACAATGCAGTTCAAGGATCGAGGTCACAATTACAGTTTGGATTCACAATAGCAGTTCATGGAATGAAATCACAATTCCAGTCTTAGGTCAATATTCCTGTTTGGAATCACAACTGCTATTCCTGTCTCGAGATCACAATTCCAGTCTGAGGACCCAATTCCGGTTTGGTATCACAAATGCAGCACAAGGCTCAGGGTCACAATTCAAGTCTGAGGCCACAATTCCGCTTTGGAATCACAACTTAATTTCAAGGTTTGAAGTCACTGTTCCAGTCTGAGGTCCCAATTCCGGCTCTGAATCGTAACTGTTCTACATTGCTCGAGGTGACGATTCCAGTCTGAAGACTCAATTCCGGTATGGTATCATGACTGCAGCTCCAAGCCTAGTTGTCACATTTCCAGTCTGAGGCCACGATTCCCGTTTGGAATCACAACTGCTATTCCTGTCTCGAGATCACAATTCCAGTCTGAGGCCCCAATTCCTGTTTGGAATCAGTACTGCAGATCATGGCTAGGAGTCACAATTCCAGTCTGAGGCCCCAATTCCCAGTTGGACTCACAACTGCCGGTCAAGGCTCGAGGTCACAATTCCAGTCTGTGGTCACAATTCCAGTTTGGAATCACAACTGGAGTTCAAGGCTCGAGGTCACAATTACAGTTTGGAATCACAAGAGCAGTTCATGGAATGAGGTCACAATTACTCTCTGAGGTCATAGTCTCTGTTTGGAATCACAATTGCAGTTCAAAGCTCGAGGTCTCAATTCCAGTCTGAGCCCCCAATTCTGTGTTGGAATCACAACGGATGTTCATGTCTCGAGATCACGATTCCAGTCTGAGGACCCAATTCCTGTTTGGAATCAGTACTGCAGATCATGGCTAGGAGTCACAATTCCAGTCTGAGGCCCCAATTCCCAGTTGGACTCACAACTGCAGTTCAAGGCTCTAGGTCACAATTCCAGTCTGAGGTCACAATTCCCAGTTGGACTCACAACTGCCGGTCAAGCCTCGAGGTCACAATTCCAGTCTGAGGTCACAAGTCCTGTTTGGAATCACAACTGGAGTTCAAGGCTCGAGGTCACTATTACAGTTTGGAATCACAATAGCAGTTCATAGAATGAGGTCACAATTACTCTCTGAGGTCATAGTTTCTGTTTGGAATCACAATTGCAGTTCAAAGTTTGAGGTCTCAATTCCAGTCTGCCGTCACAATTCCGGTTTGGAATCAGAAGTGCTGTTCAAGTCTCGGGGTCACCATTCCAGTCTGAGGCCACAATTCCCGTTTGGAATCACAACTGCAGCTCATGTCTCGAGGTCACGATTCCAGTCTTAGGTCACAATTCCAGTTTGGAATCACAATTGCAGTACAAGCCTGGAGAACACAATTCCTGTCTGAGGTCCCAATATCGGTTTGGTATCACAACTGCAGCTCAAATCTCTAGGTCACAAATTCAGTGTGTGGTCACAAATCCCGTTTGGAATCACATTTGCAGTTCTAGGGTGAATATCACAATTTCAGTCTGAGCCCCCAATTCCGTTTTGTAATCACAACTGCTGTTCATGTCTCGAGGTCACAATTCCAGTCTGAAGACCCAATTCCGGTTTGGTATCACAGATGCAGCACAAGGCTCAGGGTCACAATTCACGTCTGAGGCCACAATTCCGCTTTGGAATCACAACTTAATTTCAAGGTTTGAAGTCACAGTTCCAGTCTGAGGTCCCAATTCCGGCTCTGAATCGTAACTGCTCTACATTGCTCGAGGTGATGATTCCAGTCTGAAGACTCAATTCCGGTATGGTATCACAACTGCAGCTCAAGCCTAGTTGTCACATTTCCAGTCTGAGGCCACGATTCCCGTTTGGAATCACAACTGCTATTCCTGTCTCGAGATCACAATTCCAGTCTGAGGCCCCAATTCCTATTTGGAATCAGTACTGCAGTTCAAGGCTCGAGCTCACTATTACAGTTTGGAATCACAATAGGAGTTCATGGAATGAGGTCACAATTACTCTCTGAGGTCATAATTTCTGTTTGGAATCACAATTGCAGTTCAAAGCTCGAGGTCTTAATTCCAGTCTGCGGTCACAATTCCGGTTTGGAATCACAATTGCAGTTCAAGGCTTGAGATCACAATGCCAGACTGAGGTCTCAATTCCCGTTTGGAATCACAACTGCTGCTCAATGCTCGGGGTCACAATTCCAGTCTGAGGCCACAATTCCCGTTTGGAATCACAACTGCTATTCAAGGCTTGAGTTTACAATTCCAGTTTGGAATCACAATTGCAGTTCAAGTCTCGAGATCACAATTCCAGTCTGAGGCCCCAATTCCTGTTTGAAATCCAATTGTAGTCCAAGGCTCGAGGTCACAAATCCAGTCTGAGGTCACAATTCTTGTTTGGAATCAAAATTGCAGTTCAAGGCTCAAGATCACAATTGCAGTCTGAGGCCACAATTCCTGTTTGGAATCACAATGGCAGTTCAAGGCTAGAGATCACAATTCCAGTCTGAGCCCCCAATTCCGGTTTGATTTCAGAGCTGCAGCTTAAGGTTCAGGGTCACAATTCCAGTCTGAGGTCCCGATATCGGTTTGGTTCCACAACTGCAGCTCAAATCTCTAGGTCACAAATTCAGTGTGTGGTCACTAATCCCGTTTGGAATCACATTTACAATTCAAGGGTCGAGATCACAATTCCAGTCTGAGGCCACAATTCCCGTTTGGAATTACAACTGCTATTCAAGCCTCGAGGTCACAATTCCGGTTTGGAATCACAATTGCATTTCAAGGCTGGAGAACACAATTCCAGTTTCAAATCACATTTGCATTTTAAGTCATGAGGCCACAATTCCAGTATGAGGACACAATTCCTGTTTGGAATCACAACTGATCTTCAAGGCTTGAGCTCACAATTGCAGTCAGAGTTCATGAATCCTGTTTGGTATCACAAATACATTTCAAGTCTCCAGATCACAATTCCAGTCTTAGGCCCCAAATCCTGTCAGGAAACACTACTAAAGTTCAAGGCTCGAAGACACAATTGCAGTCTGAGGACCCAATACCGGTTTGGTATCAAAACCGCAGCTCAAGGCTCGGGGTCACAAATCCAGTCTGAGATCACAATTGCGGTTTGGTATCAGAACTGCAGCTCAAATCTCTAGGTCACAAATGCAGTGTGTGGTCACAAATCCCGTTTGGAATCACATTTGCAGTCCAAGGGTCGAGATCACAATTCCAGTCTGAGCCCCCAATTCCAGTCTGAGGACCCAATTCCGCTTTGGAATCACAATTTAATTTCAAGGTTCGTAGTCACAGTTCCAGTTTGAGGTCCCAATTCCGGCTCTGAATCGCAACTGCTCTACATTGCTCGAGGTGACGATTCCAGTCTGAAGACTCAATTCCGGTATGGTATCACAACTGCAGCTCAAGCCTAGTTGTCACATTTCCAGTCTGAGGCCACGATTCCCGTTTGGAATCACAATTGCTATTCCTGTCTCGAGATCACAATTCCAGTCTGAGGCCCCAATTCCTGTTTGGAATCAGTACTGCAGATCATGGCTAGGAGTCACAATTCCAGTCTGAGGCCCCAATTCCCGGTTGGACTCACAACTGCAGTTCAAGGCTCGAGGTCACAATTCCAGTCTGAGGTCACAATTCCCAGTTGGACTCACAACTGCCGGTCAAGCCTCGAGGTCACAATTCCAGTCTGAGGTCACAAGTCCTGTTTGGAATCACAATTGCAGTTCAAGGCTTGAGTTCACAATTCCAGTTTCAAATCACATTTGCATTTTAAGTCATGAGGCCACAATTCCAGTATGAGGACACAATTCCTGTTTGGAATCACAATTGATGTTCAAGCCTCGAGGTCACAATTCCAGTCTGAGGCCCCAATTCCCAGTTGGACTCACAACTGCCGTTCAAGGCTCGAGGTCACAATTCCAGTCTGAGGCCCCAATTCCCAGTCGGACTCACAACTGCCGGTCAAGGCTCGAGATCACAATTCCAGTCTGAGGCCCCAATTCCCAGTCGGACTCACAACTGCCGGTCAAGGCTCGAGATCACAATTCCAGTCTGAGGCCCCAATTCCTGTTTGAAATCCAATTGTAGTTCAAGTCTCGAGGTCACAAATCCAGTCTGCGGTCACAATTCTTGTTTGGAATCAAAATTGCAGTTCAAGGCTCGAGATCACAATTCCAGTCTGAGGCCACAATTCCCGTTTGGAATCACAACTGCCATTCAAGGCTTGAGGTCACAAGTCCTGTTTGGAATCACAATTGCAGTTCAAGGCTTGAGTTCACAATTCCAGTTTCAAATCACATTTGCATTTTAAGTCATGAGGCCACAATTCCAGTATGAGGCCACAATTCCTGTTTGGAATCACAATTGATGTTCAAGCCTCGAGGTCACAATTCCAGTCTGAGGCCACAATACGGCTTTGGAATCACAACTAAAATTCAAGGCTCGAAGTCACAACTGCAGTCTGAGGACGCAATAGCTGTTTGGAATCAGTACTGCAGCTCAAGGCTCCGGGGTCATAGTTCCAGTCTGAGGCCACAATTCCCGTTTGGAATCACAACTGCAATTCAAGGCCCGAGGTCACAATTACAGTTCGGAATCACAACTGCTATTCAAGGCTCGAGGTCACAATTCAAGTCTGAGGCCACAATTCCGGTTTGGAATCATATTAGCAGTTCAAGGCTTGATTTCACAATTCCGGTTTGAAATAACAATTGCATTTCAAGGCTTGAGGTCACAATTCCAGTTTGAAATCACATTTGCATTTTAAGTCTTGAGGCCACAATTCCAGTATGAGGATAGAATTCATGTTGGGAATCACGATTGATGTTCAATGCTCGAGGTCACAATTCCAGTCAGAGTTCATGAATCCTGTTTGGAATCACAATTGCATTTCAACTCTCAAGATCACAATTCCAGTCTTAGGCCCCAAATCCTGTCAGGAAACACTACTAAAGTTCAAGGCTCGAAGACACGATTCTAGTCTGATGACCCTATACTGGTTTGGAATCACAAGTGCAGCTCAAGGCTCGGGGTCACAATTCCAGTCTGAGGCCACAATTCCCGTTTGGAATCACAATGCAGTTCAAGGATCGAGATCACAATTACAGTTTGGATTCACAATAGCAGTTCATGGAATGAAATCACAATTCCAGTCTTAGGTCAATATTCCTGTTTGGAATCACAACTGCTATTCCTGTCTCGAGATCACAATTCCAGTCTGAGGACCCAATTCCGGTTTGGTATCACAAATGCAGCACAAGGCTCAGGGTCACAATTCAAGTCTGAGGCCACAATTCCGCTTTGGAATCACAACTTAATTTCAAGGTTTGAAGTCACTGTTCCAGTCTGAGGTCCCAATTCCGGCTCTGAATCGTAACTGTTCTACATTGCTCGAGGTGACGATTCCAGTCTGAAGACTCAATTCCGGTATGGTATCATGACTGCAGCTCCAAGCCTAGTTGTCACATTTCCAGTCTGAGGCCACGATTCCCGTTTGGAATCACAACTGCTATTCCTGTCTCGAGATCACAATTCCAGTCTGAGGCCCCAATTCCTGTTTGGAATCAGTACTGCAGATCATGGCTAGGAGTCACAATTCCAGTCTGAGGCCCCAATTCCCAGTTGGACTCACAACTGCCGGTCAAGGCTCGAGGTCACAATTCCAGTCTGTGGTCACAATTCCAGTTTGGAATCACAACTGGAGTTCAAGGCTCGAGGTCACAATTACAGTTTGGAATCACAAGAGCAGTTCATGGAATGAGGTCACAATTACTCTCTGAGGTCATAGTTTCTGTTTGGAATCACAATTGCAGTTCAAAGCTCGAGGTCTCAATTCCAGTCTGAGCCCCCAATTCTGTGTTGGAATCACAACGGATGTTCATGTCTCGAGATCACGATTCCAGTCTGAGGACCCAATTCCGGTTTGGTATCACAAGTGCAGCTCAAGGCTCAGGGTCACAATTCCAGTCTGAGGCCACAATTCCCGTTTGGAATCACAACTGCAGTTCAAGGATCGAGGTCACAATTACAGTTTGGATTCACAATAGCAGTTCATGGAATGAAATCACAATTCCAGTCTTAGGTCAATATTCCTGTTTGGAATCACAACTGCTATTCCTGTCTCGAGATCACAATTCCAGTCTGAGGACCCAATTCTGGTTTGGTATCACAAATGCAGCACAAGGCTCAGGGTCACAATTCAAGTCTGAGGCCACAATTCCGCTTTGGAATCACAACTTAATTTCAAGGTTTGAAGTCACTGTTCCAGTCTGAGGTCCCAATTCCGGCTCTGAATCGTAACTGTTCTACATTGCTCGAGGTGACGATTCCAGTCTGAAGACTCAATTCCGGTATGGTATCATGACTGCAGCTCCAAGCCTAGTTGTCACATTTCCAGTCTGAGGCCACGATTCCCGTTTGGAATCACAACTGCTATTCCTGTCTCGAGATCACAATTCCAGTCTGAGGCCCCAATTCCTGTTTGGAATCAGTACTGCAGATCATGGCTAGGAGTCACAATTCCAGTCTGAGGCCCCAATTCCCAGTTGGACTCACAACTGCCGTTCAAGGCTCGAGGTCACAATTCCAGTCTGTGGTCACAATTCCAGTTTGGAATCACAACTGGAGTTCAAGGCTCGAGGTCACAATTACAGTTTGGAATCACAAGAGCAGTTCATGGAATGAGGTCACAATTACTCTCTGAGGTCATAGTTTCTGTTTGGAATCACAATTGCAGTTCAAAGCTCGAGGTCTCAATTCCAGTCTGAGCCCCCAATTCTGTGTTGGAATCACAACGGATGTTCATGTCTCGAGATCACGATTCCAGTCTGAGGACCCAATTCCGGTTTGGTATCACAGATGCAGCACAAGGCTCAGGGTCACAATTCCAGTCTGAGGACCCAATTCCGCTTTGGAATCACAACTTAATTTCAAGGTTCGTAGTCACAGTTCCAGTTTGAGGTCCCAATTCCGGCTCTGAATCGCAACTGCTCTACATTGCTCGAGGTGACGATTCCAGTCTGAAGACTCAATTCCGGTATGGTATCACAACTGCAGCTCAAGCCTAGTTGTCACATTTCCAGTCTGAGGCCACGATTCCCGTTTGGAATCACAATTGCTATTCCTGTCTCGAGATCACAATTCCAGTCTGAGGCCCCAATTCCTGTTTGGAATCAGTACTGCAGATCATGGCTAGGAGTCACAATTCCAGTCTGAGGCCCCAATTCCCGGTTGGACTCACAACTGCAGTTCAAGGCTCGAGGTCACAATTCCAGTCTGAGGTCACAATTCCCAGTTGGACTCACAACTGCCGGTCAAGCCTCGAGGTCACAATTCCAGTCTGAGGTCACAAGTCCTGTTTGGAATCACAACTGGAGTTCAAGGCTCGAGGTCACTATTACAGTTTGGAATCACAATAGCAGTTCATAGAATGAGGTCACAATTACTCTCTGAGGTCAAAGTTTCTGTTTGGAATCACAATTGCAGTTCAAAGTTCGAGGTCTCAATTCCAGTCTGCCGTCACAATTCCGGTTTGGAATCAGAAGTGCTGTTCAAGTCTCGGGGTCACCATTCCAGTCTGAGGCCACAATTCCCGTTTGGAATCACAACTGCAGCTCATGTCTCGAGGTCACGATTCCAGTCTTAGGTCACAATTCCAGTTTGGAATCACAATTGCAGTACAAGCCTGGAGAACACAATTCCTGTCTGAGGTCCCAATATCGGTTTGGTATCACAACTGCAGCTCAAATCTCTAGGTCACAAATTCAGTGTGTGGTCACAAATCCCGTTTGGAATCACATTTGCAGTTCTAGGGTGAATATCACAATTTCAGTCTGAGCCCCCAATTCCGTTTTGTAATCACAACTGCTGTTCATGTCTCGAGGTCACAATTCCAGTCTGAAGACCCAATTCCGGTTTGGTATCACAGATGCAGCACAAGGCTCAGGGTCACAATTCACGTCTGAGGCCACAATTCCGCTTTGGAATCACAACTTAATTTCAAGGTTTGAAGTCACAGTTCCAGTCTGAGGTCCCAATTCCGGCTCTGAATCGTAACTGCTCTACATTGCTCGAGGTGATGATTCCAGTCTGAAGACTCAATTCCGGTATGGTATCACAACTGCAGCTCAAGCCTAGTTGTCACATTTCCAGTCTGAGGCCACGATTCCCGTTTGGAATCACAACTGCTATTCCTGTCTCGAGATCACAATTCCAGTCTGAGGCCCCAATTCCTATTTGGAATCAGTACTGCAGTTCAAGGCTCGAGCTCACTATTACAGTTTGGAATCACAATAGGAGTTCATGGAATGAGGTCACAATTACTCTCTGAGGTCATAATTTCTGTTTGGAATCACAATTGCAGTTCAAAGCTCGAGGTCTTAATTCCAGTCTGCGGTCACAATTCCGGTTTGGAATCACAATTGCAGTTCAAGGCTTGAGATCACAATGCCAGACTGAGGTCTCAATTCCCGTTTGGAATCACAACTGCTGCTCAATGCTCGGGGTCACAATTCCAGTCTGAGGCCACAATTCCCGTTTGGAATCACAACTGCTATTCAAGGCTTGAGTTTACAATTCCAGTTTGGAATCACAATTGCAGTTCAAGTCTCGAGATCACAATTCCAGTCTGAGGCCCCAATTCCTGTTTGAAATCCAATTGTAGTCCAAGGCTCGAGGTCACAAATCCAGTCTGAGGTCACAATTCTTGTTTGGAATCAAAATTGCAGTTCAAGGCTCAAGATCACAATTGCAGTCTGAGGCCACAATTCCTGTTTGGAATCACAATGGCAGTTCAAGGCTAGAGATCACAATTCCAGTCTGAGGCCACAATTCCCGTTTGGAATCACAATGGCAGTTCAAGGCCCGAGATCACAATTCCAGTCTGAGCCCCCAATTCCGGTTTGATTTCAGAGCTGCAGCTTAAGGTTCAGGGTCACAATTCCAGTCTGAGGTCCCGATATCGGTTTGGTTCCACAACTGCAGCTCAAATCTCTAGGTCACAAATTCAGTGTGTGGTCACTAATCCCGTTTGGAATCACATTTACAATTCAAGGGTCGAGATCACAATTTCAGTCTGAGGCCACAATTCCCGTTTGGAATTACAACTGCTATTCAAGCCTCGAGGTCACAATTCCGGTTTGGAATCACAATTGCATTTCAAGGCTGGAGAACACAATTCCAGTTTCAAATCACATTTGCATTTTAAGTCATGAGGCCACAATTCCAGTATGAGGACACAATTCCTGTTTGGAATCACAACTGATCTTCAAGGCTTGAGCTCACAATTGCAGTCAGAGTTCATGAATCCTGTTTGGTATCACAAATACATTTCAAGTCTCCAGATCACAATTCCAGTCTTAGGCCCCAAATCCTGTCAGGAAACACTACTAAAGTTCAAGGCTCGAAGACACAATTGCAGTCTGAGGACCCAATACCGGTTTGGTATCAAAACCGCAGCTCAAGGCTCGGGGTCACAAATCCAGTCTGAGATCACAATTGCGGTTTGGTATCAGAACTGCAGCTCAAATCTCTAGGTCACAAATGCAGTGTGTGGTCACAAATCCCGTTTGGAATCACATTTGCAGTCCAAGGGTCGAGATCACAATTCCAGTCTGAGCCCCCAATTCCAGTCTGAGGACCCAATTCCGCTTTGGAATCACAATTTAATTTCAAGGTTCGTAGTCACAGTTCCAGTTTGAGGTCCCAATTCCGGCTCTGAATCGCAACTGCTCTACATTGCTCGAGGTGACGATTCCAGTCTGAAGACTCAATTCCGGTATGGTATCACAACTGCAGCTCAAGCCTAGTTGTCACATTTCCAGTCTGAGGCCACGATTCCCATTTGGAATCACAATTGCTATTCCTGTCTCGAGATCACAATTCCAGTCTGAGGCCCCAATTCCTGTTTGGAATCAGTACTGCAGATCATGGCTAGGAGTCACAATTCCAGTCTGAGGCCCCAATTCCCGGTTGGACTCACAACTGCAGTTCAAGGCTCGAGGTCACAATTCCAGTCTGAGGTCACAATTCCCAGTTGGACTCACAACTGCCGGTCAAGCCTCGAGGTCACAATTCCAGTCTGAGGTCACAAGTCCTGTTTGGAATCACAATTGCAGTTCAAGGCTTGAGTTCACAATTCCAGTTTCAAATCACATTTGCATTTTAAGTCATGAGGCCACAATTCCAGTATGAGGACACAATTCCTGTTTGGAATCACAATTGATGTTCAAGCCTCGAGGTCACAATTCCAGTCTGAGGCCCCAATTCCCAGTTGGACTCACAACTGCCGTTCAAGGCTCGAGGTCACAATTCCAGTCTGAGGCCCCAATTCCCAGTCGGACTCACAACTGCCGGTCAAGGCTCGAGATCACAATTCCAGTCTGAGGCCCCAATTCCCAGTCGGACTCACAACTGCCGGTCAAGGCTCGAGATCACAATTCCAGTCTGAGGCCCCAATTCCTGTTTGAAATCCAATTGTAGTTCAAGTCTCGAGGTCACAAATCCAGTCTGCGGTCACAATTCTTGTTTGGAATCAAAATTGCAGTTCAAGGCTCGAGATCACAATTCCAGTCTGAGGCCACAATTCCCGTTTGGAATCACAACTGCTATTCAAGGCTTGAGGTCACAAGTCCTGTTTGGAATCACAATTGCAGTTCAAGGCTTGAGTTCACAATTCCAGTTTCAAATCACATTTGCATTTTAAGTCATGAGGCCACAATTCCAGTATGAGGCCACAATTCCTGTTTGGAATCACAATTGATGTTCAAGCCTCGAGGTCACAATTCCAGTCTGAGGCCACAATACGGCTTTGGAATCACAACTAAAATTCAAGGCTCGAAGTCACAACTGCAGTCTGAGGACGCAATAGCTGTTTGGAATCAGTACTGCAGCTCAAGGCTCCGGGGTCATAGTTCCAGTCTGAGGCCACAATTCCCGTTTGGAATCACAACTGCAATTCAAGGCCCGAGGTCACAATTACAGTTCGGAATCACAACTGCTATTCAAGGCTCGAGGTCACAATTCAAGTCTGAGGCCACAATTCCGGTTTGGAATCATATTAGCAGTTCAAGGCTTGATTTCACAATTCCGGTTTGAAATAACAATTGCATTTCAAGGCTTGAGGTCACAATTCCAGTTTGAAATCACATTTGCATTTTAAGTCTTGAGGCCACAATTCCAGTATGAGGATAGAATTCATGTTGGGAATCACGATTGATGTTCAATGCTCGAGGTCACAATTCCAGTCAGAGTTCATGAATCCTGTTTGGAATCACAATTGCATTTCAACTCTCAAGATCACAATTCCAGTCTTAGGCCCCAAATCCTGTCAGGAAACACTACTAAAGTTCAAGGCTCGAAGACACGATTCTAGTCTGATGACCCTATACTGGTTTGGAATCACAAGTGCAGCTCAAGGCTCGGGGTCACAATTCCAGTCTGAGGCCACAATTCCCGTTTGGAATCACAATGCAGTTCAAGGATCGAGGTCACAATTACAGTTTGGATTCACAATAGCAGTTCATGGAATGAAATCACAATTCCAGTCTTAGGTCAATATTCCTGTTTGGAATCACAACTGCTATTCCTGTCTCGAGATCACAATTCCAGTCTGAGGACCCAATTCCGGTTTGGTATCACAAATGCAGCACAAGGCTCAGGGTCACAATTCAAGTCTGAGGCCACAATTCCGCTTTGGAATCACAACTTAATTTCAAGGTTTGAAGTCACTGTTCCAGTCTGAGGTCCCAATTCCGGCTCTGAATCGTAACTGTTCTACATTGCTCGAGGTGACGATTCCAGTCTGAAGACTCAATTCCGGTATGGTATCATGACTGCAGCTCCAAGCCTAGTTGTCACATTTCCAGTCTGAGGCCACGATTCCCGTTTGGAATCACAACTGCTATTCCTGTCTCGAGATCACAATTCCAGTCTGAGGCCCCAATTCCTGTTTGGAATCAGTACTGCAGATCATGGCTAGGAGTCACAATTCCAGTCTGAGGCCCCAATTCCCAGTTGGACTCACAACTGCCGTTCAAGGCTCGAGGTCACAATTCCAGTCTGTGGTCACAATTCCAGTTTGGAATCACAACTGGAGTTCAAGGCTCGAGGTCACAATTACAGTTTGGAATCACAAGAGCAGTTCATGGAATGAGGTCACAATTACTCTCTGAGGTCATAGTTTCTGTTTGGAATCACAATTGCAGTTCAAAGCTCGAGGTCTCAATTCCAGTCTGAGTCCCCAATTCTGTGTTGGAATCACAACGGATGTTCATGTCTCGAGATCACGATTCCAGTCTGAGGACCCAATTCCGGTTTGGTATCACAAGTGCAGCTCAAGGCTCAGGGTCACAATTCCAGTCTGAGGCCACAATTCCCGTTTGGAATCACAACTGCAGTTCAAGGATTGAGGTCACAATTACAGTTTGGATTCACAATAGCAGTTCATGGAATGAAATCTCAATTCCAGTCTTAGGTCAATATTCCTGTTTGGAATCACAACTGATGTTCATGTCTCGAGATCACGATTCCAGTCTGAGGACCCAATTCCGGTTTGGTATCACAGATGCAGCACAAGGCTCAGGGTCACAATTCCAGTCTGAGGACCCAATTCCGCTTTGGAATCACAACTTAATTTCAAGGTTCGTAGTCACAGTTCCAGTTTGAGGTCCCAATTCCGGCTCTGAATCGCAACTGCTCTACATTGCTCGAGGTGACGATTCCAGTCTGAAGACTCAATTCCGGTATGGTATCACAACTGCAGCTCAAGCCTAGTTGTCACATTTCCAGTCTGAGGCCACGATTCCCGTTTGGAATCACAATTGCTATTCCTGTCTCGAGATCACAATTCCAGTCTGAGGCCCCAATTCCTGTTTGGAATCAGTACTGCAGATCATGGCTAGGAGTCACAATTCCAGTCTGAGGCCCCAATTCCCGGTTGGACTCACAACTGCAGTTCAAGGCTCGAGGTCACAATTCCAGTCTGAGGTCACAATTCCCAGTTGGACTCACAACTGCCGGTCAAGCCTCGAGGTCACAATTCCAGTCTGAGGTCACAAGTCCTGTTTGGAATCACAACTGGAGTTCAAGGCTCGAGGTCACAATTACAGTTTGGAATCACAATAGCAGTTCATAGAATGAGGTCACAATTACTCTCTGAGGTCAAAGTTTCTGTTTGGAATCACAATTGCAGTTCAAAGTTCGAGGTCTCAATTCCAGTCTGCCGTCACAATTCCGGTTTGGAATCAGAAGTGCTGTTCAAGTCTCGGGGTCACCATTCCAGTCTGAGGCCACAATTCCCGTTTGGAATCACAACTGCAGCTCATGTCTCGAGGTCACGATTCCAGTCTTAGGTCACAATTCCAGTTTGGAATCACAATTGCAGTACAAGCCTGGAGAACACAATTCCTGTCTGAGGTCCCAATATCGGTTTGGTATCACAACTGCAGCTCAAATCTCTAGGTCACAAATTCAGTGTGTGGTCACAAATCCCGTTTGGAATCACATTTGCAGTTCTAGGGTGAATATCACAATTTCAGTCTGAGCCCCCAATTCCGTTTTGTAATCACAACTGCTGTTCATGTCTCGAGGTCACAATTCCAGTCTGAAGACCCAATTCCGGTTTGGTATCACAGATGCAGCACAAGGCTCAGGGTCACAATTCACGTCTGAGGCCACAATTCCGCTTTGGAATCACAACTTAATTTCAAGGTTTGAAGTCACAGTTCCAGTCTGAGGTCCCAATTCCGGCTCTGAATCGTAACTGCTCTACATTGCTCGAGGTGATGATTCCAGTCTGAAGACTCAATTCCGGTATGGTATCACAACTGCAGCTCAAGCCTAGTTGTCACATTTCCAGTCTGAGGCCACGATTCCCGTTTGGAATCACAACTGCTATTCCTGTCTCGAGATCACAATTCCAGTCTGAGGCCCCAATTCCTATTTGGAATCAGTACTGCAGTTCAAGGCTCGAGCTCACTATTACAGTTTGGAATCACAATAGGAGTTCATGGAATGAGGTCACAATTACTCTCTGAGGTCATAATTTCTGTTTGGAATCACAATTGCAGTTCAAAGCTCGAGGTCTTAATTCCAGTCTGCGGTCACAATTCCGGTTTGGAATCACAATTGCAGTTCAAGGCTTGAGATCACAATGCCAGACTGAGGTCTCAATTCCCGTTTGGAATCACAACTGCTGCTCAATGCTCGGGGTCACAATTCCAGTCTGAGGCCACAATTCCCGTTTGGAATCACAACTGCTATTCAAGGCTTGAGTTTACAATTCCAGTTTGGAATCACAATTGCAGTTCAAGT
The DNA here is from genome assembly GCF_052056855.1 of Sturnus vulgaris. Taxonomy (NCBI): domain Eukaryota; kingdom Metazoa; phylum Chordata; class Aves; order Passeriformes; family Sturnidae; genus Sturnus; species Sturnus vulgaris. The sequence continues at coordinate 123,080 of NW_028276434.1, read as the reverse complement.
CTCGAGATCACAATTCCAGTCTGAGGCCCCAATTCCTGTTTGAAATCCAATTGTAGTCCAAGGCTCGAGGTCACAAATCCAGTCTGAGGTCACAATTCTTGTTTGGAATCAAAATTGCAGTTCAAGGCTCAAGATCACAATTGCAGTCTGAGGCCACAATTCCTGTTTGGAATCACAATGGCAGTTCAAGGCTAGAGATCACAATTCCAGTCTGAGGCCACAATTCCCGTTTGGAATCACAATGGCAGTTCAAGGCCCGAGATCACAATTCCAGTCTGAGCCCCCAATTCCGGTTTGATTTCAGAGCTGCAGCTTAAGGTTCAGGGTCACAATTCCAGTCTGAGGTCCCGATATCGGTTTGGTTCCACAACTGCAGCTCAAATCTCTAGGTCACAAATTCAGTGTGTGGTCACTAATCCCGTTTGGAATCACATTTACAATTCAAGGGTCGAGATCACAATTTCAGTCTGAGGCCACAATTCCCGTTTGGAATTACAACTGCTATTCAAGCCTCGAGGTCACAATTCCGGTTTGGAATCACAATTGCATTTCAAGGCTGGAGAACACAATTCCAGTTTCAAATCACATTTGCATTTTAAGTCATGAGGCCACAATTCCAGTATGAGGACACAATTCCTGTTTGGAATCACAACTGATCTTCAAGGCTTGAGCTCACAATTGCAGTCAGAGTTCATGAATCCTGTTTGGTATCACAAATACATTTCAAGTCTCCAGATCACAATTCCAGTCTTAGGCCCCAAATCCTGTCAGGAAACACTACTAAAGTTCAAGGCTCGAAGACACAATTGCAGTCTGAGGACCCAATACCGGTTTGGTATCAAAACCGCAGCTCAAGGCTCGGGGTCACAAATCCAGTCTGAGATCACAATTGCGGTTTGGTATCAGAACTGCAGCTCAAATCTCTAGGTCACAAATGCAGTGTGTGGTCACAAATCCCGTTTGGAATCACATTTGCAGTCCAAGGGTCGAGATCACAATTCCAGTCTGAGCCCCCAATTCCAGTCTGAGGACCCAATTCCGCTTTGGAATCACAATTTAATTTCAAGGTTCGTAGTCACAGTTCCAGTTTGAGGTCCCAATTCCGGCTCTGAATCGCAACTGCTCTACATTGCTCGAGGTGACGATTCCAGTCTGAAGACTCAATTCCGGTATGGTATCACAACTGCAGCTCAAGCCTAGTTGTCACATTTCCAGTCTGAGGCCACGATTCCCGTTTGGAATCACAATTGCTATTCCTGTCTCGAGATCACAATTCCAGTCTGAGGCCCCAATTCCTGTTTGGAATCAGTACTGCAGATCATGGCTAGGAGTCACAATTCCAGTCTGAGGCCCCAATTCCCGGTTGGACTCACAACTGCAGTTCAAGGCTCGAGGTCACAATTCCAGTCTGAGGTCACAATTCCCAGTTGGACTCACAACTGCCGGTCAAGCCTCGAGGTCACAATTCCAGTCTGAGGTCACAAGTCCTGTTTGGAATCACAATTGCAGTTCAAGGCTTGAGTTCACAATTCCAGTTTCAAATCACATTTGCATTTTAAGTCATGAGGCCACAATTCCAGTATGAGGACACAATTCCTGTTTGGAATCACAATTGATGTTCAAGCCTCGAGGTCACAATTCCAGTCTGAGGCCCCAATTCCCAGTTGGACTCACAACTGCCGTTCAAGGCTCGAGGTCACAATTCCAGTCTGAGGCCCCAATTCCCAGTCGGACTCACAACTGCCGGTCAAGGCTCGAGATCACAATTCCAGTCTGAGGCCCCAATTCCCAGTCGGACTCACAACTGCCGGTCAAGGCTCGAGATCACAATTCCAGTCTGAGGCCCCAATTCCTGTTTGAAATCCAATTGTAGTTCAAGTCTCGAGGTCACAAATCCAGTCTGCGGTCACAATTCTTGTTTGGAATCAAAATTGCAGTTCAAGGCTCGAGATCACAATTCCAGTCTGAGGCCACAATTCCCGTTTGGAATCACAACTGCTATTCAAGGCTTGAGGTCACAAGTCCTGTTTGGAATCACAATTGCAGTTCAAGGCTTGAGTTCACAATTCCAGTTTCAAATCATATTTGCATTTTAAGTCATGAGGCCACAATTCCAGTATGAGGCCACAATTCCTGTTTGGAATCACAATTGATGTTCAAGCCTCGAGGTCACAATTCCAGTCTGAGGCCACAATACGGCTTTGGAATCACAACTAAAATTCAAGGCTCGAAGTCACAACTGCAGTCTGAGGACGCAATAGCTGTTTGGAATCAGTACTGCAGCTCAAGGCTCCGGGGTCATAGTTCCAGTCTGAGGCCACAATTCCCGTTTGGAATCACAACTGCAATTCAAGGCCCGAGGTCACAATTACAGTTCGGAATCACAACTGCTATTCAAGGCTCGAGGTCACAATTCAAGTCTGAGGCCACAATTCCGGTTTGGAATCATATTAGCAGTTCAAGGCTTGATTTCACAATTCCGGTTTGAAATAACAATTGCATTTCAAGGCTTGAGGTCACAATTCCAGTTTGAAATCACATTTGCATTTTAAGTCTTGAGGCCACAATTCCAGTATGAGGATAGAATTCATGTTGGGAATCACGATTGATGTTCAATGCTCGAGGTCACAATTCCAGTCAGAGTTCATGAATCCTGTTTGGAATCACAATTGCATTTCAACTCTCAAGATCACAATTCCAGTCTTAGGCCCCAAATCCTGTCAGGAAACACTACTAAAGTTCAAGGCTCGAAGACACGATTCTAGTCTGATGACCCTATACTGGTTTGGAATCACAAGTGCAGCTCAAGGCTCGGGGTCACAATTCCAGTCTGAGGCCACAATTCCCGTTTGGAATCACAATGCAGTTCAAGGATCGAGGTCACAATTACAGTTTGGATTCACAATAGCAGTTCATGGAATGAAATCACAATTCCAGTCTTAGGTCAATATTCCTGTTTGGAATCACAACTGCTATTCCTGTCTCGAGATCACAATTCCAGTCTGAGGACCCAATTCCGGTTTGGTATCACAAATGCAGCACAAGGCTCAGGGTCACAATTCAAGTCTGAGGCCACAATTCCGCTTTGGAATCACAACTTAATTTCAAGGTTTGAAGTCACTGTTCCAGTCTGAGGTCCCAATTCCGGCTCTGAATCGCAACTGCTCTACATTGCTCGAGGTGACGATTCCAGTCTGAAGACTCAATTCCGGTATGGTATCATGACTGCAGCTCCAAGCCTAGTTGTCACATTTCCAGTCTGAGGCCACGATTCCCGTTTGGAATCACAACTGCTATTCCTGTCTCGAGATCACAATTCCAGTCTGAGGCCCCAATTCCTGTTTGGAATCAGTACTGCAGATCATGGCTAGGAGTCACAATTCCAGTCTGAGGCCCCAATTCCCAGTTGGACTCACAACTGCCGGTCAAGGCTCGAGGTCACAATTCCAGTCTGTGGTCACAATTCCAGTTTGGAATCACAACTGGAGTTCAAGGCTCGAGGTCACAATTACAGTTTGGAATCACAAGAGCAGTTCATGGAATGAGGTCACAATTACTCTCTGAGGTCATAGTTTCTGTTTGGAATCACAATTGCAGTTCAAAGCTCGAGGTCTCAATTCCAGTCTGAGTCCCCAATTCTGTGTTGGAATCACAACGGATGTTCATGTCTCGAGATCACGATTCCAGTCTGAGGACCCAATTCCGGTTTGGTATCACAAGTGCAGCTCAAGGCTCAGGGTCACAATTCCAGTCTGAGGCCACAATTCCCGTTTGGAATCACAACTGCAGTTCAAGGATTGAGGTCACAATTACAGTTTGGATTCACAATAGCAGTTCATGGAATGAAATCTCAATTCCAGTCTTAGGTCAATATTCCTGTTTGGAATCACAACTGATGTTCATGTCTCGAGATCACGATTCCAGTCTGAGGACCCAATTCCGGTTTGGTATCACAGATGCAGCACAAGGCTCAGGGTCACAATTCCAGTCTGAGGACCCAATTCCGCTTTGGAATCACAACTTAATTTCAAGGTTCGTAGTCACAGTTCCAGTTTGAGGTCCCAATTCCGGCTCTGAATCGCAACTGCTCTACATTGCTCGAGGTGACGATTCCAGTCTGAAGACTCAATTCCGGTATGGTATCACAACTGCAGCTCAAGCCTAGTTGTCACATTTCCAGTCTGAGGCCACGATTCCCGTTTGGAATCACAATTGCTATTCCTGTCTCGAGATCACAATTCCAGTCTGAGGCCCCAATTCCTGTTTGGAATCAGTACTGCAGATCATGGCTAGGAGTCACAATTCCAGTCTGAGGCCCCAATTCCCGGTTGGACTCACAACTGCAGTTCAAGGCTCGAGGTCACAATTCCAGTCTGAGGTCACAATTCCCAGTTGGACTCACAACTGCCGGTCAAGCCTCGAGGTCACAATTCCAGTCTGAGGTCACAAGTCCTGTTTGGAATCACAACTGGAGTTCAAGGCTCGAGGTCACAATTACAGTTTGGAATCACAATAGCAGTTCATAGAATGAGGTCACAATTACTCTCTGAGGTCAAAGTTTCTGTTTGGAATCACAATTGCAGTTCAAAGTTCGAGGTCTCAATTCCAGTCTGCCGTCACAATTCCGGTTTGGAATCAGAAGTGCTGTTCAAGTCTCGGGGTCACCATTCCAGTCTGAGGCCACAATTCCCGTTTGGAATCACAACTGCAGCTCATGTCTCGAGGTCACGATTCCAGTCTTAGGTCACAATTCCAGTTTGGAATCACAATTGCAGTACAAGCCTGGAGAACACAATTCCTGTCTGAGGTCCCAATATCGGTTTGGTATCACAACTGCAGCTCAAATCTCTAGGTCACAAATTCAGTGTGTGGTCACAAATCCCGTTTGGAATCACATTTGCAGTTCTAGGGTGAATATCACAATTTCAGTCTGAGCCCCCAATTCCGTTTTGTAATCACAACTGCTGTTCATGTCTCGAGGTCACAATTCCAGTCTGAAGACCCAATTCCGGTTTGGTATCACAGATGCAGCACAAGGCTCAGGGTCACAATTCACGTCTGAGGCCACAATTCCGCTTTGGAATCACAACTTAATTTCAAGGTTTGAAGTCACAGTTCCAGTCTGAGGTCCCAATTCCGGCTCTGAATCGTAACTGCTCTACATTGCTCGAGGTGATGATTCCAGTCTGAAGACTCAATTCCGGTATGGTATCACAACTGCAGCTCAAGCCTAGTTGTCACATTTCCAGTCTGAGGCCACGATTCCCGTTTGGAATCACAACTGCTATTCCTGTCTCGAGATCACAATTCCAGTCTGAGGCCCCAATTCCTATTTGGAATCAGTACTGCAGTTCAAGGCTCGAGCTCACTATTACAGTTTGGAATCACAATAGGAGTTCATGGAATGAGGTCACAATTACTCTCTGAGGTCATAATTTCTGTTTGGAATCACAATTGCAGTTCAAAGCTCGAGGTCTTAATTCCAGTCTGCGGTCACAATTCCGGTTTGGAATCACAATTGCAGTTCAAGGCTTGAGATCACAATGCCAGACTGAGGTCTCAATTCCCGTTTGGAATCACAACTGCTGCTCAATGCTCGGGGTCACAATTCCGGTCTGAGGCCACAATTCCCGTTTGGAATCACAACTGCTATTCAAGGCTTGAGTTTACAATTCCAGTTTGGAATCACAATTGCAGTTCAAGTCTCGAGATCACAATTCCAGTCTGAGGCCCCAATTCCTGTTTGAAATCCAGTTGTAGTCCAAGGCTCGAGGTCACAAATCCAGTCTGAGGTCACAATTCTTGTTTGGAATCAAAATTGCAGTTCAAGGCTCAAGATCACAATTGCAGTCTGAGGCCACAATTCCTGTTTGGAATCACAATGGCAGTTCAAGGCTAGAGATCACAATTCCAGTCTGAGGCCACAATTCCCGTTTGGAATCACAATGGCAGTTCAAGGCCCGAGATCACAATTCCAGTCTGAGCCCCCAATTCCGGTTTGATTTCAGAGCTGCAGCTTAAGGTTCAGGGTCACAATTCCAGTCTGAGGTCCCGATATCGGTTTGGTTCCACAACTGCAGCTCAAATCTCTAGGTCACAAATTCAGTGTGTGGTCACTAATCCCGTTTGGAATCACATTTACAATTCAAGGGTCGAGATCACAATTCCAGTCTGAGGCCACAATTCCCGTTTGGAATTACAACTGCTATTCAAGCCTCGAGGTCACAATTCCGGTTTGGAATCACAATTGCATTTCAAGGCTGGAGAACACAATTCCAGTTTCAAATCACATTTGCATTTTAAGTCATGAGGCCACAATTCCAGTATGAGGACACAATTCCTGTTTGGAATCACAACTGATCTTCAAGGCTTGAGCTCACAATTGCAGTCAGAGTTCATGAATCCTGTTTGGTATCACAAATACATTTCAAGTCTCCAGATCACAATTCCAGTCTTAGGCCCCAAATCCTGTCAGGAAACACTACTAAAGTTCAAGGCTCGAAGACACAATTGCAGTCTGAGGACCCAATACCGGTTTGGTATCAAAACCGCAGCTCAAGGCTCGGGGTCACAAATCCAGTCTGAGATCACAATTGCGGTTTGGTATCAGAACTGCAGCTCAAATCTCTAGGTCACAAATGCAGTGTGTGGTCACAAATCCCGTTTGGAATCACATTTGCAGTTCAAGGGTCGAGATCACAATTCCAGTCTGAGCCCCCAATTCCAGTCTGAGGACCCAATTCCGGTTTGGAATCACAATTTAATTTCAAGGTTCGTAGTCACAGTTCCAGTTTGAGGTCCCAATTCCGGCTCTGAATCGCAACTGCTCTACATTGCTCGAGGTGACGATTCCAGTCTGAAGACTCAATTCCGGTATGGTATCACAACTGCAGCTCAAGCCTAGTTGTCACATTTCCAGTCTGAGGCCACGATTCCCGTTTGGAATCACAATTGCTATTCCTGTCTCGAGATCACAATTCCAGTCTGAGGCCCCAATTCCTGTTTGGAATCAGTACTGCAGATCATGGCTAAGAGTCACAATTCCAGTCTGAGGCCCCAATTCCCGGTTGGACTCACAACTGCAGTTCAAGGCTCGAGGTCACAATTCCAGTCTGAGGTCACAATTCCCAGTTGGACTCACAACTGCCGGTCAAGCCTCGAGGTCACAATTCCAGTCTGAGGTCACAAGTCCTGTTTGGAATCACAATTGCAGTTCAAGGCTTGAGTTCACAATTCCAGTTTCAAATCACATTTGCATTTTAAGTCATGAGGCCACAATTCCAGTATGAGGACACAATTCCTGTTTGGAATCACAATTGATGTTCAAGCCTCGAGGTCACAATTCCAGTCTGAGGCCCCAATTCCCAGTTGGACTCACAACTGCCGTTCAAGGCTCGAGGTCACAATTCCAGTCTGAGGCCCCAATTCCCAGTCGGACTCACAACTGCCGGTCAAGGCTCGAGATCACAATTCCAGTCTGAGGCCCCAATTCCCAGTCGGACTCACAACTGCCGGTCAAGGCTCGAGATCACAATTCCAGTCTGAGGCCCCAATTCCTGTTTGAAATCCAATTGTAGTTCAAGTCTCGAGGTCACAAATCCAGTCTGCGGTCACAATTCTTGTTTGGAATCAAAATTGCAGTTCAAGGCTCGAGATCACAATTCCAGTCTGAGGCCACAATTCCCGTTTGGAATCACAACTGCTATTCAAGGCTTGAGGTCACAAGTCCTGTTTGGAATCACAATTGCAGTTCAAGGCTTGAGTTCACAATTCCAGTTTCAAATCACATTTGCATTTTAAGTCATGAGGCCACAATTCCAGTATGAGGCCACAATTCCTGTTTGGAATCACAATTGATGTTCAAGCCTCGAGGTCACAATTCCAGTCTGAGGCCACAATACGGCTTTGGAATCACAACTAAAATTCAAGGCTCGAAGTCACAACTGCAGTCTGAGGACGCAATAGCTGTTTGGAATCAGTACTGCAGCTCAAGGCTCCGGGGTCATAGTTCCAGTCTGAGGCCACAATTCCCGTTTGGAATCACAACTGCAATTCAAGGCCCGAGGTCACAATTACAGTTCGGAATCACAACTGCTATTCAAGGCTCGAGGTCACAATTCAAGTCTGAGGCCACAATTCCGGTTTGGAATCATATTAGCAGTTCAAGGCTTGATTTCACAATTCCGGTTTGAAATAACAATTGCATTTCAAGGCTTGAGGTCACAATTCCAGTTTGAAATCACATTTGCATTTTAAGTCTTGAGGCCACAATTCCAGTATGAGGATAGAATTCATGTTGGGAATCACGATTGATGTTCAATGCTCGAGGTCACAATTCCAGTCAGAGTTCATGAATCCTGTTTGGAATCACAATTGCATTTCAACTCTCAAGATCACAATTCCAGTCTTAGGCCCCAAATCCTGTCAGGAAACACTACTAAAGTTCAAGGCTCGAAGACACGATTCTAGTCTGATGACCCTATACTGGTTTGGAATCACAAGTGCAGCTCAAGGCTCGGGGTCACAATTCCAGTCTGAGGCCACAATTCCCGTTTGGAATCACAATGCAGTTCAAGGATCGAGGTCACAATTACAGTTTGGATTCACAATAGCAGTTCATGGAATGAAATCACAATTCCAGTCTTAGGTCAATATTCCTGTTTGGAATCACAACTGCTATTCCTGTCTCGAGATCACAATTCCAGTCTGAGGACCCAATTCTGGTTTGGTATCACAAATGCAGCACAAGGCTCAGGGTCACAATTCAAGTCTGAGGCCACAATTCCGCTTTGGAATCACAACTTAATTTCAAGGTTTGAAGTCACTGTTCCAGTCTGAGGTCCCAATTCCGGCTCTGAATCGTAACTGTTCTACATTGCTCGAGGTGACGATTCCAGTCTGAAGACTCAATTCCGGTATGGTATCATGACTGCAGCTCCAAGCCTAGTTGTCACATTTCCAGTCTGAGGCCACGATTCCCGTTTGGAATCACAACTGCTATTCCTGTCTCGAGATCACAATTCCAGTCTGAGGCCCCAATTCCTGTTTGGAATCAGTACTGCAGATCGTGGCTAGGAGTCACAATTCCAGTCTGAGGCCCCAATTCCCAGTTGGACTCACAACTGCCGTTCAAGGCTCGAGGTCACAATTCCAGTCTGTGGTCACAATTCCAGTTTGGAATCACAACTGGAGTTCAAGGCTCGAGGTCACAATTACAGTTTGGAATCACAAGAGCAGTTCATGGAATGAGGTCACAATTACTCTCTGAGGTCATAGTTTCTGTTTGGAATCACAATTGCAGTTCAAAGCTCGAGGTCTCAATTCCAGTCTGAGTCCCCAATTCTGTGTTGGAATCACAACGGATGTTCATGTCTCGAGATCACGATTCCAGTCTGAGGACCCAATTCCGGTTTGGTATCACAAGTGCAGCTCAAGGCTCAGGGTCACAATTCCAGTCTGAGGCCACAATTCCCGTTTGGAATCACAACTGCAGTTCAAGGATTGAGGTCACAATTACAGTTTGGATTCACAATAGCAGTTCATGGAATGAAATCACAATTCCAGTCTTAGGTCAATATTCCTGTTTGGAATCACAACTGATGTTCATGTCTCGAGATCACGATTCCAGTCTGAGGACCCAATTCCGGTTTGGTATCACAGATGCAGCACAAGGCTCAGGGTCACAATTCCAGTCTGAGGACCCAATTCCGCTTTGGAATCACAACTTAATTTCAAGGTTCGTAGTCACAGTTCCAGTTTGAGGTCCCAATTCCGGCTCTGAATCGCAACTGCTCTACATTGCTCGAGGTGACGATTCCAGTCTGAAGACTCAATTCCGGTATGGTATCACAACTGCAGCTCAAGCCTAGTTGTCACATTTCCAGTCTGAGGCCACGATTCCCGTTTGGAATCACAATTGCTATTCCTGTCTCGAGATCACAATTCCAGTCTGAGGCCCCAATTCCTGTTTGGAATCAGTACTGCAGATCATGGCTAGGAGTCACAATTCCAGTCTGAGGCCCCAATTCCCGGTTGGACTCACAACTGCAGTTCAAGGCTCGAGGTCACAATTCCAGTCTGAGGTCACAATTCCCAGTTGGACTCACAACTGCCGGTCAAGCCTCGAGGTCACAATTCCAGTCTGAGGTCACAAGTCCTGTTTGGAATCACAACTGGAGTTCAAGGCTCGAGGTCACTATTACAGTTTGGAATCACAATAGCAGTTCATAGAATGAGGTCACAATTACTCTCTGAGGTCAAAGTTTCTGTTTGGAATCACAATTGCAGTTCAAAGTTCGAGGTCTCAATTCCAGTCTGCCGTCACAATTCCGGTTTGGAATCAGAAGTGCTGTTCAAGTCTCGGGGTCACCATTCCAGTCTGAGGCCACAATTCCCGTTTGGAATCACAACTGCAGCTCATGTCTAGAGGTCACGATTCCAGTCTTAGGTCACAATTCCAGTTTGGAATCACAATTGCAGTACAAGCCTGGAGAACACAATTCCTGTCTGAGGTCCCAATATCGGTTTGGTATCACAACTGCAGCTCAAATCTCTAGGTCACAAATTCAGTGTGTGGTCACAAATCCCGTTTGGAATCACATTTGCAGTTCTAGGGTGAATATCACAATTTCAGTCTGAGCCCCCAATTCCGTTTTGTAATCACAACTGCTGTTCATGTCTCGAGGTCACAATTCCAGTCTGAAGACCCAATTCCGGTTTGGTATCACAGATGCAGCACAAGGCTCAGGGTCACAATTCAAGTCTGAGGCCACAATTCCGCTTTGGAATCACAACTTAATTTCAAGGTTTGAAGTCACAGTTCCAGTCTGAGGTCCCAATTCCGGCTCTGAATCGTAACTGCTCTACATTGCTCGAGGTGATGATTCCAGTCTGAAGACTCAATTCCGGTATGGTATCACAACTGCAGCTCAAGCCTAGTTGTCACATTTCCAGTCTGAGGCCACGATTCCCGTTTGGAATCACAACTGCTATTCCTGTCTCGAGATCACAATTCCAGTCTGAGGCCCCAATTCCTATTTGGAATCAGTACTGCAGTTCAAGGCTCGAGCTCACTATTACAGTTTGGAATCACAATAGGAGTTCATGGAATGAGGTCACAATTACTCTCTGAGGTCATAATTTCTGTTTGGAATCACAATTGCAGTTCAAAGCTCGAGGTCTTAATTCCAGTCTGCGGTCACAATTCCGGTTTGGAATCACAATTGCAGTTCAAGGCTTGAGATCACAATGCCAGACTGAGGTCTCAATTCCCGTTTGGAATCACAACTGCTGCTCAATGCTCGGGGTCACAATTCCAGTCTGAGGCCACAATTCCCGTTTGGAATCACAACTGCTATTCAAGGCTTGAGTTTACAATTCCAGTTTGGAATCACAATTGCAGTTCAAGTCTCGAGATCACAATTCCAGTCTGAGGCCCCAATTCCTGTTTGAAATCCAATTGTAGTCCAAGGCTCGAGGTCACAAATCCAGTCTGAGGTCACAATTCTTGTTTGGAATCAAAATTGCAGTTCAAGGCTCAAGATCACAATTGCAGTCTGAGGCCACAATTCCTGTTTGGAATCACAATGGCAGTTCAAGGCTAGAGATCACAATTCCAGTCTGAGGCCACAATTCCCGTTTGGAATCACAATGGCAGTTCAAGGCCCGAGATCACAATTCCAGTCTGAGCCCCCAATTCCGGTTTGATTTCAGAGCTGCAGCTTAAGGTTCAGGGTCACAATTCCAGTCTGAGGTCCCGATATCGGTTTGGTTCCACAACTGCAGCTCAAATCTCTAGGTCACAAATTCAGTGTGTGGTCACTAATCCCGTTTGGAATCACATTTACAATTCAAGGGTCGAGATCACAATTCCAGTCTGAGGCCACAATTCCCGTTTGGAATTACAACTGCTATTCAAGCCTCGAGGTCACAATTCCGGTTTGGAATCACAATTGCATTTCAAGGCTGGAGAACACAATTCCAGTTTCAAATCACATTTGCATTTTAAGTCATGAGGCCACAATTCCAGTATGAGGACACAATTCCTGTTTGGAATCACAACTGATCTTCAAGGCTTGAGCTCACAATTGCAGTCAGAGTTCATGAATCCTGTTTGGTATCACAAATACATTTCAAGTCTCCAGATCACAATTCCAGTCTTAGGCCCCAAATCCTGTCAGGAAACACTACTAAAGTTCAAGGCTCGAAGACACAATTGCAGTCTGAGGACCCAATACCGGTTTGGTATCAAAACCGCAGCTCAAGGCTCGGGGTCACAAATCCAGTCTGAGATCACAATTGCGGTTTGGTATCAGAACTGCAGCTCAAATCTCTAGGTCACAAATGCAGTGTGTGGTCACAAATCCCGTTTGGAATCACATTTGCAGTTCAAGGGTCGAGATCACAATTCCAGTCTGAGCCCCCAATTCCAGTCTGAGGACCCAATTCCGCTTTGGAATCACAATTTAATTTCAAGGTTCGTAGTCACAGTTCCAGTTTGAGGTCCCAATTCCGGCTCTGAATCGCAACTGCTCTACATTGCTCGAGGTGACGATTCCAGTCTGAAGACTCAATTCCGGTATGGTATCACAACTGCAGCTCAAGCCTAGTTGTCACATTTCCAGTCTGAGGCCACGATTCCCGTTTGGAATCACAATTGCTATTCCTGTCTCGAGATCACAATTCCAGTCTGAGGCCCCAATTCCTGTTTGGAATCAGTACTGCAGATCATGGCTAGGAGTCACAATTCCAGTCTGAGGCCCCAATTCCCGGTTGGACTCACAACTGCAGTTCAAGGCTCGAGGTCACAATTCCAGTCTGAGGTCACAATTCCCAGTTGGACTCACAACTGCCGGTCAAGCCTCGAGGTCACAATTCCAGTCTGAGGTCACAAGTCCTGTTTGGAATCACAATTGCAGTTCAAGGCTTGAGTTCACAATTCCAGTTTCAAATCACATTTGCATTTTAAGTCATGAGGCCACAATTCCAGTATGAGGACACAATTCCTGTTTGGAATCACAATTGATGTTCAAGCCTCGAGGTCACAATTCCAGTCTGAGGCCCCAATTCCCAGTTGGACTCACAACTGCCGTTCAAGGCTCGAGGTCACAATTCCAGTCTGAGGCCCCAATTCCCAGTCGGACTCACAACTGCCGGTCAAGGCTCGAGATCACAATTCCAGTCTGAGGCCCCAATTCCCAGTCGGACTCACAACTGCCGGTCAAGGCTCGAGATCACAATTCCAGTCTGAGGCCCCAATTCCTGTTTGAAATCCAATTGTAGTTCAAGTCTCGAGGTCACAAATCCAGTCTGCGGTCACAATTCTTGTTTGGAATCAAAATTGCAGTTCAAGGCTCGAGATCACAATTCCAGTCTGAGGCCACAATTCCCGTTTGGAATCACAACTGCTATTCAAGGCTTGAGGTCACAAGTCCTGTTTGGAATCACAATTGCAGTTCAAGGCTTGAGTTCACAATTCCAGTTTCAAATCACATTTGCATTTTAAGTCATGAGGCCACAATTCCAGTATGAGGCCACAATTCCTGTTTGGAATCACAATTGATGTTCAAGCCTCGAGGTCACAATTCCAGTCTGAGGCCACAATACGGCTTTGGAATCACAACTAAAATTCAAGGCTCGAAGTCACAACTGCAGTCTGAGGACGCAATAGCTGTTTGGAATCAGTACTGCAGCTCAAGGCTCCGGGGTCATAGTTCCAGTCTGAGGCCACAATTCCCGTTTGGAATCACAACTGCAATTCAAGGCCCGAGGTCACAATTACAGTTCGGAATCACAACTGCTATTCAAGGCTCGAGGTCACAATTCAAGTCTGAGGCCACAATTCCGGTTTGGAATCATATTAGCAGTTCAAGGCTTGATTTCACAATTCCGGTTTGAAATAACAATTGCATTTCAAGGCTTGAGGTCACAATTCCAGTTTGAAATCACATTTGCATTTTAAGTCTTGAGGCCACAATTCCAGTATGAGGATAGAATTCATGTTGGGAATCACGATTGATGTTCAATGCTCGAGGTCACAATTCCAGTCAGAGTTCATGAATCCTGTTTGGAATCACAATTGCATTTCAACTCTCAAGATCACAATTCCAGTCTTAGGCCCCAAATCCTGTCAGGAAACACTACTAAAGTTCAAGGCTCGAAGACACGATTCTAGTCTGATGACCCTATACTGGTTTGGAATCACAAGTGCAGCTCAAGGCTCGGGGTCACAATTCCAGTCTGAGGCCACAATTCCCGTTTGGAATCACAATGCAGTTCAAGGATCGAGGTCACAATTACAGTTTGGATTCACAATAGCAGTTCATTGAATGAAATCACAATTCCAGTCTTAGGTCAATATTCCTGTTTGGAATCACAACTGCTATTCCTGTCTCGAGATCACAATTCCAGTCTGAGGACCCAATTCCGGTTTGGTATCACAAATGCAGCACAAGGCTCAGGGTCACAATTCAAGTCTGAGGCCACAATTCCGCTTTGGAATCACAACTTAATTTCAAGGTTTGAAGTCACTGTTCCAGTCTGAGGTCCCAATTCCGGCTCTGAATCGTAACTGTTCTACATTGCTCGAGGTGACGATTCCAGTCTGAAGACTCAATTCCGGTATGGTATCATGACTGCAGCTCCAAGCCTAGTTGTCACATTTCCAGTCTGAGGCCACGATTCCCGTTTGGAATCACAACTGCTATTCCTGTCTCGAGATCACAATTCCAGTCTGAGGCCCCAATTCCTGTTTGGAATCAGTACTGCAGATCATGGCTAGGAGTCACAATTCCAGTCTGAGGCCCCAATTCCCAGTTGGACTCACAACTGCCGGTCAAGGCTCGAGGTCACAATTCCAGTCTGTGGTCACAATTCCAGTTTGGAATCACAACTGGAGTTCAAGGCTCGAGGTCACAATTACAGTTTGGAATCACAAGAGCAGTTCATGGAATGAGGTCACAATTACTCTCTGAGGTCATAGTTTCTGTTTGGAATCACAATTGCAGTTCAAAGCTCGAGGTCTCAATTCCAGTCTGAGCCCCCAATTCTGTGTTGGAATCACAACGGATGTTCATGTCTCGAGATCACGATTCCAGTCTGAGGACCCAATTCCGGTTTGGTATCACAAGTGCAGCTCAAGGCTCAGGGTCACAATTCCAGTCTGAGGCCACAATTCCCGTTTGGAATCACAACTGCAGTTCAAGGATCGAGGTCACAATTACAGTTTGGATTCACAATAGCAGTTCATGGAATGAAATCACAATTCCAGTCTTAGGTCAATATTCCTGTTTGGAATCACAACTGCTATTCCTGTCTCGAGATCACAATTCCAGTCTGAGGACCCAATTCCGGTTTGGTATCACAAATGCAGCACAAGGCTCAGGGTCACAATTCAAGTCTGAGGCCACAATTCCGCTTTGGAATCACAACTTAATTTCAAGGTTTGAAGTCACTGTTCCAGTCTGAGGTCCCAATTCCGGCTCTGAATCGTAACTGTTCTACATTGCTCGAGGTGACGATTCCAGTCTGAAGACTCAATTCCGGTATGGTATCATGACTGCAGCTCCAAGCCTAGTTGTCACATTTCCAGTCTGAGGCCACGATTCCCGTTTGGAATCACAACTGCTATTCCTGTCTCGAGATCACAATTCCAGTCTGAGGCCCCAATTCCTGTTTGGAATCAGTACTGCAGATCATGGCTAGGAGTCACAATTCCAGTCTGAGGCCCCAATTCCCAGTTGGACTCACAACTGCCGTTCAAGGCTCGAGGTCACAATTCCAGTCTGTGGTCACAATTCCAGTTTGGAATCACAACTGGAGTTCAAGGCTCGAGGTCACAATTACAGTTTGGAATCACAAGAGCAGTTCATGGAATGAGGTCACAATTACTCTCTGAGGTCATAGTTTCTGTTTGGAATCACAATTGCAGTTCAAAGCTCGAGGTCTCAATTCCAGTCTGAGCCCCCAATTCTGTGTTGGAATCACAACGGATGTTCATGTCTCGAGATCACGATTCCAGTCTGAGGACCCAATTCCGGTTTGGTATCACAGATGCAGCACAAGGCTCAGGGTCACAATTCCAGTCTGAGGACCCAATTCCGCTTTGGAATCACAACTTAATTTCAAGGTTCGTAGTCACAGTTCCAGTTTGAGGTCCCAATTCCGGCTCTGAATCGCAACTGCTCTACATTGCTCGAGGTGACGATTCCAGTCTGAAGACTCAATTCCGGTATGGTATCACAACTGCAGCTCAAGCCTAGTTGTCACATTTCCAGTCTGAGGCCACGATTCCCGTTTGGAATCACAATTGCTATTCCTGTCTCGAGATCACAATTCCAGTCTGAGGCCCCAATTCCTGTTTGGAATCAGTACTGCAGATCATGGCTAGGAGTCACAATTCCAGTCTGAGGCCCCAATTCCCAGTTGGACTCACAACTGCAGTTCAAGGCTCTAGGTCACAATTCCAGTCTGAGGTCACAATTCCCAGTTGGACTCACAACTGCCGGTCAAGCCTCGAGGTCACAATTCCAGTCTGAGGTCACAAGTCCTGTTTGGAATCACAACTGGAGTTCAAGGCTCGAGGTCACAATTACAGTTTGGAATCACAATAGCAGTTCATAGAATGAGGTCACAATTACTCTCTGAGGTCATAGTTTCTGTTTGGAATCACAATTGCAGTTCAAAGTTCGAGGTCTCAATTCCAGTCTGCCGTCACAATTCCGGTTTGGAATCAGAAGTGCTGTTCAAGTCTCGGGGTCACCATTCCAGTCTGAGGCCACAATTCCCGTTTGGAATCACAACTGCAGCTCATGTCTCGAGGTCACGATTCCAGTCTTAGGTCACAATTCCAGTTTGGAATCACAATTGCAGTACAAGCCTGGAGAACACAATTCCTGTCTGAGGTCCCAATATCGGTTTGGTATCACAACTGCAGCTCAAATCTCTAGGTCACAAATTCAGTGTGTGGTCACAAATCCCGTTTGGAATCACATTTGCAGTTCTAGGGTGAATATCACAATTTCAGTCTGAGCCCCCAATTCCGTTTTGTAATCACAACTGCTGTTCATGTCTCGAGGTCACAATTCCAGTCTGAAGACCCAATTCCGGTTTGGTATCACAGATGCAGCACAAGGCTCAGGGTCACAATTCACGTCTGAGGCCACAATTCCGCTTTGGAATCACAACTTAATTTCAAGGTTTGAAGTCACAGTTCCAGTCTGAGGTCCCAATTCCGGCTCTGAATCGTAACTGCTCTACATTGCTCGAGGTGATGATTCCAGTCTGAAGACTCAATTCCGGTATGGTATCACAACTGCAGCTCAAGCCTAGTTGTCACATTTCCAGTCTGAGGCCACGATTCCCGTTTGGAATCACAACTGCTATTCCTGTCTCGAGATCACAATTCCAGTCTGAGGCCCCAATTCCTATTTGGAATCAGTACTGCAGTTCAAGGCTCGAGCTCACTATTACAGTTTGGAATCACAATAGGAGTTCATGGAATGAGGTCACAATTACTCTCTGAGGTCATAATTTCTGTTTGGAATCACAATTGCAGTTCAAAGCTCGAGGTCTTAATTCCAGTCTGCGGTCACAATTCCGGTTTGGAATCACAATTGCAGTTCAAGGCTTGAGATCACAATGCCAGACTGAGGTCTCAATTCCCGTTTGGAATCACAACTGCTGCTCAATGCTCGGGGTCACAATTCCAGTCTGAGGCCACAATTCCCGTTTGGAATCACAACTGCTATTCAAGGCTTGAGTTTACAATTCCAGTTTGGAATCACAATTGCAGTTCAAGTCTCGAGATCACAATTCCAGTCTGAGGCCCCAATTCCTGTTTGAAATCCAATTGTAGTCCAAGGCTCGAGGTCACAAATCCAGTCTGAGGTCACAATTCTTGTTTGGAATCAAAATTGCAGTTCAAGGCTCAAGATCACAATTGCAGTCTGAGGCCACAATTCCTGTTTGGAATCACAATGGCAGTTCAAGGCCCGAGATCACAATTCCAGTCTGAGGCCACAATTCCCGTTTGATTTCAGAGCTGCAGCTTAAAGTTCAGGGTCACAATTCCAGTCTGAGGTCCCGATATCGGTTTGGTTCCACAACTGCAGCTCAAATCTCTAGGTCACAAATTCAGTGTGTGGTCACTAATCCCGTTTGGAATCACATTTACAATTCAAGGGTCGAGATCACAATTCCAGTCTGAGGCCACAATTCCCGTTTGGAATTACAACTGCTATTCAAGCCTCGAGGTCACAATTCCGGTTTGGAATCACAATTGCATTTCAAGGCTGGAGAACACAATTCCAGTTTCAAATCACATTTGCATTTTAAGTCATG
The DNA here is from genome assembly GCF_052056855.1 of Sturnus vulgaris. NCBI lineage: Eukaryota > Metazoa > Chordata > Aves > Passeriformes > Sturnidae > Sturnus > Sturnus vulgaris. Next base: position 104,741 of record NW_028276434.1, on the reverse strand, counting down.
AGGCCACAATTCCAGTATGAGGACACAATTCCTGTTTGGAATCACAACTGATCTTCAAGGCTTGAGCTCACAATTGCAGTCAGAGTTCATGAATCCTGTTTGGTATCACAAATACATTTCAAGTCTCCAGATCACAATTCCAGTCTTAGGCCCCAAATCCTGTCAGGAAACACTACTAAAGTTCAAGGCTCGAAGACACAATTGCAGTCTGAGGACCCAATACCGGTTTGGTATCAAAACCGCAGCTCAAGGCTCGGGGTCACAAATCCAGTCTGAGATCACAATTGCGGTTTGGTATCAGAACTGCAGCTCAAATCTCTAGGTCACAAATGCAGTGTGTGGTCACAAATCCCGTTTGGAATCACATTTGCAGTTCAAGGGTCGAGATCACAATTCCAGTCTGAGCCCCCAATTCCAGTCTGAGGACCCAATTCCGCTTTGGAATCACAACTTAATTTCAAGGTTCGTAGTCACAGTTCCAGTTTGAGGTCCCAATTCCGGCTCTGAATCGCAACTGCTCTACATTGCTCGAGGTGACGATTCCAGTCTGAAGACTCAATTCCGGTATGGTATCACAACTGCAGCTCAAGCCTAGTTGTCACATTTCCAGTCTGAGGCCACGATTCCCGTTTGGAATCACAATTGCTATTCCTGTCTCGAGATCACAATTCCAGTCTGAGGCCCCAATTCCTGTTTGGAATCAGTACTGCAGATCATGGCTAGGAGTCACAATTCCAGTCTGAGGCCCCAATTCCCGGTTGGACTCACAACTGCAGTTCAAGGCTCGAGGTCACAATTCCAGTCTGAGGTCACAATTCCCAGTTGGACTCACAACTGCCGGTCAAGCCTCGAGGTCACAATTCCAGTCTGAGGTCACAAGTCCTGTTTGGAATCACAATTGCAGTTCAAGGCTTGAGTTCACAATTCCAGTTTCAAATCACATTTGCATTTTAAGTCATGAGGCCACAATTCCAGTATGAGGACACAATTCCTGTTTGGAATCACAATTGATGTTCAAGCCTCGAGGTCACAATTCCAGTCTGAGGCCCCAATTCCCAGTTGGACTCACAACTGCCGTTCAAGGCTCGAGGTCACAATTCCAGTCTGAGGCCCCAATTCCCAGTCGGACTCACAACTGCCGGTCAAGGCTCGAGATCACAATTCCAGTCTGAGGCCCCAATTCCCAGTCGGACTCACAACTGCCGGTCAAGGCTCGAGATCACAATTCCAGTCTGAGGCCCCAATTCCTGTTTGAAATCCAATTGTAGTTCAAGTCTCGAGGTCACAAATCCAGTCTGAGGCCACAATTCCCGTTTGGAATCACAACTGCTATTCAAGGCTTGAGGTCACAAGTCCTGTTTGGAATCACAATTGCAGTTCAAGGCTTGAGTTCACAATTCCAGTTTCAAATCACATTTGCATTTTAAGTCATGAGGCCACAATTCCAGTATGAGGCCACAATTCCTGTTTGGAATCACAATTGATGTTCAAGCCTCGAGGTCACAATTCCAGTCTGAGGCCACAATACGGCTTTGGAATCACAACTAAAATTCAAGGCTCGAAGTCACAACTGCAGTCTGAGGACGCAATAGCTGTTTGGAATCAGTACTGCAGCTCAAGGCTCCGGGGTCATAGTTCCAGTCTGAGGCCACAATTCCCGTTTGGAATCACAACTGCAATTCAAGGCCCGAGGTCACAATTACAGTTCGGAATCACAACTGCTATTCAAGGCTCGAGGTCACAATTCAAGTCTGAGGCCACAATTCCGGTTTGGAATCATATTAGCAGTTCAAGGCTTGATTTCACAATTCCGGTTTGAAATAACAATTGCATTTCAAGGCTTGAGGTCACAATTCCAGTTTGAAATCACATTTGCATTTTAAGTCTTGAGGCCACAATTCCAGTATGAGGATAGAATTCATGTTGGGAATCACGATTGATGTTCAATGCTCGAGGTCACAATTCCAGTCAGAGTTCATGAATCCTGTTTGGAATCACAATTGCATTTCAACTCTCAAGATCACAATTCCAGTCTTAGGCCCCAAATCCTGTCAGGAAACACTACTAAAGTTCAAGGCTCGAAGACACGATTCTAGTCTGATGACCCTATACTGGTTTGGAATCACAAGTGCAGCTCAAGGCTCGGGGTCACAATTCCAGTCTGAGGCCACAATTCCCGTTTGGAATCACAATGCAGTTCAAGGATCGAGGTCACAATTACAGTTTGGATTCACAATAGCAGTTCATGGAATGAAATCACAATTCCAGTCTTAGGTCAATATTCCTGTTTGGAATCACAACTGCTATTCCTGTCTCGAGATCACAATTCCAGTCTGAGGACCCAATTCTGGTTTGGTATCACAAATGCAGCACAAGGCTCAGGGTCACAATTCAAGTCTGAGGCCACAATTCCGCTTTGGAATCACAACTTAATTTCAAGGTTTGAAGTCACTGTTCCAGTCTGAGGTCCCAATTCCGGCTCTGAATCGTAACTGTTCTACATTGCTCGAGGTGACGATTCCAGTCTGAAGACTCAATTCCGGTATGGTATCATGACTGCAGCTCCAAGCCTAGTTGTCACATTTCCAGTCTGAGGCCACGATTCCCGTTTGGAATCACAACTGCTATTCCTGTCTCGAGATCACAATTCCAGTCTGAGGCCCCAATTCCTGTTTGGAATCAGTACTGCAGATCATGGCTAGGAGTCACAATTCCAGTCTGAGGCCCCAATTCCCAGTTGGACTCACAACTGCCGTTCAAGGCTCGAGGTCACAATTCCAGTCTGTGGTCACAATTCCAGTTTGGAATCACAACTGGAGTTCAAGGCTCGAGGTCACAATTACAGTTTGGAATCACAAGAGCAGTTCATGGAATGAGGTCACAATTACTCTCTGAGGTCATAGTTTCTGTTTGGAATCACAATTGCAGTTCAAAGCTCGAGGTCTCAATTCCAGTCTGAGTCCCCAATTCTGTGTTGGAATCACAACGGATGTTCATGTCTCGAGATCACGATTCCAGTCTGAGGACCCAATTCCGGTTTGGTATCACAAGTGCAGCTCAAGGCTCAGGGTCACAATTCCAGTCTGAGGCCACAATTCCCGTTTGGAATCACAACTGCAGTTCAAGGATTGAGGTCACAATTACAGTTTGGATTCACAATAGCAGTTCATGGAATGAAATCACAATTCCAGTCTTAGGTCAATATTCCTGTTTGGAATCACAACTGATGTTCATGTCTCGAGATCACGATTCCAGTCTGAGGACCCAATTCCGGTTTGGTATCACAGATGCAGCACAAGGCTCAGGGTCACAATTCCAGTCTGAGGACCCAATTCCGCTTTGGAATCACAACTTAATTTCAAGGTTCGTAGTCACAGTTCCAGTTTGAGGTCCCAATTCCGGCTCTGAATCGCAACTGCTCTACATTGCTCGAGGTGACGATTCCAGTCTGAAGACTCAATTCCGGTATGGTATCACAACTGCAGCTCAAGCCTAGTTGTCACATTTCCAGTCTGAGGCCACGATTCCCGTTTGGAATCACAATTGCTATTCCTGTCTCGAGATCACAATTCCAGTCTGAGGCCCCAATTCCTGTTTGGAATCAGTACTGCAGATCATGGCTAGGAGTCACAATTCCAGTCTGAGGCCCCAATTCCCGGTTGGACTCACAACTGCAGTTCAAGGCTCGAGGTCACAATTCCAGTCTGAGGTCACAATTCCCAGTTGGACTCACAACTGCCGGTCAAGCCTCGAGGTCACAATTCCAGTCTGAGGTCACAAGTCCTGTTTGGAATCACAACTGGAGTTCAAGGCTCGAGGTCACTATTACAGTTTGGAATCACAATAGCAGTTCATAGAATGAGGTCACAATTACTCTCTGAGGTCAAAGTTTCTGTTTGGAATCACAATTGCAGTTCAAAGTTCGAGGTCTCAATTCCAGTCTGCCGTCACAATTCCGGTTTGGAATCAGAAGTGCTGTTCAAGTCTCGGGGTCACCATTCCAGTCTGAGGCCACAATTCCCGTTTGGAATCACAACTGCAGCTCATGTCTCGAGGTCACGATTCCAGTCTTAGGTCACAATTCCAGTTTGGAATCACAATTGCAGTACAAGCCTGGAGAACACAATTCCTGTCTGAGGTCCCAATATCGGTTTGGTATCACAACTGCAGCTCAAATCTCTAGGTCACAAATTCAGTGTGTGGTCACAAATCCCGTTTGGAATCACATTTGCAGTTCTAGGGTGAATATCACAATTTCAGTCTGAGCCCCCAATTCCGTTTTGTAATCACAACTGCTGTTCATGTCTCGAGGTCACAATTCCAGTCTGAAGACCCAATTCCGGTTTGGTATCACAGATGCAGCACAAGGCTCAGGGTCACAATTCACGTCTGAGGCCACAATTCCGCTTTGGAATCACAACTTAATTTCAAGGTTTGAAGTCACAGTTCCAGTCTGAGGTCCCAATTCCGGCTCTGAATCGTAACTGCTCTACATTGCTCGAGGTGATGATTCCAGTCTGAAGACTCAATTCCGGTATGGTATCACAACTGCAGCTCAAGCCTAGTTGTCACATTTCCAGTCTGAGGCCACGATTCCCGTTTGGAATCACAACTGCTATTCCTGTCTCGAGATCACAATTCCAGTCTGAGGCCCCAATTCCTGTTTGGAATCAGTACTGCAGATCATGGCTCGAGCTCACTATTACAGTTTGGAATCACAATAGGAGTTCATGGAATGAGGTCACAATTACTCTCTGAGGTCATAATTTCTGTTTGGAATCACAATTGCAGTTCAAAGCTCGAGGTCTTAATTCCAGTCTGCGGTCACAATTCCGGTTTGGAATCACAATTGCAGTTCAAGGCTTGAGATCACAATGCCAGACTGAGGTCTCAATTCCCGTTTGGAATCACAACTGCTGCTCAATGCTCGGGGTCACAATTCCAGTCTGAGGCCACAATTCCCGTTTGGAATCACAACTGCTATTCAAGGCTTGAGTTTACAATTCCAGTTTGGAATCACAATTGCAGTTCAAGTCTCGAGATCACAATTCCAGTCTGAGGCCCCAATTCCTGTTTGAAATCCAATTGTAGTCCAAGGCTCGAGGTCACAAATCCAGTCTGAGGTCACAATTCTTGTTTGGAATCAAAATTGCAGTTCAAGGCTCAAGATCACAATTGCAGTCTGAGGCCACAATTCCTGTTTGGAATCACAATGGCAGTTCAAGGCTAGAGATCACAATTCCAGTCTGAGGCCACAATTCCCGTTTGGAATCACAATGGCAGTTCAAGGCCCGAGATCACAATTCCAGTCTGAGCCCCCAATTCCGGTTTGATTTCAGAGCTGCAGCTTAAGGTTCAGGGTCACAATTCCAGTCTGAGGTCCCGATATCGGTTTGGTTCCACAACTGCAGCTCAAATCTCTAGGTCACAAATTCAGTGTGTGGTCACTAATCCCGTTTGGAATCACATTTACAATTCAAGGGTCGAGATCACAATTCCAGTCTGAGGCCACAATTCCCGTTTGGAATTACAACTGCTATTCAAGCCTCGAGGTCACAATTCCGGTTTGGAATCACAATTGCATTTCAAGGCTGGAGAACACAATTCCAGTTTCAAATCACATTTGCATTTTAAGTCATGAGGCCACAATTCCAGTATGAGGACACAATTCCTGTTTGGAATCACAACTGATCTTCAAGGCTTGAGCTCACAATTGCAGTCAGAGTTCATGAATCCTGTTTGGTATCACAAATACATTTCAAGTCTCCAGATCACAATTCCAGTCTTAGGCCCCAAATCCTGTCAGGAAACACTACTAAAGTTCAAGGCTCGAAGACACAATTGCAGTCTGAGGACCCAATACCGGTTTGGTATCAAAACCGCAGCTCAAGGCTCGGGGTCACAAATCCAGTCTGAGATCACAATTGCGGTTTGGTATCAGAACTGCAGCTCAAATCTCTAGGTCACAAATGCAGTGTGTGGTCACAAATCCCGTTTGGAATCACATTTGCAGTTCAAGGGTCGAGATCACAATTCCAGTCTGAGCCCCCAATTCCAGTCTGAGGACCCAATTCCGGTTTGGTATCACAGATGCAGCACAAGGCTCAGGGTCACAATTCCAGTCTGAGGACCCAATTCCGCTTTGGAATCACAACTTAATTTCAAGGTTCGTAGTCACAGTTCCAGTTTGAGGTCCCAATTCCGGCTCTGAATCGCAACTGCTCTACATTGCTCGAGGTGACGATTCCAGTCTGAAGACTCAATTCCGGTATGGTATCACAACTGCAGCTCAAGCCTAGTTGTCACATTTCCAGTCTGAGGCCACGATTCCCGTTTGGAATCACAATTGCTATTCCTGTCTCGAGATCACAATTCCAGTCTGAGGCCCCAATTCCTGTTTGGAATCAGTACTGCAGATCATGGCTAGGAGTCACAATTCCAGTCTGAGGCCCCAATTCCCGGTTGGACTCACAACTGCAGTTCAAGGCTCGAGGTCACAATTCCAGTCTGAGGTCACAATTCCCAGTTGGACTCACAACTGCCGGTCAAGCCTCGAGGTCACAATTCCAGTCTGAGGTCACAAGTCCTGTTTGGAATCACAATTGCAGTTCAAGGCTTGAGTTCACAATTCCAGTTTCAAATCACATTTGCATTTTAAGTCATGAGGCCACAATTCCAGTATGAGGACACAATTCCTGTTTGGAATCACAATTGATGTTCAAGCCTCGAGGTCACAATTCCAGTCTGAGGCCCCAATTCCCAGTTGGACTCACAACTGCCGTTCAAGGCTCGAGGTCACAATTCCAGTCTGAGGCCCCAATTCCCAGTCGGACTCACAACTGCCGGTCAAGGCTCGAGATCACAATTCCAGTCTGAGGCCCCAATTCCTGTTTGAAATCCAATTGTAATTCAAGTCTCGAGGTCACAAATCCAGTCTGCGGTCACAATTCTTGTTTGGAATCAAAATTGCAGTTCAAGGCTCGAGATCACAATTCCAGTCTGAGGCCACAATTCCCGTTTGGAATCACAACTGCTATTCAAGGCTTGAGTTCACAATTCCAATTTGGAATCACAATTGCAGTTCAAGGCTTGAGTTCACAATTCCAGTTTCAAATCACATTTGCATTTTAAGTCATGAGGCCACAATTCCAGTATGAGGACACAATTCCTGTTTGGAATCACAATTGATGTTCAAGCCTCGAGGTCACAATTCCAGTCTGAGGCCACAATACGGCTTTGGAATCACAACTAAAATTCAAGGCTCGAAGTCACAACTGCAGTCTGAGGACGCAATAGCTGTTTGGAATCAGTACTGCAGCTCAAGGCTCCGGGGTCATAGTTCCAGTCTGAGGCCACAATTCCCGTTTGGAATCACAACTGCAATTCAAGGCCCGAGGTCACAATTACAGTTCGGAATCACAACTGCTATTCAAGGCTCGAGGTCACAATTCAAGTCTGAGGCCACAATTCCGGTTTGGAATCATATTAGCAGTTCAAGGCTTGATTTCACAATTCCGGTTTGAAATAACAATTGCATTTCAAGGCTTGAGGTCACAATTCCAGTTTGAAATCACATTTGCATTTTAAGTCTTGAGGCCACAATTCCAGTATGAGGATAGAATTCATGTTGGGAATCACGATTGATGTTCAATGCTCGAGGTCACAATTCCAGTCAGAGTTCATGAATCCTGTTTGGAATCACAATTGCATTTCAACTCTCAAGATCACAATTCCAGTCTTAGGCCCCAAATCCTGTCAGGAAACACTACTAAAGTTCAAGGCTCGAAGACACGATTCTAGTCTGATGACCCTATACTGGTTTGGAATCACAAGTGCAGCTCAAGGCTCGGGGTCACAATTCCAGTCTGAGGCCACAATTCCCGTTTGGAATCACAATGCAGTTCAAGGATCGAGGTCACAATTACAGTTTGGATTCACAATAGCAGTTCATGGAATGAAATCACAATTCCAGTCTTAGGTCAATATTCCTGTTTGGAATCACAACTGCTATTCCTGTCTCGAGATCACAATTCCAGTCTGAGGACCCAATTCCGGTTTGGTATCACAAATGCAGCACAAGGCTCAGGGTCACAATTCAAGTCTGAGGCCACAATTCCGCTTTGGAATCACAACTTAATTTCAAGGTTTGAAGTCACTGTTCCAGTCTGAGGTCCCAATTCCGGCTCTGAATCGTAACTGTTCTACATTGCTCGAGGTGACGATTCCAGTCTGAAGACTCAATTCCGGTATGGTATCATGACTGCAGCTCCAAGCCTAGTTGTCACATTTCCAGTCTGAGGCCACGATTCCCGTTTGGAATCACAACTGCTATTCCTGTCTCGAGATCACAATTCCAGTCTGAGGCCCCAATTCCTGTTTGGAATCAGTACTGCAGATCATGGCTAGGAGTCACAATTCCAGTCTGAGGCCCCAATTCCCAGTTGGACTCACAACTGCCGTTCAAGGCTCGAGGTCACAATTCCAGTCTGTGGTCACAATTCCAGTTTGGAATCACAACTGGAGTTCAAGGCTCGAGGTCACAATTACAGTTTGGAATCACAAGAGCAGTTCATGGAATGAGGTCACAATTACTCTCTGAGGTCATAGTTTCTGTTTGGAATCACAATTGCAGTTCAAAGCTCGAGGTCTCAATTCCAGTCTGAGTCCCCAATTCTGTGTTGGAATCACAACGGATGTTCATGTCTCGAGATCACGATTCCAGTCTGAGGACCCAATTCCGGTTTGGTATCACAAGTGCAGCTCAAGGCTCAGGGTCACAATTCCAGTCTGAGGCCACAATTCCCGTTTGGAATCACAACTGCAGTTCAAGGATTGAGGTCACAATTACAGTTTGGATTCACAATAGCAGTTCATGGAATGAAATCACAATTCCAGTCTTAGGTCAATATTCCTGTTTGGAATCACAACTGATGTTCATGTCTCGAGATCACGATTCCAGTCTGAGGACCCAATTCCGGTTTGGTATCACAGATGCAGCACAAGGCTCAGGGTCACAATTCCAGTCTGAGGACCCAATTCCGCTTTGGAATCACAACTTAATTTCAAGGTTCGTAGTCACAGTTCCAGTTTGAGGTCCCAATTCCGGCTCTGAATCGCAACTGCTCTACATTGCTCGAGGTGACGATTCCAGTCTGAAGACTCAATTCCGGTATGGTATCACAACTGCAGCTCAAGCCTAGTTGTCACATTTCCAGTTTGAGGCCACGATTCCCGTTTGGAATCACAATTGCTATTCCTGTCTCGAGATCACAATTCCAGTCTGAGGCCCCAATTCCTGTTTGGAATCAGTACTGCAGATCATGGCTAGGAGTCACAATTCCAGTCTGAGGCCCCAATTCCCGGTTGGACTCACAACTGCAGTTCAAGGCTCGAGGTCACAATTCCAGTCTGAGGTCACAAGTCCTGTTTGGAATCACAACTGGAGTTCAAGGCTCGAGGTCACAATTACAGTTTGGAATCACAATAGCAGTTCATAGAATGAGGTCACAATTACTCTCTGAGGTCAAAGTTTCTGTTTGGAATCACAATTGCAGTTCAAAGTTCGAGGTCTCAATTCCAGTCTGCCGTCACAATTCCGGTTTGGAATCAGAAGTGCTGTTCAAGTCTCGGGGTCACCATTCCAGTCTGAGGCCACAATTCCCGTTTGGAATCACAACTGCAGCTCATGTCTCGAGGTCACGATTCCAGTCTTAGGTCACAATTCCAGTTTGGAATCACAATTGCAGTACAAGCCTGGAGAACACAATTCCTGTCTGAGGTCCCAATATCGGTTTGGTATCACAACTGCAGCTCAAATCTCTAGGTCACAAATTCAGTGTGTGGTCACAAATCCCGTTTGGAATCACATTTGCAGTTCAAGGGTCGAGATCACAATTCCAGTCTGAGCCCCCAATTCCGTTTTGTAATCACAACTGCTGTTCATGTCTCGAGGTCACAATTCCAGTCTGAAGACCCAATTCCGGTTTGGTATCACAGATGCAGCACAAGGCTCAGGGTCACAATTCAAGTCTGAGGCCACAATTCCGCTTTGGAATCACAACTTAATTTCAAGGTTTGAAGTCACAGTTCCAGTCTGAGGTCCCAATTCCGGCTCTGAATCGTAACTGCTCTACATTGCTCGAGGTGATGATTCCAGTCTGAAGACTCAATTCCGGTATGGTATCACAACTGCAGCTCAAGCCTAGTTGTCACATTTCCAGTCTGAGGCCACGATTCCCGTTTGGAATCACAACTGCTATTCCTGTCTCAAGATCACAATTCCAGTCTGAGGCCCCAATTCCTATTTGGAATCAGTACTGCAGTTCAAGGCTCGAGCTCACTATTACAGTTTGGAATCACAATAGGAGTTCATGGAATGAGGTCACAATTACTCTCTGAGGTCATAATTTCTGTTTGGAATCACAATTGCAGTTCAAAGCTCGAGGTCTTAATTCCAGTCTGCGGTCACAATTCCGGTTTGGAATCACAATTGCAGTTCAAGGCTTGAGATCACAATGCCAGACTGAGGTCTCAATTCCCGTTTGGAATCACAACTGCTGCTCAATGCTCGGGGTCACAATTCCAGTCTGAGGCCACAATTCCCGTTTGGAATCACAACTGCTATTCAAGGCTTGAGTTTACAATTCCAGTTTGGAATCACAATTGCAGTTCAAGTCTCGAGATCACAATTCCAGTCTGAGGCCCCAATTCCTGTTTGAAATCCAATTGTAGTCCAAGGCTCGAGGTCACAAATCCAGTCTGAGGTCACAATTCTTGTTTGGAATCAAAATTGCAGTTCAAGGCTCAAGATCACAATTGCAGTCTGAGGCCACAATTCCTGTTTGGAATCACAATGGCAGTTCAAGGCTAGAGATCACAATTCCAGTCTGAGGCCACAATTCCCGTTTGGAATCACAATGGCAGTTCAAGGCCTGAGATCACAATTCCAGTCTGAGCCCCCAATTGTGGTTTGATTTCAGAGCTGCAGCTTAAGGTTCAGGGTCACAATTCCAGTCTGAGGTCCCGATATCGGTTTGGTTCCACAACTGCAGCTCAAATCTCTAGGTCACAAATTCAGTGTGTGGTCACTAATCCCGTTTGGAATCACATTTACAATTCAAGGGTCGAGATCACAATTCCAGTCTGAGGCCACAATTCCCGTTTGGAATTACAACTGCTATTCAAGCCTCGAGGTCACAATTCCGGTTTGGAATCACAATTGCATTTCAAGGCTGGAGAACACAATTCCAGTTTCAAATCACATTTGCATTTTAAGTCATGAGGCCACAATTCCAGTATGAGGACACAATTCCTGTTTGGAATCACAACTGATCTTCAAGGCTTGAGCTCACAATTGCAGTCAGAGTTCATGAATCCTGTTTGGTATCACAAATACATTTCAAGTCTCGAGATCACAATTCCAGTCTTATGCCCCAAATCCTGTCAGGAAACACTACTAAAGTTCAAGACTCGAAGACACAATTGCAGTCTGAGGACCCAATACCGGTTTGGTATCAAAACCGCAGCTCAAGGCTCGGGGTCACAAATCCAGTCTGAGATCACAATTGCGGTTTGGTATCAGAACTGCAGCTCAAATCTCTAGGTCACAAATGCAGTGTGTGGTCACAAATCCCGTTTGGAATCACATTTGCAGTTCAAGGGTCGAGATCACAATTCCAGTCTGAGCCCCCAATTCCAGTCTGAGGACCCAATTCCGGTTTGGTATCACAGATGCAGCACAAGGCTCAGGGTCACAATTCCAGTCTGAGGACCCAATTCCGCTTTGGAATCACAACTTAATTTCAAGGTTCGTAGTCACAGTTCCAGTTTGAGGTCCCAATTCCGGCTCTGAATCGCAACTGCTCTACATTGCTCGAGGTGACGATTCCAGTCTGAAGACTCAATTCCGGTATGGTATCACAACTGCAGCTCAAGCCTAGTTGTCACATTTCCAGTCTGAGGCCACGATTCCCGTTTGGAATCACAACTGCTATTCCTGTCTCGAGATCACAATTCCAGTCTGAGCCCCCAATTCCAGTCTGAGGACCCAATTCCGCTTTGGAATCACAATTTAATTTCAAGGTTCGTAGTCACAGTTCCAGTTTGAGGTCCCAATTCCGGCTCTGAATCGCAACTGCTCTACATTGCTCGAGGTGACGATTCCAGTCTGAAGACTCAATTCCGGTATGGTATCACAACTGCAGCTCAAGCCTAGTTGTCACATTTCCAGTCTGAGGCCACGATTCCCGTTTGGAATCACAATTGCTATTCCTGTCTCGAGATCACAATTCCAGTCTGAGGCCCCAATTCCTGTTTGGAATCAGTACTGCAGATCATGGCTAGGAGTCACAATTCCAGTCTGAGGCCCCAATTCCCGGTTGGACTCACAACTGCAGTTCAAGGCTCGAGGTCACAATTCCAGTCTGAGGTCACAATTCCCAGTTGGACTCACAACTGCCGGTCAAGCCTCGAGGTCACAATTCCAGTCTGAGGTCACAAGTCCTGTTTGGAATCACAATTGCAGTTCAAGGCTTGAGTTCACAATTCCAGTTTCAAATCACATTTGCATTTTAAGTCATGAGGCCACAATTCCAGTATGAGGACACAATTCCTGTTTGGAATCACAATTGATGTTCAAGCCTCGAGGTCACAATTCCAGTCTGAGGCCCCAATTCCCAGTTGGACTCACAACTGCCGTTCAAGGCTCGAGGTCACAATTCCAGTCTGAGGCCCCAATTCCCAGTCGGACTCACAACTGCCGGTCAAGGCTCGAGATCACAATTCCAGTCTGAGGCCCCAATTCCCAGTCGGACTCACAACTGCCGGTCAAGGCTCGAGATCACAATTCCAGTCTGAGGCCCCAATTCCTGTTTGAAATCCAATTGTAGTTCAAGTCTCGAGGTCACAAATCCAGTCTGCGGTCACAATTCTTGTTTGGAATCAAAATTGCAGTTCAAGGCTCGAGATCACAATTCCAGTCTGAGGCCACAATTCCCGTTTGGAATCACAACTGCTATTCAAGGCTTGAGGTCACAAGTCCTGTTTGGAATCACAATTGCAGTTCAAGGCTTGAGTTCACAATTCCAGTTTCAAATCACATTTGCATTTTAAGTCATGAGGCCACAATTCCAGTATGAGGCCACAATTCCTGTTTGGAATCACAATTGATGTTCAAGCCTCGAGGTCACAATTCCAGTCTGAGGCCACAATACGGCTTTGGAATCACAACTAAAATTCAAGGCTCGAAGTCACAACTGCAGTCTGAGGACGCAATAGCTGTTTGGAATCAGTACTGCAGCTCAAGGCTCCGGGGTCATAGTTCCAGTCTGAGGCCACAATTCCCGTTTGGAATCACAACTGCAATTCAAGGCCCGAGGTCACAATTACAGTTCGGAATCACAACTGCTATTCAAGGCTCGAGGTCACAATTCAAGTCTGAGGCCACAATTCCGGTTTGGAATCATATTAGCAGTTCAAGGCTTGATTTCACAATTCCGGTTTGAAATAACAATTGCATTTCAAGGCTTGAGGTCACAATTCCAGTTTGAAATCACATTTGCATTTTAAGTCTTGAGGCCACAATTCCAGTATGAGGATAGAATTCATGTTGGGAATCACGATTGATGTTCAATGCTCGAGGTCACAATTCCAGTCAGAGTTCATGAATCCTGTTTGGAATCACAATTGCATTTCAACTCTCAAGATCACAATTCCAGTCTTAGGCCCCAAATCCTGTCAGGAAACACTACTAAAGTTCAAGGCTCGAAGACACGATTCTAGTCTGATGACCCTATACTGGTTTGGAATCACAAGTGCAGCTCAAGGCTCGGGGTCACAATTCCAGTCTGAGGCCACAATTCCCGTTTGGAATCACAATGCAGTTCAAGGATCGAGGTCACAATTACAGTTTGGATTCACAATAGCAGTTCATGGAATGAAATCACAATTCCAGTCTTAGGTCAATATTCCTGTTTGGAATCACAACTGCTATTCCTGTCTCGAGATCACAATTCCAGTCTGAGGACCCAATTCCGGTTTGGTATCACAAATGCAGCACAAGGCTCAGGGTCACAATTCAAGTCTGAGGCCACAATTCCGCTTTGGAATCACAACTTAATTTCAAGGTTTGAAGTCACTGTTCCAGTCTGAGGTCCCAATTCCGGCTCTGAATCGTAACTGTTCTACATTGCTCGAGGTGACGATTCCAGTCTGAAGACTCAATTCCGGTATGGTATCATGACTGCAGCTCCAAGCCTAGTTGTCACATTTCCAGTCTGAGGCCACGATTCCCGTTTGGAATCACAACTGCTATTCCTGTCTCGAGATCACAATTCCAGTCTGAGGCCCCAATTCCTGTTTGGAATCAGTACTGCAGATCATGGCTAGGAGTCACAATTCCAGTCTGAGGCCCCAATTCCCAGTTGGACTCACAACTGCCGTTCAAGGCTCGAGGTCACAATTCCAGTCTGTGGTCACAATTCCAGTTTGGAATCACAACTGGAGTTCAAGGCTCGAGGTCACAATTACAGTTTGGAATCACAAGAGCAGTTCATGGAATGAGGTCACAATTACTCTCTGAGGTCATAGTTTCTGTTTGGAATCACAATTGCAGTTCAAAGCTCGAGGTCTCAATTCCAGTCTGAGCCCCCAATTCTGTGTTGGAATCACAACGGATGTTCATGTCTCGAGATCACGATTCCAGTCTGAGGACCCAATTCCGGTTTGGTATCACAAGTGCAGCTCAAGGCTCAGGGTCACAATTCCAGTCTGAGGCCACAATTCCCGTTTGGAATCACAACTGCAGTTCAAGGATTGAGGTCACAATTACAGTTTGGATTCACAATAGCAGTTCATGGAATGAAATCACAATTCCAGTCTTAGGTCAATATTCCTGTTTGGAATCACAACTGATGTTCATGTCTCGAGATCACGATTCCAGTCTGAGGACCCAATTCCGGTTTGGTATCACAGATGCAGCACAAGGCTCAGGGTCACAATTCCAGTCTGAGGACCCAATTCCGCTTTGGAATCACAACTTAATTTCAAGGTTCGTAGTCACAGTTCCAGTTTGAGGTCCCAATTCCGGCTCTGAATCGCAACTGCTCTACATTGCTCGAGGTGACGATTCCAGTCTGAAGACTCAATTCCGGTATGGTATCACAACTGCAGCTCAAGCCTAGTTGTCACATTTCCAGTCTGAGGCCACGATTCCCGTTTGGAATCACAATTGCTATTCCTGTCTCGAGATCACAATTCCAGTCTGAGGCCCCAATTCCTGTTTGGAATCAGTACTGCAGATCATGGCTAGGAGTCACAATTCCAGTCTGAGGCCCCAATTCCCGGTTGGACTCACAACTGCAGTTCAAGGCTCGAGGTCACAATTCCAGTCTGAGGTCACAATTCCCAGTTGGACTCACAACTGCCGGTCAAGCCTCGAGGTCACAATTCCAGTCTGAGGTCACAAGTCCTGTTTGGAATCACAACTGGAGTTCAAGGCTCGAGGTCACAATTACAGTTTGGAATCACAATAGCAGTTCATAGAATGAGGTCACAATTACTCTCTGAGGTCAAAGTTTCTGTTTGGAATCACAATTGCAGTTCAAAGTTCGAGGTCTCAATTCCAGTCTGCCGTCACAATTCCGGTTTGGAATCAGAAGTGCTGTTCAAGTCTCGGGGTCACCATTCCAGTCTGAGGCCACAATTCCCGTTTGGAATCACAACTGCAGCTCATGTCTCGAGGTCACGATTCCAGTCTTAGGTCACAATTCCAGTTTGGAATCACAATTGCAGTACAAGCCTGGAGAACACAATTCCTGTCTGAGGTCCCAATATCGGTTTGGTATCACAACTGCAGCTCAAATCTCTAGGTCACAAATTCAGTGTGTGGTCACAAATCCCGTTTGGAATCACATTTGCAGTTCTAGGGTGAATATCACAATTTCAGTCTGAGCCCCCAATTCCGTTTTGTAATCACAACTGCTGTTCATGTCTCGAGGTCACAATTCCAGTCTGAAGACCCAATTCCGGTTTGGTATCACAGATGCAGCATAAGGCTCAGGGTCACAATTCACGTCTGAGGCCACAATTCCGCTTTGGAATCACAACTTAATTTCAAGGTTTGAAGTCACAGTTCCAGTCTGAGGTCCCAATTCCGGCTCTGAATCGTAACTGCTCTACATTGCTCGAGGTGATGATTCCAGTCTGAAGACTCAATTCCGGTATGGTATCACAACTGCAGCTCAAGCCTAGTTGTCACATTTCCAGTCTGAGGCCACGATTCCCGTTTGGAATCACAACTGCTATTCCTGTCTCAAGATCACAATTCCAGTCTGAGGCCCCAATTCCTATTTGGAATCAGTACTGCAGTTCAAGGCTCGAGCTCACTATTACAGTTTGGAATCACAATAGGAGTTCATGGAATGAGGTCACAATTACTCTCTGAGGTCATAATTTCTGTTTGGAATCACAATTGCAGTTCAAAGCTCGAGGTCTTAATTCCAGTCTGCGGTCACAATTCCGGTTTGGAATCACAATTGCAGTTCAAGGCTTGAGATCACAATGCCAGACTGAGGTCTCAATTCCCGTTTGGAATCACAACTGCTGCTCAATGCTCGGGGTCACAATTCCAGTCTGAGGCCACAATTCCCGTTTGGAATCACAACTGCTATTCAAGGCTTGAGTTTACAATTCCAGTTTGGAATCACAATTGCAGTTCAAGTCTCGAGATCACAATTCCAGTCTGAGGCCCCAATTCCTGTTTGAAATCCAATTGTAGTCCAAGGCTCGAGGTCACAAATCCAGTCTGAGGTCACAATTCTTGTTTGGAATCAAAATTGCAGTTCAAGGCTCAAGATCACAATTGCAGTCTGAGGCCACAATTCCTGTTTGGAATCACAATGGCAGTTCAAGGCTAGAGATCACAATTCCAGTCTGAGGCCACAATTCACGTTTGGAATCACAATGGCAGTTCAAGGCCCGAGATCACAATTCCAGTCTGAGCCCCCAATTCCGGTTTGATTTCAGAGCTGCAGCTTAAGGTTCAGGGTCACAATTCCAGTCTGAGGTCCCGATATCGGTTTGGTTCCACAACTGCAGCTCAAATCTCTAGGTCACAAATTCAGTGTGTGGTCACTAATCCCGTTTGGAATCACATTTACAATTCAAGGGTCGAGATCACAATTCCAGTCTGAGGCCACAATTCCCGTTTGGAATTACAACTGCTATTCAAGCCTCGAGGTCACAATTCCGGTTTGGAATCACAATTGCATTTCAAGGCTGGAGAACACAATTCCAGTTTCAAATCACATTTGCATTTTAAGTCATGAGGCCACAATTCCAGTATGAGGACACAATTCCTGTTTGGAATCACAACTGATCTTCAAGGCTTGAGCTCACAATTGCAGTCAGAGTTCATGAATCCTGTTTGGTATCACAAATACATTTCAAGTCTCCAGATCACAATTCCAGTCTTAGGCCCCAAATCCTGTCAGGAAACACTACTAAAGTTCAAGGCTCGAAGACACAATTGCAGTCTGAGGACCCAATACCGGTTTGGTATCAAAACCGCAGCTCAAGGCTCGGGGTCACAAATCCAGTCTGAGATCACAATTGCGGTTTGGTATCAGAACTGCAGCTCAAATCTCTAGGTCACAAATGCAGTGTGTGGTCACAAATCCCGTTTGGAATCACATTTGCAGTTCAAGGGTCGAGATCACAATTCCAGTCTGAGCCCCCAATTCCAGTCTGAGGACCCAATTCCGCTTTGGAATCACAATTTAATTTCAAGGTTCGTAGTCACAGTTCCAGTTTGAGGTCCCAATTCCGGCTCTGAATCGCAACTGCTCTACATTGCTCGAGGTGACGATTCCAGTCTGAAGACTCAATTCCGGTATGGTATCACAACTGCAGCTCAAGCCTAGTTGTCACATTTCCAGTCTGAGGCCACGATTCCTGTTTGGAATCACAATTGCTATTCCTGTCTCGAGATCACAATTCCAGTCTGAGGCCCCAATTCCTGTTTGGAATCAGTACTGCAGATCATGGCTAGGAGTCACAATTCCAGTCTGAGGCCCCAATTCCCGGTTGGACTCACAACTGCAGTTCAAGGCTCGAGGTCACAATTCCAGTCTGAGGTCACAATTCCCAGTTGGACTCACAACTGCCGGTCAAGCCTCGAGGTCACAATTCCAGTCTGAGGTCACAAGTCCTGTTTGGAATCACAATTGCAGTTCAAGGCTTGAGTTCACAATTCCAGTTTCAAATCACATTTGCATTTTAAGTCATGAGGCCACAATTCCAGTATGAGGACACAATTCCTGTTTGGAATCACAATTGATGTTCAAGCCTCGAGGTCACAATTCCAGTCTGAGGCCCCAATTCCCAGTTGGACTCACAACTGCCGTTCAAGGCTCGAGGTCACAATTCCAGTCTGAGGCCCCAATTCCCAGTCGGACTCACAACTGCCGGTCAAGGCTCGAGATCACAATTCCAGTCTGAGGCCCCAATTCCCAGTCGGACTCACAACTGCCGGTCAAGGCTCGAGATCACAATTCCAGTCTGAGGCCCCAATTCCTGTTTGAAATCCAATTGTAGTTCAAGTCTCGAGGTCACAAATCCAGTCTGCGGTCACAATTCTTGTTTGGAATCAAAATTGCAGTTCAAGGCTCGAGATCACAATTCCAGTCTGAGGCCACAATTCCCGTTTGGAATCACAACTGCTATTCAAGGCTTGAGGTCACAAGTCCTGTTTGGAATCACAATTGCAGTTCAAGGCTTGAGTTCACAATTCCAGTTTCAAATCACATTTGCATTTTAAGTCATGAGGCCACAATTCCAGTATGAGGACACAATTCCTGTTTGGAATCACAATTGATGTTCAAGCCTCGAGGTCACAATTCCAGTCTGAGGCCACAATACGGCTTTGGAATCACAACTAAAATTCAAGGCTCGAAGTCACAACTGCAGTCTGAGGACGCAATAGCTGTTTGGAATCAGTACTGCAGCTCAAGGCTCCGGGGTCATAGTTCCAGTCTGAGGCCACAATTCCCGTTTGGAATCACAACTGCAATTCAAGGCCCGAGGTCACAATTACAGTTCGGAATCACAACTGCTATTCAAGGCTCGAGGTCACAATTCAAGTCTGAGGCCACAATTCCGGTTTGGAATCATATTAGCAGTTCAAGGCTTGATTTCACAATTCCGGTTTGAAATAACAATTGCATTTCAAGGCTTGAGGTCACAATTCCAGTTTGAAATCACATTTGCATTTTAAGTCTTGAGGCCACAATTCCAGTATGAGGATAGAATTCATGTTGGGAATCACGATTGATGTTCAATGCTCGAGGTCACAATTCCAGTCAGAGTTCATGAATCCTGTTTGGAATCACAATTGCATTTCAACTCTCAAGATCACAATTCCAGTCTTAGGCCCCAAATCCTGTCAGGAAACACTACTAAAGTTCAAGGCTCGAAGACACGATTCTAGTCTGATGACCCTATACTGGTTTGGAATCACAAGTGCAGCTCAAGGCTCGGGGTCACAATTCCAGTCTGAGGCCACAATTCCCGTTTGGAATCACAACTGCAGTTCAAGGATCGAGGTCACAATTACAGTTTGGATTCACAATAGCAGTTCATGGAATGAAATCACAATTCCAGTCTTAGGTCAATATTCCTGTTTGGAATCACAACTGCTATTCCTGTCTCGAGATCACAATTCCAGTCTGAGGACCCAATTCCGCTTTGGTATCACAAATGCAGCACAAGGCTCAGGGTCACAATTCAAGTGTGAGGCCACAATTCCGCTTTGGAATCACAACTTAATTTCAAGGTTTGAAGTCACTGTTCCAGTCTGAGGTCCCAATTCCGGCTCTGAATCGTAACTGTTCTACATTGCTCGAGGTGACGATTCCAGTCTGAAGACTCAATTCCGGTATGGTATCACGACTGCAGCTCCAAGCCTAGTTGTCACATTTCCAGTCTGAGGCCACGATTCCCGTTTGGAATCACAACTGCTATTCCTGTCTCGAGATCACAATTCCAGTCTGAGGCCCCAATTCCTGTTTGGAATCAGTACTGCAGATCATGGCTAGGAGTCACAATTCCAGTCTGAGGCCCCAGTTCCCAGTTGGACTCACAACTGCCGTTCAAGGCTCGAGGTCACAATTCCAGTCTGTGGTCACAATTCCAGTTTGGAATCACAACTGGAGTTCAAGGCTCGAGGTCACAATTACAGTTTGGAATCACAAGAGCAGTTCATGGAATGAGGTCACAATTACTCTCTGAGGTCATAGTTTCTGTTTGGAATCACAATTGCAGTTCAAAGCTCGAGGTCTCAATTCCAGTCTGAGCCCCCAATTCTGTGTTGGAATCACAACGGATGTTCATGTCTCGAGATCACGATTCCAGTCTGAGGACCCAATTCCGGTTTGGTATCACAAGTGCAGCTCAAGGCTCAGGGTCACAATTCCAGTCTGAGGCCACAATTCCCGTTTGGAATCACAACTGCAGTTCAAGGATTGAGGTCACAATTACAGTTTGGATTCACAATAGCAGTTCATGGAATGAAATCACAATTCCAGTCTTAGGTCAATATTCCTGTTTGGAATCACAACTGATGTTCATGTCTCGAGATCACGATTCCAGTCTGAGGACCCAATTCCGGTTTGGTATCACAGATGCAGCACAAGGCTCAGGGTCACAATTCCAGTCTGAGGACCCAATTCCGCTTTGGAATCACAACTTAATTTCAAGGTTCGTAGTCACAGTTCCAGTTTGAGGTCCCAATTCCGGCTCTGAATCGCAACTGCTCTACATTGCTCGAGGTGACGATTCCAGTCTGAAGACTCAATTCCGGTATGGTATCACAACTGCAGCTCAAGCCTAGTTGTCACATTTCCAGTCTGAGGCCACGATTCCCGTTTGGAATCACAACTGCTATTCCTGTCTCGAGATCACAATTCCAGTCTGAGGCCCCAATTCCCGGTTGGACTCACAACTGCAGTTCAAGGCTCGAGGTCACAATTCCAGTCTGAGGTCACAATTCCCAGTTGGACACACACCTGCCGGTCAAGGCTCGAGGTCACAATTCCAGTCTGAGGTCACAAGTCCTGTTTGGAATCACAGCTGGAGTTCAAGGCTCGAGGTCACAATTACAGTTTGGAATCACAATAGCAGTTCATAGAATGAGGTCACAATTACTCTCTGAGGTCAAAGTTTCTGTTTGGAATCACAATTGCAGTTCAAAGTTCGAGGTCTCAATTCCAGTCTGCCGTCACAATTCCAGTTTGGAATCAGAAGTGCTGTTCAAGTCTCGGGGTCACCATTCCAGTCTGAGGCCACAATTCCCGTTTGGAATCACAACTGCTGATCCTGTCTCGAGGTCACGATTCCAGTCTTAGGTCACAATTCCAGTTTGGAATCACAATTGCAGTACAAGCCTGGAGAACACAATTCCTGTCTGAGGTCCCAATATCGGTTTGGTATCACAACTGCAGCTCAAATCTCTAGGTCACAAATTCAGTGTGTGGTCACAAATCCCGTTTGGAATCACATTTGCAGTTCTAGGGTGAATATCACAATTTCAGTCTGAGCCCCCAATTCCGTTTTGTAATCACAACTGCTGTTCATGTCTCGAGGTCACAATTCCAGTCTGAAGACCCAATTCCAGTTTGGTATCACAGATGCAGCACAAGGCTCAGGGTCACAATTCAAGTCTGAGGCCACAATTCTGCTTTGGAATCACAACTTAATTTCAAGGTTTGAAGTCACAGTTCCAGTCTGAGGTCCCAATTCCGGCTCTGAATCGCAACTGCTCTACATTGCTCGAGGTGATGATTTCAGTCTGAAGACTCAATTCCGGTATGGTATCACAACTGCAGCTCAAGCCTAGTTGTCACATTTCCAGTCTGAGGCCACGATTCCCGTTTGGAATCACAACTGCTATTCCTGTCTCGAGATCACAATTCCAGTCTGAGGCCCCAATTCCTGTTTGGAATCAGTACTGCAGTTCAAGGCTCGAGCTCACTATTACAGTTTGGAATCACAATAGGAGTTCATGGAATGAGGTCACAATTACTCTCTGAGGTCATAATTTCTGTTTGGAATCACAATTGCAGTTCAAAGCTCGAGGTCTCAATTCCAGTCTGCGGTCACAATTCCGGTTTGGAATCACAATTGCAGTTCAAGGCTTGAGATCACAATGCCAGACTGAGGTCTCAATTCCCGTTTGGAATCACAACTGCTGCTCAATGCTCGCGGTCACAATTCCAGTCTGAGGCCACAATTCCCGTTTGGAATCACAACTGCTATTCAAGGCTTGAGTTTACAATTCCAGTTTGGAATCACAATTGCAGTTCTGTAGAGAGCATGGTGCAGGAATAGCTGGAAGAAAAAGGCCATAGTCAGATCAACTTAGTAAAGCTAGCAAAGTGGGCCTCAGTCTCACGGATACAGTGTCCTTGAGATAAGGAAGACACGCAGAATTGAGAAAAACATGAATGCCGAAGTGCTTAGCTAAGCCGCACAGCTAGACCAATGATGAGCTCAGATTTTGCACTATGCATGAGCTAATTAAGCACTGTATTTAATCGCCACTCTGCGTATCAATAAACGAGACTTTGCTGATGACCGAATTGGTGTCCGCGTCTCCCTTCTCCGACATTTGGTGAACCCCGACGTGCCTCCGTCGCTGAAAAGAAAACGGTTTCAGAAAACGGGGGAGAACGCGCCACGGTCGGTGAAGTAGAGTTGGGGCCTGCCGCAACCGGGTCGGTGTCAAACGACGTAGGGAAGACACCCCCAGGAGCCATAAAGGTGGTCCTGGGCCATACGTGCTGCCGAAGCCGGAGAGTTGCAACAGCGCTGACGACGAAAAATGGACAGGCAAGCAGCATATGATTTATTTATAGCACATATAGATAAGTTAGGGTTAAAAGAGATTAATCCCAGGAAGGATATACCGGGGTTGTTAGTCTGGGGTTATGCTAAAGGTTTATTCTCTAATCCTCACACCGTGCATGATTTAAATGAGTGGCGTAAGTTAGGGGATGCACTGTGGGAGGCGGTATT
This sequence comes from Sturnus vulgaris, assembly GCF_052056855.1. Taxonomy (NCBI): domain Eukaryota; kingdom Metazoa; phylum Chordata; class Aves; order Passeriformes; family Sturnidae; genus Sturnus; species Sturnus vulgaris. The sequence continues at coordinate 81,674 of NW_028276434.1, read as the reverse complement.
ACAGGATGATAAAACAGCAAAAAAGCTGGGAAAGATCTGGCGGGTAGTTCATAATGCGCTGCTAAAGCAGCAAGCAGAGAGAAGGGCGGCTCGGGAGGCAGTAGAGGCATATAAAAGGAATGCTCAGTATGGCGATAATGAGCCCCGAGCACCCAGCACGACCAGAGTAGAAATACCTATCTCTGGGGAGGCGGCAGGAATGACAGACATGGCTAGCTGCGCTTGGCCCTCGGCACCCCCCTTAGAAGAGCTCGAGGAGGATTCCGCCGCGGCGGCGGAGACAATTGCAGAAGGCGGAGTAACCCCGCCTTCCGACAGCGAAGGGCCCCAGACCGGCGGCGAAAAATCCCCTTGCCAGTCTGAGCCTACCGCCCCTAAGCCCACCGTGGAGCCAGCTCCGGTCCCTAGGGCGGAAAGCGACCTGTGGGAGGAGATGGCAAGACGGCGGGGGGAGGCGTGGAGTATGCTAGCCAGACACGGCTTGGAGACTGGGGACGAGAGCGCTGTTGACGCAGCGAAAACCTGGGCTTTCCCCGTCACGTATACACAGGGAATAAACCAGCAAGGACAAGCCGTCCAAGTAGGAGCATACTCGCCTCCCGACTGGAAGCTGCTAGCCCAGCTAAGACAGACAGTGAGTCAGTTTGGTTTCCGGAGTGAGCCAGCTAAGCAAATGCTAGATTTCTTGTTTAATACATACCTGCTGTTGCCAAATGATATGAGAAGTATAGTAAAACTGATTTTCACGCAACATCAGCAGTTGCTATTTAACGCGCATTGGCAGGCTCTTGTTCAGGAGTCAGTTGCAACACAGAGGGGCCCGGGAAATCCGTTAGCTGGAATTACCATAGACAAACTAATGGAGTTAAGACAATACCGCAGGACAGAGGCTCAAATGATTTCGGGACCCGACAAAGTTAGGGAAGCCATGCGTCTAGTAAGGAATGCCATCAATCAAGTCAAAGATAGCTCAGGCATACCCATGTATATGGGGATAAAACAGGGAAGAAATAAATCCTTTAGGGACTTTGTAGATAAAGCTGCTGCTGCTATTGAAAAGGCAGGAGTCCCAGAGTATATGAGAGGGGCGCAGGTTTTCTTAGTTAATGCACTAAAAGAATTAGGCTTAGGGCTGCAGAAACAAGCCGAGTCCACACAGTCACAGGTGTTAGCCGCTCTTGCTCCGCTCTGTGCTTCCACGGCGGCCCCAGCCACATCGAACGACCACCGGCCTCCCTCGGCGCGCTGCTACAGATGCGGGTGGATGCGGCGCGGCCCGACGGGCGCCGCCGACCAGCCCCCGGCGGCCGCCACCATATTGGCCCCGGTCACAAGTAGCCGCCGTGACACCAGCGCCATCTCCTGTCTACAACCAGCCACAACAGGGAGCCTGAGACTCGACCTAACAGCCGCAGTAAAAACATCTTTGATAACAGATCGCCCTGTCAAAGTCCCAACTGGAGTTTATAGCCCGATAAATATCAAAGGACAAGCTTATGGAGGACTAATAGTAGGACGCTCGTCGAGCTCCATTGTAGGACTGTTTGTGCTACCAGGTGTCATCGATGCAGACTACACGGGAGAAATACAAATAATGGTTTATACTCCTTTTCCTCCTCTGACAATTGAGGCAGGTCAGCGTATTGCTCAATTTATTCCACTTCCACAGTTGAGCCGGGGTGTTCAACCACAAAGACAAACCCCACGTGGAGACCAAGGATTCAGATCATCAGGTATTGCTATGCTCACAATGGATCTCCATACCAGACCCAAAAAGGAGGTGAAACTAACCTATGCAGGAGAGACAATAGAAATGATAGGACTCCTAGACACTGGGGCAGATACCAGCATTGTCTCACCAGAAAAATGGCCCCACAACTGGCCATCAATGCAAACTACGGATACCGTGACAGGCGTCGGAGGATTCACCCTTGCCAGAAAAACTCCTCCAATAAGGGTCACTATAGATGGGCAAGATTTGGTGACTGTGTTGTCCGTAGTTGCGTTACCACCATCGGTACATTGCTTGATTGGAAGGGACATTTTGGCTCAGATGGGGGTCGTTTTATCCAACGAGCACCCTTTGGGGTAATTGCCATTGCCTGGACTTTCCCAATCCCAATCACCTGGACTACCAATGAACCGGTAATGGTTAAGCAATGGCCTCTAAAAAGGGAAAGTCTAATACAAGCACATCAACTCGTAAAAGAACAATTCCAACAAGGACATTTAAAACTCTCAACAAGCCCATGGAACACGCCAATTTTTGTGATCAAAAAGAAGTCAGGAAAATATCGTCTTCTGCACAATTTAAGAGCAGTAAATAATCAAATGGAGGCGATGGGGGCATTACAGCCAGGCCTCCCCAACCCAGCAATGCTCCCACAGCATTGGCCTCTTCTAATCATTGATCTAAAAGACTGCTTCTTCACTATTGCCTTACACCCTCAAGATACTAAAAGATTTGCGTTCACCCTACCAGCAATAAACAGAGAAGAACCTGATAAACGGTATGAATGGACTGTTCTTCCACAAGGAATGAAAAACTCGCCTACCCTGTGCCAACTGTATGTTGATGCCGCATTACAACCATTGAGGATACAGTGGCCCAACACAATTATTTATCATTATATGGATGATATCCTCTTTGCTCAAGAATCAGCATTTACAGACACTCAGGTGCAGGAAATTCAAAGCACCCTAGCAAAGGCATCCCTCATAATAGCTCAAGAAAAAATACAGCGATCCACACCATGGAGGTACTTGGGGTGGTCTATCACAGACCAAATCGTACGGCCACAGAAGCTCCAGCTTGCAACAAAGATCACCACTCTAAATGAGGCACAGCGACTGCTAGGAGATCTACAATGGCTCAAGCCGATTGTTAGGATACCCAACTCCTTGCTAGACTCCCACAGGCCACTACTTAAAGGAACTGACCCAACCGCACCCGTAACCGTGACCCCACAACAACATGAAGCCCTCAAGGGTATTATACGCTGCATCGATGAGGGGTTTGTCTCTCGCCGAGATATCTCCTCGCCCATCGATCTTACCATCTGGAGTACTGCCAACCACCTACTCGGTGCACTCACACAGCTACAAAAGAAAACACGGGAGACACGGGTACTAGAAAGAACAGCCTCTCAGCAGCCGTCCTTGTTGTGCGTGTGGGGGGTCATGGTGTGAAGCCTGGGTAGCCCTAAAGTGCGGGGGCTGTGGGGACTGCTCGTGGGTGGAACAGAGAACAGTGTTTAATTTGTGGTGCTGGAGGTGTCAAAGTGACGACCTAAGAAATTCAAATTGGGGTCGGGCCCTAGAAAAAGAAGCAGGAGTGCCATATGCCCAGGTACGAAACCTATACGAGACACCAGAACAGCTCCTGTTAGCTTGGGCCCGGTGGGAACTTACCAACTGGATTAAGAGGCAGCACATCTATGCAAATTCGCACATTATCGCTGCAAGATGCAGACATAAAGTCCCACACCTGCCTTGGCCTCAGGTAGGACCAATTAAGCCCGGTACAGACCCAGAGGAGGTATTAAATCAAAGTATAGAAGAGGTAAAACAACTGCAGATAACAGGGAGCAATACAGGGCGTAAAAAGAATAGGCCGCCAAAGAAATCAAAATGATGATCATTACACTGCTTATGCTTGCTAACTTTGCTCACACAAAATCTTTTCCAATGCAGCATGCGCCTCGGGAAAACGTATAGGTAACATTCACTAACATAACAAGACAAGAATCAATATGCTTAAGTCTAGGAGGAGTACAAAATCCTTTTAAAACCTGTCTAGTAAGGTTGCCAGTATGGTTGCAAGAAGTTCAAGGGAATGTGCTGCATGAATTTATCTAACCACTCTGAGTCCATCCACAAAAAGATACAAAACATGCAGCAGAAATTACACAACCTAAAAGAAGAAGATGGTTGGGGCATTGACGAGTGGTTAAAAAGCCTAGGTCTTGGGGGATGGATTCGAACCGTTATTAAGTATGCTATTATGGTGTTGGGTATATTCTTGTGCTTAGCTTTATTGCTACCTTGCTTGATAACATGCTTACAAAATTTTATTCAAAAGACTATTAGCAAAGCTTGACATACCACTCTTCTAGCTCAAAAAGAAAACGGGGGAAGTGTAGAGAGCATGGTGCAGGAATAGCTGGAAGAAAAAGGCCATAGTCAGATCAACTTAGTAAAGCTAGCAAAGTGGGCCTCAGTCTCACGGATACAGTGTCCTTGAGATAAGGAAGACACGCAGAATTGAGAAAAACATGAATGCCGAAGTGCTTAGCTAAGCCGCACAGCTAGACCAATGATGAGCTCAGATTTTGCACTATGCATGAGCTAATTAAGCACTGTATTTAATCGCCACTCTGCGTATCAATAAACGAGACTTTGCTGATGACCGAATTGGTGTCCGCGTCTCCCTTCTCCGACACAGTTCAAGTCTCGAGATCACAATTCCAGTCTGAGGCCCCAATTCCTTTTTGAAATCCAATTGTAGTCCAAGGCTCGAGGTCACAAATCCAGTCTGAGGTCACAATTCTTGTTTGGAATCAAAATTGCAGTTCAAGGCTCAAGATCACAATTGCAGTCTGAGGCCACAATTCCTGTTTGGAATCACAATGGCAGTTCAAGGCTCGAGATCACAATTCCAGTCTGAGCCCCCAATTCCGTTTTGTAATCACAACTGCTGTTCATGTCTCGCGGTCACAATTCCAGTCTGAGGCCACAATTCCCGTTTGGAATCACAATGGCAGTTCAAGGCCCGAGATCACAATTCCAGTCTGAGCCCCCAATTCCGGTTTGATTTGAGAGCTGCAGCTTAAGGTTCAGGGTCACAATTCCAGTCTGAGGTCCCGATATCGGTTTGGTTCCACAACTGCAGCTCAAATCTCTAGGTCACAAATTCAGTGTGTGGTCACTAATCCCGTTTGGAATCACATTTACAATTCAAGGGTCGAGATCACAATTCCAGTCTGAGGCCTCAATTCCCGTTTGGAATCACAACTGAAGCTCAAGGCTCGGAGTCACAGTTCTAGTCTGAGGCCACAATTCCCGTTTGGAATTACAACTGCTATTCAAGCCTCGAGGTCACAATTCCGGTTTGGAATCACAATTGCAGTTCAAGGCTTGATTTCACAATTCCGGTTTGGAATCACAATTGCATTTCAAGGCTGGAGAACACAATTCCAGTTTCAAATCACATTTGCATTTTAAGTCATGAGGCCACAATTCCTGTATGAGGACACAATTCCTGTTTGGAATCACAACTGATCTTCAAGGCTTGAGCTCACAATTGCAGTCAGAGTTCATGAATCCTGTTTGGTATCACAAATACATTTCAAGTCTCGAGATCACAATTCCAGTCTTAGGCCCCAAATCCTGTCAGGAAACACTACTAAAGTTCAAGGCTCGAAGACACAATTGCAGTCTGAGGACCCAATACCGGTTTGGTATCAAAACCGCAGCTCAAGGCTCGGGGTCACAAATCCAGTCTGAGATCACAATTGCGGTTTGGTATCAGAACTGCAGCTCAAATCTCTAGGTCACAAATGCAGTGTGTGGTCACAAATCCCGTTTGGAATCACATTTGCAGTTCAAGGGTCGAGATCACAATTCCAGTCTGAGCCCCCAATTCCAGTCTGAGGACCCAATTCCGGTTTGGTATCACAGATGCAGCACAAGGCTCAGGGTCACAATTCCAGTCTGAGGACCCAATTCCGCTTTGGAATCAGTACTGCAGTTCAAGGCTCGAGCTCACTATTACAGTTTGGAATCACAATAGGAGTTCATGGAATGAGGTCACAATTCCAGTCTGAGGTCATAATTTCTGTTTGGAATCACAATTGCAGTTCAAAGCTCGAGGTCCCAATTCCAGACTGAGGTCACAATTCCGGTTTGGAATCACAATTGCAGTTCAAGGCTTGAGATCACAATGCAAGACTGAGGTCACAATTGCGGTTTGGTATCAGAACTGCAGCTCAAATCTCTAGGTCACAAATGCAGTGTGTGGTCACAAATCCCGTTTGGAATCACATTTGCAGTTCAAGGGTCGAGATCACAATTCCAGTCTGAGGCCCCAATTCCAGTCTGAGGACCCAATTCCCGTTTGGTATCACAGATGCAGCACAAGGCTCAGGGTCACAATTCCAGTCTGAGGACCCAATTCCGCTTTGGAATCACAACTTAATTTCAAGGTTCGTAGTCACAGTTCCAGTTTGAGGTCCCAATTCCGGCTCTGAATCGCAACTGCTCTACATTGCTCGAGGTGACGATTCCAGTCTGAAGACTCAATTCCGGTATGGTATCACAACTGCAGCTCAAGCCTAGTTGTCACATTTCCAGTCTGAGGCCACGATTCCCGTTTGGAATCACAACTGCTATTCCTGTCTCGAGATCACAATTCCAGTCTGAGGCCCCAATTCCTGTTTGGAATCAGTACTGCAGATCATGGCTAGGAGTCGCAATTCCAGTCTGAGGCCCCAATTCCCAGTTGGACTCACAACTGCCGTTCAAGGCTCGAGGTCACAATTCCAGTCTGAGGCCCCAATTCCCAGTCGGACTCACAACTGCCGGTCAAGGCTCGAGATCACAATTCCAGTCTGAGGCCCCAATTCCTGTTTGAAATCCAATTGTAGTTCAAGTCTCGAGGTCACAAATCCAGTCTGCGGTCACAATTCTTGTTTGGAATCAAAATTGCAGTTCAAGGCTCGAGATCACAATTCCAGTCTGAGGCCACAATTCCCGTTTGGAATCACAACTGCTATTCAAGGCTTGAGTTCACAATTCCAATTTGGAATCACAATTGCAGTTCAAGGCTTGAGTTCACAATTCCAGTTTCAAATCACATTTGCATTTTAAGTCATGAGGCCACAATTCCAGTATGAGGACACAATTCCTGTTTGGAATCACAATTGATGTTCAAGCCTCGAGGTCACAATTCCAGTCTGAGGCCACAATACGGCTTTGGAATCACAACTAAAATTCAAGGCTCGAAGTCACAACTGCAGTCTGAGGACGCAATAGCTGTTTGGAATCAGTACTGCAGCTCAAGGCTCCGGGGTCATAGTTCCAGTCTGAGGCCACAATTCCCGTTTGGAATCACAACTGCAATTCAAGGCCCGAGGTCACAATTACAGTTCGGAATCACAACTGCTATTCAAGGCTCGAGGTCACAATTCAAGTCTGAGGCCACAATTCCGGTTTGGAATCATATTAGCAGTTCAAGGCTTGATTTCACAATTCCGGTTTGAAATAACAATTGCATTTCAAGGCTTGAGGTCACAATTCCAGTTTGAAATCACATTTGCATTTTAAGTCTTGAGGCCACAATTCCAGTATGAGGATAGAATTCATGTTGGGAATCACGATTGATGTTCAATGCTCGAGGTCACAATTCCAGTCAGAGTTCATGAATCCTGTTTGGAATCACAATTGCATTTCAACTCTCAAGATCACAATTCCAGTCTTAGGCCCCAAATCCTGTCAGGAAACACTACTAAAGTTCAAGGCTCGAAGACACGATTCTAGTCTGATGACCCTATACTGGTTTGGAATCACAAGTGCAGCTCAAGGCTCGGGGTCACAATTCCAGTCTGAGGCCACAATTCCCGTTTGGAATCACAATGCAGTTCAAGGATCGAGATCACAATTACAGTTTGGATTCACAATAGCAGTTCATGGAATGAAATCACAATTCCAGTCTTAGGTCAATATTCCTGTTTGGAATCACAACTGCTATTCCTGTCTCGAGATCACAATTCCAGTCTGAGGACCCAATTCCGGTTTGGTATCACAAATGCAGCACAAGGCTCAGGGTCACAATTCAAGTCTGAGGCCACAATTCCGCTTTGGAATCACAACTTAATTTCAAGGTTTGAAGTCACTGTTCCAGTCTGAGGTCCCAATTCCGGCTCTGAATCGTAACTGTTCTACATTGCTCGAGGTGACGATTCCAGTCTGAAGACTCAATTCCGGTATGGTATCATGACTGCAGCTCCAAGCCTAGTTGTCACATTTCCAGTCTGAGGCCACGATTCCCGTTTGGAATCACAACTGCTATTCCTGTCTCGAGATCACAATTCCAGTCTGAGGCCCCAATTCCTGTTTGGAATCAGTACTGCAGATCATGGCTAGGAGTCACAATTCCAGTCTGAGGCCCCAATTCCCAGTTGGACTCACAACTGCCGTTCAAGGCTCGAGGTCACAATTCCAGTCTGTGGTCACAATTCCAGTTTGGAATCACAACTGGAGTTCAAGGCTCGAGGTCACAATTACAGTTTGGAATCACAAGAGCAGTTCATGGAATGAGGTCACAATTACTCTCTGAGGTCATAGTTTCTGTTTGGAATCACAATTGCAGTTCAAAGCTCGAGGTCTCAATTCCAGTCTGAGCCCCCAGTTCTGTGTTGGAATCACAACGGATGTTCATGTCTCGAGATCACGATTCCAGTCTGAGGACCCAATTCCGGTTTGGTATCACAAGTGCAGATCAAGGCTCAGGGTCACAATTCCAGTCTGAGGCCACAATTCCCGTTTGGAATCACAACTGCAGTTCAAGGATTGAGGTCAAAATTACAGTTTGGATTCACAATAGCAGTTCATGGAATGAAATCACAATTCCAGTCTTAGGTCAATATTCCTGTTTGGAATCACAACTGATGTTCATGTCTCGAGATCACGATTCCAGTCTGAGGACCCAATTCCGGTTTGGTATCACAGATGCAGCACAAGGCTCAGGGTCACAATTCCAGTCAGAGGACCCAATTCCGCTTTGGAATCACAACTTAATTTCAAGGTTCGTAGTCACAGTTCCAGTTTGAGGTCCCAATTCCGGCTCTGAATCGCAACTGCTCTACATTGCTCGAGGTGACGATTCCAGTCTGAAGACTCAATTCCGGTATGGTATCACAACTGCAGCTCAAGCCTAGTTGTCACATTTCCAGTCTGAGGCCACGATTCCCGTTTGGAATCACAACTGCTATTCCTGTCTCGAGATCACAATTCCAGTCTGAGGCCCCAATTCCCGGTTGGACTCACAACTGCAGTTCAAGGCTCGAGGTCACAATTCCAGTTTCAAATCACATTTGCATTTTAAGTCATGAGGCCACAATTCCAGTATGAGGCCACAATTCCTGTTTGGAATCACAATTGATGTTCAAGCCTCGAGGTCACAATTCCAGTCTGAGGCCACAATACGGCTTTGGAATCACAACTAAAATTCAAGGCTCGAAGTCACAACTGCAGTCTGAGGACGCAATAGCTGTTTGGAATCAGTACTGCAGCTCAAGGCTCCGGGGTCATAGTTCCAGTCTGAGGCCACAATTCCCGTTTGGAATCACAACTGCAATTCAAGGCCCGAGGTCACAATTACAGTTCGGAATCACAACTGCTATTCAAGGCTCGAGGTCACAATTCAAGTCTGAGGCCACAATTCCGGTTTGGAATCATATTAGCAGTTCAAGGCTTGATTTCACAATTCCGGTTTGAAATAACAATTGCATTTCAAGGCTTGAGGTCACAATTCCAGTTTGAAATCACATTTGCATTTTAAGTCTTGAGGCCACAATTCCAGTATGAGGATAGAATTCATGTTGGGAATCACGATTGATGTTCAATGCTCGAGGTCACAATTCCAGTCAGAGTTCATGAATCCTGTTTGGAATCACAATTGCATTTCAACTCTCAAGATCACAATTCCAGTCTTAGGCCCCAAATCCTGTCAGGAAACACTACTAAAGTTCAAGGCTCGAAGACACGATTCTAGTCTGATGACCCTATACTGGTTTGGAATCACAAGTGCAGCTCAAGGCTCGGGGTCACAAATCCAGTCTGAGGCCACAATTCCCGTTTGGAATCACAACTGCAGTTCAAGGATCGAGGTCACAATTACAGTTTGGATTCACAATAGCAGTTCATGGAATGAAATCACAATTCCAGTCTTAGGTCAATATTCCTGTTTGGAATCACAACTGATGTTCATGTCTCGAGATCACGATTCCAGTCTAAGGACCCAATTCCGGTTTAGTATCAGAAATGCAGCACAAGGCTCAGGGTCACAATTCAAGTGTGAGGCCACGATTCCACTTTGGAATCACAACTGCTGCTCAATGCTCGGGGTCACAATTCCAGTCTGAGGCCACAATTCCCGTTTGGAATCACAACTGCTGATCCTGTCTCGAGGTCACGATTCCAGTCTGATGACCCAAATCCGATTTGAAATGACAATGGCAGTTCAAGGCTCGAGATCACAATTCCAGTCTGAGCCCCCAATTCCGTGTTGGAATCACAACTGATGTTCATGTCTCGAGATCACGATTCCAGTCTGAGGACCCAATTCCGCTTTGGTATCACATGTGCAGCACAAGGCTCAGGGTCACAATTCAAGTCTGAGGCCACAATTCCGCTTTGGAATCACAACTTAATTTCAAGGTTTGAAGTCACTGTTCCAGTCTGAGGTCCCAATTCCGGCTCTGAATCGTAACTGCTCTACATTGCTCGAGGTGACGATTCCAGTCTGAAGACTCAATTCCGGTATGGTATCACAACTGCAGCTCAAGCCTAGTTGTCACATTTCCAGTCTGAGGCCACGATTCCTGTTTGGAATCACAACTGCTATTCCTGTCTCGAGATCACAATTCCCGTCTGAGGCCCCAATTCCCGTTTGGAATCAGTACTGCAGATCATGGCTAGGAGTCACAATTCCAGTCTGAGGCCCCAATTCCCAGTTGGACTCACAACTGCCGTTCAAGGCTCGAGGTCACAATTCCAGTCTGAGGTCACAAGTCCTCTTTGGAATCAAAACTGGAGTTCAAGGCTCGAGGTCACAATTACAGTTTGGAATCACAAGAGCAGTTCATAGAATGAGGTCACAATTACTCTCTGAGGTCAAAGTTTCTGTTTGGAATCACAATTGCAGTTCAAAGTTCGAGGTCTCAATTCCAGTCTGCCGTCACAATTCCGGTTTGGAATCAGAAGTGCTGTTCAAGTCTCGGGGTCACCATTCCAGTCTGAGGCCACAATTCCCGTTTGGAATCACAACTGCTGATCCTGTCTCGAGGTCAAAATTCCAGTCTGAGGCCCCAATTCCCAGTTGGACTCACAACTGCCGTTCAAGGCTCGAGGTCACAATTCCAGTCTGAGGTCACAAGTCCTGTTTGGAATCACAACTGGAGTTCAAGGCTCGAGGTCACAATTACAGTTTGGAATCACAATAGCAGTTCATAGAATGAGGTCACAATTACTCTCTGAGGTCAAAGTTTCTGTTTGGAATCACAATTGCAGTTCAAAGTTCGAGGTCTCAATTCCAGTCTGCCGTCACAATTCCGGTTTGGAATCAGAAGTGCTGTTCAAGTCTCGGGGTCACCATTCCAGTCTGAGGCCACAATTCCCGTTTGGAATCACAACTGCTGATCCTGTCTCGAGGTCACGATTCCAGTCTTAGGTCACAATTCCAGTTTGGAATCACAATTGCAGTACAAGCCTGGAGAACACAATTCCTGTCTGAGGTCCCAATATCGGTTTGGTATCACAACTGCAGCTCAAATCTCTAGGTCACAAATTCAGTGTGTGGTCACAAATCCCGTTTGGAATCACATTTGCAGTTCTAGGGTGAATATCACAATTTCAGTCTGAGCCCCCAATTCCGTTTTGTAATCACAACTGCTGTTCATGTCTCGAGGTCACAATTCCAGTCTGAAGACCCAATTCCGGTTTGGTATCACAGATGCAGCACAAGGCTCAGGGTCACAATTCAAGTCTGAGGCCACAATTCCGCTTTGGAATCACAACTTAATTTCAAGGTTTGAAGTCACTGTTCCAGTCTGAGGTCCCAATTCCGGCTCTGAATCGCAACTGCTCTACATTGCTCGAGGTGACGATTCCAGTCTGAAGACTCAATTCCGGTATGGTATCACAACTGCAGCTCAAGCCTAGTTGTCACATTTCCAGTCTGAGGCCACGATTCCCGTTTGGAATCACAACTGCTATTCCTGTCTCGAGATCACAATTCCAGTCTGAGGCCCCAATTCCTGTTTGGAATCAGTACTGCAGTTCAAGGCTCGAGCTCACTATTACAGTTTGGAATCACAATAGGAGTTCATGGAATGAGGTCACAATTACTCTCTGAGGTCATAATTTCTGTTTGGAATCACAATTGCAGTTCAAAGCTCGAGGTCTCAATTCCAGTCTGCGGTCACAATTCCGGTTTGGAATCACAATTGCAGTTCAAGGCTTGAGATCACAATGCCAGACTGAGGTCTCAATTCCCGTTTGGAATCACAACTGCTGCTCAATGCTCGCGGTCACAATTCCAGTCTGAGGCCACAATTCCCGTTTGGAATCACAACTGCTATTCAAGGCTTGAGTTTACAATTCCAGTTTGGAATCACAATTGCAGTTCAAGTCTCGAGATCACAATTCCAGTCTGAGGCCACAATTCCTGTTTGAAATCCAATTGTAGTCCAAGGCTCGAGGTCACAAATCCAGTCTGAGGTCACAATTCTTGTTTGGAATCAAAATTGCAGTTCAAGGCTCAAGATCACAATTGCAGTCTGAGGCCACAATTCCTGTTTGGAATCACAATGGCAGTTCAAGGCTCGAGATCACAATTCCAGTCTGAGGCCACAATTCCGTTTTGTAATCACAACTGCTGTTCATGTCTCGCGGTCACAATTCCAGTCTGAGGCCACAATTCCCGTTTGGAATCACAATGGCAGTTCAAGGCCCGAGATCACAATTCCAGTCTGAGCCCCCAATTCCGGTTTGATTTGAGAGCTGCAGCTTAAGGTTCAGGGTCACAATTCCAGTCTGAGGTCCCGATATCGGTTTGGTTCCACAACTGCAGCTCAAATCTCTAGGTCACAAATTCAGTGTGTGGTCACTAATCCCGTTTGGAATCACATTTACAATTCAAGGGTCGAGATCACAATTCCAGTCTGAGGCCTCAATTCCCGTTTGGAATCACAACTGAAGCTCAAGGCTCGGAGTCACAGTTCTAGTCTGAGGCCACAATTCCCGTTTGGAATTACAACTGCTATTCAAGCCTCGAGGTCACAATTCCGGTTTGGAATCACAATTGCAGTTCAAGGCTTGATTTCACAATTCCGGTTTGGAATCACAATTGCATTTCAAGGCTGGAGAACACAATTCCAGTTTCAAATCACATTTGCATTTTAAGTCATGAGGCCACAATTCCTGTATGAGGACACAATTCCTGTTTGGAATCACAACTGATCTTCAAGGCTTGAGCTCACAATTGCAGTCAGAGTTCATGAATCCTGTTTGGTATCACAAATACATTTCAAGTCTCGAGATCACAATTCCAGTCTTAGGCCCCAAATCCTGTCAGGAAACACTACTAAAGTTCAAGGCTCGAAGACACAATTGCAGTCTGAGGACCCAATACCGGTTTGGTATCAAAACCGCAGCTCAAGGCTCGGGGTCACAAATCCAGTCTGAGATCACAATTGCGGTTTGGTATCAGAACTGCAGCTCAAATCTCTAGGTCACAAATGCAGTGTGTGGTCACAAATCCCGTTTGGAATCACATTTGCAGTTCAAGGGTCGAGATCACAATTCCAGTCTGAGCCCCCAATTCCAGTCTGAGGACCCAATTCCGGTTTGGTATCACAGATGCAGCACAAGGCTCAGGGTCACAATTCCAGTCTGAGGACCCAATTCCGCTTTGGAATCAGTACTGCAGTTCAAGGCTCGAGCTCACTATTACAGTTTGGAATCACAATAGGAGTTCATGGAATGAGGTCACAATTCCAGTCTGAGGTCATAATTTCTGTTTGGAATCACAATTGCAGTTCAAAGCTCGAGGTCCCAATTCCAGACTGAGGTCACAATTCCGGTTTGGAATCACAATTGCAGTTCAAGGCTTGAGATCACAATGCCAGACTGAGGTCACAATTGCGGTTTGGTATCAGAACTGCAGCTCAAATCTCTAGGTCACAAATGCAGTGTGTGGTCACAAATCCCGTTTGGAATCACATTTGCAGTTCAAGGGTCGAGATCACAATTCCAGTCTGAGCCCCCAATTCCAGTCTGAGGACCCAATTCCCGTTTGGTATCACAGATGCAGCACAAGGCTCAGGGTCACAATTCCAGTCTGAGGACCCAATTCCGCTTTGGAATCACAACTTAATTTCAAGGTTCGTAGTCACAGTTCCAGTTTGAGGTCCCAATTCCGGCTCTGAATCGCAACTGCTCTACATTGCTCGAGGTGACGATTCCAGTCTGAAGACTCAATTCCGGTATGGTATCACAACTGCAGCTCAAGCCTAGTTGTCACATTTCCAGTCTGAGGCCACGATTCCCGTTTGGAATCACAACTGCTATTCCTGTCTCGAGATCACAATTCCAGTCTGAGGCCCCAATTCCTGTTTGGAATCAGTACTGCAGATCATGGCTAGGAGTCGCAATTCCAGTCTGAGGCCCCAATTCCCAGTTGGACTCACAACTGCCGTTCAAGGCTCGAGGTCACAATTCCAGTCTGAGGCCCCAATTCCCAGTCGGACTCACAACTGCCGGTCAAGGCTCGAGATCACAATTCCAGTCTGAGGCCCCAATTCCTGTTTGAAATCCAATTGTAATTCAAGTCTCGAGGTCACAAATCCAGTCTGCGGTCACAATTCTTGTTTGGAATCAAAATTGCAGTTCAAGGCTCGAGATCACAATTCCAGTCTGAGGCCACAATTCCCGTTTGGAATCACAACTGCTATTCAAGGCTTGAGTTCACAATTCCAATTTGGAATCACAATTGCAGTTCAAGGCTTGAGTTCACAATTCCAGTTTCAAATCACATTTGCATTTTAAGTCATGAGGCCACAATTCCAGTATGAGGACACAATTCCTGTTTGGAATCACAATTGATGTTCAAGCCTCGAGGTCACAATTCCAGTCTGAGGCCACAATACGGCTTTGGAATCACAACTAAAATTCAAGGCTCGAAGTCACAACTGCAGTCTGAGGACGCAATAGCTGTTTGGAATCAGTACTGCAGCTCAAGGCTCCGGGGTCATAGTTCCAGTCTGAGGCCACAATTCCCGTTTGGAATCACAACTGCAATTCAAGGCCCGAGGTCACAATTACAGTTCGGAATCACAACTGCTATTCAAGGCTCGAGGTCACAATTCAAGTCTGAGGCCACAATTCCGGTTTGGAATCATATTAGCAGTTCAAGGCTTGATTTCACAATTCCGGTTTGAAATAACAATTGCATTTCAAGGCTTGAGGTCACAATTCCAGTTTGAAATCACATTTGCATTTTAAGTCTTGAGGCCACAATTCCAGTATGAGGATAGAATTCATGTTGGGAATCACAATTGATGTTCAATGCTCGAGGTCACAATTCCAGTCAGAGTTCATGAATCCTGTTTGGAATCACAATTGCATTTCAACTCTCAAGATCACAATTCCAGTCTTAGGCCCCAAATCCTGTCAGGAAACACTACTAAAGTTCAAGGCTCGAAGACACGATTCTAGTCTGATGACCCTATACTGGTTTGGAATCACAAGTGCAGCTCAAGGCTCGGGGTCACAATTCCAGTCTGAGGCCACAATTCCCGTTTGGAATCACAACTGCAGTTCAAGGATCGAGGTCACAATTACAGTTTGGATTCACAATAGCAGTTCATGGAATGAAATCACAATTCCAGTCTTAGGTCAATATACCTGTTTGGAATCACAACTGATGTTCATGTCTCGAGATCACAATTCCAGTCTGAGGACCCAATTCCGGTTTGGTATCACAAATGCAGCACAAGGCTCAGGGTCACAATTCCAGTCTGAGGCCACAATTCCGCTTTGGAATCACAACTTAATTTCAAGGTTTGAAGTCACTGTTCCAGTCTGAGGTCCCAATTCCGGCTCTGAATCGTAACTGTTCTACATTGCTCGAGGTGACGATTCCAGTCTGAAGACTCAATTCCGTTATGGTATCATGACTGCAGCTCCAAGCCTAGTTGTCACATTTCCAGTCTGAGGCCACGATTCCCGTTTGGAATCACAACTGCTATTCCTGTCTCGAGATCACAATTCCAGTCTGAGGCCCCAATTCCCGTTTGGAATCAGTACTGCAGATCATGGCTAGGAGTCACAATTCCAGTCTGAGGCCCCAATTCCCAGTTGGACTCACAACTGCCGTTCAAGGCTCGAGGTCACAATTCCCGTCTGTGGTCACAATTCCAGTTTGGAATCACAACTGGAGTTCAAGGCTCGAGGTCACAATTACAGTTTGGAATCACAAGAGCAGTTCATGGAATGAGGTCACAATTACTCTCTGAGGTCATAGTTTCTGTTTGGAATCACAATTGCAGTTCAAAGCTCGAGGTCTCAATTCCAGTCTGAGCCCCCAATTCTGTGTTGGAATCACAACGGATGTTCATGTCTCGAGATCACGATTCCAGTCTGAGGACCCAATTCCGGTTTGGTATTACAAGTGCAGCTCAAGGCTCAGGGTCACAATTCCAGTCTGAGGCCACAATTCCCGTTTGGAATCACAACTGCAGTTCAAGGATCGAGGTCACAATTACAGTTTGGATTCACAATAGCAGTTCATGGAATGAAATCACAATTCCAGTCTTAGGTCAATATTCCTGTTTGGAATCACAACTGATGTTCATGTCTCGAGATCACGATTCCAGTCTGAGGACCCAATTCCGGTTTGGTATCACAGATGCAGCACAAGGCTCAGGGTCACAATTCCAGTCTGAGGACCCAATTCCGCTTTGGAATCACAACTTAATTTCAAGGTTCGTAGTCACAGTACCAGTTTGAGGTCCCAATTCCGGCTCTGAATCGCAACTGCTCTACATTGCTCGAGGTGACGATTCCAGTCTGAAGACTCAATTCCGGTATGGTATCACAACTGCAGCTCAAGCCTAGTTGTCACATTTCCAGTCTGAGGCCACGATTCCCGTTTGGAATCACAACTGCTATTCCTGTCTCAAGATCACAATTCCAGTCTAAGGCCCCAATTCCTGTTTGGAATCAGTACTGCAGATCATGGCTAGGAGTCACAATTCCAGTCTGAGGCCCCAATTCCCGGTTGGACTCACAACTGCAGTTCAAGGCTCGAGGTCACAATTCCAGTCTGAGGTCACAATTCCCAGTTGGACTCACAACTGCCAGTCAAGGCTCGAGGTCACAATTCCAGTCTGAGGTCACAAGTCCTGTTTGGAATCACAACTGGAGTTCAAGGCTCGAGGTCACAATTACAGTTTGGAATCACAATAGCAGTTCATAGAATGAGGTCACAATTACTCTCTGAGGTCAAAGTTTCTGTTTGGAATCACAATTGCAGTTCAAAGTTCGAGGTCTCAATTCCAGTCTGCCGTCACAATTCCGGTTTGGAATCAGAAGTGCTGTTCAAGTCTCGGGGTCACCATTCCAGTCTGAGGCCACAATTCCCGTTTGGAATCACAACTGCAGCTCATGTCTCGAGGTCACGATTCCAGTCTTAGGTCACAATTCCAGTTTGGAATCACAATTGCAGTACAAGCCTGGAGAACACAATTCCTGTCTGAGGTCCCAATATCGGTTTGGTATCACAACTGCAGCACAAATCTCTAGGTCACAAATTCAGTGTGTGGTCACAAATCCCGTTTGGAATCACATTTGCAGTTCTAGGGTGAATATCACAATTTCAGTCTGAGCCCCCAATTCCGTTTTGTAATCACAACTGCTGTTCATGTCTCGAGGTCACAATTCCAGTCTGAAGACCCAATTCCGGTTTGGTATCACAGATGCAGCACAAGGCTCAGGGTCACAATTCAAGTCTGAGGCCACAATTCCGCTTTGGAATCACAACTTAATTTCAAGGTTTGAAGTCACAGTTCCAGTCTGAGGTCCCAATTCCGGCTCTGAATCGCAACTGCTCTACATTGCTCGAGGTGATGATTTCAGTCTGAAGACTCAATTCCGGTATGGTATCACAACTGCAGCTCAAGCCTAGTTGTCACATTTCCAGTCTGAGGCCACGATTCCCGTTTGGAATCACAACTGCTATTCCTGTCTCGAGATCACAATTCCAGTCTGAGGCCCCAATTCCCGTTTGGAATCACAACTGCTATTCAAGGCTTGAGTTTACAATTCCGGTTTGGAATCACAATTGCAGTTCAAGTCTCGAGATCACAATTCCAGTCTGAGGCCCCAATTCCTGTTTGAAATCCAATTGTAGTCCAAGGCTCGAGGTCACAAATCCCGTCTGAGGTCACAATTCTTGTTTGTAATCAAAATTGCAGTTCAAGGCTCAAGATCACAATTGCAGTCTGAGGCCACAATTCCTGTTTGGAATCACAATGGCAGTTCAAGGCTCGAGATCACAATTCCAGTCTGAGCCCCCAATTCCGTTTTGTAATCACAACTGCTGTTCATGTCTCGCGGTCACAATTCCAGTCTGAGGCCACAATTCCTGTTTGGAATCACAATGGCAGTTCAAGGCCCGAGATCACAATTCCAGTCTGAGCCCCCAATTCCGGTTTGATTTGAGAGCTGCAGCTTAAGGTTCAGGGTCACAATTCCAGTCTGAGGTCCCGATATCGGTTTGGTTCCACAACTGCAGCTCAAATCTCTAGGTCACAAATTCAGTGTGTGGTCACTAATCCCGTTTGGAATCACATTTACAATTCAAGGGTCGAGATCACAATTCCAGTCTGAGGCCTCAATTCCCGTTTGGAATCACAACTGAAGCTCAAGGCTCGGAGTCACAGTTCTAGTCTGAGGCCACAATTCCCGTTTGGAATTACAACTGCTATTCAAGCCTCGAGGTCACAATTCCGGTTTGGAATCACAATTGCAGTTCAAGGCTTGATTTCACAATTCCGGTTTGGAATCACAATTGCATTTCAAGGCTGGAGAACACAATTCCAGTTTCAAATCACATTTGCATTTTAAGTCATGAGGCCACAATTCCAGTATGAGGACACAATTCCTGTTTGGAATCACAACTGATCTTCAAGGCTTGAGCTCACAATTGCAGTCAGAGTTCATGAATCCTGTTTGGTATCACAAATACATTTCAAGTCTCGAGATCACAATTCCAGTCTTAGGCCCCAAATCCTGTCAGGAAACACTACTAAAGTTCAAAGCTCGAAGACACAATTGCAGTCTGAGGACCTAATACCGGTTTGGTATCAAAACCGCAGCTCAAGGCTCGGGGTCACAAATCCAGTCTGAGATCACAATTGCGGTTTGGTATCAGAACTGCAGCTCAAATCTCTAGGTCACAAATGCAGTGTGTGGTCACAAATCCCGTTTGGAATCACATTTGCAGTTCAAGGGTCGAGATCACAATTCCAGTCTGAGCCCCCAATTCCAGTCTGAGGACCCAATTCCGGTTTGGTATCACAGATGCAGCACAAGGCTCAGGGTCACAATTCCAGTCTGAGGACCCAATTCCGCTTTGGAATCACAACTTAATTTCAAGGTTCGTAGTCACAGTTCCAGTTTGAGGACCCAATTCCGGCTCTGAATCGCAACTGCTCTACATTGCTCGAGGTGACTATTCCAGTCTGAAGACTCAATTCCGGTATGGTATCACAACTGCAGCTCAAGCCTAGTTGTCACATTTCCAGTCTGAGGCCACGATTCCCGTTTGGAATCACAACTGCTATTCCTGTCTCGAGATCACAATTCCAGTCTGAGGCCCCAATTCCTGTTTGGAATCAGTACTGCAGTTCAAGGCTCGAGCTCACTATTACAGTTTGGAATCACAATAGGAGTTCATGGAATGAGGTCACAATTCCAGTCTGAGGTCATAATTTCTGTTTGGAATCACAATTGCAGTTCAAAGCTCGAGGTCTCAATTCCAGACTGACGTCACAATTCCGGTTTGGAATCACAATTGCAGTTCAAGGCTTGAGATCACAGTGCCAGACTGAGGTCACAATTGCGGTTTGGTATCAGAACTGCAGCTCAAATCTCTAGGTCACAAATGCAGTGTGTGGTCACAAATCCCATTTGGAATCACTTTTGAAGTTCAAGGGTCGAGATCACAATTCCAGTCTGAGGCCCCAATTCCAGTCTGAGGACCCAATTCCGGTTTGGTATCACAGATGCAGCACAAGGCTCAGGGTCACAATTCCAGTCTGAGGACCCAATTCCGCTTTGGAATCACAACTTAATTTCAAGGTTCGTAGTCACAGTTCCAGTTTGAGGTCCCAATTCCGGCTCTGAATCGCAACTGCTCTACATTGCTCGAGGTGACGATTCCAGTCTGAAGACTCAATTCCGGTATGGTATCACAACTGCAGCTCAAGCCTAGTTGTCACATTTCCAGTCTGAGGCCACGATTCCCGTTTGGAATCACAACTGCTATTCCTGTCTCGAGATCACAATTCCAGTCTGAGGCCTCAATTCCCGTTTGGAATTACAACTGCTATTCAAGCCTCGAGGTCACAATTCCGGTTTGGAATCACAATTGCAGTTCAAGGCTTGATTTCACAATTCCGGTTTGGAATCACAATTGCATTTCAAGGCTGGAGAACACAATTCCAGTTTCAAATCACATTTGCATTTTAAGTCATGAGGCCACAATTCCAGTATGAGGACACAATTCCTGTCAGGAAACACTACTAAAGTTCAAGGCTCGAAGACACAATTGCAGTCTGAGGACCTAATACCGGTTTGGTATCAAAACCGCAGCTCAAGGCTCGGGGTCACAAATCCAGTCTGAGATCACAATTGCGGTTTGGTATCAGAACTGCAGCTCAAATCTCTAGGTCACAAATGCAGTGTGTGGTCACAAATCCCGTTTGGAATCACATTTGCAGTTCAAGGGTTGAGATCACAATTCCAGTCTGAGCCCCCAATTCCAGTCTGAGGACCCAATTCAGGTTTGGTATCACAGATGCAGCACAAGGCTCAGGGTCACAATTCCAGTCTGAGGACCCAATTCCGCTTTGGAATCACAACTTAATTTCAAGGTTCGTAATCACAGTTCCAGTTTGAGGTCCCAATTCCGGCTCTGAATCGCAACTGCTCTACATTGCTCGAGGTGACTATTCCAGTCTGAAGACTCAATTCCGGTATGGTATCACAACTGCAGCTCAAGCCTAGTTGTCACATTTCCAGTCTGAGGCCACGATTCCCGTTTGGAATCACAACTGCTATTCCTGTCTCGAGATCACAATTCCAGTCTGAGGCCCCAATTCCTGTTTGGAATCAGTACTGCAGTTCAAGGCTCGAGCTCACTATTACAGTTTGGAATCACAATAGGAGTTCATGGAATGAGGTCACAATTCCAGTCTGAGGTCATAATTTCTGTTTGGAATCACAATTGCAGTTCAAAGCTCGAGGTCTCAATTCCAGACTGACGTCACAATTCCGGTTTGGAATCAGAAGTGCAGTTCAAGGCTTGAGATCACAATGCCAGACTGAGGTCACAATTGCGGTTTGGTATCAGAACTGCAGCTCAAATCTCTAGGTCACAAATGCAGTGTGTGGTCACAAATCCCATTTGGAATCACTTTTGCAGTTCAAGGGTCGAGATCACAATTCCAGTCTGAGGCCCCAATTCCAGTCTGAGGACCCAATTCCCGTTTGGTATCACAGATGCAGCACAAGGCTCAGGGTCACAATTCCAGTCTGAGGACCCAATTCCGCTTTGGAATCACAACTTAATTTCAAGGTTCGTAGTCACAGTTCCAGTTTGAGGTCCCAATTCCGGCTCTGAATCATAACTGCTCTACATTGCTCGAGGTGACGATTCCAGTCTGAAGACTCAATTCCGGTATGGTATCACAACTGCAGCTCAAGCCTAGTTGTCACATTTCCAGTCTGAGGCTACGATTCCCATTTGGAATCACAACTGCTATTCCTGTCTCGAGATCACAATTCCAGTCTGAGGCCTCAATTCCCGTTTGGAATTACAACTGCTATTCAAGCCTTGAGGTCACAATTCCGGTTTGGAATCACAATTGCAGTTCAAGGCTTGATTTCACAATTCCGGTTTGGAATCACAATTGCATTTCAAGGCTGGAGAACACAATTCCAGTTTCAAATCACATTTGCATTTTAAGTCATGAGGCCACAATTCCAGTATGAGGACACAATTCCTGTTTGGAATCACAACTGATCTTCAAGGCTTGAGCTCACAATTGCAGTCAGAGTTCATGAATCCTGTTTGGTATCACAAATACATTTCAAGTCTCGAGATCACAATTCCAGTCTTAGGCCCCAAATCCTGTCAGGAAACACTACTAAAGTTCAAGGCTCGAAGACACGATTCTAGTCTGATGACCCTATACTGGTTTGGAATCACAACTGCTATTCCTGTCTCGAGATCACAATTCCAGTCTGAGGCCCCAATTCCTGTTTGGAATCAGTACTGCAGTTCAAGGCTCGAGCTCACTATTACAGTTTGGAATCACAATAGGAGTTCATGGAATGAGGTCACAATTCCAGTCTGAGGCCCCAATTCCTGTTTGAAATCCAATTGTAGTTCAAGTCTCGAGGTCACAAATCCAGTCTGCGGTCACAATTCTTGTTTGGAATCAAAATTGCAGTTCAAGGCTCGAGATCACAATTGCAGTCTGAGGCCACAATTCCCGTTTGGAATCACAACTGCTATTCAAGGCTTGAGTTCACAATTCCAATTTGGAATCACAATTGCAGTTCAAGGCTTGAGTTCACAATTGCAGTTTCAAATCACATTTGCATTTTAAGTCATGAGGCCACAATTCCAGTATGAGGACACAATTCCTGTTTGGAATCACAATTGATGTTGAAGCCTCGAGGTCATAGTTCCAGTCTGAGGTCACAATTCCCGTTTGGAATCAAAACTGCTATTCAAGGCTCGAGGTCACAATTCAAGTCTGAGGCCACAATTCCGGTTTGGAATCATATTAGCAGTTCAAGGCTTGATTTCACAATTCCGGTTTGAAATAACAATTGCATTTCAAGGCTTGAGGTCACAATTCCAGTTTGAAATCACATTTGCATTTTAAGTCTTGAGGCCACAATTCCAGTATGAGGATAGAATTCATGTTGGGAATCACGATTGATGTTCAATGCTCGAGGTCTCAATTCCAGTCAGAGTTCATGAATCCTGTTTGGAATCACAATTGCATTTCAACTCTCAAGATCACAATTCCAGTCTTAGGCCCCAAATCCTGTCAGGAAACACTACTAAAGTTCAAGGCTCGAAGACACGATTCTAGTCTGATGACCCTATACTGGTTTGGAATCACAAGTGCAGCTCAAGGCTCGGGGTCACAATTCCAGTCTGAGGCCACAATTCCCGTTTGGAATCACAACTGCAGTTCAAGGATCGAGGTCACAGTTACAGTTTGGATTCACAATAGCAGTTCATGGAATGAAATCACAATTCCAGTCTTAGGTCAATATTCCTGTTTGGAATCACAACTGATGTTCATGTCTCGAGATCAGGATTCCAGTCTGAGAACCCAATTCCGGTTTGGTATCAGAAATGCAGCACAAGGCTCAGGGTCACAATTCAAGTGTGAGGCCACAATTCTGCTTTGGAATCACAACTTAATTTCAAGGTTTGAAGTCACAGTTCCAGTCTGAGGTCCCAATTCCGGCTCTGAATCGTAACTGCTCTACATTGCTCGAGGTGACGATTCCAGTCTGAAGACTCAATTCCGGTATGGTATCACGACTGCAGCTCAAGCCTAGTTGTCACATTTCCAGTCTGAGGCCACGATTCCCGTTTGGAATCACAACTGCTATTCCTGTCTCGAGATCACAATTCCAGTCTGAGGCCCCAATTCCTGTTTGGAATCAGTACTGCAGATCATGGCTAGGAGTCACAATTCCAGTCTAAGGCCACAATTCCCAGTTGGACTCACAACTGCCGTTCAAGGCTCGAGGTCACAATTCCAGTCTGAGGTCACAAGTCCTGTTTGGAATCACAACTGGAGTTCAAGGCTCGAGGTCACAATTACAGTTTGGAATCACAATAGCAGTTCATAGAATGAGGTCACAATTACTCTCTGAGGTCATAGTGTCTGTTTGGAATCACAATTGCAGTTCAAAGTTCGAGGTCTCAATTCCAGTCTGCCGTCACAATTCCGGTTTGGAATCACAAGTGCTGTTCAAGTCTCGGGGTCACAATTCCAGTCTGAGGCCACAATTCCCGTTTGGAATCACAACTGCAGCTCATGTCTCGAGGTCACGATTCCAGTCTTAGGTCACAATTCCAGTTTGGAATCACAATTGCAGTACAAGCCTGGAGAACACAATTCCTGTCTGAGGTCCCAATATCGGTTTGGTATCAAAACTGCAGCTCAAATCTCTAGGTCACAAATTCCGTGTGTGGTCACTAATACCGTTTGGAATCACATTTGCAGTTCAAGGGTCAAGATCACAATTCCAGTCTGAGGCCACAATTCCCGTTTGGAATCATAACTGCTATTGAAGCTCGAGGTCACAATTCCGGTTTGCAATCACAATTGCATTTCAAGGCTTGAGGTCACAATTCCAGTTTGGAATCACAATTGCATTTCAAGGCTTGAAGTCACAATTCCAGTTTCAAATCACATTTGCATTTTAAGTCATGAGGCCACAATCCCAGTATGAGGACACAAATCCTGTTTGGAATCACAATTGTTGTTCAAAGCTCGAGGTCACATTTCCAGTCAGAGTTCATGAATCCAGTTTGGTATCACAATTGCATTTAAGTCTCGAGATCACAATTCCAGTCTGAGGTCACAATTCCTGTTTGGAATCACAATGGCAGTTCAAGGCTCGAGGTCACAATTACAGTTCGGAATCACAATAGCACTTCAAGGCGTGAGATCACCATTAGTGTCTGAGGTCAAAATTTCCGAATGGAATCAAAATTTCAGTTCAAGGCTCAAGGTCACAATTCCAGTCTGAGGTCACAATTCCTGTTTGGAATCACAATGGCAGTTCAAGGCTCGAGATCACAATTCCAGTCTGAGCCTCCAATTCCGTTTTGTAATCACAACTGCTGTTCATGTCTCAAGGTCACAATTCCAGTCTGAGGCCACAATTCCCGTTTGGAATCACAACTGCAATTCAAGGCTCGAGGTCACTATTACAGTTTGGAATCACAAGAGCAGTTCATGGAATGAGGTCACAATTACTGTCTGAGGTCATAATTTCTGTTTGGAATCACAATTGCAGTTCAAAGCTCGAGTCCACTACTCCAGACTTAGGTCACAATTCCGGTTTGGAATCACAATTGCAGTTCAAGGCTCGAGATCACAATTCCAGTCTGAGCCTCCAATTCCGTTTTGTAATCACAACTGCTGTTCATGTCTCAAGGTCACAATTCCAGTCTGAGGCCTCAATTCCCGTTTGGAATCACAACTGCTATTCAAGGCTCGAGGTCACAATTCTAATCGGAGGCCACAATTCCCGTTTGGAATTACAACTGCTATTCACGCCTCGAGGTCACAATTCCGGTTTGGAATCACATTTGCAGTTCAAGGCTAAAGTTCACAATTCTGGTTTGAAATCACATTTGCATTTTAAGTCTTGAGCCCACAATTCCAGTATGACGATAGAATTCCTGTTTGGAATCATGATTACATTTCAAGTCTCGCGATCACAATTCCAGTCTTAGGCCCCAAATCCTGTCAGTAAACACTACTAAAGTTCAAGGCTCGAAGACATTATTCTAGTCTGATGACCCAATACCGGTTTGGTATCAAAACTGCCGCTCAAGGCTCGGGGTCACAAATCCAATCTGATGTCACAATTGCGGTTTGGAATCACATTTGCCGTTCAAGGCTTGAGTTCACAATTTCGTTATGAAATAACAATTGCATTTCAAGGCTTGAGGTCACAATTCCGTTATGAAATAACAGTTGCATTTCAAGTCTTGAGGCCACAATTCCAGTATGAGGATAGAATTCCTGTTTGGAATCACGATTGATGTTCAATGCTCGAGGTCACAATTCCAGTCAGAGTTCATGAATCCTGTTTGGAATCACAATTGCATTTCAATTCTCAAGATCACAATTCCAGTCTTAGGCCCCAAATCCTGTCAGGAAACACTACTAAAGTTCAAGGCTCGAAGACACAATTCTAGTCTGATGACCCAATACTGGTTTGGTATCACAACTGCAGCTCAAGGCTCAGGGTCACAATTCCAGTCTGAGCCCCCAGTTCCGTGTTGGAATCACTATGGATGTTCATGTGTCGAGATCACGATTCCAGTCTGAGGAACCAATTCCCGTTTGGTATCAGAAATGCAGCACAAGGCTCAGGGTCACAATTCAAGTCTGAGGCCACAATTCCGCTTTGGAATCACAACTTAATTTCAAGGTTTGAAGTCACAGTTCCAGTCTGAGGTCCAAATTCCGGCTCTGAATCGTAACTGCTCTACATTGCTCGAGGTGATGATTCCAGTCTGAAGACTCAATTCCGGTATGGTATCACAACTGCAGCTCAAGCCTAGTTGTCACATTTCCAGTCTGAGGCCCCAATTCCTGTCTGGAATCAGTACTGCAGATCATGGCTAGGCGTCACAATTCCAGTCTGATGCCACAATTCCCGTTTCGAATCACAAGTGCAGTTCAAGGCTCGAGGTCACTATTACAGTTTGGAATCACAAGAGCAGTTCATGGAATGAGGTCACAATTACTCTCTGAGGTCATAATTTCTGTTTGGAATCACAATTGCAGTTCAAAGCTCGAGGTCTCAATTCCAGTCTGCAGTCACATTTCCGGTTGGGAATCACAATTGCAGTTCAAGGCTTGAGATCACAATGCAAGACTGAGGTCACAATTCCGGTTTTGTACTCAATTGCAGTTCAAGGATGGAGAACACAATTCAAGTCTGAGGTCACAATTCCGGTTTGAAATCACATCTGCTGCTCAAGGCTCGGTGTCACAATTCCATTCTGAGGCCAGAATTCCCGTTTGGAATCACAACTGCTGATCCTGTCTCGAGGTCTCGATTCCAGTCTGAGGACACAATTCAGATTTGAAATCACAATTGCAGTCCAAGGCTCGAAGTCACAATTCCAGTCTGAGGCCACAATTCCTGTTGGAATCACAATTGCAGTACAAGGCTGGAGAACACAATTCCAGTCTGAGGTCCCAATATCAGTTTGGTATCACAACTGCAGCTCAAATCTCTAGGTCACAAATTCAGTGTGTGGTCACAAATCCCGTTTGGAATCACATTTGCAGTTCAAGGGTCAAGATCACAATTCCAGTCTGAGGCCACAATTCCCGTTTGGAATCACAACTGCTATTCAAGGCTCGAGGTCACAATTCCGGTTTGCAATCACAATTGCAATTCAAGGCTTGAGGTCACATTTCCAGTCAGAGTTCATGAATCCTGTTTGGAATCACAATTGCATTTCAAGTTTCGAGATCACAATTCCAGTCTGAGGCCCCAATTCCTGTTTGAAATCCAATTGTAGTTCAAGGCTCGAGGTCACAAATCCAGTCCGAGGTCACAATTCTTGTTTGGAATCAAAATTGCAGTTCAAGGCTCGAGATCACAATTCCAGTCTGAGGCCACAATACGGCTTTGGAATCACAACTAAAATTCAAGGCTTGAAGTCACAACTGCAGTCTGAAGACGCAATAGCTGTTTCTAATCAGTGCTGCAGCTCAAGGCTCCGGGGTCATAGTTCCAGTCTGAGGCCACAATTCCCGTTTGGAATCACAATTGTAGTTCAAGGCTCAAGGTCATAATTCCAGTCTGAGGTCACAATTCCTGTTTGGAATCACAATTACAGTTCAAGGCTCGAGATCACAATTCCAGTTTGGAATCACAATTGCATTTCAAGGCTTGAAGTCACAATTCCAGTTTCAAATCACATTTGCATTTTAAGTCATGAGGCCACAATCCCAGTATGAGGACACAAATCCTGTTTGGAATCACAATTGTTGTTCAAAGCTCGAGGTCACATTTCCAGTCAGAGTTCATGAATCCAGTTTGGTATCACAATTGCATTTAAGTCTCGAGATCACAATTCCAGTCTGAGGTCACAATTCCTGTTTGGAATCACAATGGCAGTTCAAGGCTCGAGGTCACAATTACAGTTCGGAATCACAATAGCACTTCAAGGCGTGAGATCACCATTAGTGTCTGAGGTCAAAATTTCCGAATGGAATCAAAATTTCAGTTCAAGGCTCAAGGTCACAATTCCAGTCTGAGGTCACAATTCCTGTTTGGAATCACAATGGCAGTTCAAGGCTCGAGATCACAATTCCAGTCTGAGCCTCCAATTCCGTTTTGTAATCACAACTGCTGTTCATGTCTCAAGGTCACAATTCCAGTCTGAGGCCACAATTCCCGTTTGGAATCACAACTGCAATTCAAGGCTCGAGGTCACTATTACAGTTTGGAATCACAAGAGCAGTTCATGGAATGAGGTCACAATTACTGTCTGAGGTCATAATTTCTGTTTGGAATCACAATTGCAGTTCAAAGCTCGAGTCCACTACTCCAGACTTAGGTCACAATTCCGGTTTGGAATCACAATTGCAGTTCAAGGCTCGAGATCACAATTCCAGTCTGAGCCTCCAATTCCGTTTTGTAATCACAACTGCTGTTCATGTCTCAAGGTCACAATTCCAGTCTGAGGCCTCAATTCCCGTTTGGAATCACAACTGCTATTCAAGGCTCGAGGTCACAATTCTAATCGGAGGCCACAATTCCCGTTTGGAATTACAACTGCTATTCACGCCTCGAGGTCACAATTCAAGTTTGGAATCACATTTGCAGTTCAAGGCTAAAGTTCACAATTCTGGTTTGAAATCACATTTGCATTTTAAGTCTTGAGCCCACAATTCCAGTATGACGATAGAATTCCTGTTTGGAATCATGATTACATTTCAAGTCTCACGATCACAATTCCAGTCTTAGGCCCCAAATCCTGTCAGTAAACACTACTAAAGTTCAAGGCTCGAAGACATTATTCTAGTCTGATGACCCAATACCGGTTTGGTATCAAAACTGCCGCTCAAGGCTCGGGGTCACAAATCCAATCTGATGTCACAATTGCGGTTTGGAATCACATTTGCCGTTCAAGGCTTGAGTTCACAATTTCGTTATGAAATAACAATTGCATTTCAAGGCTTGAGGTCACAATTCCGTTATGAAATAACAGTTGCATTTCAAGTCTTGAGGCCACAATTCCAGTATGAGGATAGAATTCATGTTGGGAATCACGATTGATGTTCAATGCTCGAGGTCACAATTCCAGTCAGAGTTCATGAATCCTGTTTGGAATCACAATTGCATTTCAATTCTCAAGATCACAATTCCAGTCTTAGGCCCCAAATCCTGTCAGGAAACACTACTAAAGTTCAAGGCTCGAAGACACAATTCTAGTCTGATGACCCAATACTGGTTTGGTATCACAACTGCAGCTCAAGGCTCAGGGTCACAATTCCAGTCTGAGCCCCCAATTCCGTGTTGGAATCACTATGGATGTTCATGTCTCGAGATCACGATTCCAGTCTGAGGACCCAATTCCGGTTTGGTATCAGAAATGCAGCACAAGGCTCAGGGTCACAATTCAAGTCTGAGGCCACAATTCCGCTTTGGAATCACAACTTAATTTCAAGGTTTGAAGTCACAGTTCCAGTCTGAGGTCCAAATTCCGGCTCTGAATCGTAACTGCTCTACATTGCTCGAGGTGATGATTCCAGTCTGAAGACTCAATTCCGGTATGGTATCACAACTGCAGCTCAAGCCTAGTTGTCACATTTCCAGTCTGAGGCCCCAATTCCTGTCTGGAATCAGTACTGCAGATCATGGCTAGGCGTCACAATTCCAGTCTGATGCCACAATTCCCGTTTCGAATCACAAGTGCAGTTCAAGGCTCGAGGTCACTATTACAGTTTGGAATCACAAGAGCAGTTCATGGAATGAGGTCACAATTACTCTCTGAGGTCATAATTTCTGTTTGGAATCACAATTGCAGTTCAAAGCTCGAGGTCTCAATTCCAGTCTGCAGTCACATTTCCGGTTGGGAATCACAATTGCAGTTCAAGGCTTGAGATCACAATGCAAGACTGAGGTCACAATTCCGGTTTTGTACTCAATTGCAGTTCAAGGATGGAGAACACAATTCAAGTCTGAGGTCACAATTCCGGTTTGAAATCACATCTGCTGCTCAAGGCTCGGTGTCACAATTCCATTCTGAGGCCAGAATTCCCGTTTGGAATCACAACTGCTGATCCTGTCTCGAGGTCTCGATTCCAGTCTGAGGACACAATTCAGATTTGAAATCACAATTGCAGTCCAAGGCTCGAAGTCACAATTCCAGTCTGAGGCCACAATTCCTGTTGGAATCACAATTGCAGTACAAGGCTGGAGAACACAATTCCAGTCTGAGGTCCCAATATCAGTTTGGTATCACAACTGCAGCTCAAATCTCTAGGTCACAAATTCAGTGTGTGGTCACAAATCCCGTTTGGAATCACATTTGCAGTTCAAGGGTCAAGATCACAATTCCAGTCTGAGGCCACAATTCCCGTTTGGAATCACAACTGCTATTCAAGGCTCGAGGTCACAATTCCGGTTTGCAATCACAATTGCAATTCAAGGCTTGAGGTCACATTTCCAGTCAGAGTTCATGAATCCTGTTTGGAATCACAATTGCATTTCAAGTTTCGAGATCACAATTCCAGTCTGAGGCCCCAATTCCTGTTTGAAATCCAATTGTAGTTCAAGGCTCGAGGTCACAAATCCAGTCCGAGGTCACAATTCTTGTTTGGAATCAAAATTGCAGTTCAAGGCTCGAGATCACAATTCCAGTCTGAGGCCACAATACGGCTTTGGAATCACAACTAAAATTCAAGGCTTGAAGTCACAACTGCAGTCTGAGGACGCAATAGCTGTTTCTAATCAGTGCTGCAGCTCAAGGCTCCGGGGTCATAGTTCCAGTCTGAGGCCACAATTCCCGTTTGGAATCACAATTGTAGTTCAAGGCTCAAGGTCATAATTCCAGTCTGAGGTCACAATTCCTGTTTGGAATCACAATTACAGTTCAAGGCTCGAGATCACAATTCCAGTTTGGAATCACAATTGCATTTCAAGGCTTGAAGTCACAATTCCAGTTTCAAATCACATTTGCATTTTAAGTCATGAGGCCACAATCCCAGTATGAGGACACAAATCCTGTTTGGAATCACAATTGTTGTTCAAAGCTCGAGGTCACATTTCCAGTCAGAGTTCATGAATCCAGTTTGGTATCACAATTGCATTTAAGTCTCGAGGTCACTATTACAGTTTGGAATCACAAGAGCAGTTCATGGAAGGAGGTCACAATTACTGTCTGAGTCCCCAGTTCCGGTTTTGTAATCACAATTGCAGTACGAGGCTGGAGAACACAATTCCTGTCTGAGGACCCAATATCAGTTTGGTATCACAACTGCAGCTCAAATCTCTAGGTCACAAATTCAGTGTGTGGTCACAAATCCCGTTTGGAATCAAATTTGCAGTTCAAGGGTCGAGATCACAATTCCAGTCTGAGGCCATAATTCCCGTTTGGAATCACTACTGCTGTTCATGTCTCGAGGTCAGTATTCCAATCTGAGGACCCAATTCCTGTTTGGAATCACATTTGCAGTTCAAGGCTTGAGGTTACAATTCCAGTACGGAATAACAACTGCCGTTCAATGCTCGTGGTCACAATTCCAGTCTGAGGACTCAATTCCGGTTTGGTGTCACAACTGCAGCTCAAGGCTCGGGGTCATAAATCCAGTCTGAGTTCATAATTCCTGTGTGGAATCAGAATGGTAGTACAAGGCTCGAGGTCAGGATTCCAGTCTGAGGACGCAGTTCCGGTTTGGAATAACAACTGCTATTCATCATTTGAGGTCGTGATTCCAGTCTGAGGCCGCAATTCCACTTTTTAATCTCAACTAAGTTTTAAGGCTCGAAGTCCCAGTTCCAGTCTGAGGTCCCAATACCGGTTCTGAATCGTAACTGCTCTTCCTTGCTCGAGGTTACGATTCCAGTCTAAGGACTCAGTTCCGGTTTGGTATCACAACTGCAGGTTAAGGCTCGGGGGCACAATTCCAGTCTGAGGCCACAATTCCCATTTGGAATCACGAAGGATGTCCATGTCTCGAGTTCACAATTCCATTCTAGGGACCCAATTCCGGTTTGTAATAACAACTGCAATTCATCGTTCGAGGTCATGATTCCAGTCTGAGAACCCTATTCCGATTTGAAATCCCATTTGCAGTTCAAGGCTTGGTGTCACAGTTCAAGTCTTATGCCAAAATTCCCGTTTGGAATCACAACTGCAATTCAAGGCTCGAGGTCATAAATACAGTCTGAGGTCACAATTCCTGTTGGAATCACAATTGCAGTTCAAGGCTTGGTTTCACAATTCTGGTTTGGAATAACAATAACAGTTCAAGGCTTGATGTCAGAATTTCAGTTTGGAATAACAACTGCTGTTCAAGGCTCGAGGTCACAATTCCAGTCTGAGTTCAGAATTCCTGTTTGGAATCACAATTGCAATTCAAGGCTCGAGGTTTCAATTCTAGTCTGAAGCCCCAATATCGCTTTGGAATCACAACCAAAATTCAAGGCTCGAAATCAAAACTGCAGTCTGAGGACCTAATACCGGTTTGGAATCAGTACTGCAGCTCAAGGCTCAGGGTCACAGTTCAAGTCTTAGGCTAAAATTCCCATTTGGAATCACAACTGCAAATCAAGGTTCGAGGTCACAATTACAGTTTGAAATCACAATAGCAGTTCAGGGAATCCGGTCACAATTACTGTCTGAGGTCATAATTTCTGTTTGGAATCACAATTGCAGTTCAAAGCTCTCTGCCACAATTCCTGTCTGAGGTCACAATTCCTGTTTGGAATCACAATGGCAGTTCAAGGCTCGAGGTCACAAATCCAGTCTGAGGTCACAATTCCTGTTGGAATCACAATTGCAGTTCAAGGCTTGATTTCACAATTCTGGTTTGGAATAACAATAGCAGTTCACGGCTTGATGTCAGAATTACAGTTTGGAATAACAACTGCTGTTCAAGGCTCTAGGTCACAATTCCAGTCTGAGGCCACAATTCCTGTTGGAATCACAATTGCAATTCAAGGCTCGAGGTCTCAGTTCCAGTCTGAGGTCCCAATATCGGTTTGGTATCACAACTGCAGCTCAAGTCTCTAGGTGACAAATTCAGTGTGTGGTCACAAATCCCTTTTGGAATCATATTTGCAGTTCAAGGTTCGAGATCACAATTCCAGTCTGAGGCCATAATTCCCGTTTGTAATCACTACTGCTGTTCATGTCTCCAGGTCAGGATTCCAGTCTGAGGACCCAATTCCGATTTGAAATCACAATTGCAGCTCAAGGCTCGGGGTCACAATTCCAGTCTGAGGCCACAATTCCCGTTTGGAATCACAACTGCAATTCAAGGCTCAAGGTTACAATTACAGTTTGGAATCACAATAGCAGTTCAGGGAATGAGGTCACATTTACTGTCTGAGTTCCTAATTTCTGTTTGGAATAACAACTGCTGTTTAAGGCTCTAGGTCACAATTCCAGTCTGAGGCCACAATTCCCATTTGGAATCACAATTGCAATTCAAGGCTCAAGGTCTCAGTTCCAGTCTGAGGTCCCAATATCTGTTTGGTATCACAACTGCAGCTCAAGTCTCTAGGTGACAAATTCAGTGTGTGGTCACAAATCCCTTTTGGAATCACAATTGCAGTTCAAGGCTCGAAGTCACCATTCTAGTCTGTGGTCCCAATATGAGTGTGGTATCACCACTACAGCTCAAGTCTCTAGGTCACAAATTCAGTGTGTGGTCACAAATCCCGTTTGGAATCATATTTGCAGTTCAAGGCTTGAGATCACAATTCTATTCTGAGGCCATAATTCCCATTTGGAATCACTACTGCTGTTCATGTCTCGAGGTCACGATTCCAGTCTGAGGCCACAATTCCCGTTTGGAATCACAACTGCCTTTCCTGGCTCCATGTCACAATTCCAGTCTGAGACCACAATTCTTGTTTGGAATCACAATTTCAGTTCAAGGCTCGCGGTCAAAATTCCATTCTGAGGCCACAATTCCCGTTTGGAATCACAATTGCAGTTCAAGGCTCGAAGTCACAATTCCAGTCTGAGGTCCCAACATCGGTTTGGTATCACAACTGTGTTGTGTTTCCTAGATACATTGTAAATGGTACATCCCGTGACCCCTGCTGTGCCCTGTATCTTGGTCCCTCTCCCCTCCTGGTCACACAGAGCTGGCTGGGATCCAATTTCTCCCCGCCCCCCCCTTTCCAGACCCTAGAAAAGGTCAGTACCCCCTGGCCTCGGTCTCTTACCCTGCTCCTCCCCCCGTCTTTTCGCTCTTTCCCTGCTCTTACCCTGCTCTTCCCCCCGTCTTTTCGCTCTTCCCCCGCTCTCTTACCCTGCTCTCTTCCCTCCCTTTTGCTCTTCCCCCTCTCTTTTCTCCCTCTCTTCTCCCTTTTTCCCTTCCCTTTTTCACTCACTACCCACGAGAAATAAACCTGTAACTTTATTAGGGGAAAGAGCCTCTTTTGATATCTTATTTACGTCCATGAGGCTAGGGCCCAGGGGAATTTCACCCTAACACCTGAGCTAGACCGGAGGAAGGGTGAAAACCCCTATTTTGGGGCCGAGTAAAAGCCTTCAGTTGGCGCTCCACGTGCGTGGTCTCCACAGAGCACCCACGTTCCGCTGTGACTCCTATTTTCGGGATTCAACCAGCCTAGGAGCTGATCAACTAGCTTAAATTTCTTTAAGCTGCATTTTGTGCAGTTCGAAGACTTTTCAGCACGAACCGGCAGCCTGTCAGGAGCCCAGACAGGTCGGTTCGGGACGTGGATCCACTACGGTCACACAAACGTCTCTGCCTGCAGGACAAAAGGTGAGTTAAGCGTCCCTTTGCGGCGGGTGGTTCCCGGAGCTCCGCTGGGGGGTCTCACCGGTGGCATTTTGCCTGCCCGGCGCCCTTCTCGGGAGGAGAGGTGGCGCAGGAGTGTTTGCAGCATGCGCGTGGCTCAGAAGCCCTTGGCCACGTGGTGCGGCGCGGGGGCTGGGGGGGGGGCTGGACTCGGCCACCCCAGGCGCGGCGCGGCAGGCAGGCAGCTTTGATCAGTTTCAAAGCTGCGGCACAGTGAGGTTTTTTTGCAGTTTTTGCGGTTTTTACAGGTTTTTGCGGCGGGGTCGATCCCTACAGCGGCACGGGCGCCACGTAGGTTTTGCTGACGAAAAACGGCGAAATTAACATCGGTTCCGCATCTAGTAAAGCCTGAAAACCGTAGTGTACCTAGCACGTCTTAACAACTAACTCCTTTCCTGTGTTTTAACTGTAGTGGGGTGGATATAGTGCAAATTGCTAACACTATGGGCTTACAGCAATCTGCCTTACAAAAGAGTATAAAAAAACCACTCCAGGAAATACTAAGTTCAGGAAATGTTTTAATATCTAATAAAAATTTAACCCGTTTTGCCAGCTGGCTGTCTGCTTAAATATCTGACCTTGAATTGCAAAATATAAATTCGATTTCATTTTGGGATGAAATAGGGGATTTATTAACTTTAAAAGTAGAAAATGGAGATAAAACTGCCTCTGTATTCCTCCCGATATTCTTACAAATTCGGAAAGTTTTAATTCAGACAGAAAACAACAGACAGCAGCAGCAAAATAATTCAAACTCACCTTCCCTTTCCCAAAAACCCTATAACCATAACCTGGAAAGCACCCTAGGGTCTCCCTTGGAAATGCAGGGTGCCCAGCACGGCTGTAACTGTTCTAAATGCCCAAATCCTCCCCAGTATCCCAGTTCTGACAATTTTTCGAAAATTATCAGCTCTCCTTCCTTGTTCCCTTCCCCTCTGGGCCATGGACATGTGGCCGTATCTGGACAGGTCAGGATCGGGGTCCCAGATAGCTCTGGACATGCGGTTCAGGGAGTGGGGGGGGCCGATATGGTGACAGCCACGTGTCTCCCCCTTCATCCCGCAACCCCCTTTACCCTCCCGTCCCAGCCCCTAAGCCTGTCCCCTCCCATAACTCATCCCTGCCCTCGGCTCCACCCCCCCCTCCCCCCTCCAAGACCCTGCCCTGCACGGTACCTGGCGACCCCGCCCACAGGTGTTGCAACCCTGGATTCCACCACCCCTCCCCCTCTCTGGTTTCACATTCCTTCCCTCCAAGCTGCTGCAGGGTGGGGGAGGGCGATGTAGCCCCTGCTAGTTTCAGTGCTGGTGAGGGTGAGGGTGGGGAGGGATCAGCTCACAGCCCCTGGGGGATGGATGGTGCTCCCGTGGTGGGGGGGGGGGGGGTGGGCAGCCTCCCGGGCTGGGTGGGGGGGGATGCCCAACCCTGAAAGTCAACACCAGGAGAAAGAGTATATACCATCAGTTGCTCCTGTAGTTTATCTTGGTAGGAGAAACGGTAAAAGAAGTTATCAACCTTTGTCCTATCAAGATAAAAAAGAAATTTGTAAAGTACAAAGAGAATTTGGTAGAAATAGTGAAATCTTTAAAGGCATGATGAGAGCCACTTTTAACTCAAACGAACTGGTTCCATATGATATCAAAGAGCTTTTCCGGTGTCTGTTAACTCCTTCAGAATATGATCTATGGGAAAGCCTGTGGAAAAGATCTTTAAAAGTGCTTTTACAAGAGCTTTTAAAAAGCTCAGATAATGCAAAAGATGCTGACAATAATGATATGACATATGAACACCTATGTGGGGAAAAAGATTGGCATTGCCCTGAAAGCCAAACCAGAGTACTATCCAAGTCTGTCCTAGATAAAATATGCAATGTTGCAGAAAAAGCCTTTAATCAATTACCAACAGTAGATACTAAAGGCAGTTATATTAACATTAAACAGTTTACTTCTGAGAATTTCTTACAGTTTGTGGACCGCCTTCGTACACAAGTAGAAAGACAAGTGTCTGATCCAGTATTACAAGCTGAATTAATTAAAGAAATGGCTCAGAGGAATGCTAATGAAACCTGCCGTAGGGTTATCCTTGGCCTTCCCCTGGAGCCAGCACCTAGCTTAGCACAGATGATAGAAGCCTGCGCCAGAAAAGCAGAACTGCTCAGTGGACACGAAAGAAATCCAGGACTGGCACGCCCAAAAAACATGGCAGCTGTGACACCAGAAGCCAAGAAGCAACCAATGTCACCAGAGCAACTGCAGCACATCATCTGCTTCCAGTGCAAGCAGCCAGGACACTTCGCCAGAGACTGTCCACACAACCAAAAACAGAAGAAGACCAACAAACAAAAAAACTAACTTTACAGCGTGTACCCGCCATTAACACCATAGCGCGCTCAGCTATAAATGCAGCGGGCTCCACACTCGCAAAAGACTCTCTCTTAATAAACAAAAAGGGGGAGGATGGGATAGAGGGTGTGGGGATGTACGGCAATGAAAATATCAAAGGTTCAATTAACAAGGTTTGGAAGCCACTAGGCCGTTTTAGGCTTGTGACTACCAGAGGTTTTCATTTCAGGTTACCTGATTGGACAGTCATAACAGTGGACTTACCTAACAGTACACAGGACGTGACATTAAACCACATGAAACTGGACAGTGAGTACTTTGTTGTCGGTGACACAGCACACACACCCCTAGAGATTGAGGTGGTTCCCATGACCATCAAGGGAAGCATAACTGGCCTCATTCTCCTGGCACGATGTCCTCTACCACCATATTACCTGGCTGAGGGACAAATCCTTGCCCAGGCCATTCCTGTTCCACAGGAGGTCCCAGTAGATGGAAAATCACCTGAAGTCTACTGGGCAGAAGTTGTGGGTGAGGACAGGCCTTCTCTGGCGTGCAACCTAACCCGTGGATCAGATCACCTCCATGTGGAGGGGGTACTGGACACGGGTGCTGATGTGACTATCATACCCGAAAGGATGTGGCCGTCCCATTGGGAACTTCAGCCTGTGGCAGACAGAATCCAGGGTGTAGGAGGAGTCAAATTGGCAAAAATATCAAAAAGCATCGTACAAATTGAGGGGCCGGATGGAAAATTGGCTAGCATCCGTCCATTTGTTGCAGATTATAAATGCCCTCTATGGGGGAGAGACATCATGTCCCAGTGGGGGGTGAAATTGATTATTCCTAAAACTCCTCGGGATTTTTAGAAGCGGCCACTGTGAGGCGCCCTACCCAAAAGTTGAAATGGCTAGATGATACCCCAAAGTGGGTAGCACAGTGGCCGATGAGTAAGGAGAAGCTCAGGGCGCTTGAGGAGCTTGTGGAGGAACAGTTGGCTAAAGGCCACATAGAAGAGACCACAAGTGCGTGGAATTTCCCGGTTTTTGTGATAAAGAAACCAGGGAAAGACAAGTGGAGGCTGCTCCATGACCTCCGGGAAATAAACAAAGTAATTGAGGACATGGGGTCTCTCCAACCTGGAATGCCTTCTCCAACAATGCTTCCCAGAGATTGGCAATTGGCTGTTCTAGACATCAAGGACTGTTTCTTCCACATTCCCCTACACCCAGAGGATGCCCCAAGGTTCGCCTTCTCGGTTCCTACCATCAATCGAGAGGCCCCAATGAAGCGCTAGCACTGGAGAGTTTTGCCCCAGGGATTAAAATGCAGTCCCTCCATCTGCCAGTGGTATGTGGCCTCATTGCTGTCCCAGGTGCGTGCCCAGAGAGGGGAGGCCATCATCCTTCATTACATGGATGATGTGCTAGTGTGTGCACCCGATAACTCTCTACTCCAAGACACACTTGACCTAGTGGTTAAAGTTTTAATCTCTGCTGGATTTGAATTGCAGGAGGACAAAGTCCAAAGGATGCCACCTTGGAAGTACCTGGGCCTGGAAATTACTGCACAGACCATTGTTCCGCAGAAATTGGAAATTAATTGTAATCCAAAAACCTTAGCAGATCTCCATTCCCTGTGTGGGTCATTGAATTGGGTTAGGCCCTGGCTAGGCCTCACTAATGAGGACCTAGAACCTCTCTTCAATTTATTGAAAGGGGAGAGAGAGCTGCTTTCTCCCAGGGAACTGACCCCAGAGGCAAAGACTGCAATCGAAAAGGTACAAAAGACCTTAGGAGAGAGGCAAGCTCACTGTTACCAGCCCGAGCTGCCCTTCAAATTCATTGTCCTAGGAAAACTGCCACACTTACACGGGTTAATATTCCAATGGATCAAGGAGCAGAGAGAGTCACTCTTAATCATAGAGTGGGTCTTCCTCTCCCACCAAAGATCCAAAACTATCACTAAGCCACAAGAGTTAATAGCACAGCTGATTCGGAAAGCAAGGATCAGACTGTATGAACTAGCTGGTTGTGACTTCACATGTATTCACCTCTCTGTTAAACTGTCTGAGGAGGGAAAGAACTCTCCTGAAAAATTGACTAAAGAGATGTTTGAGCATTTGCTCCAGAGCAATGCCAGTCTCCAATTAGCCCTGGACAGCTACAGAGGACAAATATCAGTCCATGCCCCGTCTCACGAGCTGTTCAATGAGGAATTCCACCTCATTCCTCATGAGGAGTCGGAGACCACTCAAAACTCTCACAGTGTTCACGGATGCATCTGGGGCATCCCACAAGTCAGTGATGACTTGGAGAGATCCTCAGAGTCAGCATTGGGAAGCTGATGTTGAGTTTGTGGAAGGATCACCCCAGGTAGCTGAACTGGCAGCAGTCATGAGAGCCTTTGAAAAGTTCTCAGAGCCAATAAACTTGGTGACAGACTCAGCCTATGTAGCGGGGATAATGTCCAGGGCAGAGCAGGCAGTGCTCAGAGACATCAAAAATGAGCAGCTTTTCAGGTTGCTTTCCAAACTAATTTATTTGATTTCTCATAGAGAACACCCGTTCTATGTGATGCATGTGAGATCACACACAGATTTGCCAGGCGAAATTGCAGAAGGGAACCGTCAGGCAGACTCCCTTGCAACCCCAGCAGAACAAGCAACCCCAGCAGAACAAGCACGCCTTCCTGACATCTTCCAACAGGCAAAGCTGAGCCACCAGCAGTATCACCAGAATACACCAGGTCTAATGCGTCAGTTCCAGCTAACTCGGAGTCAGGCTCGAGCCATTGTGGCCACCTGTTCCAACTGTCAGCTGCACACCATGCCCTCAATAGGCATGGGGGTTAACCCCCGAGGTCTTGGCAGTTGTGAGGTATGGCAAACAGACATCACACACATTCCTAGTTTTGGTCGCCTCAAATATGTGCATGTTAGCATAGACACATATTCAGGCGCAGTCTATGCCTCTGCCCATGCAGGAGAAAGGGCAGTGCACGCCAAAAAACACCTAGTGCAAGCCTTTTCAGTGTTGGGGATCCCTAAGGAAATCAAAACTGATAAGGGCGCAGCGTATAAGTCCAAGGAGTTCCTGGAATTCGTCCAGCAGTGGGGAGTGGAACATAAAACTGGCACCTCCCACTCCCCCACAGGCCAAGGTATAGTGGAGCGAGCCAATCAGACGCTCAAGCAGGTTTTGGCTAAACAGAGCAGTTCAACTGTGTGGATGTCTCCACAGCAGAAGCTCTGCAAAGCCATGTTTACTATCAATTTCCTGAATTGTTCATTTGAAAACATGAGTCCACCTGTGGTACGTCACTTTAACAGTAGTAAACAATTCAAGTTATCCCAACATCCTCCAGTTTTGATTAGGGACCCAGAAACCTGGGAAATCAAAGGTCCCTATGAGCTTGTTACCTGGGGGCGTGGCTATGCATGTGTATCCACTCCCTCAGGCCCTCGGTGGATTCCCCAAAAGTGGGTGAAACCGTTTGTTCCCAAACATCCTGCTCCAACTGAGGAGAACGAGGAGCAGGTAGCTGTGGCTTCAAAAAGAAGACACCGCCCGAAAAAAGGAAAAGAAATCCTCATAGAAGGTGGCATTCCGGCAGATAGAGACTTTTAATAGGTTTTATAATGTTTGTCTTTTCTTCTAGAGAAAAGCTTCTCTTCTCTCAGTCCCGTGATGAACCCCATCCAAGCTGTCTTCCTGTTAACACTGAACAGTCTAGCAGCTGCATGGATCGTCCCTCAGCCACGTCAGAACATCTGGGTGACCCTGGCACAGACGCTCCAACAAGAAAACATATGTCTGTCCACAGCAGCAACAGCAAACCCTATGTCCACCTGCCTGGTAGGAATCCCATTGAAGTCTGGAGAATATTCAGCCAGTTTTGAAACACACTTGCCGAATGAAATTCCTGAGTCACACACCATTTCATCACACAAAAATCATAGGCAGCAAGCTGGAGTAAATAAAAACCCCATAGAAGAGTTGCTGCCAAGTTTGCCCAAAACAGCTCAAGAACCCCAAGAATTAGAACTGCTAGGTTCCTACCCAGCACAATATTGCATTCACTTTAGAATCTTCCCAAAACCTTCCAGCATAAAGGAATTCCACAACATAATGCAACATCGTGGGGAATTCACTGCCAAAAGGTGGTGCAATACTATAAGCCATATTGCAGCTGATACCCCAACTTATTCAAGCCCCAAAAGCCTCCCAAAGGGATTGTTCTTAATTTGTGGAGACCGGGCGTGGGCAGGAATTCCTTCTCGGCTCTTAGGAGGGCCATGCACCTTCGGTCGGTTGTCCCTGTTGGCACCCAATGAAACCTTGATTAGCGATTGGACTCACAAAAACAAATCAGGTAATAAAATCCAAAAACGAAGTGCAGACAATATGGACCCAAGCTGTAATTCTGAAATTTTCCATTGGGCCAAGTCCAAAAGAATTGCTGCATCCCTGTTTCTTCCGTGGGTTGCAGCAGCTAAAGCTCTAGGTGAATTGGGCCACCTAGAGTGTTGGGTAGTCAAACAGGCAAACTTAACATCCACCGCAATCAGCTCCCTCCTAGAAGACGAGGAAATTACCAGGCAGGCCACACTACAAAATCGTGCTGCTATAGATTTTCTCTTGCTACTGCACGGACATGAGTGCCAGGAATTTGAAGGACTTTGCTGTATGGACCTGACCTCAAAAGCTCC
This sequence comes from Sturnus vulgaris, assembly GCF_052056855.1. NCBI lineage: Eukaryota > Metazoa > Chordata > Aves > Passeriformes > Sturnidae > Sturnus > Sturnus vulgaris. Next base: position 39,756 of record NW_028276434.1, on the reverse strand, counting down.
TAACGTCCATGCTGCCCTCCGAAACATGAACAACTTAATCAGACAAGTGAAGCAAGAATCTGAAGATTGGTTCAATGGACTGTTCAAAGGCTGGGGACTCACAGGGTGGTGGACATCTATAGTCAAAACAATTATGTTAATTTTTGTTATTATTTTCCTTGTAATAATGGCATTCGGGATCCTACGTCACTTAGTTTTCAAAGCCATTAATAGTCTCATTCCCTCTACCTCAGTAGTCAATCACATAGAAATGAAAGACTTGAAACAATCTAACCCTCCCGCCAACTACAAGTGGTGGGCAAAATCATAATTTGAATGATACCAATATCCTTCTTTCAACTTTGTTAAACAAAAAATGGGGAGATGCTGCGTTTCCTAGATACATTGTAAATGGTACATCCCGTGACCCCTGCTGTGCCCTGTATCTTGATCCACCTCCCCTCCTGGCCACACAGAGCTGGCTGGGATCCAATTTCTCCCCGCCCCCCCCTTTCCAGACCCTAGAAAAGGTCAGTACCCCCTGGCCTCGGTCTCTTACCCTGCTCCTCCCCCCATCTTTTCGCTCTTACCCCGCTCTCTTACACTGCTCTTTGCCCTCTCTTTTGCTCTTCCCCCTCTCTTTTCTCCCTCTCTTCTCCCTTTTTCCCTTCCCTTTTTCACTCACTACCCACGAGAAATAAACCTGTAACTTTATTAGGGGAAAGAGCCTCTTTTGATATCTTATTTACGTCCATGAGGCTAGGGCCCAGGGGAATTTCACCCTAACACCTGAGCTAGACCGGAGGAAGGGTGAAAAACCCAATTTTGGAGCCGAGTAAAAGCCTTCGCAACGGCAGCTCAAGTCTCTAGGTCACAAATTCAGTGTGTGGTCACAAATCCCTTTTGGAATCACATTTGCAGTTCAAAGCTCGAGATCACAATTCCACTCTGAGGACTCAATTCCGGTTTGGAATCACATCTGCTGTTCATGTCTCGAGGTCACGATTCCAGTCTGAGAACCCAATTCCGGTTTGGAATAACAACTGCAATTCATCGTTCGAGGTCATGATTCCAGTCTGAGGACCCAATTCCGAGTTGAAATCACAACTAAAGCTCAAGTCTCGGGGTCGCAATTCTAGTCTGAGGCCACAATTCCCCTTTGGAATCACAACTGCTATTCAAGGCTTGAGGTCACAAATCCAGTCTGAGTTCACAATTCCGGTTTGGAATCACAATGGCAGTTCAAGGCTTGAGTTCACAATCCCAGTTTGGAATAACAATTGCAGTTCAAGGCTTGAGGTCAAAATTCCAGTTTAGAATCACATTTGCATTTTAAGTCTTGAGGTCACAATTCCAGTATGAGGACACAATTCCCGTTTGGAATCACAACTGCCGTTCATGTCTCGAGGTCACAATTCCTGCCTGAGGTCACAATTCCTGTTTGGAATCACAATTGCAGTTCAAGGCTCGAGGTCACAATTCCAGTCTGAGGTCACAATTCCCGTTTGGAATCACAACTGGAATTCAAGGCTCAAGGTCACAATTAGAGTTTGTAATCACAATAGCAGTTCAAGGCGTGAGGTCACCATTACTGTCTGAGGTCAAAATTCCCGATTGGAATCAGAATTGCAGTTCAAGGCTCGAAGTCACCATTCTAGTCTGTGGTCCCAATATGAGTGTGGTATCACCACTACAGCTCAAGTCTCTAGGTCACAAATTCAGTGTGTGGCCACAAATCCCGTTTGGAATTAGATTTGCAGTTCAAAGCTCGAGATCACAATTCCACTCTGAGGACTCAATTCCGGTTTGGAATCACATCTGCTGTTCATGTCTCGAGGTCACGATTCCAGTCTGAGAACCCAATTCCGGTTTGGAATAACAACTGCAATTAATCGTTCGAGGTCATGATTCCAGTCTGAGGACCCAATTCCGAGTTGAAATCACAACTAAAGCTCAAGTCTCGGGGTCGCAATTCTAGTCTGAGGCCACAATTCCCCTTTGGAATCACAACTGCAATTCAAGGCTCGAGGTCATAAATCCAGTCTGAGGTCACCATTCCGGTTTGGAATCACAATGGCAGTTCAAGGCTTGATTTCACAATTCCGGTTTGGAATAAGAATTGCATTTCATGTCTTGAGGTCAAAATTCCAGTTTGAAATCACATTTGCATTTTAAGTCTTGAGGCCAGAATTGGAGTATGAGGACACAATTCCTGTTTGGAATCACAATTGATGTTCAAGGCTCGAGCTCACAATTCCAGTCTGAGGTCATGAATCCTGTTTGGAATCACAATTGCATTTCAAGGCTCAAGATCACAATTCCTGTCTGAGGCACCAAAACCTGTCAGGAGACTCTACTAAAGTTCAAGGCTCGAAGACACAATTCTAGTCTGAGGACCTAATACCGGTTTGTTATCACAACAGCAGCTCAAGGCTCGGGGTCACAATTGGAGTCTAAGTACCCAATTCCGGTTTGGAATCACAACTGCAATTCAAGGCTCGAGGTCACAATTACCGCTTGGAATCACAATAGTAGTTCAAGGCGTGAGGTCACCATTACTATCTGAGGTCGAAATTTCCGATTGGAATCACTATTGCAGTTCAAGGCTCAGGGTCACAAATCCAGTCTTAGGTCATAATTCCTGTTTGGAATCACAATGGCATTTCAAGTCTCGAGATCACAATTCCAGTCTGAGGTCACAATTCCGCTATGAAATCACAACTAAATTTCAACACTCAAAGTCACAGTTCCAGTCTGAGGTCCCAATACCGGTTCTGAATCGTAACTGCTCTTCATTGCTCGAGGTCACGATTCCATTCTGAGGACTCAATTCCGGTTTGGTATCACAACTGCAGCTTAAGTCTCGGGGTCACAATTCCAGTCTGAGGCCACAATTCCCGTTTGGAATCACAACTGCTCTTCATGTCTCGAGGTCACGATTCCAGTCTGAGGACCCAATTCCGGTTTGGAATAACAACTGCTATTCATCGTTCGAGGTCATGATTCCAGTCTGAGGACACAATTCTGATTTGAAATCACAATTGCAGTTCAAGTCTCCAGATCACAATTCCAGTCTGAGCTCACAATTCCAGTTTGGAATCACATTTGCATTTTATGTCTTGAGGTCCCAATTCCAGTATGAGGACACAATTCCTTTTTGGAATCACAATTGCAGTTCAAGGCTTGAGTTCACAATTCCGGTTTGGAATAACAATTGCAGTTCATGGATTGAGGTCACAATTCTTGTTTATAATCACATTTGCATTTAAAGGCTCGAGATCACAATTCCAGTCTGAGGCCCTGTGATTGGTTGACTTAGGAAGCAGAAACTCAGAAGAGGTTTTCCCAAGGGAATTTCCTCTGTGGGGTTTGGGATGCCTGCAACAGCCAATTAGACAAAGTTAGTTCGCTCCGTGAACACACATTTTGAGGAAGGTAATCCGGAACTGACCCTCTTTGTCTTCCTGCGGCTGAGCAGGTAACATCAACCCAAGCTTCCCCCTCCCCCATGCGGGGGGGGGGGAGGCTTGGGAGGCCGCTTGGGCCCTGTTTACCAACTAGGGGGACCCGATGGCCGGAGGGAGAAAAAGTTGTATGATAAGACCTTCACGGCTTCCTCCTCCACGGGCCTGCTGCTCTGGCGTGGGGGGGAGGCCGACTCTTGCTGCTGCCGGACGGGCCAGGCCTTCCCAGGTGGCCATGAGCACTGTGGGGCTGCAGCCCAGCCCCAGAAAGTCTGATTAACACCTCAGCTGCCCCCCCAGCACAGCCTGAGCCTGGCCCAACTCTTGTAGTTGTGTTAAACTTTAACTCTTTAGTGTTCAGATAAGATTTGCAAAGCCTCCAGCCTTTCCTTTGACTATGAAAGGGAATAAGATTTCTGAAGTCAGTGATGTAAGAGCTAAGTTTTTAAGATGGAAGGAGAATGAGAAGATGCTGAAATGGCTGAAAATCTTTTTGTGAAATTGTAGGAATGAACCGATGTACTGAATATTCCTATAAACCATGGAAAGAGACATGGAAAGAGACATTTAATAGATGATTTGACTAAAAAGCACCTGTGTTGAGAATTTCTGCCCTGAGAAATGAAGGGGATTTTGGTTTTCTGAAGATGAAGCCTGAGCAGAGAGAAAGGAGACAAAGAGAATCTTTGCGGTTGAACATTTCATTCTTAAAAGTAATACCCCATGAAACAAACATGGCCCACATCTACAACTTTGGCACGGCTGTAGAGTTGGGAGGAGCGTCACAGTTGCAGATTCCTGGGCGGATGCAAATCGTGAAAGATAAAACAACAAGAGAACTGTCTTTTTTATTTCTTGTGGGAAAAATCTCTACAACTTCAACAAGAAGAGGCTTCTCTCTCCAGAAGTGAACTTAAAAAGACTAATTGGGCACTGACCGAAGTATTTGTTATATGTTTGTTTTGTTGTTATGAAAACTGGGAGAGGGAAGGAAGGAGTGATCTGAAAAATCTTATTCTGAATTTTTTTTTTCCCTCTCTTTTTGTTTGTGTAGTTAATAAATTTTCTTTTATACTCTCTCAAGTTTTAGGCCTGCCATGCTCGTTTGCTCCTGGTTCTGTCTCACAACAGAAAAAAATAAGTTTATTTAAATTGGCAACTCAAACTGAAGACATTAATTTGGAGCTTTGGCCGGGAAAGTCAAAATTAAACCAAGACAATTCCTGTTTGAAATCAGTATTGCAGCTCAAGGCTAGGCGTCACATTTCCAGTCTGAGGCCACAATTCCCGTTTGGAATCACAACTGCCGCTCAAGGCCCGAGGTCACAATTCCGGTTTGTAATCACAATGGCAGTTCAAGGCTCAAGGTCACAACTCCAGTCTGAGGTCACAATTCCGTTTTGGAATCACAACTGCTATTCATGTCTCGAGGTCACAATTCCAGTCTGAGGACCCAATTATGGTTTGGAATAACAACTGCAATTCATCGTTCGAGGTCATGATTCCAGTCTGAGGACCCAATTCCGAGTTGAAATCACAACTAAAGCTCAAGGCTCGGGGTCACAATTCTAGTCTGAGGCCACAATTCCCCTTTGGAATTAAAACTGCTATTCAAGGCTCAAGGTCATAAATCCAGTCTGAGGTCACAATTCTGGTTTGGAATCACAATTGCAGTTCAAGGCTTGATTTCACAATTCCGGTTTGGAATAAGAATTGCATTTCAAGGCTTGAGGTCACAATTCCAGTTTGAAATCACATTTGCATTTTAAGTCCTGAGGCCAGAATTCGAGTATGAGGACAAAATTCCTGTTTGGAATCACAATTGATGTTCAAGGCTTGAGGTCACAATTCCAGTCTGAGGTCACAATTCCTCTATGGAATCACAATGGCAGTTCAAGGCATGAGATCACCATTACTGTCTGAGGTCAAAATTTCCGATTGGAATCACAATTGCAGTTCAAGGCTCAGGGTCACAATTCCAGTCTTAGGTCACAATTCCTCTATGGAATCACAATGGCAGTTCAAGGCTCGAGATCACAATTCCAGTCTGAGGCCCCAAATCCTGTCAGGAAACACTACTAAAGTCCAAGGGTCGAAGACACAATTCTAGTCTGAGGTCCCAATATCGGTTTGGTATCACAACTGCAGCTCAAGGCTCAGGGTCACAATTCCAGTCTGAAGCCACAATTCCCATTTGGAATCACAACTGCTGTTCACGTCTCGAGGTCACAATTCCAGTCTGATGACCAAATTTAGGTTTTGCATCACGACTGCCGATCAAGGCTCGGGGGCACAAATCCAGTGTGTGGCCAAAAATCAGGTTTGGAATCAAAAGTGCATTTCAAGGCTTGAGGTCACAAATCCTGTCGGAGGCCACATGTGAATTTTGGAATAACAATTGCAGTTTAAGGCTCGAGCTCACAATTTCAGTTTGGTACCAAAATTGCAGTTCCAGGCTTGAGTTCACAATTCCAGTTTGGAATCTCAATTGCAGTTTAAGGCTTGAGGTCACAATTCCAGTCTGAGACCCCAATACCACTTGGAATCTCAACTGCTGTTAAATGCGCGATGTCACTATTCCAATATGAGGACACAATTCCCGTTTGGAATAACAACACCTGTCCATACCTTGAGGTCACGATTCCAGTCTTTAGAGCCAATTCCAGTTTGGTATCTCAACTGCAGATCAAGGCTCGAGGACACAAATCCAGTGGGTGGTCACAAATCCGATTTAGAATCAGAATTGCAGTTCAAGGTTTGAGGTCACAAATCCTGTCTGAGGTCACAAGTGAATTTTGGAATCACAGTTGATGTTCAAGTCTTCAGGTCACAATTCCAGTCTGAGGTCAGAATTCCAGTTTGGAATAACAATTACAGTTCAAGGCTTGAGGTCATAATTCCAATCTGAGGACAAAATTCCTGTTTGGAATCACAATTGCATTTAATGGCTCGGGGTCACAATTCCAGTCTGAGGTCACAATTCCGCTTTGGAATCACAACTGAAGTTCTAATCTCGAAGTCACAATTCCAGTCTGAGGTCCCAATACCGGTTTGCTATCACAACTGCTGTTTATTGTTCAAGGTTACGATTCCAGTCTGAGGACACAATTCTCTTTTAGTATCAAAAATGCAGATCAACGCTCAGGATCAGAATTCCAGTCTGAGGCGAAAAAATTCCCGTTTGGAATCAGAACTGCCGTTCAAGGCTGGAGGTCACAAATCCAGTCTGAGGCCACAATTCCCGTTTGGAATCACAACTGCAGTTCCACGCTAGAGGTCACAATTCCAGTTCTGGTCACAATTCCGGTTTATAATCACAATTGCAGTTCATGGCTTGAGATCACAATTTCAGTTTGGTAACAAAATTGCAGTTCCAGATTTGAGTTCACAATTCCAGTTTGGAATAACAAATACATTTCAAGGCTTGAGGTCACAATTCCAGTTTGGAATCACATTTGCAGTTCAAGTCACGAGGTCACAATTCCAGTTTGAGGTCACAATTCCGGTTTGGAATCACAACTGCTATTAGTTACTCGAGGACACAATTCCAGTCTGAGGACCCAATTCCCGTTTGTTATCACAAGTCCTGTTCACGTCTCCAGGTCACGATTTCAGACTGACGACCCATTTCCGGTTTGGTATCACAACCACAGCTCAAGGCTCGAGGTCACAAATCCATTGTGTGGTCGCAAGTCTGATTTGGAATCACAATTGATTTTCAAGGCTTGAGGTCACAAATTCAGTTTGGTACCAAAATAGCAGTTCCAGGCTTGAGGTCTCAATTCCAGTTTGGAATCAGAATCGCAGTTCAAGGCTTGAGTTCACAATTCCAGTTTCGAATAGCAAGTGTAGTTTAAGACTTGAGGTCACAATTGCAGTTTGGAATCACAATTGCATTTACATTCTCAAGATCAAAAATCTAATCTGAGCCCCCAATTCCTGTTTGGTATCACAACTAAAGATCGAGGCTCCAAGTCCAAATTGCAGTCTGAGGTCTCAATACCGGTTTGGAATTGCAACTGCCGTTCATTGCTCTAGGTCAGGATTCCAGTCTGAGGCTCCAGTTCTGGTTTGGTATCACAAGTGCAGCTCAAGACTCAAGATCACAATTCCAGTCTGAGGCCACAATTCCGGTTTGGAATCACAACTAAAGTTCAAGGCTCCAAGTCACAATTCCAGTCTGAGATCACAATACCAGTTTGGAATAACAACTGCAGCTCAAGGCTCGGGGTCAACATTCCAGTCTGAGGCCACATTCCCTTTTGGAATCACAACTGCAGTTCAAGGCTCGAGGTCACGAATCCATTCTGGGTACCCAATACCGGTTTGGAATCACAATGGCCGCTCAAGGCGCGGGGTCAGAATTCCAGTCTGAGGCCCCATTTCCTGTTTGGTATCACATGAGCAGATCAAGGCTCGAGGTCACAATTCCAGTATGGAATCACAATTGCAGTTCAAAGCTCAGGGTCACTATTCCAGTCTGAGATCACAATTCCAGTTTGGATTTACAGTTGCAGATCAAGTCTTGAGCTCACAATTCCGGTTTAGAATCAAAATTTTAGCTCAAGGCTCGAGGTCACAATTCTAGTCTGAGGTCACAGGTCCATGTTGGAATCACAATTGAAGTTCACATCTTGAGGTCACATTTCCAGTTTGGAAACAAAATAGCTGCTCATGGATTGCGGTCACCGTTGCAGTCTGAGATCAAAATTCCGGTTTAGAATCAAAATTTTAGCTCAAGGCTCGAGGTCACAATTCTAGTCTGAGGTCACAGGTCCATGTTGGAATCACAATTGAAGTTCACATCTTGAGGTCACATTTCCAGTTTGGAAACAAAATAGCTGCTCATGGATTGCGGTCACCATTGCAGTCTGAGATCAAAATTCAGGTTTGGAATTTAAATTTTAGCTCAAGGCTCCAGGTCACAATTCCAGCCTGAGCTGACACGTCCATTTTGGAATCACAATTGAAGTTGAAATCTTGAGGTCAGAATTACAGTTTGGAATCACAACTGCAGTTCAAGGCTTGTGGTCACAATTCCAGTCTGAGGTCACAATAGTAGTTTAGAATCACAATTGCAGTTCAAGGCATGTGGTTACAATTCCAGTCTGAGGTCAAAAGTCCAGGTTGGAATCACAACTGCAGTTCAATGCGTGAGGTCACAATTCCAGTGTGAGGGCACAAATCCGGTTTGCAATTACAACTGCAGCTCAAGGCTCTAGGTCACTATTCCAGTTTGAGGTCACAATTCCGTTTTTGAATCACAATTGCACTTCAAGGCTTGAGGTCACACTTCCAGTGGGAGGTCACAAGTTCATTTTGGAGGCAAAATTCAAGTTCAAATCTTGAGGTCAAAATTCCCCTTTGGAACCACAATTGCAGTTCAGGGCTCGAGATCACAATTTTAGTCTGAGGTCACAAGTCAATTTTGGAATCACAAATCAAGTTAAAATCTTAATGTCACAATTCCCGTTTGGAATCACATTTGCTGTTCAAAGCTTGAGGTCACAATCCGAGTTTGACGTCACAAGTCAATTTTGAAATCACAATTTCATTTCTATATCACAATTCCAGTCTGAGCTCAAAATACCTGTTTGGAATCATAATTCCACTTCTATGTCACAATTACAGACTGAGGGCAGAATTCCAGTTTGGAATCACAAATGCAGTTCAAGGCTTGAGGTCACAATTCCAGTTTGAGGTCACAATTCGGGTTTGGAATCACAATTGCAGCTCAAGGCTAGAGGTCACAATTCCACTATGGAAACACAATTGCAGTTCAAGGCTTGAGCTCACAATTCGAGTCTGAGCTCACAATTCCAGTTTGGAATCAGAATTTCATTTCTATATCACAATTCCAGACTGAGCTCACAATACCTGTTTGGAATCACAATTCCACTTCTAAGTCACAACTACAGACTGAAGTCAAAATTGCAGTCTAGAATCACGATTTCAGTTTGAGGTCACAATTCCATTTTGGGATGAGTATTCCGGTTTGGAATCACATTGTGGAATCAAAATTCAGTATCAGAATTACAATTCTACTTCGGTACCACAATTCCATTTCAAAATCACAATTTCACGTCTGAGCTCACAACTGCAGTTTGGAATCAAAATTGCAGAACAAGGCTTGAGGTTCAAATTCCAGTCTGTCCTCACAATTCCAGTTTGGAATCACAATTACATTACAAGGCTTGAGGTCACAATTCCAGTCTGAGATCACAATTCCAGTTTGGGAGCAAAATTGCAGTTTAAGTCTTGAGGTATCCATTCCACTATGGAAACACAATTGCAGTTCAAGGCTTGAGGTCACAATTCCAGTCTGAGTTCACAAGTCCATATTGGAATCACAATTCAAGTTCAAATCTTGAGGTCACAATTGCAGTTTGGAATCACAATTTCCTTTCTATATCACAATTCCAGACTGAGCTCAAAATACCTGTTTAGAATCACAGTTTCACTTCTATATAACAATTAAAGACTGAGGGCAGAATTCTAGTTTGTAATCACAATTCCATGTTATGTCACAATTCCAGTCTGAGGTCACAATTCCATTTTGAAATCCCAATTGCAGTGAAGGCTAGAGGTCACAATTCCACTATGGAATCACAATTCCTGTTCAAAGCTCAGGGTCACAATTCCAGTCTGAGCTCAAAATTCCGGTTTGGAATCACAACTGCAGTACAAGCCGTGAGGTCACCATTACTGTCTGAGGTCAAAATTACCGATTGGAATCACAATTGCAGTTCAAGGCTCAGGGTCACAATTCCAGTCTTAGGTCTCAATTCCTGTTTGGAATCACAATGGCAGTTCAAGGCTCGACATCACAATTCCATTCTAAGCCCCCAGATCCGTTTTGGAATCACAACTGCTGTTCATGTCTCGACGTCACGATTCCAGTTTGACGACCCAATTCCAGTTTGGTATCACAACTGAAGCTCAAGGCTCGTGGTCACAATTCCCTTCTGAGGCCACAATTCCCGTTTGGAATTAAAACTGCTATTCAAGGCTCGAGGTCATAAATCCAGTCTGAGGTCACAATTCCTGTTGGAATGACAATTGCAGTTCAAGGCTTGAGTTCACAATTCTGGTTTGGAATCACAATGGCAGTTCAAGGCTCGAGGTCACAATTCCAGTTTGGAATGACATTTGCAGTTCAAGTCTTGAGGTCCCAATTCCAATCTGAGGACACAATTCCTGTTTGGAATCAGTACTGCAGCTCAAGGCTCGGGGTCACAATTCCATTCTGAGGCCACAATTCCCGTTTGGAATCACAACTGCAATTTAAGGCTCGAGGTCACAATTACAGTTTGGAATCACAATAGCACTTCAAGGCGTGAGGTCACAATTACTGTTTGAGGTCAAAATTTCCGATTGGAATCACAATTGCATTTCAAGGCTCGAGATCACAATTCCAGTCTGAGGCTCCAATTCGACTTTGGAATCATAATTGCAGTTCAAGCCTGGAGGTCACAATTCTAGTCTGAGGTCCCAATATCGGTTTGGTAACACAACTACAGATCATGTCTCTAGGTCACAACCTCAGTGTGTGGTCACAAATCCCGTTTGGAATCGCATTTGCAGTTCAAGGCTCGAGATCACAATTCCAGTCTGAGGCCCCAATTCCGGTTTGGAATCACAACTACTGATCATGTCTCGAGGTCACGATTCCAGTTTGACGACCAATTCCAGTTTGGTATCAGAACTGTAGCTCAAGGCTCGTGGTCACAATTCCCGTCTGAGGCCACAATTCCCATTTGGAATTAAAACTGCTATTCAAGGCTCGAGGTCAGAATTCCAGTCTGAGGTCACAATTGCAGTTTGGAATCACAACTGCCGTTCAAGACTTGTTGTCACAATTCCAGTCTGAGGTCACAATTTCGGTTTGGAATCACAATTGCAGTTCAAGGCTTGAGGTCACAATTCCAGTCTGAGGTCACAAGTCCATTTTGGAATCACAACTGCAGATCAAGGTTCGAGGTCACAATTCTAGTTTGAGGTCACAATTCCGATTTGGAATCACAATTGCAGTTCAAGGCTTGAGGTCACAATTCCAGTCTGAGTTCACAAGTCCATATTGGAATCACAATTCAAGTTCAAATCTTGAGGTCACAATTGCAGTTTGGAATCACAATTTCAGTTCAAGGCTTGAGGTCAATATTCCAGTTTGAAATCAAAATATCTGTTCATGGCTTGCGGTCACAATTCCTGTCTGAGGTCAAAATTCGCATTTGGAACCACATTTGCAGTTCAGGGCTCGAGATCACAATTCCAGTCTGAGGTCACAATTCCAGTTTGGAATGACAATTGCAGCTCAAGGGTCGAGTTCACAATTCCAGTCTGAGGTCACAATTCCAGTTTGGAATCACAATTGCAGTTCAAAGCTCGAGGTCACTATTGCAGTCTGAGGTCACAATTGGAGTTTGGAATCACAATTGCATTTCAAGGCTTCAGGTCAAATTCCAGTCTGATGTCACAATTCCAGTCTGAAATATTAATTGCAGTTCTCGGCTCGAGGTCACAATTCCAATCTGAGGTCACAATTTCCGTTTGGAATCACAATTGTATTTCAAGTCTTGAGGTCACAGTTCCAGTCTGAGGTCACAATTCTGGTTTGGAATCCCAATTGTAGCTCCAGGCTTGAGGTCACAATTTCAGTCTGAGTTCAAAATTCCAGTCTGGAAACACAATTGCAGTTCAAAGCTCAGGGTCATTATTCCAGTCTGAGGTCACAATTCCATTTTGGATTTACAATTTCAGGTCAGGGCTTGAGCTCACCATTCCAGTTTGGAATCACAATGTAATTTCTGTATCACAATTCCATTCTGAGATCAAAATTCCGGTTTGGAATCACAATTGCAGATCAAGGCTCGAGATCACAATTGCAGTCTGAGCTCACAATTCCAGTTTGGAATGAAAATTGCATTTCAAGCTTCGAGGTCACAATTACAGTATGGAATCCCAGTTGCAGTTCAAAGCTCAGGGTCACAATTCCAGTGTGAGGTCACAATTCCCGTTTGGAATTACAATTGCAGTTCAAGGCTTGAGGTCTCAATTCCAATCTGAGGTCACAATTCCGGTTTGGAATCACAATTGCATTTCAAGGCTTGTGGTCACACTTCCAGTCTGAGGTCACAATTCCGATTTGGAATCTCTATTGCAGTTCAAGGCTTGAGGTCACAATTACAGTCTGAGGTCGCAAGTCCATTTTGGAATCACAATTCAAGTTCAAATCTTGAGGTCACAATTGCAGTTTGGAATCACAATTTCAGTTCAAGGCTTGAGGTCAAAATTCCATTTTGGAATCATAATATCTGTTCATGGCTTGCAGTCACAATTCCAGCCTGAGGTCAAAATTCGCGTTTGGCATCACATTTGCAGTTCAGGGCTCGAGATCACAAAGAACTGCCTTGTTGTCATCAAAAGATCAAATCTCATTAAGAATTCTATGACAACAATGTAATGGACTTCCAGGAACCTCATTAATGCTCTCGGTTTCATTTTTGTGTATTTTTAATCCCTCATTTGGCAGCTTGTAAAACTCATCTTGGAATTCAGAGGTCAAGCAGGATTGACTTTGGATTGACCTTCACCTCTGGTCCCACTTTGTGCAAACACAACTTGTGCCAAGGTGGGTGAACTCATCACCTCAACTTTTCACTCCAGAATATCCCCTACTTATTTCCCTGTAGATGAACTCAGATCCACTCCTCACCTCCACTGGTCATCCAAGCGTCCATTCTGTTCCCCACAGGCCCTGGTGGCCCCAGGGAGCTCCCTTGGCCTTTCTCCTGCCCCTCTCCAGCCCGAGGCTGCTCCTCCTCTTGCTCCCTCCGGCTTAATCCCGTACGGTGCCTCTCCCTTCCTGGCCGCCTGCTGCCGAGGAAGGAGGACACAGAGAGTCTCGAGTGCTGAGCCCTCCCTGCTACCCCTGCAGAGCCTTGGCTGCGCTTCCCAGGGGCCTCGGATTTCCCAGACAAATTGTCTGCTGGACTCCCTTCCATTACCTCAGCAATCTCCTCAGAAATGCCACCTCACTCCCCTTGACATCCCCTCACATTTTCTTACACAAACAGTTCTTGTGTCCCCTCTAAATGACCCCGGGTTTTCAGCTAAATGAATGGCATGACCCGTGCCCATGATTCACCCGGACCAAAATCAAGAGCAAATGTTGGTTGGGCTTTAAGAACTTGAAATAACTTTGAAGCAAAAGAGATCACCTTTTTCTTCTGGGTTTTTTTTCTTTCAGATGCCAGACTTGCCTCTGTGGATGCGTGCTTAACTCTTGCTGCAGGGGACTGTCAGGCCTGAATGGCCGTGAGTTCGTGTTCTTCTCACTGGGGAATCAGAAATTATTATTAATTAGACCACAGAAATGTTTTCTGAAACCTCTCCCCTTTCCTGCCCTTTGCTGGTACATCTCCTGTTTGTGCCTTTGAATTTACAGCTGTTCCCTGATGGCCCTGCCTGACTTCTGTGCAGCTCCTAGCTGGGAAAAACTGGGAAAACCTAGGGGGTACAGAGGTGAATTTTTTAGCTGGATTTTTCTAAAATCTCTAATTCTACTGAAATTATTTCCAATCCTCCCGTGAGAAGAGCAGGAACTCACCGCCATTTAGGCCTGACAGTCACTGCAGGAAATCTGACACAGTATTAATAAGTAACCTTTCCTGAGAGCAGTCATCACCCCAGTCCTCCAGCCTTGGCAAATTTTTTGCAATGAATGGACCCAAATTCTAATCCTTAACCTAAATTTCTGTCAGCTTTTGTTAGAAAGATACCAGACAGTAAATCATACAACAGAATTTTAAAATTGCACAAAGAATAACAGGCCCAGACCAAACCTAACCACCCCCATCACTGCTCCACCCCAATTTGGGGAGAAACAGTGATATAGTTTATAAATACTCTCCTTCCATGCTATTCAGTCCTTCACTGCACATCCCCAGAGAGGATTCATTCCACCTTTTGTTCCTAACAGCACCTCTCTCTCCAGCACCAATCCCACTTGTCACAGGCACAAAGGGAGCAGACCTAAGGCAATGGTTCCAGCAGCAGCGGCAATCCCAAGCTCCCTGTTCCCTGGATTGCTCATCCGAGCACTCCCAGGAATCTCACCTCAGCCCAGTCTCTCTCTCCTCAGAGGGAAACACAGCCTGACGGGACACGGTCTGGCACTCCATTTCCTCTTTTTCCTGCTGAACTGGAAAGCCACGGGGTAAGCGCAGTCCCTCAGACCTTGCACCCCTGAACACCAGGAGAGCTGGAGTTTCACCCAGATCCCAGATTCCCTAGGCAGTTAATCCCAGCAGGGAGAAAAAGAGGATCCCTGCATTCTCTGAGTTACCCCACATCATGGGCAGGACCAGGAGCCCTCTAGGCACAGACCTCTGGTGCTGAAGCCTCTTGGCTTTGGCTGCTCAAACACCACAGCTCTTGGCAATGATGGGAGGAGTGTAATGATTTTTCCTGTCCTGAAAGAGAGGAGGAAAAGAAAATTAAGTCCACTGCAGAAGGATTCCAGCCCTCACACTTCTGCTCTGATGCTCACTGTGGGGTTTTATCCATGACAGGTGACACCAATTCAGAGTGCCCTTCTCCAGCATTTTTATTCCTAATTATTTCAGACATTAAAAGGATACTAATTTTTCTTATTGCATTCTTTCCTTAATTTTAACAGAACCATTTTCATCCCAGACCCCACTTGTCCGTTATTCAATCCTTTAGCACTGGACTTTGCACAAAGGGATACCCGTGGTGCTGCATCACAAGAAATCCCAAAGAGAAACCCCTCCAAAACCTGACAGAGAAAGGTTTCAAGGCACTCCAGAACACAGACAGATGTTCATACCTTGTCAGGCCAGACCAATTCTGTCCCATCCACCTGAGCTGTGCAGGTGAGGCAAAGGCTCCCCTTCCTCCTAGGGAATCACTGTGGTCTGAGACCACAGATATCCATCCTGGGGAGCACCTGGAAACAACGTGGGAAAGGCAAAATTAGACTGTTTTCTATCAGAAAATGAGTAATAATAATAATCAAAACTTCTGGACAAATTTAGTAACATCACTTTCATATGATAAATACAGGCCATGCCCATCCTTCAAGCCCAGGTGAAAACAGGAAAGAGAACTACAGGAAAAGCAGAGTCCCTTATTTGGATGTATTTCCTAAAGACCACATTGTATGCTCTTTGTTTCTTTAAAATAATGGATTACTGGTAAAAAGCATCTTGGGTCCATATTTTATCAGCCACAGGCAGGACAAGGTGAGCTACATCTGGAGAGCCAGGGAGATGCAGGACCTTGGCACACCAAGGATAAGAGCAAGGGAAGCAGGGGAGGTGTGGGGGGAGAGCTGGAGAAGTGAAGGAACAGGCATTTTCTTGTTCAGATTCATCAGTGCTGGGAACTTGGAAAACACATGGTGCTGCGTGCATCGAGGACATAATGCCCACGATTTGGTTGTTTTCCTTTGCTCATAACCCTTGGCTTCATCCCCTCTCCAGAGGAGCAGAGAATTCCTCCAGGGTAAGGGTGAATCTGGTCCCACTCCAGGGATGTGTCCAGTAAAGGAGGGGAGTTGTTTAGAGGAACTAACTGACCACAAAAATCAAACCCATCAAACACTGAAGTGGCCTACACTGAGCTGTAACACCAAGTGTTCACAGCAAGCAGTGGCACAAAGTGCACGCAGGACCAAGAAGTACCACTTCATTCGGTTTTTCTGCTTACATGTATTTTAGTTCTGTTTCCCTTCACAGCTGCTATTCTGCCAAGGTCAGTTCCATTTTCAGAAGCCTGTGTCACATGTAGTCAAGGCTGGAAATCCTCCCTTAGGATTTCCACATCACATCTAGATTTGCTAGGAAGCACATGCACACACAGATGCCCATTTCTGTGATATGTCAGTCAGAAATCATGTAACCCAGCAACTTGCTCCTCACTGCACCACTTGGAAATACATTCAAAAGCCAGAAAAACCCCAACCAAACAACAACCCACAAAAGACACAGCTTAGCGCAGCTTCATCTTAATATTCTGGTCAGTGATGGAGAGAAAGGAGGAAAGCTATTCTTCTAGTTCTGCACCAAGCAGTTTGAAACAGCCAATACTGTCCCCACCTGCAGCTCTGGCAGCTTCCCTCCTTCCTTCAGCCTTGCCCTGACTTCTGAGGGGCCAGGGGCACCACACAACCCAAAAGGATCAGCACTCACACCCACCGCTAGTACAGACATCTTCATGGTCCATCTTTGGCCAAACAAACTCCAGGATATTTTTGTTTTCCTGACAGACTCGGCCAACTTCATTCCCATTTATCAAGGCAACAGACACCCTGTATGGCTCTGGGGTCAGAGGACCTCTGCTGGCACAAGAACCCAGGAGAAGATTGGAAGGAAGAATCCAAGAGCAAATTGAAATCCCAGCTATGCAATGAAGGCCTGCTTCTGGCAAGTTCCTTGTGGCTTTTGGGGCTCAAGAAAAGCCTTTAGACCATAAAAACATAGGTGAAAACCCCACACCGAGCACTTGGCTTTAAAGATGTTGCACTTAATGTTACAGACAGAATTGCTCTGGGATTTGGCATTTCCTGCACCCACACAAACACATTAAAAGAATTAAGTGCAGAGTCCTGAAACTCAGTTCTTCCAATCTTATTTTGGTGGTGTCACTTGACATACCTTAATCCACAGCAATTCTTCAAAAAATGAGAAGCAACCCCACCCCCCTTCAGTTTTCCAGTTTAAAGGTTCTCTTAAGAAAAAGTTAAAGAAAAGAAGAAAAACCCAAGACCTACTATCAGCTAGTGTACCAACCACCTGTTTTCCATAGATTTTTATTACACCCAATGGCTTCTCTAAGAAAATAAATTTGTACCTGCAAAAACCTGTGGGAATTACTGCGTTGGGATGGTCGGAACAAACTCAGGCGCTCTCTGTATTCTAGTCTTGAAGTTTGCAGTTTATTTCATAGGGCGTGGCTATATATGAGGCCCTGCTAGGAACTGCAGCTGCAGCTCAGAGCAGGACAGAGAGAGAGGGATAGAGCAAGAGTAAGAGAAGAGAGTAAGAAAGCAAGAGCGAAGGGAGCGTAAGAGAGTAAGAGAGTAAGAGAGATATTTTCCCGTTTACAATACAATAAATCTATGTTGAATATTCTAATTTCCACTAACCAATCTAATACAAGATACAAATTCTCTAACATTTGCATGCAACCGAAAGGAATCACTATATTACCATGTTTTACTGCTTTTCTTATCTCTCAATTTTATCTGGGACCCTTCCTGGCATGTCTAGGGAGGATGTCTGTTTGCTTTTTGGTATTCTCAGCATCTAACATTATCTAAACAAAGGGGCCTTCAGGCATTCAGTAGCTTTCAGCCACACAGTCGAAAATTGCTATCATTTCTATTTTGCTTATATTTTCCATATTCTCAAAGTCTTTTGCTAGGCACTCGTACTTATAAGGTTTCCCTAATTCATCCTTCCCAACAAAAACCCATCCAGGAGGGGCAGGTGTTTCTGAGCCCACACCTCGCAGGTAAAGTATCAGAGAAGGAGTGGCACAGAGGGATCCAAAAGTGCCCAAGAGGTTCAAGTTCACTGTGTTTGTGCAGTATTATTTGAAACCAAAGCTCTCTGCAGCTGCCCCAAGCCTGGAGTCCACAGAAACGAAATGAGCTCCCCCTCCTACCACATTTTCTGCCTTCTCTCATCAAGGGAGAATCACATCATGCAAAAGATAATAGAGAAGATGGTAACAGCAGTCCAGTGCCCCCAGGATGGCTGGCACCAGGGTTCATTCCATCCTCTGGCTGATGGAACTTAAACCCAGGTGTTCTGGGATTGAAGGAGCAGTCAAGTTTCACCACTTGCCGTTCCACTCCCTCCCACGTTTGCAGAGCAGGAATATCGCTAGGTTCCGTATTACATCCCAAAGAAGCAGCCCCGGGAGTTCTGCTGGAGCTATTGGCTCACAGACTTCTACACACTTGATCAGAGAAATTTAACTTTTCTAAGCAAAATACTTGAGAAAAATACCACTATGATAATACAGATTACTTCAAAAAGTGAAGTGATCACTATGTCACCTAACAAACCACTAAAAATACTTTTCAAATATACTGAGTCACACTACATACTTTCCTCTGTTAGAAAAAAAAAATGTTTAAGAAGAGTCTTAGGTGTTACAAAATAAACTACTACCTGCTTGAAGACCAAAAAAGAGCTCCTCATCCTGGAGTAATTCCTTCACAGCAGCCCAGTCTCGTGTTAATTGTTTCAGTGTCAACTAGAGGTTCCAGGATATCGGATCTAAGTCTTCGACTTCTACCGGGAGTTCTGGTGCAATTGAAAACACCAAGAAGCGTGCGACCCTTCCTCTGAAAATAAAATAGATGTAAAGAACACATGCAGAGATGGCAAGTGTCAGGAGACGTTTACAAGCAAGAATCTCCTACAAATATGAGGTATGCTTTGGCATGCTTAGCATGTCCCTTTTTTCTACGTTTATTATATCAACTCCAGCAGTTTAGGATGCTAGGAAATTCAATGTGATTTAATATAATATTAGCCCTCAATTCTATCAGTATAAAAATACATTTGTACTTAGTATTTTATTCCTATTTTGTAGTACTATTCCATTACTACTGCAGTGGAAAATTTTACATTTTCCCCCTCCACTAAACTAATTAAAAATGAACAGGCCAACCCTACACAAAGAGGTAAATTATAAAGTTACAAAGATCAAATATTAATCAGAACAATTTACTTGAAATTACATTTCTGAAAATAATTTAAAATCGATTTAGAAGTCAAAAAGACAAATTGAGTTTGGAGAAGGCGTTCGGCACTCCAAGGGCAGCCAGGGTTACAGGTGGTGGCAGCTTGGGGCCAGGAGAAATCCCGGTCCATTTGGAATTTTAGCAGGCAGAAGCCTGGTTTGGTGCACAGGTCCCTGGACACGAAGTCTGGCCCTTTTCCCTGTGAAACAAATCTTACCCTTGCCAGGTTCCTGAAATCAGCTACGAGGAGGCTTTTGGCACTCCAAGAGCAGCAGGGTCACAGCTGGATGCCGCTGAGGTCTGGGTGACACCATGATCCATTTGGAATTTTAACATGTAGATGACTGCTCCTGGTCACAGGCCCCAGGATAGAATCTGATGGCCTTTTCCCTGCGAATCCAACACTCACGCTTCCAGGGTTCCTGAGATGTGCACAGAGGAGGGTTTCGGCACCCCAAAGGCAGCCAGGCTTCTAAGTGGTGGCAGCTTGGGGCTGGGAGAAACCACGCTCCATTTGTAATTTTGTCAAGCTGAAGGCCGGAACATGGCTCTGGACATGAATAGCGGTCCTTTTCGCTGTTAAACAAAACCGGAAAAAAAACTTGGTCTGTTCTGAGTTTTAGCAGGCAGAAGCCCAGGCCCAGGCCCAGCATCACTGGACATGGGGAGTTGCCCAATTTTCCTGTGAAACAACACTCACCCTCCCAGGGTTCCTGAGACCAGTTAGGAGGAGGCTTTTGGCATCCGAAAGAGAGCCAGGATTACAGGTGGGGGCAGCTGTGGTATGGAAGCAATCCCGGTCCATTTGGAATTTTAGCAGGCAGAAGCCTGGTGGGGGGCACAGGTATCTGGACAAAAACTGTGGCCCTTTCCTCTGTGAAACAAAACTCATTTTGCCGGGTTCCTGAGACCAGTTAGGACGGGGCTTTTGGCACTCCATGAGAAGCCAGGGTTCCAGGTGGTTCCAGCTGTGGTATGGGAGTAATCCCAGTCTATTTGGACAAAGAAAACCTAAGACCCTCACCGAAATCCAGAGGCCCCCCTAACCCTAGAGATCCCAAAGCAAAGACACCCCCCTAACCCTAGAGTGAGCCCAAACCTAGATGCCCCCATAACCCTAGACGCCTTCATAACCCTAGTTGCTCTGCTAATACTAGAACCCCAGTGAACCCTAGACATTCCCAAACCGCAGACACCCCCCAAACCGTAGAGTCACCCCAAGCCTAGATATCCCCACAACAATAGACACCCCAAAACCTCACACATAACCCCTAACCCTAGACCCTCAGCGAATCCTAGACATGCCCCTAAAACTAGACACACCCAAACCCTAGACACCCCCCAACCCCAGAGCCAGCCCAAGCCTAGACACCCTCAAAACCCCAGATGCTCCGTAACTGTAGAAGCTCCCCTAATCCCAGACGCCCCCACAACCCTAGACACCCCCAGAACCCTAGATGTCCCCCCAACCCTAAACTCCGAGCCAACTCTAGACAGCCCCAAACCCTAGAAACCCCCGTAACCCTACAGTCAGCCCAACCCTCGTTGCCCCCAGAAACTTAGACACCCCCAGACCTAAGCCTAGACTCAGTCTAAAGCTAGAAGCCCCACAACCCTAGATGCCCTCAGAACCCGAGAAGCTCCTGTAACCCTAGACCCCCACATAACACAACCCCCACATAAGACAACCACATAACCCTAGACACCCCCTAAACCTAGAGCCAGCCCAACCCAAGATGCCCTCAAAACCCTATACACGCCCTAAACCTCAGATGCTCCCCTAAAATTAGACCTTCAACAAACACTAGATGTCCCCATAACCCTAGACACCCCCAAACCCTAGACACCTCCTGAAGCCAAGAACCAGCCAACCCTAGACACCCCCAAAACCTCAGATGCACCCCTAAAATTAGACCCTCAGTGAACCCTAGATGGCCTTCAAACCCTAGACACACCCAAACCCTACACACACCCCTAACCCAAGAGCCAGCCTAACCCTAGACAACTCTACAACCCTAGACACGCCCAGGACCCTAGAAGATCCCCTAACCCGAGACCCCCAGCGAAAACCACACACCCCCATAACCCTAGATACCCCCCTAATCCGAGACACACCCCTAACCCTAGTCCCTCAGTGCACTCTATATTTCCCCATAACCATAGACACCCCCAAATCCTAGACACCTCCCTAACCCGTGAGCCAGCCTAACCCTAGACACCTGCACAACCCTAGACGCCCTCAGAACCCTAGAAGCTCCTCTAACCCCAGACACCCTGCGAACCCTAAACACCCCCATAACCCTAGATACCCCCCTAACCCTAGACACTCCCCTAACCCTAGTCCCTCAGCGAACCCTAAATTTCCCCCTAACCGTAGACACCCCCAAATCCTAGACACCTTCCTAACCTTGGAGCCAGCATTACCCTAGACACCCCCACAACCCCTGACGCCCTCAGAACCCTAGAAGCCTCACTAACCCCAGATCCCCAGCGAACGCCAGACATCCCTGTAACCTTAGAAAATCCCTGTAACTCTAGAGCTAGCCTAACCCTAGACACCACCAAACACTTGACACCCGTCTGAGCCTAAACCCCCCTAACTCCAGACCGTCAGCAAACCCTAGATGTCCCCCTAATGCTAGGCATCCCCAACACTTGACACCTCCCTAACCGAAGTCAGCCTAAAGCTAGAAGCCCCCACAAACCTAGACGCCCCAGAAACCTAGAAGCTCCCCTAAACCTAGACCCCCAGCAAAGCAGAGACACCACCCTAACCCTAGAGCCAGCTCAACCCTAGACGCACCCACAACCCTAGACGCACCCACAACCCTAGACGCTCCCAAAATCCCAAACGCTCACCTAAGCTTAGATCCTCAGTGAACCCTAGATGTCCCCCTAAACCTAAACACCCCCAAACCTTAGACACCCCCAACCCTAGAGCCAGCCCAACCCTAGACACCCCCACAACTCAGATACTCCATAACCCTAGAAGCTCCCCTAATCCCAGACTCCCCCACAACCCTAGACACCGCCATAATCCTAGTCATCCCCAAAACCCTAGATGTCCCCCTAACCTTAGATCCCCAGCCAACTCTAGACATCCCCAAACCCTAGAGACCCCCGTAACCCTACAGTCAGCCCAACCCTCGTCGCCCCCACAACCCTAGACACCCCCAGAAACCTAGACGCCCCCTAAACCTAGACCCTCAATGAACCCCAGATGCCCCCCAAACACTAGACACCCCCAACCCCAGAGTCAGCCAACCCTAGATGCCCCCACAACCCTACACGCCCTCAAAACCGTAGATGTTCCTCTAACCCTAGACCCCCAGAGAACCCTACACATCCCTAAACCCTAGACACCCCCTAAACCCTAGAGCCTCCAAACCAGAACCCTAGAAGCTCCCCTAAGCCTAGATCCCCAGTGAACCCCAGACACCCCTATAACCCTAGACGACCCCCTCACCCTAGACCCCTAGCGAACCCTAGATGCCCCCCAACGCTAGACATCACCAAACCCTAGACAAGCCCCAACCCTAGAGCCAGGCTAATCCTAAACGCCCCCACAACCCTAGACACCCCCAGAACCCTAGACACACCACAAACCCCATACCCCCAGCTAACCCAAGATGCCCCCCACCCTAGACCTCCTCAAACCTTAGACACTCCCTGAACCCCAGAGTCTGCCCAGCCCTAGACACCCCCACAATCCCGGATGCCCCCACAAGCCTAGACGCCCCCTAACCCTAGACCCCCATCGAACCCCAGATGCTCCTCCCCAACCGTAGACCCCCCAGTACGCACACCACGGCCACCCATGTAAAAGCCCCCGACACAGAAAGGCAAGCAAACCATCCAACCCACAACCTGCCATAAAACAGCCAGATTGCAGCCAAATGGCCGGAAGCACCCCGCCATGCCAAGCCACCAAAGCCAACCAACAACCAGGGGCCCTCCAAAACCGCACCCCATGCCCAAGCCCTTCGGCCCATCAAGGAATCCCCAGCAATCCCAAGCCATCACCACACCACAACAAGCAATACCACGGTTCCCAATCTAGACCCCGCCCTGCACCAACGAAGAAATAGCCCAGCCAACACAGAAGCACACCCTCACCCAACGCAACTCCACACAGAAGAGCAGGACAAACCCCAGATCACCTCCCAAGGGGACACACAACCGCAGACAACCACAGCCGACACAGAGCTCACCCACCATCCCTCGCCACGCCCAGCACCGGGCAGGCCGGCACAGTTCCAGAGGCCGAAAAGCCTGCAGAGCAGTCGCAACGACAGACGCTCACACAGAAGGCAGTGCGGGAGAGGAAACGAGCCCACCCGTAGTCGCAGCCCCCTAACCCACACCCCAGATCTGGCACCCCCAGCCCGAGCAGTCCCATAAAGAACCCCCGCCCATGCCAGAGAAAAAGCCCCGCGCATCGCCGGGACAGGCGGAGCCCTGGGTCCCCGGGCCCGCAGGGGCAGTTCCCGTGTCCCGGCTGGTCCCAGGCACCCCGAAGAAACCGCCGCCCCCTCGCAGGGTCCCCGGCACAGCTCCAACCCCCGTGGCTGCAGGGGGAGCTTGCCCAAAATCCCAGCAGCAACCCAGCGCGGTGCCTCTTGGTGGCAGAGTGGGAGCCGTAGACCTAGCCCCCGGCCCGCCCCCAGCACTCCTGACCGGCGCTCCCCCTCCCAGCTGTGTCCACGCACGACCCGACGCCGGCCCGGCCATCCCGCGCCGAGCCCCACCCCTGGGCAGGACCACCCGAGCCACCCCCGATGCGTACAGGACCCGAACTAGAAGCCCCGACCCCCTGGTGGTCCCTCCCCAGCGCCCCGACCCTGCTCGGGCCATTCCGCCGCACCCAACCGCAGCTGGCCCACCCATATAGAGCGGTGCCACCGAGGCAGCTGCACCCCAATGCCGCCGCGTCCCCGCCATCCCCCCTGCCATTCCCCGACCATGCCTCGCAGGCCCGCCTTACGCAGCATCGTTCGACCGCCCCGCTCTGTCCCGTTCCCCGTGCGCCCACCCCGCTCCCTCGCGTCATGGCACCGCTCCACCCCAGCGGCGCTACGGCAAACCCACTCACAGGAGCGTGTCACCATACTGACCCAACGCCCAACGCCACCCCACCCCCGGCGCGGCCAGCCCGTACCCGGCAGCAGCCTGACCCTGGTTGCCACGACTGGCCTCCGGGCCCCCGACCCCTGCGAGACCCATCACCAAGACCGCCCGCACACCTGCACGCGGGCCACCATAGGCTGCAGAAACACGAGAGAAGAAGGAGCCCACTGGGGTCAGGGGGCCGCCATCTTGTCCGGCGTCACGTGGACACACGGGAGCAGCCATCTTGCAAAGCAACCACATGGCCTCTCGGGGGCCTCCATGTTCGGCCCCAACCCCGTGGCAGCAGGGGGCAGCCATCTTGGCTAGGGTTAGGGTTTAGGGTTAGGGTTTTTGACTGCCCCCCCCTGCGTTACCCTCTGCGCCCCCTCCGTGCCCCCCCTCCCCCCCTTTCCCCTTCCCTCTTTCCCCCTTCCACTCCCTCCCCTCCTTTCTCCCTTTCCTCCTTTCTTCCCTCTTCCTCCCCTCTTCCATCCTCCCTTCTCTTCCCCCTTCCCTCCTCTCTTCCCTCTTCCCTCCCCTCTTCTCTCCCCTCTTCCATCCCCTCTTCCCTCCCTTCCCTCACCACTTCTTTCTCCACCTCATGTCCTCCAAAACACCACTGCTTGCCTCTACCTTCCCACATGCCTTAGGTACTGCCTTCAGCTCTCACCTCTCTTCAGCTTTAGCCTCTACCTGTGGGCACATACATTTAGAGAGCTAGGCAGTTAGAGCTTGCAAATTTTTTGCAGGCCTGAATTTCTCCTGACTCTCAGCTCCATTCCCAGGCTCACAAGCTGACTCCAGCTTCAGTTATGGAGGAAGCATCCCGAGGTGGTGAAAAAGAGTGGAATTCATAATAAACATTAACACCTCGTGTCTTTCCTGTGGGATATATAGGTACTGCCCCATGGATGTTTTTCCCAATTGTCCAATCAACTACTGTCCTGTCCTAGCTCCAGGTAACATGCTTTAAATACGGACTGTCCATACATTAAGGTTGGCCTTTTTTCCCTAAAGACGTCCATGTGTGTTGCTGTCCATTCTCTTCTCACTTCCACTCTGCATTCACATCTGCCTTCCTGCTCGCCTTTGCCTTTACCTTCGCTTCTGCACACTCTCTGCCTGCCACTCTGACTTTGCTTTTACACTCCTCTCAGCCTTCCACTGTACCTTCGATTGTAGATTCCTGACTGCATTCCAGTCCAGATTTGGTTCTAGCATCCTCTCTGCCTTGCACTCTGGATACAGTTCAGTTCAGATGCCTTCCAGTATGCCTTTGGTTCTAGATTCCTGTCTGCTATAGTGTCTGCTTCCTCCTGAAATCTAGAATCCCAATAACCCTGTAGTCAGCAGAACCCTAGACAAGCCCATAAGCCTACACTCAGACCTATCTCTAGACCACTCCACCCCTAAACACCCCCCATCAATAGACACCCCCCATCACTAGACACCCCCCCCAACCTATGACACCCCCTCAACCCTAGACAACCCCGTCCCTAAAAACCTCCTCAAATCTACACACGGCTTCATCCCTAAACATGCCCCCATCCCTAGACAGGCTCCCATCCCTAAACACACTCCCAACCCTAGACACCCCCATAAGACTAGACCACTCAAACCCTAGACCACAAGAACCTTAGCCCCCCTCTAACCCTACTTAGGATTAGGGTTCAGATTCGGGTTGGGTTCGGGTTAGGGTACGGGTTAGGGTACAGGTTAGGGTACGGGATAGGGTTAGGGTACGGATTAGGGTACGGGTTAGGGTACGGGGTAGAGTTAGGGTACAGGTTAGCGTTAGGGTACGGGTTAGGGTATGGGTTAGGGTACGGGATAGGGTTAGGGTACGGATTAGGGTACGGGTTAGGGTACGAGGTAGAGTTAGGGTACAGGTTAGCGTTAGGGTACGGGTTAGGGTATGGGTTAGGGTACGAGGCAGAGTTAGGGTACAGGTTAGCGTTAGGGTACGGGTTAGGGTATGGGTTAGGGTACGGGTTAGGGTACGGATTAGTGTACGGGTTTGGGTTAGGGTACGGGTTGGGGTAAGGGTTAGGGTTACGGTTAGGGTACGGGTTAGGGTATGGGTTAGGGTACGGGTTAGGGTTTGGGGTTAGGGTTAGGGTACGGGTTAGGGTACGAGTTAGGGTACGGGTTAGGGTATGGGTTAGCGTACGGGTTAGGGTTAGGGTTAGGGTACGGGTTAGGGTACGGGTTAGGGTACGGGTTAGGGTACGGGTTAGGGTTAGGGTTAGGGTACGGGTTAGGGTTAGGGTTAGGGTACGGGTTAGGGTTAGGGTTAGGGTTAGGGTTAGGGTACGGGTTAGGGTACGGGTTAGGGTACGGGTTAGGGTTAGGGTTAGGGTACGGGTTAGGGTACGGGTTAGGGTACGGGTTAGGGTTAGGGTTAGGGTACGGGTTAGGGTTAGGGTACGGGTTAGGGTTAGGGTACGGGTTAGGGTTAGGGTTAGGGTACGGGTTAGGGTTAGGGTACGGGTTAGGGTTAGGGTACGGGTTAGGGTTAGGGTTAGGGTTAGGGTTAGGGTTAGGGTACGGGTTAGGGTACGGGTTAGGGTTAGGGTTAGGGTTAGGGTTAGGGTTAGGGTTAGGGTACGGGTTAGGGTACCGGTTAGGGTTAGGGTTAGGGTTAGGGTTAGGGTTAGGGTTAGGGTTAGGGTTAGGGTTAGGGTACGGGTTAGGGTACGGGTTAGGGTACGGGTTAGGGTACGGGTTAGGGTTAGGGTTAGGGTTAGGGTTAGGGTTAGGGTTAGGGTTAGGGTTAGGGTTAGGGTTAGGGTTAGGGTTAGGGTTAGGGTTAGGGTTAGGGTTAGGGTACGGGTTAGGGTTAGGGTTAGGGTTAGGGTTAGGGTTAGGGTTAGGGTTAGGGTTAGGGTTAGGGTTAGGGTTAGGGTTAGGGTTAGGGTACGGGTTAGGGTACGGGTTAGGGTTAGGGTTAGGGTTAGGGTTAGGGTTAGGGTTAGGGTTAGGGTTAGGGTTAGGGTTAGGGTTAGGGTACGGGTTAGGGTTAGGGTTAGGGTTAGGGTTAGGGTTAGGGTTAGGGTTAGGGTACGGGTTAGGGTTAGGGTTAGGGTTAGGGTTAGGGTTAGGGTTAGGGTTAGGGTTAGGGTTAGGGTTAGGGTTAGGGTACGGGTTAGGGTACGGGTTAGGGTTAGGGTACGGGTTAGGGTTAGGGTTAGGGTTAGGGTTAGGGTTAGGGTTAGGGTTAGGGTTAGGGTTAGGGTTAGGGTTAGGGTTAGGGTTAGGGTTAGGGTACGGGTTAGGGTACGGGTTAGGGTACGGGTTAGGGTTAGGGTACGGGTTAGGGTTAGGGTACGGGTTAGGGTTAGGGTACGGGTTAGGGTTAGGGTACGGGTTAGGGTTAGGGTACGGGTTAGGGTTAGGGTACGGGTTAGGGTTAGGGTACGGGTTAGGGTACGGGTTAGGGTTAGGGTACGGGTTAGGGTTAGGGTTAGGGTTAGGGTTAGGGTTAGGGTACGGGTTAGGGTTAGGGTACGGGTTAGGGTTAGGGTTAGGGTACGGGTTAGGGTTAGGGTACGGGTTAGGGTTAGGGTACGGGTTAGGGTTAGGGTTAGGGTTAGGGTTAGGGTTAGGGTACGGGTTAGGGTACGGGTTAGGGTTAGGGTACGGGTTAGGGTACGGGTTAGGGTACGGGTTAGGGTACGGGTTAGGGTACGGGTTAGGGTTAGGGTTAGGGTACGGGTTAGGGTTAGGGTTAGGGTACGGGTTAGGGTTAGGGTACGGGTTAGGGTTAGGGTACGGGTTAGGGTACGGGTTAGGGTACGGGTTAGGGTACGGGTTAGGGTACGGGTTAGGGTACGGGTTAGGGTACGGGTTAGGGTACGGGTTAGGGTACGGGTTAGGGTTAGGGTTAGGGTTAGGGTTAGGGTACGGGTTAGGGTTAGGGTACGGGTTAGGGTACGGGTTAGGGTACGGGTTAGGGTACGGGTTAGGGTACGGGTTAGGGTTAGGGTTAGGGTTAGGGTTAGGGTACGGGTTAGGGTTAGGGTTAGGGTTAGGGTTAGGGTACGGGTTAGGGTTAGGGTACGGGTTAGGGTACGGGTTAGGGTACGGGTTAGGGTACGGGTTAGGGTTAGGGTTAGGGTTAGGGTTAGGGTTAGGGTTAGGGTACGGGTTAGGGTACGGGTTAGGGTTAGGGTTAGGGTTAGGGTTAGGGTTAGGGTACGGGTTAGGGTTAGGGTTAGGGTTAGGGTTAGGGTTAGGGTTAGGGTTAGGGTTAGGGTTAGGGTTAGGGTTAGGGTTAGGGTTAGGGTTAGGGTTAGGGTTAGGGTTAGGGTTAGGGTTAGGGTTAGGGTTAGGGTTAGGGTTAGGGTTAGGGTTAGGGTTAGGGTTAGGGTTAGGGTTAGGGTTAGGGTTAGGGTTAGGGTTAGGGTTAGGGTTAGGGTTAGGGTTAGGGTTAGGGTTAGGGTTAGGGTTAGGGTTAGGGTTAGGGTTAGGGTTAGGGTTAGGGTTAGGGTTAGGGTTAGGGTTAGGGTTAGGGTTAGGGTTAGGGTTAGGGTTAGGGTTAGGGTTAGGGTTAGGGTTAGGGTTAGGGTTAGGGTTAGGGTTAGGGTTAGGGTTAGGGTTAGGGTTAGGGTTAGGGTTAGGGTTAGGGTTAGGGTTAGGGTTAGGGTTAGGGTTAGGGTTAGGGTTAGGGTTAGGGTTAGGGTTAGGGTTAGGGTTAGGGTTAGGGTTAGGGTTAGGGTTAGGGTTAGGGTTAGGGTTAGGGTTAGGGTTAGGGTTAGGGTTAGGGTTAGGGTTAGGGTTAGGGTTAGGGTTAGGGTTAGGGTTAGGGTTAGGGTTAGGGTTAGGGTTAGGGTTAGGGTTAGGGTTAGGGTTAGGGTTAGGGTTAGGGTTAGGGTTAGGGTTAGGGTTAGGGTTAGGGTTAGGGTTAGGGTTAGGGTTAGGGTTAGGGTTAGGGTTAGGGTTAGGGTTAGGGTTAGGGTTAGGGTTAGGGTTAGGGTTAGGGTTAGGGTTAGGGTTAGGGTTAGGGTTAGGGTTAGGGTTAGGGTTAGGGTTAGGGTTAGGGTTAGGGTTAGGGTTAGGGTTAGGGTTAGGGTTAGGGTTAGGGTTAGGGTTAGGGTTAGGGTTAGGGTTAGGGTTAGGGTTAGGGTTAGGGTTAGGGTTAGGGTTAGGGTTAGGGTTAGGGTTAGGGTTAGGGTTAGGGTTAGGGTTAGGGTTAGGGTTAGGGTTAGGGTTAGGGTTAGGGTTAGGGTTAGGGTTAGGGTTAGGGTTAGGGTTAGGGTTAGGGTTAGGGTTAGGGTTAGGGTTAGGGTTAGGGTTAGGGTTAGGGTTAGGGTTAGGGTTAGGGTTAGGGTTAGGGTTAGGGTTAGGGTTAGGGTTAGGGTTAGGTTAGGGTTAGGGTTAGGGTTAGGGTTAGGGTTAGGGTTAGGGTTAGGGTTAGGGTTAGGGTTAGGGTTAGGGTTAGGGTTAGGGTTAGGGTTAGGGTTAGGGTTAGGGTTAGGGTTAGGGTTAGGGTTAGGGTTAGGGTTAGGGTTAGGGTTAGGGTTAGGTTAGGGTTAGGGTTAGGGTTAGGGTTAGGGTTAGGGTTAGGGTTAGGGTTAGGGTTAGGGTTAGGGTTAGGGTTAGGGTTAGGGTTAGGGTTAGGGTTAGGGTTAGGGTTAGGTTAGGGTTAGGGTTAGGGTTAGGGTTAGGGTTAGGGTTAGGGTTAGGGTTAGGGTTAGGGTTAGGGTTAGGGTTAGGGTTAGGGTTAGGGTTAGGGTTAGGGTTAGGGTTAGGGTTAGGGTTAGGGTTAGGGTTAGGGTTAGGGTTAGGTTAGGGTTAGGGTTAGGGTTAGGGGTTAGGGTTAGGGTTAGGGTTAGGGTTAGGGTTAGGGTTAGGGTTAGGGTTAGGGTTAGGGTTAGGGTTAGGGTTAGGGTTAGGGTTAGGGTTAGGGTTAGGGTTAGGGTTAGGGTTAGGGTTAGGGTTAGGGTTAGGGTTAGGGTTAGGGTTAGGGTTAGGGTTAGGGTTAGGGTTAGGGTTAGGGTTAGGGTTAGGGTTAGGGTTAGGGTTAGGGTTAGGGTTAGGGTTAGGGTTAGGGTTAGGGTTAGGGTTAGGGTTAGGGTTAGGGTTAGGGTTAGGGTTAGGGTTAGGGTTAGGGTTAGGGTTAGGGTTAGGGTTAGGGTTAGGGTTAGGGTTAGGGTTAGGGTTAGGGTTAGGGTTAGGGTTAGGGTTAGGGTTAGGGTTAGGGTTAGGGTTAGGGTTAGGGTTAGGGTTAGGGTTAGGGTTAGGGTTAGGGTTAGGGTTAGGGTTAGGGTTAGGGTTAGGGTTAGGGTTAGGGTTAGGGTTAGGGTTAGGGTTAGGGTTAGGGTTAGGGTTAGGGTTAGGGTTAGGTTAGGGTTAGGGTTAGGGTTAGGTTAGGGTTAGGGTTAGGGTAGGGTTAGGGTTAGGTTAGGGTTAGGGTTAGGGTTAGGGTTAGGGTTAGGGTTAGGGTTAGGGTTAGGGTTAGGGTTAGGGTTAGGGTTAGGGTTAGGGTTAGGGTTAGGGTTAGGTTAGGGTTAGGGTTAGGGTTAGGGTTAGGGTTAGGGTTAGGGTTAGGGTTAGGGTTAGGGTTAGGGTTAGGGTTAGGGTTAGGGTTAGGGTTAGGGTTAGGGTTAGGGTTAGGGTTAGGGTTAGGGTTAGGGTTAGGGTTAGGGTTAGGGTTAGGGTTAGGGTTAGGGTTAGGGTTAGGGTTAGGGTTAGGGTTAGGGTTAGGGTTAGGGTTAGGGTTAGGGTTAGGGTTAGGGTTAGGGTTAGGGTTAGGGTTAGGGTTAGGGTTAGGGTTAGGGTTAGGGTTAGGGTTAGGGTTAGGGTTAGGGTTAGGGTTAGGGTTAGGGTTAGGGTTAGGGTTAGGGTTAGGGTTAGGGTTAGGTTAGGGTTAGGGTTAGGGTTAGGGTTAGGGTTAGGGTTAGGGTTAGGGTTAGGGTTAGGGTTAGGGTTAGGGTTAGGGTTAGGGTTAGGGTTAGGGTTAGGGTTAGGGTTAGGGTTAGGGTTAGGGTTAGGGTTAGGGTTAGGGTTAGGGTTAGGGTTAGGGTTAGGTTAGGGTTAGGGTTAGGGTTAGGGTTAGGGTTAGGGTTAGGGTTAGGGTTAGGGTTAGGGTTAGGGTTAGGGTTAGGGTTAGGGTTAGGGTTAGGGTTAGGGTTAGGGTTAGGGTTAGGGTTAGGGTTAGGGTTAGGGTTAGGGTTAGGGTTAGGGTTAGGGTTAGGGTTAGGGTTAGGGTTAGGGTTAGGGTTAGGGTTAGGGTTAGGGTTAGGGTTAGGGTTAGGGTTAGGGTTAGGGTTAGGGTTAGGGTTAGGGTTAGGGTTAGGTTAGGGTTAGGGTTAGGGTTAGGGTTAGGGTTAGGGTTAGGGTTAGGGTTAGGGTTAGGGTTAGGGTTAGGGTTAGGGTTAGGGTTAGGGTTAGGGTTAGGGTTAGGGTTAGGGTTAGGGTTAGGGTTAGGGTTAGGGTTAGGGTTAGGGTTAGGTTAGGGTTAGGGTTAGGGTTAGGGTTAGGGTTAGGGTTAGGGTTAGGGTTAGGGTTAGGGTTAGGGTTAGGGTTAGGGTTAGGGTTAGGGTTAGGGTTAGGGTTAGGGTTAGGGTTAGGGTTAGGGTTAGGGTTAGGGTTAGGGTTAGGGTTAGGGTTAGGGTTAGGGTTAGGGTTAGGGTTAGGGTTAGGGTTAGGGTTAGGTTAGGGTTAGGGTTAGGGTTAGGGTTAGGGTTAGGGTTAGGGTTAGGGTTAGGGTTAGGGTTAGGGTTAGGGTTAGGGTTAGGGTTAGGGTTAGGGTTAGGGTTAGGGTTAGGGTTAGGGTTAGGGTTAGGTTAGGGTTAGGGTTAGGGTTAGGGTTAGGGTTAGGGTTAGGGTTAGGGTTAGGGTTAGGGTTAGGGTTAGGGTTAGGGTTAGGGTTAGGGTTAGGGTTAGGGTTAGGGTTAGGGTTAGGGTTAGGGTTAGGGTTAG